>NC_088223.1:69838121-71038121 GCF_036934945.1 Oncorhynchus masou masou
AGCAAATAAGCCATTACGTGATTAAAACCATATTTTGATGTTCAGGGCGAGATGGATTCACTATGGAAATGAGCATTATGTCACACTGTCCCTCTACACACACCAGTTACATTTGCCCGTCGTGAGTCTTCCGTAACCTGTCATATTATAGCATTATACACTAAATAGCTTTGACAAAATATTATTGTGGCATGTAGTTTCTTCGAAGGGTGTGTAATTAATGCAGCTTTGCATTGAGGCTTTGGGATGTTTTGGATGGATTGGAAACGTGTGCGTAATTGCGGTTACATTTTGTGCGCTTTGATGTGAACTTTATATCGAGCATATTTTAACACTTTGTGGCCTGTTTTTTGTGAACAGACTCCATTTTGAAGGACCCGGTGAGCAGAGGAAATAAGGCTTTGCAACTCGTCTAAAGGAAAGGAAGCCATCTGTTTTCCGGGTATAGCCATATTAGAATGCATCTACAAGAAGACATAATCCTTTAATTTATAAAGCGCATGAGGTTTCCATTTGGGGTATGATATTATGCCATTGTTGGCATTGTTGGCACAAGTTGATAAATGTGAATGACAGTAATTAGAAATTAATGTGATCATTTATCGAGGATTGGACCAGTAGAGAGGAATATGTGCGTCTTTCTTCCATCCCACATATCTTTAGGATTTTTGGTGGCACTCAAAGCCTCAGAAATACTTCATGCTGGGGGTTGGGAGGTAGTGACGATTGGTCCGCTCTCACAGACAGACACGGGTAGTCTGGGGCTGTAAGGGGCAGGTCGACAGCTAGGAAATAGTAATCATTTATTAGAATATGCATTGAATATGAGGTAACATGGAATTAGAAACTTATAGCACACTATGATATGTCGCTGTAAAGGGGTGGTTCTCTCAGTAAGTGAAATGCATGCATATATTTCTCTTTTGAAGGGGCCGCCGGTGGAGTAACAGCTATCGCAAGTAGAGACAGTGTATGTCCACAGGATCCTGGCCTAGTATTGCTGCTACTGGGATTCTCCTTATCCGCTTTCATAAAATTGGAAAACAGCACATTTAATTATATAAATTAAAGGGTTGACAGTTGTTTTTGCGGTGACGGACATTTCAATGGTAAGATTATTGCGGTATATCATTGACATCCGCTTTTGTTGTTTACACATTCCGTGATTGTGTATGTACAGTAGACATCGGTCGATGTTAAGTCTGTACGAATGTGTGGCTGTGTGAACTTGTGTGTCCATACTGTATTGTAGCGTGCCAGCTATGCACTATCTCTGGTGCCTCGTGAGCCATGGCACACAGAGTTGATGCACAGGCGGCAGGCGCTGTCAAGAGCTGTCCATTTTATTCATGGGCATTCGCGATTTCTACATCAGCCTTTTGAAATCAATTTAACCCTTCGTTGACGCTGGGAAGGACAGCGTGTCATTACAGTTATGCTGGTCAAATTTTAATATGACCGTTGGCCTTCCAAACGTGCAGTAGGTTGCCACGATTCCACGTTCTTGGCGGGATCGAGGGGTGGAATGATGACAATATTGTGGCTGCCTGATACCTATTTTCATTCTTCATCTTTTTTTTGAGGTGGGGCAAGATAACTATGTCACACTTTAATAGATAATGAAGCTCAGTAATAATAACTTTTTATCATATTTTTTTGCCATGCTCTTTGATAGCTTACAATAAATATACTATAATTATAGACAACAAAATATATGTGATCAATAATTGAAAATCCATCCAATTAAAGTTGCTATCACTTTTTTAAACCTATTTCTGTTTTACTTTTATGTTTAGGGTGGAGACATGGCAGCATGAGTCAGCCCTATGAACTGCCCATGAAAGATGCTCAGGCCTGCTGCTCTGACCCAACATTGACCTCTGCCCCCAATGACCCTGTCTCCTCCTGCTCAAAGCACCATAACCGCAATTCAAGACTAGACCCTCCACGTGCCATGCAGCTGTCCACCGCCCCTGCCCTGAAATCTACATCCACCTATGGGTTCATCAAGGACCTATCTTCCTCCTACAGCCCTCTGAGAAGGCTACAGCACCTGACCACCATGGTCAGCCACCCGGACCTGGTCCTACCTGGAGTCGGGGAAAGGGCCTCCCAGGGCTCCAGGGAAGACCTGCATACCCGGGATGCTGTTGGGAAAACTGACATCGGCAATTCCTTGGTCCTCACAGCTACCCAGCCAGGCAGCAGAGACACAGACAATAGTAAGACTAATCATAGTGTGGAGAAGAAGAGTGACTGTTGCTTCTCTGACCCACCCAGTCCAGCTTTCTCTCTGGATAGCAACAGCCCCTTTGCAAATGGCTACCTGCACTTTGAGTCCACTTTGTTTGATGATGAGAATGATGATGATAATGCAGAGGATGATGAGGATATAGCGTTGCCTCTGACAGACAGAGAGAGAAAAGTTGGAAAGTCACCTGAACCTCTTCCTGGACTTTTAAACTTGAAGGTTAAAAATGTACCAGAGCCAGGGCTGTCTGTGGGTAAAGACTTGCAGTCCCCTGGTGTCCCCCCATTTACAGCACATGATGGGTCAGATGAGGACTGGGGGAGTGACTGTAAGCCTCTCTCTCTTGGGAATAGCCCCTCTGGGCCTGCAATGGCAAGTCCTACTACTGAGCTTTTACATAACATGGCTATTCACAGCAACATCATACAGTACCAAACAGCCCCCATATTTAAATCCTGTAACATGTCACAGTTCTGGCCTGGGTACTTCCTAGTCAGTCCAGATCACCTGTTTTACTGTGCAACATAAATTGTCAAGCTTATGGGATTTGATTATATGTGAAATGTTAATGAAGATAGTGAGAGGCCTAAATTCTGGTTAATTAGCCAGAAAGGTCAAGCAAGATCACTTCCTCTATAATCGATAAGCTCCTCATACTATAGCTGGAGAGGATCCATGTCATTCAGTTGCTGTTTGGCTCAGTATACGCCAGCATCTCATGGTAAATTATAGTCAATAGTTCTACCTTTTGCAATCAATAAAAGATATGCACAGAGAAATGTCATTAGTCAGTTCATATCCCGAGCTTTGTTCATGTTTGCATGATCAGTTGATACAAGGTTAGTGGGATTCCTCGCAAAACTAGAACAAAAAATGAGCATGATTTTGGGGATTTCACAAAATGTTATCCATAGAAGGGTTCTTTAGAGGAAGGATTCTTGACATATATTTGACATTTGTATCTAAAAGCATAGGCCCAGGCCTCATTTTCAGACCCCTTAATGTTTCATCTGTAGGTGCTACAAAGCAAAAAAATGTGTCATATGAAGCTTTATGGCTTGCTCTGTAATATGAGTAGTATATTGATTTCAAGAAAAAATATATTACATTAATTTCTGAATATTGAAACATATAAACATGAATATTGAAAATGAACCATATTTGATTTGGCACATTTAAAATATATATATATTGTTGAACATAATATATTCTATGGGCATATCAAAGTTCTAATCTCTGCTAGTTTTAAAGTTATGGCCCATTTTATAGAGAGAAATTGGCATAGTAGGCAATGTAACCACAGCCTTCCTTGTATCGTTGCACATCCTGCAATTCATGAGCAGAGGGTGAATATTTTAAATCCATTTTCACATTCACTGTGTTGGTAATGCTTACAAATTGGATCATAACTAAAAGTAGCAGAGATCCCACTCTGGAACCTTCAATGCCTGTAGAGTTTATTATGTTCAACAATATATTTTTATATTTGTTTGCCAAATCAAAAGTTTTATATTTTCAAAATTCATAAATTAATGTAAGAACATTGTTATTGAAATCAAAATACTACTCATATTACAGAGAATGGGGTGAAGCTTCATATGACACCATACACCTGGGTAAGGCCAAAATGTCATAAATATTCCCACATATATTAATTAAGTCTCAATTATGTTTTAAGATACAAATATAAAATATACTGTATGTCAACAATCCTTCCTCCAAAGAACTCTCCTATGGATTTAATTGAGTGAAAATCCCCCAAATCATGGTCGGTTTTATTCTGTATAGTTTCGTGAGGAATCACTTGTTAGTAAGGTTGACTGACATCTAGGCCAGAGAGTGTGTACAGAGCTGATATATGCATTTAGAGTGTTTAAAGAAAGTTTCTTAAACATTTTAAAAGATAGTTGATTTTGTAATATTGGTTTGCACTATGTTGTATCTGGTAAAAATTAGAATAGAGTTGCAAGGATTTAACTTTGCCTATTGACGCCGGCTCTCTCATGCGCCAGCAATTTGAGACTTGGGGACGAGGTTAAAATTTACCTAACCTAATTTGCCTCAATAGCAACCAGATTGGTTGTAGATGTTAAATGACTGTGGTCCTGGCCACTCGGCAACATATAGTCTTGGAAAATATTGGAATGCTTGTATGTGTTTGAAGATAAAGATTTTGACCAAATTTTTACAGGCATATTTGCATATGTGAAAGAGCGTGTACATTCTGATATAGTAATGTAATACATAGCATGAATTGTAAACCTTTTGAAACATTACTTGAAGTAATTTAAATATTGTCTTATTTGGTGTCTGTCAACAGATGGGCAGCCCAAAGAAGAAGTCCTTACCACCTGTAAAGTTTTTAAAAGGGGAAGTTATATGGGCAAAGTTCAACCGAAGACCCTGGTGGCCTTGTGAGGTGACTGTTGACCCACTACAGGGAACCTATCACAAAATGAAAGGTAGGACCTGGTCCTGGATATTATAAGCCGTTGTTTGGTTTGAGTTGATCTTGTTGAACAGATTTGCACTACCATGGAAGTCTTGTGTTTAGCAATCCACTTGTCATATATTGTTCTTGCAAAATATATGTTATATCTGTGATAAAGGTTAAATTAATAGAAAATCTACAAACACTAATACCTAGTGGCCTTGGTCCTTTGCTCCTGTGTGATGATGTTGCAGAGCACAGTGACAGGCCCTGTCGGCTGTACCACATCAGGACCTTTGGGCTGCCTGTGGAACTGGCCTGGGTCACAGGGAAAGCTATACACACATTTCATGGAGGCTTTGAGTTCGAACAGCTCCCCTTGCTGCGCAGGAGAGGAAGGCAAAGGAACGAAGACTACAAATACATTGTAAATATGTGGCACAGCCTTTGCATATGTTGGACAATAATGAATCATGTTTTACCTGAATGTACCTAAAAATACAAACATTTGTGATTACAGAAAAGCTTTATTTGCCTTCATAGATACCCAAGAGGTTTGATGCATCTTGGAAAACCAGTGTGGCTGAAGCAGAATCTGCCCTCCCAGAGCGACCCAAAATGGATGTCTCTATACCTGACTCCATAAATACAACCCTCTATGATGGGTCCACATCAGAAAAAGAGGGCAAGGCCCTTCCAACTCCCCCTTCCAATCCATCCAACTGTATACCCCTTGCACCAAGCAACTTAACAAACGGATCTCTGTCACCTCACAGTAAACATTCTCCAACAAAAGTAAGCACTTCCAAGAAGCCTCAAAGCAAGAAGAAGCCAAGTAAAGCATTTAAAGCTAAAAATGAGTGCTTGAACACCAAAACAACATTTGACAGCACAGAGGGGGACATAAAAGAATGTCCGTATTCAGACCTTGACTCTATCCCCAATATTTTGTGTCCTAAAGCACTTGAGCGTCAATCCAAGCATGCTCAGACTCAGCCCTCAGTTCCAGTAGTAAAAGAGGTGAAGAAGCAGCCTGAAGGACACAGTCGCCTGTGGTTCAGCAAACCAGGAAAAGACAGGCGTCTCAACACTACCACCTCCTTATCTAACCACAGTGCCTTCAGCAAGGGTCCCTGCAAGAAAAAGACTCAAACTGCAGCTGCTGTCAACAGAAAGACTCAAGCGTCCAGTGCTGCCATCAAGGGATGCTCTATTGATCATTTGAAGACTCCAGTGTCCAGCGTAATAGTAAAAGAACAACCTGCTGATCAGTTGAAGACTCCAGTGTCCAGCATAATAGTAAAAGAACACCCTGCTGATCAGTTGAAGACTCCAGTGTCCAGCGTAATAGTAAAAGAACACCCTGCTGATCAGTTGAAGACTCCAGTGTCCAGCGTAATAGTAAAAGAACACCCTGCTGATCAGTTGAAGACTCCAGTGTCCAATGCAACATTCAAAGATATTACTGGTGATCAGTCAAAGACTCCAGGGTATAGTGCAACAGTCAAAGAACATCCTGTTGATCAATTGAAGCCTCCAGTCTCAAGTGTGCCCAAGCCCCCTGATGAGTCGAAGGCCCTGGGCAAGCAGCCTGCACATCTGCCTGCTAGCAACCGCCTGATGACCAGAGCTCTTAAAGCTATGGAGTTAGCAGTGCGGAAACAGAATCTGTTCTCCAGTCCAAAGCCTGGCTGTTTCCTTCCTATCAACAAGACAGAGGAGGAGGTGTCATCTTCCACAAACACTCCTTCTGATAAACCAGAGACCAAAACAGACTGTTATACAGAGGAAAAACCTTTAAAGGTTGACAACGATAATCAGATCACTGGTTTACCAAATTGGTCCTCCTCAAAGTTCACCAGTTCGAAGGACTTTGAAGCAGAGGTTAAGACTGAAGATGAGGGCTTCTTGATATCCCAGATGCCTGTGGACTTTATACCTCTGACATCTGGGAAGGCAAAGAAAAATAACTGTGTGTCTGACATGTCGTCCTGTTCCTCGCCATGCTTCTCTCCCATGGACGCCTTCAAAGACATTAAAGAGTTATCTTTCAAGTCCCTGGAATCAAGTGATGGTGATGGGAAACCTGTGTCTTTTAAACCAGACACTAATTACAAGTTCAGTACTTTCCTCATGCTGCTGAAGGACATGCACGATACCAGGGAGAAAGATGGAACTCCCTTGGAGCTGGAAATCGGACCACCTAGTGCTCATGTAAAAGAGGAGCCTTCCATGATTCCACCCTTACTGGGAGAGGAGTCACTCGGTCAAGGCCCGTGTCTCGGTAAAAGTAAACAAGGCAAGAGCAAAACCAAGGCCAAGCTCAAACCCAAGTCTTCTCTGAAGGTAGAAATCCCACAACTTGAAGGCAGCACAAACCAGGTCATGAAAAGGCTATCCAAAAACAGAGGCTCATCTGAGACTAAAAAGAAACCGAATGGAAAAGTGCCTTTTGGTAAGAGGTCTCCTGGACCTGGCTACCTTGGGATGGAAGCCTTGCACCACCTTCCGAGCAATTCTTGGGAGAAGTTTGACCAGGATTTAGAGACATTAGGGGGGATGGGGGAGAGCTGCAGTAGGCTAACGAATGAGAGACTACAGAACATGGTGCCTTTGGAGCAGGGTGGTGCAGAACCATCAGTGTCCTTTCAGCCAAAGATAGTGTTGGACCAGCAGACTATCGCCGCCACAATTTCTGAAAACACTACACAAAGTACTGGGGAAGGCCAGGAGGCTCCCACAGGTAAAGAATTGTTGTTATTTCCTTGGCTTTATTGAAGGGTATCCTAAAGGAGATCATTACTGATCAATGCATTAACTTTGCTTCTGAAGTCATACCATAATGAAAATATCAACAGCTATGCAGTAAAAGTGTCCGATGCAGGGCCATGAACTTCTGTAGATCATGACATGTAATGATTTAACATGTGTGGTGTATACAAGTCACACTGTTTGCACATTTATCCTCCACAGCACATAAACGAATTCGAAAACCAAGCAAAAGACTCATAGAATGGACAGAAGAGTACAGTCAGATAATCTGCGCAAGGAAGAAACAGAAAAAGCCCCTCCAGCCTTTGGGAAAGGTAGCTCACTCAAACATATTACATCTCTTGGATTTTCAGGATTTTGTATTATGATCCCAGCTCTATACCCTCTTCATGTTATTCCAGGTGGCACATTCCAACAGCAACAAACCAGATCCCCAACCATCAGGGAAAACCACACATGACCACGCCCTTCTGAACCCACTTCCTGAAATACAAACTCTGCCCCCAGACGAACCATCCAAGACCCCCACTGGACAAGCCTCTCCCCCAATAGAGAACCCTCCCCCTCAGGATGCACCTATCCTGTCCATAGATACTCTAACCCCACCTCCTGAAGGAGACTCTTCGCTGCTGAGTGACGGTCTGACAAAGAATGTTGGTGAGAAACTATTTATATATCAAATGTATACTTTGGTTGGATTGCAAACCATTACAAAATGTTTTCACAGTGCAGTGTGCCGTGAAACCAAGTAATTGCTGTTTTTATTACATTACTCCTCTGTAGTAGTAGTCATTATCCCAGATGTGTGTAAAGGTCCATAGTAACACTGTTGTCTTGTGGCAGGTGACGTTCCTTATTTGGAAACAATCCGTAAGAGACAGAGGAAACCAACTCCAAAGATTATGGAGACTGCCACAATTCCAAAGAAGAGGGTATGGAGGTGTTAGGGAATGGTCGTGCTTTGTTCAATAAGGACTTTTTTTGTATCTGATGGTTCCATTTATCTTCACAGTAATGAAGGCCTTAAAATGGGTTGACTGGTTAATTATCTATTACAGGTCAAGTCCCTGAAGACCATCTTATCAAGTCACCCTCTTCCTTCAGGTCAGTCTACACAGGAAGGATCTCCCTCAAACTGCACATATTACATACTTTTTAAGAGTCTTTCTCACTTTTGAGTAAGATGAGTATGGCAATAGCATCAATACATTTGAGACTATACACTGTTTATCACAATTCTTTGTCATACTGCCATCATTTACTTAGTGATTGTCAATTCAAAGGGCTGATTGGTCTTGGGATCAAAGTTTACTGTTTTTCTTCCCAGGCTCTGGACAACTCTTTTCTAAATCAAAGATCAAACAACCTACCACAGCTACCCCTGCACCCTCCACATTTACACCCTGCACCCCTGCACCCTGCCCCCTGACCCAGAGCAGCCTGGAGAAGGGGCCAGACTGTGACGTCACCAAGCCCCCCAGTGTGGAAACTGATCTTCATGACGATGGGAGGGATACCCTAGACCCAGAGGTCAGACAATAGGTCAAATCTCAAGCTCTATTTTATGGTCCATGTTTGACCCGATAATAACATAGAAAGTACATGGTAAAATAGACATTACTCAATAATAGTCTAATAATGAAAATACAAATGTAAAAAATGTTTCTACATGGAATCGTGTTACAGTGTTTGAACTCTCCTGCTGATTTTCCTCTTCTTTGCTCCTCAGGGTTTTACATCCAGTTTGGATGACAGCTTTTCATCCATGAGGGAGGAGTCTTCACTGTGCGATGGCCCACTCTCCCCCAATAAGAAGATCATAGGGGACAGAGGGGGCGCTGCCTCATTGAAAGAGAATGTGTGTCAGGTGAGTAGGCCTCGCATCACCAATGTAGGAGTGGTTACCTTGTGTTGTTTTAATGTGCAATATGTGATTATGGACTGACTGCACTTGCTCTTTATTCATTGTTTCAGATAGTTGTGTAAATGTTGTTGTCATGTTGTCTAAATGTTTCTGGACTGTATGGTAGGTGTGTGAGAAGACTGGGGAGCTGCTGCTATGTGAGGGCCAGTGTTGTGGGGCCTTCCACCTCCAGTGTATCGGCCTCACAGACCCTCCTATAGGGAAGTTCGTCTGCCAGGAGTGCAAGTCTGGTGGGTCAAGCACATATTCTGTAAAAACACAACCACTTATTAACCAGGTTTCCGTCCAACCTTTTTATGGGAGTAAAGTACATGTCGGATAAAAAATGTCATTACAGGTCTGATGGAAACAGAACATTTTTTCAGGTAAATGTTCAAATGTTGACAAAACAAAATGCGGCAAAAGGGGTGGGAATGTTTTGTGTCTGTAAAATGATTTATGTGAGAAATGTCAGTGGAAACACTTTTAATGCACAAGTATTGATATAATAACCATTTTATCGAAGTAAACCTGGAGTCACGCGATGACATGTTGTGTGGACTTAAACTTCACAGGGAGATGAGGTGCAAGGTGATGATCTTGATGCTCCTTTACAATAATTATTGATGGTCTTATTCTGGTGACATGATCATCGATGCTTGGCTGCCATTTGACAAATAAAAATAATCTTGCTCTTTTGTCCATAATAATCTCATCGTGTAGGCTATACGTGCGTAGAGTTGAAAATGCGAAGGAAATCCATTTGATCTTGTATTTGTTATTCGGTACATGGGAATTTAGCCACAGAAGCTATTTTTATGTGCACTACGTCATCACACACAACCTTTGATCAGCAACAAGTCAATTTGATGGAAACACATCTCTACTGGGAAAATGCGCATATTGTTTTTATGCGGATTTTAGAAAATTTGTATGAAAATCTGTCGCCAATTCAATGGATGCCACTTCAATGGAAGTGTCATGTTTTTAAGCCCCATTCCTGCTCAGACAAAATTATGGAAAGACTATTATTAATTGCACATAGAGTTATAAGTGTTCTCTCTGATTGTTTCACACGCTATTTTGCTGATTCTCTCCCCTGTCATCCTCTCATCCTAGCATCCATAAATCTCTGGCTAGTAAAAGCAAATCCATTGATTAAAGCTGATTTGTTTGTTTCTAGGAGTCCACACCTGTTTTGTGTGTAAGAAGCCCGGGGAGGATGTGATGCGCTGTATGATCCCAGTGTGTGGGAAGTTCTACCATGGAGAGTGTATAGCCAACCACGCTCCCGCTGCCCCCCTGCACCGGGGTCTCCGCTGCTCTCTCCACGTCTGTCTGTCCTGCTTCATAACCAACCCTGTCAACCCCTCCGTCTCCAAAGGTGGGTGCTGCTCTGCTTCACCCAACACAGTTTAGTTTAGCTTCGTTTTATGCAATTCTGCTCAATTGAAGTCCCGGTATATTGGTAACTCCACGGAGGAAATGATGATGTTGGAGTTGGTAATAGAAACATTTTTGCACACGTTTGTGCTAAAATAATTTTCATTTTTGCACAGCAATTCAGTTTATTTCAACAGCATGATAGAAAGACAAACTAATTGAAGTGAGCTGTGGGAAGAAAATATATACCAGTATACCAGATATTCTAACTAACAGCTCATTCTGCCCGTCTCCCCTGTGTTGTGTGTCCTTTAGGTCGTCTGACACGCTGTGTGCGCTGCCCTGTGGCGTACCATGCCAATGACTACTGCATGGCAGCGGGCAGTGTGGTCCTGGCCAACAACAGCTTCCTGTGTCCCAACCACTTCACCCCTCGCAGGGGCTTCCGCAACCATGAACACGTCAATGTCAGCTGGTGCTTTGTCTGCTCCGAAGGTACGCCGGCCTCCACATATGTTGTGTTGTTAGAGTCAGATATGCATAGGTACGCTATTATGTCATGTACATTACATGATCAGCGTCCAATTTTCTTAAACACTAGATCTCAGTTACATCTGTTTACTCGTGTGTTTTCAATCCCGTAGACCAGTTCAGTAGCCAAACTGTTATTCTTCTCCCATGCTACAGGGGGCAGTCTGCTGTGCTGTGAGTCGTGTCCTGCTGCCTTCCACCAGGAGTGTCTGAACATCGACATGCCCGAGGGCAGTTGGTTCTGCAACGACTGCCTGGCCGGGAAAAAGCCCCACTATAAGGACATCTTGTGGGTCAAAGTGGGCCGATACAGGTCAGTACAGCCGCCTGGGTACCAACCTTACTGGCCCGGCATTGTTTTGGTAAAACAACAACAAGAAGGCTAAAGCAGAAGCAGATTGGCATTCAGTATATTAGTAAATGTCCTCCCCTGCCTTAACCACATTCCCAATGCTAAAATATCCTAACTCTGAAGTGTTCTGACATTACTAAACATCCAAGGTACTGAGAACCAAAATGCACCTGCATTTCTATTCCCAATATGGCAGTGGTTGCAAAATTGTAGGGTCTTTATACCTTGGGCCGTGACCCATTTTCTTTTCTTATTCATATCGTCTTTTCCCTTCCTATCCTCTGTCTAGGTGGTGGCCTGCGGAGGTCAGCCATCCCAAGAACATTCCGGAGAACATCCTACGTATGAGGCACAATGTAGGAGAGTTCCCTGTGCACTTCTTTGGCTCCAACGACTACCTGTGGACCTACCAGGCCCGAGTCTTCCCCTACATGGACGTAGACACCAACAACAAGGAGAAGATGGGGAAGGGTGTAGACGCCATCTACAAGAAAGGTATTCACACCAACAGCCCTGGGCAGAAAATAGTTAGAAATAGTTTGAAAATACCAACTTTTAAAATAATAGAGGTAGTCGAATATAGTTTATATAGAGTTTCAACTAAAAGGAAACTTATTTGATATTTTATAAACAATATAAAACATACACATACAAACTACAACATCATACAAACATCAACTACATAATACCTGCACAGACCCACAAGCACACACACCCATCTCCAGCGCTCCCATCACTCTACGCCACATGGTCTCAAAATGCACCATTTTGTTTCTCTCCCTCGCCCACGCAATTTACATTTTTAGATAATAAAGCATTTGAACTTTCCATTGCATTAACAATGGAAGATTGGTTGATTTACAGTTTTTGATGGACGAGAAAAGTAACGTCCAACCTATCGGGTTATCTCACTGCGCCCTCATATGCCATGACTTGAAATATACAGATAGACGGACTGAAAGTTCATTTACATTGTAATAGTTCTGACAGCCAACTTTCTAACTCTACCCATAGCTTTTGGACTTTATAACATTCCCAGAAGGCATGGATTATTGAGTCATTGTTAGTTTTACACTTCAGACAACTCTGCCGTTGTGTTGTAGAATTTGTGAATTTTGTCTCTTGTATAATACATTCTATACATTAATTTATACTGGATTAAGAGTACATTTTCGTTAACTGTAATCTCATTAGTTATGTTCCAACATTCCCTCCATCTTGTGCCAATATCAGTTATTTTTAATTCTTGATTCCAATAGTTTATATTTGTTTCTAAGAGATTGTCAGTTGGATATGCTCTCTGAAAGGTTTTGTACAGTTTACCTATCATATGAATATCCTTTTCGGACTCAAATAGGATTCTCTCAAGATTGCTCTGATGTCCAAAATATTTCTAATCAACATTTCGTGATATAAAACTTAAGTTGGATGTACTTAAAAATATCTACATTAGTCAATCCAAAATTTTAAGCTGTCATGGAAATACATTTATTTCCTATTACCGAGTAATTTATGGTTTTTATGCCTTTAGTTTTCCAAGTGGACCAATTTATCGGGGAATTCTGAAACGCTATCCAAGGATTGTTCCATAGGGTTGTGTTATAACAACATTTTCTTCCATGTTGTTCTTAACTATGAAGTTGTTAATTTTCTTAGCTTTTCTTTGAAAATGGACACATAAAAACATTCTGAGGGATGAGCATGCACATCTTCAATATGTACCCATTGTTCCTCTTTAGTGCATTTAACTATATGTCTCAAGTAAAAGCCTTGGGTGGTGAGTTGATACAATTCCAAGTCTGGAAGGTTAAAACCACCCTCAGACTTAGGAAGATGTAATACTTTCCTTTTAATTCTATGAGTTTTATTTGCCCCTCTGTTATTACCGAGTAGACTTTTGTAGCCCTTTCCTGCAGTTAAATGACCTAGTGGCCTCATGTGTGGAATGTTATTAATATATTTCATTATCTCATAAGTAATTAAAAATATATATTTTAAAAAATATGCAGAAAATATGGTGTTTCTACGTCAAACGGTTTTGTTATATTTCAGTCTTCTGTGATGTATATAAAGTGTCCTATTGGGATGAAAACTATTGGGATGCAAACTATTGGGATGAAAACTATTGGGATGAAAACTATTGGGATGAAAACTATTGGGATGAAAACTATTGGGATGAAAACTATTGGGATGAAAACTATTGGGATGCAAACTATTGGGATGAAAACTATTGGGATGAAAACTATTGGGATGAAAACTATTGGGATGAAAACTATTGGGATGAAAACTATTGGGATGCAAACTATTGGGATGAAAACTATTGGGATGAAAACTATTGGGATGAAAACTATTGGGATGAAAAAGGGTTACATTTTAACTCTATTTCTGACATGGTGTAGGTGTCTTCTTTTTTTAAGACCATAACATTGTGTATGAGGTGTATACTTTTGTTTCAAAATAGATTTGTTTAAGACCACCAACAAACACTGTGTGACCCTGCAGTAAAAGGTTATTAAATAATAAGTATGAAAACTTTGGGAGCCATGCAAGGTCAGCATTATGTGAGGGCCTTAGAGGGCCTGGCCCACCCTACCTACCTCCTTGCCCGTCCAAATAAAATATTGAAATATTGATCATTTCCAACAGAAAGACGCATCAATCTCAGATAAAGTATCCAAGTGAGTGAATCAGCGCTCTCTGGTTGTGTACTGTCACATTCTGACCCTAGTTCCTTTATTTTGTCTTTGTGTTAGTATGGTCAGGGCGTGAGTTGGGGTGGGCAGTCTATGTTTGTTTTTCTAGGTTGTGATTATGTGTTTGGTCTGGTATGGTTCTCAATCAGAGGCAGGTGTCATTCGTTGTCTCTGATTGAGAATCATACTTAGGTAGCCTTTTCCCACCTGTGTTTTGTGGGTGAATGTTTTCTGTTTAGTGTATGTCACCTTTCAGAACTGTTTCGTTTCATTCTCCGTTGTTATTTTGTTTAGTGTTCTGTTGAATAAATTAACATGGACACGTACCACTCTGCATATTGGTCCGATCTCTCCTACTCCTCCTCAGACGAGGAGGACGAAGAACGTCTGGCTACAGAGTTTAGCTGGCTACTTAGCTACAGTAGTTAGATACTGCCATCAGCTGTTGTTTTGCCTATTCCACCTTTTATAGAATGCATACTGGCATTTGAATATAATGCGGGAATGGATACAATGTGGGCAAGGTGGACACATTTAAATGTAAATGTAGACACATGACGTGTTCGGAATTTTATGATCAGAACTCCATTATCAGAATACAAAAGTGTCATGAACTGTCAGGTCTAGCTAGACACAGCTTCTGTCTCAGTATGTGTAGACCATATATAGCTGATGCTGTCTGGACCAAAAGTGTATGGCAGGTCATACTATTTCTAGCCAGACTGGATTAGATACATGGGCTACATATAGTAAGACCGAGATGTGCTGTTTCGCTCACTCGGATGCTTTCTCCGGTGAGAGTTTCAGCAGAGAGGAAGAGGCGAAGCGAGAGGGCTCACTCTCGCCAAAATCTGTCCAGAATAAGCCCAATGCGTTTCTATGGGCATAATATGCAGACCTAAGCTTGTCGTCTGCCTTCCCGCCTTTGGGACAACGACTCTCATTGTTAGGGTGGAAACATGAGCATCTCGTCATTATATACACATCTCAGGTTTTTGCCTCTTGCGAATTGGAAAGAAAACTGGCAGGTGCACAGTGCACAATATTAGGACACTGGCTTTCCCTAAAGTAAATTTAGCAAAATAATATAATTACTCCTGTCTGAATAAAAACATTCAACATGACTTAACCTCATAGAATCATTAGCTTTTTTTTTAAATAGCTGTGGATTGTTTCAAATCACAAGTTTGTAGGCCTATGCCTATTTGGGAATCCCGCAATTTGCGCAGCGGCCATGGCAATATGTCGAGCTGATTAAGTTGCAGCTGTCATTGAAAAGCATCTAAAATATGTGTGAAGATAATTTGTCTTGAGTATAATTAAAAATGTTCCAACAAGAAGAAGGGGAAGGGTGTGTGGCGAAGACATGGCATTTTTCTCTCCAGAGTGCATGCTCTCAGCTCTCCAGAATGCATGCTCTCAGCTCTCCAGAATGCATGCTCTCAGCTCTCCAGAATGCATGCTCTCAGCTCTCCAGAGTACATGCTCTCAGCTCTCCAGAGTGCATGCTCTCAGCTCTCCAGAATGCATGCTCTCAGCTCTCCAGAATGCATGCTCTCAGCTCTCCAGAATGCATGCTCTCAGCTCTCCAGAATGCATGCTCTCAGCTCTCCAGAATGCATGCTCTCAGCTCTCCAGAATACATGCTCTCAGCTCTCCAGAATGCTTGCTCTCATCTTTCCAGAATGTATGCTCTCAGCTCTCCAGAGTGCATGCTCTCAGCTCTCCAGAATGCATGCTCTCAGCTCTCCAGAATGCATGCTCTCAGCTCTCCAGAATGCTTGCTCTCATCTTTCCAGAATGTATGCTCTCAGCTCTCCAGAATGCATGCTCTCATCTTTCCAGAGTGCATGCTCTCAGCTCTCCAGAGTGCATGCTCTCAGCTCTCCAGAATGCATGCTCTCAGCTCTCCAGAATGCTTGCTCTCATCTTTCCAGAATGTATGCTCTCAGCTATCCAGAGTGCATGCTCTCAGCTCTCCAGAATGCATGCTCTCAGCTCTCCAGAATGCACGCTCTCAGCTCTCCAGAATGCACGCTCTCAGCTCTCCAGAATGCACGCTCTCAGCTCTCCAGAATGCACGCTCTCAGCTCTCCAGAATGCATGCTCTCAGCTCTCCAGAGTGCACGCTCTCAGCTCTCCAGAATACACGCTCTCAGCTCTCCAGAGTGCACGCTCTCAGCTCTCCAGAGTGCATGCTCTCAGCTCTCCAGAATACACGCTCTCAGCTCTCCAGAATGCATGCTGTCATCTCCAGAATGCATGCTCTCATCTCTCCAGAATGCATGCTCTCAGCTCTCCAGAATGCATGCTCTCATCTCTCCAGAATGCATGCTCTCATCTCTCCAGAATGCATGCTCTCAGCTCTCCAGAATGCATGCTCTCAGCTCTCCAGAATGCATGCTCTCAGCTCTCCAGAATGCATGCTCTCAGCTCTCCAGAATGCTTGCTCTCATCTTTCCAGAATGTATGCTCTCATCTCTCCAGAATGCATGCTCTCATCTCTCCAGAATGCATGCTCTCATCTCTCCAGAATATATGCTCTCAGCTCTCCAGAATGCATGCTCTCATGCATGCTCTCATCTCTCCAGAATGCATCCTCTCATCTCTCCAGAATGCATGCTCTCATCTCTCCAGAATGCATGCTCTCATCTCTCCAGAATGTATGCTCTCAGCTCTCCAGAATGCATGCTCTCATGCATGCTCTCATCTCTCCAGAATGCATGCTCTCATCTCTCCAGAATGCATGCTCTCATCTCTCCAGAATGCATGCTCTCATCTCTCCAGAATATATGCTCTCAGCTCTCCAGAATGCATGCTCTCATGCATGCTCTCATCTTTCCAGAATGCATCCTCTCATCTCTCCAGAATGCATGCTCTCATCTCTCCAGAATGCATGCTCTCATCTCTCCAGAATATATGCTCTCAGCTCTCCAGAATGCATGCTCTCATGCATGCTCTCATCTCTCCAGAATGCATCCTCTCATCTCTCCAGAATGTGTTGTCTCACACCAAGTATTGCCATTTTTTTGTTTCATTGTATGAATTGTTGGTTGATTGTTTATCTTCCTCATTGCATATGTCACCAGAAGGCTTAGTAAATGTACCGTTAATCCCTCGTCATTTGGTTACATACATTTCTGTTAATGCATGTAATAATCCCAGTCATATACCATTCTCATTCTTGGAGTGGAAATGTTTGCGGATGTCACAACCTGCTACACTTGTGAGAAACATGTTTTGGTTTATTCCATAACAATTACGAGTTTTGTCAATCTTTTCATTGTGTTTGTTTGGAGTCCTCCATGAGCAATGAGCATGTGTCAGGTTTCTCTGTCCTGATAACGTTGAGGGAGTGCGTGTGCCTGAGCATGCATAGAAGTAGACCTACCCGGCCTGTTGCATGCAAATGTAGGAAAGAGCCCATTCAGTAATGTCTGATTTCTGATTGTCTTAACTCACCACGTTCACCACTAATAAGTTAGAGCTTCTCAGTATTTTTTAGTCACCTAACACATTGTAATCAAAGTTTGTTGTTTTAACATCCATTTTAAATGAGAGAGCCACCTTTTGCAGCAATTGCAGATGGAAGTCTCTTGGGGTATGTCTCTATAAACTTGGCATATCTTGCCACTGGGAATTTTGAGATTCTTCAATGCAAAACTGCTCCAGCTCCTTGAAGTTGGATGGGTTCCGCTGGTGAACAGCAATCTTTAAATCATATCACAGATTCTCAATTGGATTGAGGTCTGGGCTTTGACTAGGCCATTCCAAGACATTTAAATGTTTCCCCTTAAACCACTCGAGTGTTGCTTTAGCAGTATGCTTAGGGTCATTGTCCTGCTGTAAGGTGAACCCTCATTCCAGTCTCAAATCCCTGGAAGACTGAAACAGGTTTCCCTCAAGAATTTCCCTGTATTTAGCGCCATCCATCATTCCTTCAATTCTGACCAGTTTCCCAGTCCCTGCCGATGAAAAACATCCCCACAGCATGATGCTGCCACCACCATGCTTCCCTGTAGGAATGGTGTTCTTGATGAAAGGTGTTGGGTTTGCGCCAGACAGCGTTTTCCTTGATGGCCAAAAAGCTCAATTATAGTCTCATCTTACCCGAGTTCCTTCTTCCATATGTTTGGGGAGTCTCCCCCAGGGTTTGGGTAAAACACCCTGGTCCAGTGCGTTTTCAAACATTTCAAGCAGGAGGGGGGCCAGTTTGGCAGAAAAGTTATTGTAGAATTCGATTGGGTAGCCATCTTGGCCAGGGGATTTCCCACTTTGCATTGCTGTAATTGAATTAATAATCTCCTCTAACTGCGAAGGTTGATCAATTTCCTCTCTCTTCTCTGTACTCCCGAGTTTCGCAGCAGTCTAAACCACTGCATCTCAGTGCTTGAGGCATCACTAGAGACACCCTGGTTCAAGTCCAGGCTGTATCACAACCAGACGTGATTGAGAGTCCCATAGGGCGGCCCAGCATCGTCCGGGTTTGGCCAGTGTAGGCCGTCATTGTAAATAGGAATTTGTTGTTAACTGACTTAAATAAAGGTTAAATGTAAAAAAAAATGTACTAATGGTAAGAGTTTCCAAATTGTCAAGAAAACCATTCATAATTGAATTGTCTTCAGGTTATTCTGACGTGTAAAGATCTGAATACATTTTTTTGAAGGTATTTTTCTATTTCAATAGGACTAACTGTTAAGACACCTGAAGTGTTGTGAATTTGAGGGATCAGCTGTGAGGCAGATTTGCACTTTAGTTGATGAGCTGGAAATCGACCAGCCTTTTCTCCATGTTCGTAAAAAATAAAAACGGATGCGGAGTAGCCGCTGCTCAGCCTTATCTGTGGATAGTAAATTGTACTGAGTTTGAAGACTCAGCCTTTCTTTGTAAAGTTCTGGTGATGGAGAGGCGGAGTATTGTTGGTCTAATTCCAGAATTGCGTCGATCAGCTGTTGATGTTTAATTTTCCGCTGTTTATTGAGAAGAGAGTAATAGGAAATTATTTTGCCTCTAAGAACAACTTTAATTGTTTCCCAAAGTGTAGATGGAGAGATCGATTCTGTTTTATTTGTCTCAATAAAGACATCAATTGCATTCGATAGAATGGTGCAGAATTAATTGTTTGAATGTAAAGATGAGTTAAGTCTCCATGGGGGGCGATCTGAATGAGAGGTCGAGCGACAGAGGAGCATCGTCACTAATAACAATGGCAGACGATTCTACTTTTTTAACAGAGGGTAGAAAGGCATTACAGAAATTTGCATGAAAGAAATTTACAAACAAGAAAGTAACCGGAATCAAACCCTGAGATTGTAGCATTAACAAATAGTCTTTAAAAAGGTAACGTTAAATGACTAGCTAATGCCAACTTATCTGAAACAAAAACATAACAAGTTCACATTGGATATTTACAATGTGTTACTAGTACCAGCTTAGCTATTCAGCCAGCCAATGTTACTTACATGGATACAGGTCTTCGTTTAGCCGATTCTAGCTGTAGCTAGAATGTCAAGCTATCTCAGCTAGCTAGCTGCTAGAAATGGTGGAGAAGTGCCTAGCTAAATCCACCTCCACATTCAGTCAGTGCTTGAGCACTCTGGTTTTTGTTGTGGTTAGCTACCCATGCTAGCAAGTCAGCACAATTTTGCTGTTGTCTCAAATCTTCTCAGCCAAGTATAGATGAAATACAGATATTCATGTGTGCACCTGGAGTTAAGCATTCATCTTGTTGCCATGTAAAATTGCATTTTTTTACAATGGGGCATTAGCAAGCCAGCCAGATAATAAACAGTCAAGTGTGTCCAGCCAGCTCCCGCTAGCCAGCCAATTTTATTGTGATGTATTGGCTAACATTGCCACTAATCTCAGTCAAATTAAACTAAATCAAATAAAGATGTCATCGGGGGCTCCCACCCAAAAAAATTAAAATAACATTGCTTTCATGTGAAAAGTAATATCCAAGTGGATGTCTTGAAAATCAGTTCGTTGCCAGCTAGCAAAGTAGCCATCCACATATTCCTCCCGCCATGGCTAGCCAGCCGGGCCGCTTCCTCTATCAACTTTACTCTATGCGCCGGACATAGAATGCTTTAACCCCGGCCAGTGTGTCAAAAATTAGGGTCTCTCCCTCAAAAAAAACTGACAGGGTGTAGGAGCTGAAACTTTATCCCCTTCTTGTAGAGACAGGTTTTGATGTCCTTGAATTCAGCTCTTTTCTTCACGAGGTTGGCAACCGGGTCCTGGTAGAAGCATATATCTTGGCCACGGAATTTTGGTTGATGCTCGCTCGCCCAGCACATTGTACGTTCCTTGTCTTGGTAATGATGAAAACACGATATGATCATCCTAGGCCGCTTCCCTGAATTGGGTATGGGGGGGGGGGGCGATGGATCTGTGCGCTCGGTCGAAGTCTGGCAGCTTGTCAAAGACACCGTTACCCATCACTTTCACCAGCATGTTGAAGACAAATTTCACAGGGTTGACTCCAGGCTCAATTCCCTCCATGATGCCAACAATCCAGATGTTTTCCGTTCTGGTATAATTCTCAGACGAATCTACCCAATCTCCATATCCTCTTTTAGGCTACCTCTTTGTTTAGCTAGCTCAGCTACAAGCGTGGTCATAGACAAGGCCTCCAACTCTGCAGCAGGGTTGGCCGCGGCAGCCATTTTCGGTGTTTGAGTAGTTGTTTCGGCCTTTGACGATGTGTTAGTCGAAGCAGTTCTCTTCGTGTTGGTCTTGGTACCATGAAAAGTGATTCAAATAATATAACTAACTGATACATCCACATAAACACTAACAGCGGCGTGTAAAAAACATAAACATTTAAGTTTAATTGGGGACCTCTCTGAAACACGTCTTCTTACATTGCCCGACTGGAATTCTTTAGCAGTGGCGATTTTAGCATGTAAATCTTGGTGGGGCAAACAAAACAAAAACATGTTTAGATGCATGCCAGCAAAGCCACTACACAACACAACACTAAACAAAACATGAATTGGAATATAATGGTTTATACTGACAAATGAGATGTACAAACTATGGCATGAGGAGATGACTAGCAGATAAAAGGCAATCCGTAATTTCGATTAAGACATTCATGAGCGAGTTAGGACGGACGCAGTCAATATAACTATTTGTTCAGCACTTTTGAAATGTACAGCAACAGAATTCAGAACATGGGCCATTCTTACAGTATTCTCCCTGTACACCAAGTCAGAACCGTAGGATAAATAAAGGGGGCATATAATCAGAAAATGAAAGCTCTTACAATATTTCGATGATGACATTTCTCTAAAATGCTATAGGCTACATGTGCACCACCAAGTCAGAACAGTAAGCTAAATTATGAAGGGAAACGGGACCAAATTATTAGGGTGAAGCACATGGGCTACTAACAGCTTACTACACAACATACACTTAGTGTTACTTTCTTAGCTGCAGTATACATATCTCCCTGGTATATTACATCATTTTTGGACTCAAAATCAAATCAAATTTTATTGGTCACATAAAACATATTTTAGCAGATGTTATTGCGGGTGTAGTGAAATGCTTGTGTTCCTAGCTCCAACAGTGCAGTAATATCTGACAATTCACAACAATACAAACAAATCTAAAAGTATAATAATGGAATTAAGAAATATATAAATATTAGGAAGAGCAATGTCAGAGTGGCATTGACTAAAATGCAGTACAATATAATACAGTATATACATATGAAATGAGCAAAGCAATATGTAAACATTATAAAAGTGACTAGTGTTCCTTTATTAAAGTGACCGGTGATTCCAATGTCTATGTATATAGGGTAGCAGCCTCTATAAGGTGCAGGTTTGAGTAACTTGGTGGTAGCCGGCTAGTGATGGCTATTTAACAGTCAGATGGCCTTGAGATAGAAGCTGTATTTCAGTCTCTCAGTCCCAGCTTTGATGCACCTGTACTGACGTCGCCTTCTGGATTATAGTTGGTTTAACAGGCTGTGGCTCAGGTGGTTGATGTTCATGATGATCTTTTTGGCCTTCCTGTGACATCGGGTGTTGTAGGTGTTCTGGAGGGCAGGCAGTCTGCCCCCGGTGATGCGTTGGGCAGACCATACCACCGTCTGGAGAGCCCTGCGGTTGCGGGCAATCAAGTTGCCATAACAGGCGGTGAAACAGCCCGAGAGGATACTCTCAATTGTGCATCTGTAAAAGTTTGTGAAGGTCTTATGGGCCAAGCCAAATTTCTTCAGCCTCCTGAGGTTGAAGAGGCACTGTCTGTGTGCGTGGACCATTTCAGATGATCGTCAGTGATGTGTACACCGAGGACTTGAAGCTTTCAACCTTCTCCACTGCGGTCCCGTCAATGTGGATAAGGGCATGCTCCCTGTGCCTTTTCCTGAAGTTCACGATCTGCTCCTTCATTTTGTTGACGTTGGGGGTGAGGTATTTTCTTGGCACCACTCCGCCAGGGCCCCTACCATGTCCCTGTAGGCTGTCTCGTCATTGTTGGTAATCAGGCCCACTAATGTTGTGTCGCCTGCAAACTTGACGATTGAGTTGGAGGCGTGTGTAGCCATGCAGTCATGGGTGAACAGGGCGTACAGGAGGTGGCTGAGCACGCTCCCTCGTGGGGCCCCTGTGTTGAGGATCAGTGAAAGGGAGGTGTTGTTTCCTACCTTCACCACCTGGGGACAACCCTTCAGGAAGTCCAGGACCCGGTTACTCAGGGCGGGGTTCAGACCCAGGGCCCCGAGCTTGATGATGAACTTGGAGGGCACTATGGTGTTCAAGGCTGAGCTGTAGTCAATGAACAGCATTCTTACATAGGTATTCCTCTTGTCCAGGTGGGATAGGGCAATGTGGAGTGCAATAGGGATTGCGTCGTCCATGGATCTATTGGGGCAGTAAGCAAATTGAAGTGGGTCTAGGGTGTCAGGTTGGGTAGTGGTGATATGATCCTTAACTAGCCTCTCAAAGCACTTCATGATGACAGAAGTGAGTGCTACGGGGCGATAGTCATTTAGTTCAGTTACCTTTGCTTTCTTGGGTACAGGAATAATGGTGCACGTCTTGAAGCAAGTGGGAACAACAGCCTGAGATCGGGAGAGATTGGATATGTCCGTAAACATGCATGCTCTGAGGACGCGGCTAGGGATGCCGTCTGGACTGGCAGTCTTGCGAGGGTTAACACGCTTAACGAGAGTCCACAGTCCTTGAGAAGGGGCTGCATCGATAGAACTGTGTTATCCTCAAAGCGGGCGAAGAAGGTGTTTAGCTTGTCCGGGAGCAAGACTTTGGTGTCCGTGACATGGCTGGATTTCCCTTTGTATTCCGTGATTGTCTGTAGACCCTGCCACATACGTCTTGTGTCTGAGCCGTTGAATTGCGACTCAGCTTTGTGTCTGTACTGACAGTTTGCCTGTTTGATTGCCTTATGGGGGGAATAACTGCACTTTTGGTATTCCACCATATTCCCAGTCACCTTGCCATGGTTAAATGCAGTGGTTTGCGCTTTCAGTTTAGAGCGAATGCTGTCATCTATCCACGGTTTCTGGTTTGGGTAGGTTTTGATATTCACAGTAAGAACAACATCCCCTATACACTTCCCAATGAACTCTGTCACTGTGTCCATGTACACATCAATGTTTTTATCCGAGGCTCCCTGGGAAACATATCCCAGTCCGCGTGTTCAAAACAATCTTGAAGCATGGATTCCGATTGCTCAGATCAGCATTGAATCGATCTTAGCACGGGTACTTTCTGTTTGAGTTCCTGCCTGAAGGAAGTGAGGAGCAAAATGGAGTCGTGATTTGATTTGCTGAAGGGTGGGTGGGGGAGTGCCTTATAGGCATCCTGGAAGAGAGAATAGCAGTGGTCGAGTGTTCTCCCAGCGCGAGTACTACAGTCAATTTGTTGATGGAACTTCAGTAGCGTTTTCCTCAAATTTGCTTTGTTATAATCCCCAGCTACAATAAATGCGGCCTCTGGATATGTGGTTTCCAGTTTGCATAAAGTCCAGTGGAGTTACTTGAGGGCCGTCGTGGTATCGGCTTGAGGGGGAATATACACGGCTGTTACTATAACCGAAGATAATTATCTTGGGAGGTAATACGGTCTGCATTTGATTGTTAGGTATTCTAGGTCAGGTGAACAAAAGGACTTGAGTTTCTGTACATTATCACAATCACACCATGAGTGATTAATCATGAAACATACACCACCATCCTTTTTCTTCCCGGAGAGTTATTTAATCCTGTCTGCGTAATGTACTGAGAACCCAGCTGGCTGTATGGATGGGGACTGATGTCTCTCTGGAAGGAGATCCTCGCCTCTAGCTTGTCTACTTTATTGTCTAGAGACTGAACATTAGCGAATAACATACTCGTAAGCGGTGGATGGTGTGCCCACCTCCTGAGTTGAACTAGAAGTGTACTCCAAATACCTCTTCTCCGCTGGCGGCGTCTTTGAGCATCCTCAGGGATAGGTTAAATTGCCCTGGGGTGTGCGAACAAAGGATCCAATTTGGGAAAGTCGTATTCCTGGTTGTAATGCTGGTGAGTTACCGCCGCTCTGATATTCAAAAGTTATTTCCGGCTGTATGTAATAACACACACACACAAAAAAAACACATTTTGGGCTAATAGTGTAAGAAATAAAACACAAAACACATACTGCAAAGTTGCTTGGGAGTGAGAAGCAGAGCTGCCATGTCTGTCGGCGCCATCCTACTATAGTTCACCTTGTTGTGCTGTGCTCACTTGAAGAGGAAGGTGGCACGGTTGTTCTTCTTGTTGGCTCTAGAAAGAGCCCCCACATTTTTTCAGTATTTTCCCAGGTGGAGCTAGATTTATCCGTTACCAGTGGTCTTGAACTCACTGAAGTCTGAGATTTCCCAGTTCCGAGTTTCCAGTTGTTTTGAGCACAGCATAAGTCATGCTGGATTGACAGCATGGCCAATGTTGAAAGTTTATCTTTTTAAGCTTGGAAAAGAGACCCTTAAACCCAGACTTGAAAACACACCCCCAATTTCCAACTTATTTCTCTTCATTTGACAAGGGTTGAAAAGGATTTACCGGTAGATTATCAACTTGATTCATGAGGATGACTGCAAGCTTGGTAGCTAAGATTAGGAATGATGTTGACATGATCAGTCCAATCCAAGCTACTGTAAATATAACGTCATTTGACGTGATATTATCTGTGTCCAATGAATTTGAGCCTTCTTGGATGGGCGCTTCTAATGGGCTTGAATTTTCTAGCAGATTTTTCGGTGACATAGTGTGCCCATGAGTGAATTTGTGAATTTTTATTAGGATCCCCATTAGCTAAAGCCGTAACGTTAGCTAATGTTCCTGGGCAACAGAACACTGAGCCAATCACGGCGCAACTAGAGAACATTACAAACCCCTACACTCCGTATTTTCCGCTGGCTGCCCCTCCACCACAGAAAGCATTGTGTTATTGATTGTATGTTTGTTTATTCCATGAGTAACTCTGTCTTGTTGTTTGTGTCGTACTGCTTTGCTTTATCTTGGCCAGGTCGCAGTTGTAAATGAGAACTTGTTCTTAACTAGCCGCCTGGTCAAATAAAGGTGAAATAAGATTGAGCTAGGCTGAAACTCCTGCATTTTGGAGCTGCCATACTTTTTTTATTGTTGGTAAACTGATATGTGACACGTACAGTATTAATACCAAAATAACATGCAAAACAGGCAGGAAAAAAATCATTTGAGTTCTATGTGCTAGTTTCTTTATCTGCCAATGGACAGTGTATCAATGTGTCCACATGGCAGAGGCTGGGGCTCTCGCCTTAGTTCAATTTTAACTTTTGGATTTTTTGAATTTTACTTCAAATGTGTATGATTAACCACATGATAATGATTTTGAGAAACAACTTTATTATTGAAATGAAACTGTTCTGCGAAAATGTGTTTATAAAAAATTATCATAACTTTCACAAAGTAGAAATGGTATCGTAAGCACAAGGGCTCTTGGACACATGAATCTCAATATAGCCTATAGCCTAGAATTAAATACACGAGGGACATGGTATCACCTCAACATTAGAGTACCCCTCTTTTACAGCTTAAAAATGAATAACAAATATATTTTCATAATGAGTGAGACTTAAGGTAATACGATAACACTTGGCAAGTTGTTATACATGTATAGTAACTTTGTGATTATTACAATAGCAACATTGGTGTTACATGGGATTTGGAAATTGCTTTATGCCAGCAGCATTCCACCCTGCAACCCACTGCTGGCTTGCCACTGAAGCAAAGTGGGGTCAGTCATGGACACCTAATCATCCCCAGCTTCCAATTGGCTCATTCATTTCTTCTCGGCTGTAACTATTCCCCAGGTTGTTGCTGTAAATGAGAACGTTTTCTCAGTCAACTTACTTGGTAAAATAAATACAGATTTCATAATAATGGAGTTATGACACAAGTGGAATAAGGAACAGTCACTATTTATCTTGTGTACAGTAGTTACAAGTGGAATTAAAATGCAATTACCAAAGTGTGTGTAATAACATTCTAATAAAATGTTGCTCCAAAAGTAATTGCAGTGTTATTACACAGGCTCAAGAACAGTTTAATATTAAGCGTAACAATATATTGCTTTTAAGTGTCGAAAGTAAACAAAATATCCCAAAACTGCCTTCTTGAATCAACTACAGCCAAGGTGGGTTGAAAATCATGTTAGTGTCATTCTGAGCAGGGGCGCAACTTTCACACATTCTGAAATAGCATTTTTACCCCCACCCCGGTTTACGTCTCCCCCACTTCTAAAACCAAAGTTGCGCCCCTGATTCTGAGTAAACTATTCCTTTAAGGATGTTATAGTGTGTGTTTGAAACAAGAACATTTACCCTCAGATGCCAACCTCTGCAGTATTTTAAGGTATCATAAAATGAATTGCAACTTTCGACCTTTTCAGTGGCATGTTGAAAGAGTCATACAGTAGTTGAGCGTCCCAACTTATTCATACTTATCTGTACAAAATAGCATTGGTTAATAGGTTTGAGTTGATTATTTACACCTGGGGCAATGGACATTCAGGAGAATGGATATTTGCAAAAATGTTCAGATAGAAATGTATTGTGTAAATAAAATATGACTGTCAGACAGATTGGAATAGTATAGGAGATTGTGTGTGCTCTATTCATTCTATTTTCAACATATACTTCCCGATACAGGCCTGCCATTAGTTGAAGGCGGCCAATCCAATAGTTTAAGAAAAGTTGTCACTTCCTCAGATCTGCATTCAAATAGTTTACAAAAGTAGTTATTTTCTGAGATCTGTATTCAGATAGTTTTAAAAGTAGTAATTTGGGGGGGATCTGTATTCAAATAGTTGTTGTCGCCTCCGAAGTAACTATTTGTTCACACGTAAAAAATAGTTACTTTCCACAAAGTAAAGTTAAAAGGATTGTTGTTGACTTAATGTTAATCTTTCCCCAGCTTTGGAGGAAGCTGCTAGCAGGTTTTTGAAACTGCAGGCAGAGAAAGAACTGAGACAGCTTCAGGAGGACAGGAGGAACGACAAGAAACCCCCGCCATACAGACACATCAAGGTAACTTCCACACCTCTTGCCACACAAAATGTATATATGATGTTTAAGTTTTGAGCTGTAGAAGTATTAGAACATCCCCTTGACATCTTAATTCCTCTGACATCACTCTCCTACCCCTCAGGTGAATAGGCCAATCGGGAAGGTGCAGTTCATTACGGCCGACCTATCAGAGATCCCGCGCTGTAACTGCAAGGCATCGGACGAGAACCCTTGTGGCATTGACTCTGAGTGTATCAACCGCATGCTGATGTATGAGTGCCACCCCCAAGTGTGCCCAGCAGGGGAGGGCTGTCTTAACCAGGCCTTCACCAAGCGCCAGTACAGCCAGGTGGAGATCTTCAGGACGCTGGCACGAGGCTGGGGCCTCCGCTGTGCCCACGACATCAAGAAGGTAATACATGTCAACTATAGAGTAAATTAAGTAGAGATCAATGTGCCGCCATGAAACTGTATCCCCTGGGGCTAAAACTATTTTCAAAAAGCTATGGAATTGAAAGGGGACTTTGATTCTTCTTCAATCCCGACAGATTTCAGTCCCAGCAGACTTTTTTTTCTAGAAAATGTGGCTGTTCTTTTGGCTGTTCAAGAAATCATGGATTTAATTTCTTACCGGTACGGGACCCCCCAAGTATACTACAAAAATTACAGGGAAGCCTACTCTGCTGAAACTGACAAACAGATCAATAAAAACGATATTGTCTGATTCATATAATCGGCCTACGAAAAAGGGAGACACAAATACAATATGACATCCATCTAACCTGGAGGAGGAAATTATTTTCCAAAAACAAACAAAAGTAACACTGACCCAATGATAAAGACAGTGAATATGCACATTCACCAAGGATATGGCCGATGTTCACCGCTGGTGCCAATAAGATAGGGTTCTGTTCAATCAATAAAGTTAAGAATTTTGATAACTAAAAGACAGATTTGTGTCTTTTCATTGTTATCTCTATACAGCAATAGCCATTTGCTTTCCAAACTTTCCAATAGCCATTTGCTGTTCAAGCTTTTACGCGATTGTATTTTAAATATTGTGATATATCTGGCTTGGGTCTCTCTGCTTTTCACTGACAGTCGCAACTCAACAATTTATTTGGTATTTGCAGCATGCGTTGCCCAAAATGCGGGCCCTTCCGACTGTATGCTATGCGATTTAAAACAATCCACAGCTTTTATTTTTAAGAAGTTAAGGATCCTCTGTGGCCAAATCATGCTTTCTGTTGTAGTAGCCTATGTTGAATAATTTTCTTTATTGCTGTATAGACAAGAGTCAGCTAATTAGGTTATATAATGTTGTCAATTTAATTACATTTACTTTAGGGAAAACTTAGTTTCCCTTAGCCTTATGGACACCCCCTATCCATTTTAATGTGGCATAAACACAAGCAATCATGATTTTTTTCATCTGATTGTCAAACAATCACTTAACAAAGGTGCTCCTGTAGGAACA
Source organism: Oncorhynchus masou masou (assembly GCF_036934945.1). Classification (NCBI taxonomy): domain Eukaryota; kingdom Metazoa; phylum Chordata; class Actinopteri; order Salmoniformes; family Salmonidae; genus Oncorhynchus; species Oncorhynchus masou. The sequence goes on from NC_088223.1 coordinate 69,867,457, forward strand.
TTTCAGCATCCAAACCCCAACAGTGCACTGTGCACCTGAAATTTGATGAATGGAAAGAGACATCTATTACAAAACACCTACAGTACATGTATTGTAATGGCATTCTGCGATTGTCATTAGGCCTACGCTTGTAGCCTGAATTGATGCATCCACTGTTATCCACGCGCGCCTTGGTCTCGGCTACTCATCTCTGCCTTGACTAAATGTAAGTGTTCTCCTCGAACCACAACACAATTTGGAGCGTATACAGTCAATTAGCTCATTTTTCTTGTGGCTGACATGCAGTAATGTTAAGTAATGACGTGATTGACTATAGGTTTTTGGGCATGCTGTATTAATTGTGATAGGCTCACGTTTTACCAGCACAGTGTACCCCCACAATTTATTTTGCCGGGACGCCGTACTGGTCTGTACCGCCTTACTTTCATACCTGATGATTAATATTAGAATGAGTGTTCCACCGTATCTCTCCTGCTGACTGTCATGGTTGTGTGTTCTCAGGGGGAGTTTGTGAACGAGTATGTAGGAGAGGTGATCGATGAGGAGGAGTGTCGGGCCAGGATCAAACATGCCCAGGATAATGACATCTGTAACTTCTACATGCTGACCCTGGACAAGGTAGGGTTCAGGAGTCAGGACGTAAAGGTCTAATGCAGCTGTTTTTATCTCAATATCAAATCATTTCTGGGTAACAATTTAGTACCTTACTGTGATTGTTTTCAATTAAAATGGTCAAAAGCAAACAAAAATAGCTTCTTAGCAAAGGGCAATTTCTCAAGCAAGAATTTTTCTAGGACTGTCTGGGAGTGTTTTGAGCATAGAGAGTAAGCTGTTGGCAGAGAGGTTTGGAACTCTCTTTCTTATAGGTCTATTAACTAATTTACCACCAGGTGATTTGGGGCGGCAGGGTAGCCTAGTGGTTAGAGCTGTTGGACTAGTGACCGGAAGGTTGCAAGCTCAAACCCCCGAGCTGACAAGGTACATTCTGCCCCTGAACAGGCAGTTAACCCACTGTTCCTAGGCCGTCATTGAAAATAAGAATTTGTTCTTAACTTGCCTGGTTAAATAAAATAAAATGTCAGCATACATGAACCCTGTTTGGGTCTTTGCGTGTCAAAAAAGATACATGTCAAATAACACTATTATAGAATGTTGTGTGTGCTGAATTTGCACTTGCAAGCCAAGTGCCCCCACGTCTAACAGTAGCACTGTCAAAGCTGAACAAAAAAGTCTGTAAACAAGCACACACCGGCCACGAACGATGTGTTTACAATACTGCGTTGGTAATTAGGCATTATTTGTTTGACCTCTACTTCTGGGGTAGCTAGTTAGCTTTAGCTTGGTACCTAGCTGGCACCAATACAATCAGCCTGAAAACAATGACCAGTAGAAACTGCAGTCATTTTCATTATTCTTAGCAATGATTTAGGAATCCTAGTGAGTAAGTATTAGCTAGGTAACTACTTGTTCACCTATTGAAATTTAACTTCAGTTCATGAAAATAAATAGCTAGCCAACTACTTAACCCAGTTGCCCAAAGCTAACGTTATAAGCACCCAGTAAGCTTCATCTGGCTAGTGAGGCTCAACCGGACCGGGTTATGTGTTTTGAAGCTAGCAATAAGGATTAGGCACAATAGTGAAATTTGCGGTTTGCCTTCAAAATAAAAGTACCTCTTTGAAAGTGATGCAGAAGGTTACAATTGGTGGAATCATGCTATATTTAGACTAGATAATGTTAAACAAGGTTGGAATATGAAGCAATGAAATGGGGTATCAGTCTACTCAATACCCAAGATATTTTTCACAAAGCCCTCCTCAGAGTTATCAGACTCCAAAACATCCACACAGTATTGTTTTTCTTTTGGAATAATGTTCAATACACATAGTAGGTTGACAATAAATGTGGCTCAATTCAGTTGTTTCAGAGTCCCGCAATAAGAGCTACAACGGTAATGTTCTCTGGGTGTCACTGAGTAGACTGATACCCCATGTCATTGATCCACAATTCATAGGTAAGGCTGTACAATGAAATAAGTATGTCCCCAATCCAATTCTATATTCTAATACATCCAGTGTGATTCCGACAGATTTTTGTCAAATTAATAAATTATTGTCTTTTGTTGATTTTGTATAACAACATTCCAACCTCGTTTATTATGATCTATTCAATTATGGCATAATTCTACTATTAGAAATCATTTGCATCACTGTCAATGACATACTTTTATTTTGAAGGCTAACTGCAACGTGAACTATTGTGGCTAATCCATATTGCGGCTAGCTTCTCATAGATGGGTCCGACCACCATTATTCAAATAAGAACTGTTTTATAAATTAGGGTTATTTTAGATGATGACACCAAGCTATATAGTTAGCTAGCTAACAATAGCTACTGAAACAGATTATGTCGTTTTGCTATGTTTTTGGGGAAGAACATTGTTTGCATCCATCAGCTAGCTAGCTTTTTTTATGACCAGTACTATGGGTGCGAGAGACAACTTTACCAGCATCATAGCATACGTATCGATGAATCGTTGTGACATATGAAATATGAGTGATAACATAATTTCCATGGAAATTAACTTACTAAATATGACAGGCTAAAGTTTTGGTTCCGACATTGACTGGAAATATATATTGAAAACACATTTATTTGTGTCTGCCTGCAAATTGCCCAGTCCTATCAAATATATGCCAGATTATTTCAAAACGGTTGTCTTTGTTTTGTAGGCTATTTGCCATCTATTGTATTAAAAGCACATCTGTTGCAATATTCACAAACTCTAATAACCTCATTCTTGCTGATTGACTAGTTTCAGTAGCCTACATATCTTCTCTTTTGTTGGGCGTGTGAAATCAAGTGTGCCTGTATGTGTGGTCAATTAAATACCATGTAGACTATACTATATGGGTGGAGAAGCAAGCATAGCCCTGTCTAAGCCAGGGTGGAGAGGGGGGTTTCTACTAAACTACATTATATGGAATTATTTGAAGAAGGTTATACCAAGGATCAATTGCCTATTTGATTTAGAATTTTAAGACGCCTTGAGGTATGACAAAATATATATTTAAAAAATGATTTGATGAAAAAAATGTTTGGCCTTACTGCTATTAGCCCATACAAACGCATTGAATAACAGATTCACTTCATGGAACAACAGAAATCTAAAGGAAGTTTGTTAATGTGAGTGTAGCGAAATGTTTGTGCTTCTAGTTCCAACATTGCAGTAATATCTAACAAGTAATCTAACAATTCCCCCCGAAACTACCTAATACCCACAAATATAAAGGGGTGAATGAGAATATGTACATATAAGTATATTGATGAGCAATGGCTGTGCGGCATAGGCAAGGTGCAGTAGATGGTAAAAAATACAGTATATACATGTGATATGAGTAATGTAAAATATGTAAACATTATTAAAGTGCCATTATTTAAAGTGGCATTGTTTAAAGTGACTAGTGATCCATTTATTCAAGTGTCCAGTGATTGGGTCTCAATGTAGGCAGCAGCCTCTCTGAGTTAGTGGTTGCTGTTTAGCAGTCTGGTGGCCTTGAGATAGAAGCTGTTTTTCTGTCTCTCGGTCCCAGCTTTGATGCACCTGTACTGACCTCGCCTTCTGGATGATAGCGGGGTGAAGAGGCAGTGGTTGTTGTCCTTAATGATCTTTTTGGTCTTCCTGTGACATCGGGTGCTGTAGGTGTCATGGAGGGCAGATAGTTTGCCCCCGATGATGTGTTGTGCAAACCGCACCAACCTCTGGAGAGCCTTGCAGTTGACGGCAGTGTAGTTGCCGTATCAGGCTGTGATACAGCACCACAGGATGCTCTCGATTTTGCATCTGTAAAAGTTTGTCAGGGTTTTGGATGACAAGCCACATTTCTTCAGCCTCCTGAGGTTGAAGAGGTGCTGTTGCAGCTCTTCGGGTTGTCTCATGGTCTGATAAACACCGCTCGAGCTCTGTCACCTTTCACCGCAGATGCGGAACTTCGACATTGGCGGATGCGGTAGATTGAGACGCATCCAATGCAAAACACATATTTCTAGCTTAAACTGATTTCTATTGACATTGACTGGATATAGATATTGATAACACGTGTATTTTACTCTGACTGGGCCACTCCAGAAGGTGTATTTTCTTCTGTTAAAGCCATTCTGTTGTTGATTTACTTCTGTGTTTTGAGTCGTTGACCTGTTGCATCACCCATCTTCTGTTGAGCTTCAATTGGCGGACAGATAGCCTTACATTCTCCTGCAAAATGTCTTAAACTTGGGAATTAATTTTTACGTTGATGGTAGCAAGCTGTCCAGGCCCTGAGGCAGCAAAGCAGCCCCAAACCATGATGCTCCTTTCACCATACTTTACAGTTGGGATGAGGTTTTGATGTTGGTGTGCTGTGCCTTTTTTTCTCCACAGATAGTGTTGTGTGTTCCTTCCAAACAACTCAACTTTAGTTTCATCTGTCCACAGAATATTTTGCCAGTAGCGCTGTGGAACATCCAGATCCTCTTTTGCGAACTTCAGACATGCAGCAATGTTTTTTTTGGACAGCAGTGGCTTCTTCCGTGGTCTCCTCCCATAAACACAATTCTTGTTTAGTGTTTTACGTACCATAGACTCGTCAACAGAGATGAATGTTCCAGAGATCACTTTAAGCCTTTAGCTGACACTCTAGGATTCTTCTTAACCTCATTGAGAATTCTGCGCTGTGATCTTGCAGTCATCTTTTCTGGACGACCACTCCTAGGGAGTAGCAACAGTGCTGAACTTTTTCTCCATTTATAGACAATTTGTCTTACCTTGGACTGATGAGCATCAAGGCTTTTAGAGATACTTTTGTAACCCTTTTCAGCTTTATGCAAGTCAACAATTGTTAATATTGCGTCTTCTGAGATCTCTTTTTTTCGAGGCATAGTTCACATCAGGCAATGCTTTTTGTGAATAGCAAACTCAAATTTTGTGAGTGTTTTTTATAGGGCAGGGCAGCTCTAACCAATATCTCCAATTTTGTCTCAATGATTGTACTCCAGGTTAGCTGACTCCTGACTCCAATGAGCTTTTGGAGAAGTCATTAGCCTAGGGGTTCACATACGTTTTACAACCTACAATGTTTAAATGATGTGTTCAATTATAGACAAGAAAAATACAATACCTTGTGTGTTATTAGTTTAAGCAGACTGTGTTTGTCTGTTGTTTTGACTTAGATGAAGATCAGATCTCATTTTATAACCAATTTATGCAGAAATCCAGATAATTCCAAAGGGTTCCCATACATTTTATTGCCACTGTATTTCTTAGGTAATTTTTTGTGCATTTCTGGGACCAGGGCTGCAAAGCAAGCCGGTCACAAACACCTAAAATAACATTACGGGACTGCAGTCAGGTTAGGGACCAGTTCTTGCGGGAGCGGTTGGGAGTCAGAAAATAAGTCAGAAGTCTCCCATGGGACTGTCTCTTGGCATGAAGTTTTCTCTGTAATCTTACGACCTCTAACTATGATTTATGTTACTAGCTACAGGAAGTTGTCATGGGTTATTAAAGCTGCAATATGTAACTTTTTAGATGACCTGACAAATTTCACATAGAAATGTGAGTTATAGATCTCTCATTCTCATTGAAAGCAAGTCGTAGAAGCAGTAGATTTCTATGCTTCCCGTTTTGAAGTTTCATTCTTGCGTGTTGTACTTTCGGGTTTGAACACCAGCTTCAAACAGCTGAAAATGTAATATTTTAGGTTATGGAAAATATATTTCACAGTGGTTTAGATGGTACAATGATTTTCTACACAATGACTGCTTGTTTTGCCACATAAACTGAAATTAGGCAAACTATTAGATTTTTGCAACCAGCAAATGGCGGAGCGATTTCTGCATATTGCATCTTTAATGCTATTGGTTGTTATTAGTTATTATCACTACTATTGACCATTCTTGGTTTCTTGTTTTAAGAGGATTCTCTTGGTTTTCTATATTTCACCTCAGAAAATTACATCTGCTTTGCATGGTAATACAAAGACATCCAAGCAGACTTGATGATTGAACAGTGTTGTTCATTTCGGTGTGTTTGTCAGGATCGGATCATCGACGCTGGTCCGAAGGGGAACCAGGCCCGCTTCATGAACCACAGCTGCCAGCCCAACTGTGAGACCCAGAAGTGGACAGTGAATGGAGATACACGTGTGGGGCTCTTCGCTCTAATAGACGTCCCTGAAGGTGAGCGGAGATTTGGCATGAGGAGTTTGTGCTATGTTAAAGCTTTGACTTTGGCAACACTTTTCATTACATATGCATTAGCAGGAGAAATATAAGAGGAGCATTGAACTAGTTAAAGAAGGAAATGAAGTTGCATAATATTCACCAGGACAGAGTAGTCCATAGGCAGTATATTTACAGTACTAGTCTATTATAAGGCAATTATATAGGTAAATCCAAGCAGCAGTTCATGTCCATCTCTGCATCACTTGTTGTGTATACTGGTTTATATCTGTCCTCTATGGGTCATTCTGCCTGTCTCCAGGCACAGAGCTGACTTTCAACTACAATCTGGAGTGTCTGGCCAATGGGAAGACTGTGTGTAAATGTGGAGCTCCAAACTGCAGCGGCTTCCTAGGAGTCCGGCCAAAGGTGAGAGGAGACACTGGAACGAGATGTTGATATTGGGTTTGATTACATGATCCACAGAATAAGAGCGTCTGCTAAATGACTTAAATGTAAATGTAAATGTAATAGTAGAATGAAATAGTAGAAACAATATTAATTGCTATTTTAAAATATCTTTCCACAAATCCAAAGGCACTTGATACAGTAGTCAAAATATTAGTAATGTCAAGGGGAATGAGATATTTGATTGACAGGGGCATCATCAGTTTGGGTGTCTGTGTCTCTATTAACAGCCTGACTCTTCATCCTTCCCCAGAATAACCCTCCAGCAGACGACAAGGGCCGCAAGCTGAAGAAAAAGGTCCAGGCTAAACGGAAGAACAAGATGGAGGTGACCAAGGAGAGGGAGGACGAGTGCTTCAGTTGTGGGGACGGGGGACAGATTGTGTCCTGTAAGAGACCAGGCTGTCCCAAGGTTTACCACGCAGACTGTCTCAACCTCACTAAGAGGCCTGCAGGTCAGTGGCCCAGTTAGGTTCCTGTCAGAGGAAATTATTGAGTTGTTATCATAGCTTGTAGGGGTTTGTTCTATTTCCTCGCTGTTACTGTAGGATTGTGTGATTGGAGAATTATATAATGTACATGACGTATTTCGTGCATTTTCACTGTTTGATGTCTGTCAGATCACTTGTTAGCAGTCTCAGTGTGCTGATTATTTCTCTGTTACGGTTTATGCAGGGCTGTGTCTGACTGCTTCTGTCTGATATACTGCGTCTGACTGCCTTTTCTGTGCTGCAGGTCGGTGGGAGTGCCCGTGGCACCAGTGTGACCTGTGTGGTAAGGAGGCGGCCTCTTTCTGTGAGATGTGTCCCAGCTCTTACTGCACTCTGCACCGCGACGGGATGCTCTTCATCTCAAAGCTGGACGGACGGCTGTCCTGCAGCGAACATGACCCCTGTGGACCAGACCCCCTGGAGCCAGGGGAGATCAGGGAGTACCTACCTGACACTGGGGCTCTCTCAACAGGCCCGGGGGCTGGTATTGTACCCCCTCCTGCTGCTGCTGTGGCTGGTGCTGCTGCTACTACAACGGGGACAGGGGACCCCCAACCTAGCCCTGGCCCTGAGTCTTTCCCCCGTCTCCCCATCTCTTGCCCCATCTCTGGCCCCTTCTCTGGCCCCATCAGCACCCCTCTACCCAGCTCGAAGGCCCTTGATAGCTCTCACCTATTCCTTCCCCAATACTCACCCATCTCTTCCTACGGAGATGAGAAGGAAGAAGTTGAGGATCCTTTTGGTAATGAAGACGGGGATGGAGAGGGGATTGAGGGAGAGTTGGAGGATGGAGAGATGGCAGGCTTAAAGTTGAAAGATGAAGAGGAGGAGGAAGAAGAAGAGGAGGGAGAAGAAGAGGAGGGCGAGGAAGAAGAGGAGTGAAGACCAATGTCCTTTTTCAACAACTCTGCATCCTGGCTAATCATTCATGGGGGGGTGGGGAGAAGAGCTACCTGCTTGTTCTTGAGGGTGGGACTGTGCTCAGCATCATGTAGATTCACTCATCTTTGTATATAAGGATCCATGTACAGATGATTTATAGATCTGTGAATTTGAACACCGCCTTGTTCAGACAGACCCCTGAGAAATAGCAGGATGAAACAATGTGGCCTGGAGCTGGAGGGTCGAAATGGAGTATGAGGGAGTTTTCCCCCTAATAGTCCCAGTTTGGGTTTGTGATAGGTATACTGATCCTAGATCTGTGCCTAAGTGCACAATGGGTATGATGGTAACTCTAATCATATAGATAGGTCCATTTGAATCTCTTCTTTGTTCGTTGTCATAGTTGTTGGTTTGTGGTTTTAATAACATGTTTACATTTCTGCACCTCCTCTTGGAGAACACGGCAACTAATGTATCTGAAGCTTCACCTTTATCAAAGGGGAGACTGGAGAGAGGAGGAGCAGTACTGTCAAAGACACAGAAATCCCCTCGTGAGAAAGTAGCCTATGGTGTGTTAGATGGGCCTGTCAAGCTGGTTCTCTCTGTAGCAACGCTCCTACATGGCACAAATGAGTAATGCAGTGAAATTAATGCGTCAGCAATGGAAATTATTAGTCATACAATCAGTCATTTCAACCTTGTCATTGGTGTACAGTTTATATCCATACCTATTTGATGATGATGAATCTATCGTCTCTGCTGGCATCTGCCTTACCACACCAAATGATACAGACACCTAGACAATACACATGAAATCAAATGGCTTAGTTAGTAAATGTGGGTAGTACATCAAGGTGATATTGATATTGAACATGCCTATATCCTACTCCATGACAGCACTTTGTGTTTTTCCCTAACCCTGGCATTGCATTGCTCCTCTGTACTGATATCTGTTTGGGGTGCGGTTGGTTGTACTGTAGGTCTTTGAACACAACTGAAATCTGATTGAGTGGTCAACTAACGTAAATTCAATGTCAAATCAACCAAAAATGTCACCATGTCAGGGTTTAGTTTAACAGTTGGGTGGGGAAAAAATGAAATTCCCTTACGTTGATGACTTTTTCAAAACCCAATCAGTTTTCCACATTGATTCAACATCATCACATTTAATTTTTTTGCGTTGAAATGACTTGGAAACAACATTGATTCAAGCAGTTTTTGCCCAGTGGGAAGCTTCCTTACATGGTCTAGCTTTCCCTCAAACTGAACTGAACCTTCAATGTGAAAGTGCCAGAGTGTACTCAGCAGTTGAGTAAGCTACTTGACGTAACCTTGACGACAGCTAGCTCACTTGTGTATATTACATTCTCTATGACATATTTATATTGACTTTTATAACGCACAAATGAAGATGGGACTGACTTCTAGTAGTGGCATTGCTGTATGTCACTTTATATAATCCATACTTTCTGTTTGCTAGGCTATACTCCTTGCCATTAGTTTAGCACTAAAAAGTACACTGGTCCACTCCCCTGCTAAAATGTTTTCACTACCGTATGTATTTGTCTCTGCTATGTGTTTTCTCCCTCTTGAAGCTTGTCTCTACATCACTGTCTTTGTTGTGTCAGTTTTTCTTCTCTGCTTATGCCTTTCCAATTGAGTCAATCAGTGTTGGGTTTTTGTGAATGAAGGGATGTGAAGGTGATTCTAGAGGGCCAGAGAACAGAATGAAGTGGATTTGCCACTTTCCAGTTGTGAGAATGTCGTGTTTCCATTTCTGAAGCTTATAACACACCTTTACTCCAAATCTGCACAATAAGCATTATTTTTACTGCTTAATGTCTCCCAATTGTGTCACTTTAGTCATGTCGAAGTATCTCTAGCAGCCTTTATGTATTAAAACTTAACTGGCTTAGTGTTAGATGAGGTGCTTGAAAAGATATGTGCAATTTCTTATATTTTAATAGAAAACCAACCTGTTTTTTAATGACTTGAAAAATGAGTAAACCGGTTCAAAGGGTCCCTTCTTGTCCGTATACTGTACCGTAAAGGTTGCCATGGTGCCCCCTGCTGTTGTTCCGATATACAGATACAGGCACCCACCGTCATGGTCATAGTAAATATTTATCTGACTTGAACATATTTATAGCACTAAAACGCCTACGAATTTTAACAACACAGATAGGTTTTAACTGATCTGTTGGAAGTGTATTTGTACATTTTAGATTGGCCTAGCCTGTCCTTTCAAAATCTTATAAAATATGTATATACATTTTGTATATGAAAGCTATATATGATGAATGATTTTAAAAAAACAATAGCTAATAATGAGTCTAGAGCCAGTGGATATCATGCGTTCTCTGGTCTCAGCTTTGTCATCAACCATTCCCACAAACAGGATCACTTCAACTTTGATACATATTTGTTGTTTACGGTTGAGTTGCTGTCAACAGACGGGGTGAATAACACTTTATATTGATGTAACAGTATCACAGTCATCAAACAGATAATAGTAGGCTATGAAAGCATACAGTATGAGGAGGTCGAGTGTCATTTCTGGTCACGACATGAGCTGGGAATCGGAAGAGTCGGGAGATTGAAGGCTCAACTATCACTACAGTACCTTTGGGACTTGATATGATAATGAGCTGTATATCTTTTTGCTTTAATATTTTCCATTTCTACATTGTCAGTTACCCCTCCCTCCTCTTTGGAGGGTTCTTTGATGTGGCACAAAGGAAGAGTTGGGAGGCTGTAAAATGTTTTTTATACATACTACTGCTGTTTTTGTTGTTGTTGCTGTCATGCTTCTTAGCTTCTGACTCTCTTCCCTCTCTGCCTTATTTATCCTTGTGTAATTCATCTGTTCAAATTGTAACTGTTGAAGAGTTCAATAATATCCTGCTGCCTTGTGAGGATATTGAAATGTGCTGGAGTCCTTTGTACATAATAAAGAAAAAAAATGTAAGTTGCAACTCTGTTTTTGCCATTTTGATTTGGGCCAGAGGTTTGATTGTTACCTTTCCCGACTGAATAATCACGTTTGTAGGCATATTACTGTATTAACAGTTCACGATTGCATTGATCAGGGGTAGATTTGTTACCATAATCCACTATAGAGGTGCTCATGATATAGCAACTGGCTTTAACACATCCATAGCTCAGTGTACTATAAGCCTTGTTAATAACTAAACTGATCACTGTGCTAACCACTGTTTCACTTCACATACTATACAATAAAGTGAAGGAAAACAATGGTGAGTGCAGCAGTCAGTCTGGTTGACCAGGCTAATGTAGTGTAGGTGTCACACAGACACACACTAACAGACAGACTTGCAGAAATCTAGTCTTTATTTTTTCAATTTACAACATGCTACAAAACAGTCCACACAATGAATGATCATATCAGCCGACTCTCTGTGGACCTGTAACGGTGTTGGGACTATATGCATGTTATAATATCTTCAAGGCATCAAATAGACGTGGGACTGCAAACCTCTTGCTTTGTGCCTGTGCCCCTTGCAATAACAGTCCTGTTAACCATTCATAAAATTTAGCTATGTGAACTCGTCCTCTTTCTCAGGCACCAGGTCTGCGTCATGGGGAGTGGCACCACTAGAAGGTGCTGTGTGTGTGTGTAAACAATAACACATTTGATGAAGTGTATGTACACTTGAATGGAGCCTTCTATACACAGCTAATGATGGATGTGTGATTCATGCCTGTGGGCCCATTGCTGCTGCTTACTTCTAGTACCCTACAGGCACAACTTCAGTGGGACTGAGAAACCCTCAGAGGTTCTCAAATGCAATAATATCTCTAACTAATCTACATTTTCACACACATTGGTAAAATCAAGTAAAAATCTGCCATTGGCTAGACTGTCTCAAAAGGTCAAAGGTTTCTTGAAAAGTGTAAACAGTAACAACACATTCACAAAAAATTGCAACTTGTGTGGAGTAACAACAATGGTCAGCCACGGTGTTGAGGCATCCGTAACATTGGAATAGTGACTTGGAGATTACATTGAACATTAGTTAAACATAGCTGTATGTAGGGTTTCTTTGAGTGTGTATATATATATAAAGAAACCATTTAGCAGACAGTTTTATCCAAAGTGACTTACAGTAAGGCGTTCATATATTTTACGTATGGGTGGCCCAGGGAATCAAACCCTCAACCCAGGCGGTGTAAGCGCCATGCTCTACCAACTGACTTACAGAGGACCACATAAGCTATATCTTGTACTTTTAGCCATGGCGACATAACTATCATATTACATTTACTCACAAGCTTTTTCCTGTGTTGGTGCAATCTTTCTAGTTGCATTCCATACTTTCAACTGTACCAGAACTTATGATGCAAAGAAAAACACATTAGATGACAATAAATGTGCAGGTACATAGTTTGGCAAGTACATTTCACCATGAAGAGTAGACAATGAAAACAGTGTTCACAGAATGCTTATTCAAATCAAGTCATTAAGAAGCACACTCACTCAAGGCATTTGACTGAGTGATGAAGGCCATTTCTGTCATCAGTATAATTCATTTATATAAGGTGTGTTGATAGACACTAAGGAATTCAAATAAAAAATTGTGGGGTTGAGGTGCTAGTTCCTCATATGCTTCATTCCGATATCGCTCTTGGCAGGTCCCTTGTCATGGGAGAGGTGTCGCATCCAACTATTGTGATGACTCCTTTAAATGCAGTGAGCATGTAATCGTCTATGGGACAACTGAAAAAAGCTACCAAATAAAACAGTAACACTGTTTAGGCTCCTCTCTTTCTTTCTCTGTTTTAAATGGACAGGCCCCAGGTGGGATGTGTAGCATCCATCCTGCATTTCCAGGTTGGTTTTACAGCAAGGGATCGCTGTTCATCCAGTAAAGGCTTAACTGTGGCAGCAGGAAGAGAAATAAGAGTCCTTCTTCTGACCCAAGTCAATACCGGTCTCTTCTGTAAAGAGAAAGCAGAGAATTGTCAATCAGACCCATTCAGGAATGCATTGATTCACTACAGTGGAGATTAAATTGACAACTCGTGCTAGTAATACTACCATTGCAGACAAAATGTACACTGACAGCTAAGCTATTGGAGCCAAAATCTCACCGGTCAAGAATTGAAAGGAGATGCTGTTGTAGTCCTCTGCAACCTTTTGGAACAGCTCATCTGGAATGTGGTTAAAAGACAGTAGGAGTCTACATCTGCATTTTTGGAAATGTTGTCTTATGAGAATGTGTTATAAATAAGGTTACACTATATTTGAAATTAACTGACCATGTCACTTACCCACGTTGTTTCCTGTTTTACTGGATGTTTCAAAATGTTTAGCCCCAATCTCTGTAGATGAGAATGGAAAAAAACTAAACATGAGCCTCTTTAAAACAGCCAGTCCTCATACTAATCAAGAGGATGTCGGTGATTATAATCAACAATTTACCGTCAGCAAAGTCCTGAACGTCATGGTAGTCTACTTGCCGCAGGCCCCGGTCACTCTCAATCAGGTCAATCTTTGTGCCACACAGGTATATCTTGCAGTGCTTCAATTGAGATCATAGAAAAATAAATAAATCTGTGTCATTGTGGGCAGTTACATACATAGGATAACATGCTCTCATCGGACAGTTTATTAGGTACACCATCTCATTCATGGAAACAGAACGCTCCTAAAGACAGTGCATTACGTGGCCATGACTTCCTATATAAAGCAGACAGGCATTGAGGCATTCAGTTACTGTTGGATTGAACGTTAGAATGGGCAAAACGTGTCAATCCTGTGGGCGAAAACAGCTCGTTGATGAGAGGTCGGAGGAGAATGGCAAGAATTGTGTAAGCCAGGGATCATCAACTAGATTCAGCTGCGTGCTGATTTTTTCTTGAGGGGATGGCTGGGTGGCCGGAACATAATTACAAATCATTTCTAGGCTGCAAATTGACCGCAAGAATCCCAAATAGATATAACATTTAACTAAAACAATCATTTCACACCTTGCTTACATTTGTATATGATCACATCTCCAGTATGCATAGAAATACTTGGGAACATATTTCCCAATTTAAAATTGCTTTGAGCGGATTTCCTGGTGTTTTTACAGTTATCTCCAACAGAAAACTTGGGGGGGCCAAATAAACCCACCTGTAGGCCAAATTCAGCCCGCGAGCAGCCAGTTGGGGGACCCTGGTGTAAGCTAACAGGAGGGCCACAAACGGGCAAATAACGGTGCAGTAAAACAGTGGTGTGCAGAACGGCATCTCGGAATGCAAAACTCCTCAATCCTTTTCACGGATGGGCTACTGCAGCAGATGACAACACTATGAACAAGAAGCGGCTCCAGTGGGCACCAACACTGGACAATTGAGGAGCGGAAAAACATTGCCTGGAACATGACAGAGAGTTCAGTTTACTTGAGTGGCCTGGTCAGTCCCCAGACCTCAACCCAATATGAGATGGAAAGGGCTATTCACAACATAAATGTACTGCCCTCCAATCTGAAGCAACTGCATGATGCCATCGCGTCAGCATGGACCAACATACCTGTTGATTGCTTCCGTCAACTTGAAGAATGCGCTAAAGAATTTAGGCAGTTCTACATCTACATTTTAGTCATTTAGCAGACACTCTTATCCAGAGCGACTTACGGTAGAGTGCATACATACTTTTTTCCCGTACTGGTCCCCTGTGGGAATCGAACCCACAACCCTGGCATTTGCAAGCCACACGGGACCTGGCAAAGGGGGGGTCCAACCTGGTACTAGATGGTGTTCTTGATAAACTACAGTGCATTAGGAAAGTATTCAGACCCTTTGACCTTTTCCACATTTTGTTACGTTACAGCCTTATTCCAAAAAAAAAAAAAAAAATCTACACACAATACCCCACAAAGACAAAGAAAAAAAACAGGCTAAGAAATTGGGAAATATCACATTTACAAAAGTATTGAGACCATTTAACACAGTAGTTTGTTGAAGCACCTTTGGCAGCGATTACAGCCTCAAGTCTTCTTGGGTATGATGCTACAAGCTTGGCACACGTGTATTTGGGGAGTTTCTCCCATTCTTCTCTGCAGATCCTCTCAAGCTCTGTCAGGTTGGATGGGGAGCGTGGTTGCCTAGCTATTTTCAAGTGTCTCCAGAGATGTTCGATCGGGTTCAAGTCCGGGCCCCTCAAGGACATTCAGAGACTTGTCCCGAAGCCACTCCTACGTTGTCTTGGCTGTGTGCTTTGGGTCGTTGTCCTGTTGGAAGGTGAGCCTTCACCCCCGTCTGAGGTTCTAAGCAGGTTTTCATCAAGGATCTCTTTGTACTTCATTCCGTTCATCTTTCTCTCGATCCTGGCAAGTCTCCCATTCCTTGCCGCTGAAAAACATCCCCAAACCATGATGCTGCCACCACCATGCTTCAACATAGGGATGCTGCCAGGTTTCTTCTAGATGTGACGCTTGGCATTCAGGCCAAAGAGAAACAAAATTCACTGGTCTCAAGATTGACTTGGTTTCATCAGACCAGTGAATTTTGTTTCTCATGGTCTGAGAGTCCTTTAGGTGCCTTTTGGCAAACTCCAAGTGGGCTGTCATTTACTGTGCATTTTACTGAGAAGTGGCTTCCGTCTGGCCACTCTACCATAAAGGCCTGATTTGTGGAGTGCTGCAGAGATGGTTGTCCTGGAAGGTTCTCCCATCTCCACAGAGGAACTCTAGATCTCTGTCAGAGTAACCATCAGGTTCTCGTGTCACCTCCCTGACCAAGGCGCTTCTCCCCCGATTGCTCAGTTTGGACAGGCAGCCAGCACCAGAAAGAGTCTTTGTGGTTCCAAACATTTTCCATTTAAGAATGATGGAGGCCACTGTATTCTTGGGGACCTTCAATGCTGCAGACATGTTTTGGTACCCTTACTCAGATCTGTGCCTCGACACAATCCTGTCTCAGAGCTCTACGGACAATTCCTTTGACCTCATGGCTTGGTTTTTGCTCTGACATGCACTGTCAACAATGGGACCTTATACAGACAGGTGTGTGCCGTTCCAATTTATGTCCAATCAATTGAATTTACCACAGATGGACTCCAATCAAGCTGTAGAAACATTTCAAAGATGATCAATGGAAACATGATGCACCTGTGCTCAATTTCTAGTCTCATAGCAAAGGATCAGAATACTAATTTAAATAAGGCATATTTCTTCTTTTTAATCCATTTGAACACATTTCTAAAAACCTGTTTTTGCAGTATCATTATGGGGTATTGTATGTAGATTGATGAGGGGGAAAATGTATGTAATACAGTTTTGAATAAGGCTGTAATGTAAAAAAAAATACAATTAAAAAAAGTCAAGGGGTCTGAATACTTTCCAAATGCACTATATATGACAATACCCATCATACAATTCCCATTGGCAAGTGAGTTGAGTTTTTATGAGATAGTCTGTAACCTTGTCACAGTTTTGCAGCTCCTTCACCCAGAATCTAGCTCGCTGGAAACTGCTGGTGTCCGTCAAATCTACAGGAGAAAAAGTCACACAAATTAAGGTGAAGTTTTCACAGTCATGAAAGTGTATTTGACCTAGAATATTTTGTAGTACTAATATTACTATTGCAATGTAAACATCAGCCCATAAAAACAACACTAAAAACAGAACCAGATAAAAACAATAAAAAGACACTTAAATGAGTCATAAAACTGGGGAAATGCCTCGGTGGCTATTTTCCAAACTGTAAAAAAAAAAATCCCCCAATGAGGGAAATAAGAGGGGAGGACACTCATATGCAGAAACATCCATTGCACTCAACAAGAATTTCTACAATTAAACATTTAGGATATAACGAAGCCATTAGTGCTTGCCAGGGACCTCACGATACGACATTATCATGATACTTCGGTGCCAATACGATATGTATAGTGATTCTCTTGATTCTATATGTATTGCGATTCAATAATGCAATTTTACTGTGATTTGATAATGCAATTTTACTGTGATTTGATGTTCCAAACTTATTACTCGACACTGAGTATACAAACATTAAGAACACCTGCTCTTTCCATGACAGACTGACCAGGTGAATCCAGGTGAAAGCTATGATCCCTTATCAATGTCACTTGTTTAATCCCCTTCAAAATCAGTGTAAATGAAGGGGAGGAGACAGGTTAAAGAAGGATTTTTAAACCTGAGACAACAGATATTGATTGTGTACGTGTGCCATTCAGAGGGTGAATGGTAGTAGGTGCCAGGCGCACCGGATTGTGTCAGGAACTGCAATGGTAGTAGGTGCCAGGCGCACAGGATTGTGTCAGGAACTGCAACACTGCTGGGTTTTTCACACTCAACAGTTTCCCATGTGTATCAAGAATGGTCCACCACCCAAAGGACATCCGGCCAACTTGACACAGCTGTGAGAAGCTTGGATTAAACATGGGCCAGCATCCCTGTGGAACGCTTGACACCTTGATGAGTCCATGCCCCGATGAATTGAGGCAGTTCTGAGGGCAAACCGGGGGCCTCAAATCAATATTAGAAAGGTGTTCCTTATGTTTGGTATACTCAGTGTATGTCTGCTACAGCGAGACAAGAGAAAATTTGTTTTGATCAGTCAGGTAAATAAGTGCTGAAAACAGGTTCCCACTATTTAAAAAGAAGATGTAGAACAAGCTATCGGATGAAAGGAGTAGTTTTGGAGCAGGTACAGACGACAACCACTAGCTAATGCTACATACAGTGTTGAAACTTGGGAGTCAAATATCGATAATAATATAGTACAAAAATAACATTTCAATATGTAACTATAAATTCACTAAACACCATAGTAGCGAAACAAAAATGTAGCGTGATATTGAGTGTCATTCCAAGGGGATAAGAACTTACCATAGCAGACAATGGCAGCCCTGGCTCCTCTGTAGTAGATTCTACTCATAGCCTCGTAGCGCTCTGATCCAGCCGTGTCCTGGGTTGCAGAGAAGGAATCACTTATAGTCTATCCACACATAGCCTGTAGCTACCTCATATCGGGCTACAATGGATTTATTAATTTAATTATTATGCAACGATAATAATAAACCAGACAACTCCCTACGGAGTATAAAGACTCATGCAAATCTTTTTTCCATTTTATAAAGGATGCCAGCAGTCATCCTCACTCACCCATATTCCCAGTGTAACCACCTTGTCTCCCACCTGGATTGGTTTGGCAACAAATGCAGCCCCAATAGTCTATTGAAAAAAAAGAATGATTGCGAGAAAAATATGTAACATGTACAATTTTGAGAAATAGTCTTCACACAAAAGCAGAGAGCTTCCCACACACCGCCCTAGGCAATCAACGGATACTCACGTTCTGGTAGGGGCCGACAAGAAAGCGGTGGTGAACATATCTCTCCACAAGGCTGGTCTTGCCCACACTCTCTTTCCCAAGCATAACAACTTTTGCATCCACACGCATAGTCATAGTGCACAGGACCAGGACAAGAAAGGAGAGGAGGAGCAGGAGAGGGGTAGACCAGGATGCTGAATTGCTGTGTAACAGATGAGACAAAAACATAATAGATAGTATGATTAAGAAGTTGGGCACGATAAAACAGTTACTGTATTCCTTCTAACTTGTCCATGGCATGACATCATGACTTCGATGCAGCATGACTTGGCAGCCACCAACAGTACCAATAACACAGAATGAGTTTGAGACACTGCACTCGAAGTTGCCACAGCAGAATTTTTCTGAATAGAGCAGTTGGCAGGATACATTTCAAGTCATGTCATGACATTTGTGGCAATGTCAACAATTCTAAGAAGTGGACTTTAGCTAAGTTAAAATGGGCATGGGTGTGTAGCTAGAAAAATAGTTAATGATGCCATTAGCTTAACCATCAACAAATGGTACACACAATTACCAGACCTGAACGATTACACGAAAAAAAAAAAACGTTTCGTTAGCTAGCTTCACAGTAGCATTTATTAGCTAGCTAGCCATCTAACGTTAGCTAATGATGACTTGATAGCTAGCTAGCGAGCTAAAACCAAAACACTTACCTGCTTGATAAACTCAGCTAAATGTGTTCAAATTGAAGAAGCAGAGCCGAGTCAGATTAACAGTATAGGTAAATGGTCGAATAGCTCTTAAAATATGAACATTTCGTTTAGAGTTATCTAGCCAGCCAATGTTTGAGCCACTTGGTGTTGTCAGCAACGTACATTTTAGCTAAAAACTAAAATTACAAGCTACAGAAACATCCCTAAGATTTATATAGCCTATGCCATTGCTATGTCATATGGCAAAGCTTACTCGACTTGAACTTCTAGACCTCATTTGTAAGCGAGCAAGCTAAATACAAAATTCCAAGAGGCTTTGTTATGAGGCCACTACTTCTTCTTTAAAGTTTTTAGGGCAGACTCCACCTATGGTGTATGGCCGCCACCTACTGTACGGGGTCTTCTTTGATATTATTGCGGTCCGCCAACAAATGCTAGTAGTGCATGCCGCCACCTAGTGTTTTGGCTGTATATCAGCCCAAAGAAATAACAAAATAAAAATGTAATAAACAAAACTCAATATACTCCTTTATTCAGATTCTACTGCCAATGCCCATCCCTACAGGCTCTGGGGCCTGACAAGGAAGAACTGAACAATTAATCAAATGGCCATCGGATTATTTACATTGGAACCCCCCAGTTGTTTTTTGCACTGCTGCTGCTCGCTGTTTATTGTCTATGCATAGTCACCACCCCTACCTACATGTACAAATTACCTCGACTAACCTGTACCCCCGCACATTGTCTCTGTACCGGTACCCCTTGTATATAGCTTCGTTATTGTTATTTTATTGTGTTACTTTTAATTATTCTTTACTTGAATTTATTTGGTAAATATTTTCTTAACTCTTTCTTGAATTGCACTGTTGGTTAAGGGCTTGTAAGTAAGCATTTCACGGTAAGGCCTACACATGTTGTATTCGGTGCAGGTGACAAATGGGTGGGGTTATATCCTTCCTGTTTGGCCCTGTCCGGGGGTGTCCTCGGATGGGGCCACAGTGTCTCCTGACCCCTTCTGTCTCAGCCTCCAGTATTTATGCTGCAGTAGTTTATGTGTCGGGGGGCTAGGGTCAGTTTGTTATATCTGGAGTACTTCTCCTGTCCTATTCAGTGTCCTGTGTGAATTTAAGTGTGCTCTCTCTAATTCTCTTTCTCTTTTTCTTTCTCTTTCTCGGAGGACCTGAGCCCTAGGACCATGCCTCAGGACTACCTGACATGATGACTCCTTGCTGTCCCCAGTCCACCTGGCCATGCTGCTGCTCCAGTTTCAACTGTTCTGCCTTATTATTATTGGACCATGCTGGTCATTTATGAACATTTGAACATCTTGGCCATGTTCTGTTATAATCTCCACCCGGCACAGCCAGAAGAGGACTGGCCACCCCACATAGCCTGGTTCCTCTCTAGGTTTCTTCCTAGGTTTTGGCCTTTCTAGGGAGTTTTTCCAAGCCACCGTGCTTCTACACCTGCATTGCTTGCTGTTTGGGGTTTTAGGCTGGGTTTCTGTACAGCACTTTGAGATATCAGCTGATGTACGAAGGGCTATATAAATACATTTGATTCGATTTGAGTGTTTTCGGGAGCATTTGACAGTGATGAAGGGTGGTCGTTTGAACACGGACCCATAACGGACACATGCAATGAGGCAGTGATCGCTGAGATCCTGGTTGAAAACAGCAGAGGTGTATTTAGAGGGCAAGTTGGTCAGGATGATATCTACAGTTGAAGTCGGGAGTTTACATACACCTCAGCCAAATACATTTAAAGTCAGTTTTTCACAATTCCTGCCATTTCATCCTAGTAAAAAATCCCTGTCTTAGGATCACCACTTTATTTTAAGAATGTGAAATGTCAGAATAATAGTAGAGAATGATTTTTTTCAGCTTTTATGTCTTACATCACATTCCCAGTGGGTCAGAAGTTTACATACTGTCACGGCTCCTCTTCTGCAGTGCAGGGGCGGTTCCTCCTGCAGGCAGAGGAGGATCGTTAGTGATTGGAGTCACCTGGGCTCAGGGCATTTAAACGGCTTCACTAATCACTTGTCTCTCGCTCTCTCTCTCTGCTCCTCCAGGTATGAACCTGTTTTGTTTGTTCCTTTGTAGTTTTGCATAGTTTTCACTCAGTCATTCACACATCCCTGCACTTTACATACACCTTACATTATGATACTTTCACACCTCATTCCTTTTCTTTGTTTAAAGTTAATAGTTTTGGTTTACAATAAATAACCTTTTTGATTGGCCTATACCTGTTGTTCGTGTCCCCTCATTTTTGCCACAGGCTATGAGCTGCTTTAGCAGTTCTGCCCACAAATTTTCCATAGGATTGAGGTCAGGGCTCTGTGATGACCTCAAGCCTATAGAAAATTTGTGGGCAGAACTGAAAAAGCGTGTGTGAGCAAGGAGGCCTATAAACCTGACTCAGTTACCCCAACTCTGTCAGGAGGAATGGTCCAAAATTCACCCAACTTGTGGGAAGCTTGTGGAAGGCTACCCGAAACGTTTGACCCAAGTGAAATAATTTAAAGGCAATACCGTGACTTTGTTGTCCTTAAGCTATTTTGCCACAACTTTGGAAGTATGCTTGTGGTCATTGTCCATTTAGAAGACCCATTGCAACCAAGCTTTTACTTCCCGACTGATGTCTTGAGATGTTGCTTCAATATATCCACATAATTGTCCTACCTCATGATGGCATCTATTTTGTGAAGTGCACCAGTCCCTCCTGCAGCAAAGCACCAACACAACATGTTGCTGCCACCCCGTGTTTCACGGTTGGGAGATTGTTCTTCAGCTTGCAAGCTTCCCCCTTTTCCTCCAAATATAACAATGGTCATTATGGCCAAACAGTTCTATTTTTATTTCATCAGACCAGAGGATATTTCTCCAAAAAGTACCATCTTTGTTCCCATGTGTAGTTGCAAACCGTAGTCTGGCTTTTTATGGCGGTTTTGGAGCAGAGGCTTCTTCCTGGCTGAGCGGCCTTCCAGGTTATGTCGATATAGGACTCGTTTGACTGTGGATATAGATACTTTTGTACCTGTTTCCTCCAGCATCTTCACAAGGTCCTTTGCCGTTCTGGGATTGATTTACACTTTTCTCACCAAAGTATGTTCATCTCCAGGAGACAGAACACATCTCCTTCCTGAGCGGTATGACGGCTGCGTGGTCACATGGTGTTTATACTTGCGTACTTGTGTTTGTACAGATGAATGTGGTACCTTCAGGCGTTTGGAAATTGCTCCCAAGGATGAACCAGACATGTGGAGGTCAACAAAAAATGATCTGAGGTCTTGGCTGATTTCATTTGATTTTCCCATAATGTCAAGCAGAGGGGCACTGAGTTTGAAGTTAGGCCTTGAAATATATCCACAGGTACACCTCCAATTGACATAATTTTCTGGAATTTTCTAAGCTGTTTAAAGGCACAGTCAACTTAGTGTATGTAAACCTCTGACCCACTGGAATTGTGATACAGTGAAATAATCTGTCTGTAAACAATTTTTGGAAAAATGACTTGTGTCATGCACAAAGTAGATGTCCTAACCGACTTGCCAAACTATAGTTTGTTAACAAGAAATTTGTGGAGTGGTTGAAAAACTACATTTAATGAGTCCAACCTAAGTGTATGTAAACTTCTGACTTCAACTGTATGAGGGTGCCCATGTTTACGGATTTGGGGTTGTACCTGATAGGTTCCTTGATAATTTGTGTGCGATTTAGAGCATCTAGCTTAGCTTGTAGGATGGCCAGGGTGTTAAGCATATCCCAATTTAGGTCACCTAGCAATACAAACTGATGGTAGATGGGGGACAATCAATTCACATAAGGTGTCCAGGGTACAGCTGGGAGCTGAGTGGGGTCTATAAAAACGGCAACAATAAGGGACTTATTTCTGGAGAGATGGATCTTTAAAAGTAGAAGCTCAAACTGTTTGGGCATCGACCTGGATAGTATGACAGAACTCTGCAGGCTCTCTCTACAGTAGATTGCAATTCCGCCCCCTTTAGCAGTTTTCTCTTGAAGGAAAATGTTATAATTGGGGATGTAAATTTCCGAATTTTTGGTGGCCTTCCTAATCCCGGATTCAGACATGGCTAGGACATCAGGGTTGGCGGAGTGTGCTAAAGCAGTGAATAAAGCAAACTTAGGGTGGAGGCTTCTGATGTTAACATGCATGAACCCAAGGCTTTTTACGGTTGCAGAAGTCAACAATTGAGAGTGCCTGGTCAGACACAGGCCCGGGGTTAACCTCTACATCACCAGAAGAACAGAGGATGAGTAGGAGGAGGGTACGGCTAAAGGCTATTTAAAGGCAATCTTGTCATCTAGTGCTTTGGGAACAGAGAATAAAAGGAGCAGATTTCTGGGCATGGTAGGATAGATTCAGGTACAGTGGGGTAAACATAGGCATTGAGTGAAGATGAGAGGTTGCATCTCTGGAGGCGCCAGTTAAGAATCTCTGGATTAACTATCTAATGTTAGTTAAATTTTGTCATTAATAAATTGGCTAAATGTCTTTAAATGGACAATTCTGTGAACTGTCTTTTGCAAGTTTTAATATGACACAATAACTGTTAGCAAAGTTGTCAGCTAGAGATGATGTGTAGGAGCTGGCAGGGATTTGTAGTCTTGCATGTCTACTTGAATGCTAATTAACATGTTTGAATCCGAGAATAAATAGAGCCGAATATATTGATCAAAGTCACCTTGTCCAAGAGATTTACATGGTTATTGTCACACCAGGGTAAGTCTACACGAAGCACAGCCATTATTTAAGTGTTTCTAAAATGTCCTATGGGAATGGTGGAAAAACATTTGGAACCATTTTCCTGTTAACACACTATGCAGCCAGCATGATATGGATCAGAAGAGATATTACCACCTACTACCTCCTATGGCTACAAATATTGAGGCAGTTTTTATAATGCTTGCCCAATGAAAATGCACTCAATCAAAGATTTGTCACGTCATTGCTCAAATGTGACAAATTACAAATAGAAAAATAGAAATTAATTTATTGAACATTAAGTGTATTTCAATGTGATTAACATAGGCCTGGAGCCTACTGCAGGGTTCCCCAACGCTGACCTCCCAAGTTTTCTGAGCCAAAATTGTTATTTTTTATATTTTAGTCAGTTAAGAACAAATTCTTATTTTCAATGACAGCCTAGGAAGAGTGGGTTAACTGCCTGTTCATTAGCAGAACTACAGATTTGTACCTTGTCAGCTAGCTCGGGGGTTTGAACTTGCAACCTTCTGGTTACTAGTCCAACTCTCTAACCACTAGGCTACCCTGCCACCCCTAATAAACAGAGTAGCAACAGCATAAAAATGGGTAGTTGGGTGGGGACAATGCAAATGATAGTTTGTTGGTGATGTGGATACCAAGGAACTTGACGTCCTCAACCTGCATCCACTACAGCCTCATCAATGATAATTGGTGCGTGCTTGGTCCTCTTTTTCCTTTAGTCCACAATCATCTCCTTTGTCTTGATCACGTTGAGGGAGAGGTTGTTATCCTAGCACCACATTGCCAGGTCCCTGACCGCCTCCCAAAAGGCTGTCTCATCATTTTCAGTGACCAGGCCTACCACTGTTGTCGTCGGCAAACTTAATGATGGTGTTGGAGTCGTGCTTGTTGGCCATGCAGTCATGAGTGAACAGGGAGTACAGGAGGGGACTGAGCACGCACCCCTGAGGAGCCCCTGTGTTGAGGATCAGAGTGGCAGATGTGTCATGTACCCTTACCACCTGGGGGCGGCCCGTCAGAATCCAGTTGCAGAGGGAGGTGTTTAGTCCCAGGGTCCTTAGCTTAGTGTGTTGAATGCTGGGCTGTAGTCATTGAATAGCAATCTCACGTAGGTGTTCCTTTTGCTCCATTCTTGGGTATTTTATTTTATTCCATGTGTTACTATTAAACTGCATGGTTTCTCGAGTCGTAGTGGGAGGACCACACACCATGTCCTTGCGTGACTACAAGTTTACTTCGATATGATGGTTTTTACAATGCCTTCAGAAAGTATTCAGACCCCTTGACATAATACCCCATAATGACAAAGCAAAAACTTTTTTTTTAATGTTTGTTAGTTTATACAAAATTTTCAACTGAAATATCAGAAGTATTCAGCCCCTATACTCAGTGCTTTGTTTAAGCACCTTTGGTAGCGATTACAGCATCAATTCTTCTTGGGTATGACGCTACAAGCTTAACTAACAGTGTTGCTTCCGTCCCTCTCCTCGCCCCAACCTGGGCTTGAAACAGGGACCCTCTGAACACATCAACAGCTGCATTCAATGAAGAAAATGAAGAATCATTACCTATTGCTCCACAAACGCTGCGGCCCTTGCAGAGCAAGGGAAACAACTACTTCAAGGTCTCAGAGCGAGTGACGTCACCGATTGAAATGCTATTAGCGTGCACCGCTAACTAGCTAGACATTTCACACCGGTTACACTTGGCACACCTGTCTTTGGGGAGTTTCTCCCGTTCTTCTCTGCAGATCCTCTCAAACTCTTGTCAGGTTGGATGGGTAGTGTTGCTGCACAGCTATTTTCAGGTCTCTCAAGAGATGTTCGATCGGGCTCTGGCTGGGCCACTCAAGGACATTCAGAGACTCGTCCCAAAGCCACTCCTACATTGTCTTGGCTGTGTGCTTAGGGTCATTGTCGTTTTGGAAGGTGAACCTTTGCCCCAGTCTGAGGTCCTGAGCGCTCTGGAGCAGGTTTTCATCAAGGATCTCTCTGTACTTTGCTCCATTCATCTTTGCCTCGATCCTGACTAGTCTTCCAGTCCCTGCTGCTGAAACATCCCACAGCAAGATGCTGTCACCACTATGTTTCACCGTAGGGATGGTGCCAGGTTTTCTCCAGACGTGACACTTGGCATTCAGGCCAAAGAGTTCAATCTTGGTTTCATCAGACCAGAGAATCTTGTTTCTCATGGTCTGGGAGTCTTTAGGTGCCTTTTGGCAAACTCCAAGTGGGCTGTCATGTGCCTTTTACTGAGGAGTGGCTTCCGTCTGGCCACTACCATAAATGCCTGATTGGTGGTGCTGCAGAGATGGTTGTCCTTCTGGAAGGTTCTCCCATCTCCACAGAGGAACTCTAGAGCTCTGTCAGAGTGGCCATCAGGTTCTTGGTCACCTGCCTGACCAAGGCCCTTCTCCCCCGTTTGCTCAGTTTGGCTGGGCGTCCAGCTCTAGGAAGAGTATTGGTGGTTCCAAACATCTTCCATTTAAGAATGATGGAGGCCACTGTGTCTTGGGCCTTCAATGCTGCAGAAATGTTTTGGTAACCTTCCCCAGATCTGTGCCTAGACACAATCCTGTCTCTGAGTTCTACAGGCAATTCCTTCATCCTCATGGCTTGGTTTTTGCTCTGACATGCACTGTCAACGGTGGGAGCTTATATAGACAGCCGTGTGCCTTTCCAAATCATGTCCAATCAATTTAATTTATCATGTGACAGTGCATGTCAGAGCCAAGTTGTATGGAAACAAGTTCAATGAAAACAGGATGCACCTGTGCTCAATTTCAAGTAGCATAGCAAAGGGGCTGAATACTTATGTAAATAAGGTATTTCTGTTTTCACTTTGTCATTATGGGGTATTGTATGTACATTGCTGAGGATTTTTATTTATTTCATACATTTTAGAATAAGGCTGCAACATAACAAAATGTGAAAAAGTCAAGGAGTTTGAATACTTTTTGAAGGCACTATATATCAATATTTGTGCATATAGTCTGTTCCCACCGCCATTTCTCGCATAATTCATTTTACATACATAAAAAGATCTCACCATGTCGAACAAACAAATTATCGGATTGGATTTTTGTCCATCCATCCATATATAATTTTCATAGTCATAGCACGCTTTGTGTAAGCGCTATTGAAGATTGACAGGGGGTATAGAGGTGTAGGGTTAGTTGGTGGTGCATTTTTATCCTATCCCTCCTTCCTTTTCTATTTTTGTATCACAAAATGTAAAGTAATTGACCACACAGTACCGCACAGTAGGTGGCGGCATGCACAAACAAATTGTGCGAACGCCATGATACCAAAGAAGACAGTCCTGCTATCAAATATTATATATGAACACTGACGGAAGATGGCGGAAACAGAGGTTTTGTTTGAAACTGCTAGTGAGTCGAGTGAAGCTAATAGTACAGACAGTGAGAATGAGTGTGTTACAGTGGCGAAGACGAGGGGAAACAAGAGAAGTAACGCTATGTTGGAAAAGAGGAAACCACGAGACCCGTTTTCGGTCGGAGTCAGAGTTTTGGATGAATGCTACTTGGGAAATCCGCTTAACTTCTCCAGGAAAATCTGGAATGTGTTGGAAGAAAGTGTGGAGTCGGTGAGTCACAAGAAGTGGTCTTATTGAGATTTCTCGTGTGTCTGCAGAGCAGAATATGCGTGTGATAAGACTCAAAAAGATATCTGAGTGTAATGTTTACTGCATGGATTTCTGTAGCAAGGCACCTATCTAGGGGGGTATTTCTGGGGTGGTGCAAGAAATAAAGGCAGAGGATATAACTGAAGTCTGATGGAGTGGTTGGTGCACGTTGATTCACCTGTATGGTGGATGGAGAACGGAAGTTAACTTCATCCATGCTACTGTTCTTTGGTGAAGAGTATCTTCCTTGTCATAAAGTTAGGATTCATGAGATACCCTGTAAGAGCGTTTGTGCACAAGTCCCTGTCATAAATGTAAAATATTTGGTAATGTTTCAAGTGTGTGCAGAAGGATAGAATATCGTATGCCAGATGAAGGGAAATGCTGCAACTGTTGAGGTGAACATCTCCAGGAATTCTTGGAGTGCCCTGTTAAGGTGAAGGAGAATGAGGTGGCAAGGGTAAGGAGTGTTCAGCGTGCCTCCTATTTGGAGGCGTTGAAAAAATCGGAAGGAACGAGTAGTAAGGGTAAAAGCAATGGTAGTAGAGCCACCAAAACCAGTGAATGTGTCCCATCAACTGAGAGAGTGAAATGCTACATGTTAAAAAGGTGGACTCTGTATTATTTATTGCAATGGTCATAAACTGTACAGCACAAGCGGAGAAAAAGTGTAAGAAAATTGGAATCGTGAATGCCGCTAAATGTTTTTTAGGTCTGTGATTTCACAGCCGAGGCAGTGCAAGAAATCCTGTCGGTGAATGTAGCCCCATCACAGGATATATTTTAGAGTGGACTGTGATTGAACAAGTATGATTTAATTTTAAAAAACATACAAAAATAGTTGACGTGTTTTGTTTTGTATGATGTCGTTTCCCGATGTTTTTTTAGTTCCTATTCAATACCCCGTCCCGCTGGTGGCGGTAGTGTACCATAAACATTGGATGCCAATCGCGTTAACCCTATCAAAGAAGACCCATACAGCGATAAACATGGCTGATACAAAGGGAGCAGATGAAACTACTCCAGGAGTTTTGCAGGAAATGTTCACGTCTCCGTTGAATTTGAGTCTACTTGGCCTCTGCATATTTCTTTTGTACAAAATCTTCCGCGGAGACACGCCTGCAGATATGGGCGAGGTTGAGGAACCTCTGCCTAAATTCAAGAAAAGAGATTTCACGTTAGCGGAGCTACAACCGTACGATGGCCTGCAAAATCCAAGAATTCTTATGTCTGTCAATTCGAAGGTGTTCGATGTTACCAGAGGAAAGACATTCTACGGGCCAGGTAAAATAAGTTGCAGGCTATTTGTGCTCATGTGGCGCAACACCAGCTATTTCTACTCAAATGAATGGTTGGTGCAACCGTAGCTAACTGTCTTGCTGGTCGGTCAGTTTTATTCTTAGACTTGTTACTTTGTCTATTGAATTATGTGTATTTTTATGTGTATCTCGAAATTGTTGCATTGGAACTACGACATTCTAAAACGCCACATCCCCTTCTTTATGAATCACCCGCAATCGAATTTCACAACACGCTAAGTAGCGTGTTCATCCGAGTTGGCACAATGGCATGTAACGTTAACCTCTCACCAAGTTGATTGATCCTGCACTGTCACACAACCCCCGAAGAACACCCTTCCTTAAAATGTATAGAAATAGCATATCTGCTCAGTCTGTATTGAGGTGTGTGCTTGTTGCCTTCATGCTATTTCAAAATAAAGGTTGACACAGGTGAATGCCTTGCACAAAGGTTGAATGTTCAATTTAGCAAGACCATATGGTTGCACAAAAAAAATGTATTGTTGAGGAATATTGTAAAGCAGTACTAGCGCTCATTTAAAGGATTCAGTCTGTACCTTCTGTCAGTCTCAACATTAGAATAGAGGACTTGTTAGGGGGGCTTATCTTTGAAGCCATCAGACTACAGTAAGCTGCTGTATGTATGTTGGAGAGCATGTGGAATTTCATTAGCAGATAAATAAAATTGCTATTTTCTGTCTTCACAATCACATTTTAGTTTATAAAATATTTGGCTGAATTTCAAATCAATCTGTGTGATGTTTTCCAGAGGGTCCTTATGGAGTGTTTGCTGGCAAAGATGCCTCCAGGGGCCTGGCCACCTTCTGTCTGGAGAAAGAGGCCCTGAAAGAGACCTACGACGACCTCTCTGACCTCAACGCCATGCAACAGGAAAGCCTCAATGAATGGGAGACCCAGTTCACTCGTGAGTTGATGCAGGAGTTGGTGGTAGTTGCTACAAAACACCCACCCACTATCCACTCAACAGTGCAAGTTGTTGATGCACCAAACAGCTTTGATTACCTGTAGAACTATTGGTGTTTAAAATGTATGTCTATGTGCTTCAGGGAATAACTTGTCATGTGGTGGTCCAGTCTTTTTGTGCTTAAGTCAACTACTCTGTTCCTCTTGTATGACTTGGCAACGACAGAAGAGTTGGCTACATCGCATACAAAAATATGGTACCATGCCAGGGGATAACATAATGCTACTTTGCATCAAAATTCATCTGTTAGATACACTTTCATCTACATTACATTGAATACTGCTTTAAATTTAAACCCACACATGGGAGTCTTTTATTTAAAAAAAATTTGGACAAGGCTGTTCTCCACCCAGTGATTATCATGTTCTTGAGATGGTCTCTGTTGTCTGAAGGTCCCTGAGGGACTCAGTCATTTTCATCTTTCCTTTCACAGAAAAGTATGACTACGTTGGGAAACTTCTGAAACCTGGAGAAGAACCCACAGAGTACACGGATGACGAGGAGGTCAAGGACAAAAAAATGGACTAGAACTCACGAGTGCACAAGGGAAAATACAGATGCCTTAATTTTTCAGGATAATGTTATGCATATTGCCTTGTGTGGCAGCCATTGAGCGAAATGCTTTCTCCTGTATGGTTTTTGTATTATGTCATTGTCATGGACCACCTCTTATGCTAATTTCATATGCCATTGACCTTCATTAACCTAAAATACACTTGATTTTGGTAAAGGTTAGAATAATTATTGAATAAGGTACTGTCTTTGAAGTTATACAGGTAGTATTAGTTGTAATGTAGAGGCTGTTGGAGGCTCTATTACTGTAGCTCAGTGTTCATTCTGGCTCTCTTCTAGATGGTAATTTTGACTAAAACATTGTCTTAGTCTCGTTTTTGTCATTTGTATAATCATTAAGTCTTGTTATTGTCAATTATAGAAACAGTGTGCCATTTTAGTCAACTAAATGCTCTTTCATTTTAGTCACATCACATTTGTATTGCCTCAACCTATAGTAAACATAAATAACTGACTTCCATGTGTACAAATCTATTTAGCCTTGTCCTACCAACGTAGTTTTCTGCATAACATATTCCCAACAGCAAAAATATGACTAATATATGTAACAGTTATCTGGGTGTGTAAATTCCAAATTGAGCCTACATGATATTGAGCATTGCATGCAAAACAGACACACACAAGCGCAGAGAGAGTGTGTAACACAATCACCAGATGATGCCGCAAAGTAATATGGGTTGGTTGCTCCTCCGTCACTCGGTCGTGTCATTTCCGTTATCGACATTCCACTGCCATATTGATGTCCAAAAGTAGAACGGGCTAATGACTATTTCACCCAGTGATATAGTCAAGTCACTCAACCTCAAGTTGGTATCGAGTCCGAATCACCAGTGGTCGAGTCCTGGTTCAAGTTTGAGTTACTGGGTCCACATTAACTCAAAGTTATTAACCCAGTCAGATATATAGTGTAGTGGCAAGATGGATTTAGTCAACTTGTTTGCTACTCATTTACCATTATTTTTGTGCCATCGAATGTTTGGTAGTGTTACCAGGGCCACTTTCATTTTCAAAACATTCTTGAATGTTACAAATAGAAATTCCATTTGAGTCAACGTTATTTCTTATTCAACATGTCAGGTATTTTTGTTCTACATAGCCTATTTTTATCTGAATGTTACTGAATGTTGACCTGCTGGACACGCCCTAGTTTGTTGGCTATAACTAGGTATTGAAGTAACATCACTGAAGGTGTAGCCTTAACAAATGGTTAAAGGTCTGGTCTGCAAGTAGCCTAGTTTAAGAACGGCCGCTTTGGTTTAATGAATGTAAAATGCCAATAAACAATAGAAAAACGTTGCGCCGGTATTAAGGGTCATATCTTTTGAACAGTAATGGCTAGAATCAAGTAGTTTTCTCTGAGGAAAAGAGATTTGGCTAGTACGTTGGCTTCAGCACCTGGCTATAAAATGCAGTGGGAGAAGTGGGAGGGTTGAGCGAGACCACAAATTCTAAAATGTTTCTATACTCAAGGGAGAGAAACATCGCTCGACAGTTTTACTATTAAACTTAATGCTGCTATTTTATTTTTGTAAACCATCTTGTGTTTGTTAACCAGGCAAAGGGTATCTTACTAGAAGGCTGGTGGGTACTTGTTAGCTATGGGGAAGCAAGAGAGTCGTCTGCATTGTTAGCTATGGGGAAGCAAGAGAGTCGTCTGCACAATCTGTATAATCAGAGGCGGAGCCAAAGGAGCACATGTCTACCCACACTCATTGCTTGTTCCCAAGCAGCTCACCAGCTGATGTAGGCTAGGCTGTGTTTGGTGGATGTGGAGCATCCTTCCCAGTGCAGTATAAAACTGCCATGAGCATCTGTGCTGCAAATATTAATTGTGCTTATCACTGAAAAGCTCTCAATCTTTCCAGAAACTCTTGTCCAATCCATGTAGTAGTCAGATTATAGTCTCACTTTAGTCAACTAAAAATGAAAAATCATATTTGTTTAGTTATAGTTTTTTTCAGTTAAAGTATTGTCAATTGCCACTGACAAATAGGTGTTTGATGAATATTTGAATCACTATTTTTGTTGATGAAATTAACAGCTGTAGCTTGATATGAATTTATTTCCTTTTTTTGTAATCTTGATGACCACAGATTTTCAATTACACAGAAGTGGATAGAACATTAACACAATTTTTTATTTTATTTTTTTGAGTATTCATTAAAGTATCCATAAAAAATGTCTGACTTGGCCACTCTGAGTGTAGCTAAACATCACATACTCTGACTGTACTGCAGCTAGTGTTTCTCATATGCGTTAGAGAAGATAATGCTTGATATACTTAGTCTAGCATTCACTTTCAACATGACTTTGTAATAACACAATTGGTTGGATATTTTCACATACTACTAGTGTATGGCTTGCACTGGATGAAGTAGGTTTTTGGATGTTCATACTGTAGTTCACATTTTTTCAAAATGTCAAGTGAACTAAGGCTGCTGCCTGTATCCATTATGTATGGCATGGCAAATACTCTCAGGAATGGGCCAGAACATGGACTCGAATACAAGTAGACACAGGAAGGGAACACTACAAAATCCATTACCAAGGAATGTCTTTATCTGTGTGATCATGAGACTGATATTTTGATATGATAAATAAATCTCCCCAAATGGATAATCAAACTGTAAGACATTTTTTCAGTTTTTTATTGTGTGTGTGAATGCTGGTCATGGGCAAGATATATTCAGTAAACAAATGACAAATATTTGAATACGATGCTAGTGAGGTATTGCTTGATGATGTGCATGATAGCCTCGAGGCCCATAGAGGCGTAGTTTTTCCTGACGTATATGATTCTGTGCATGACACTCGGCTGAAATAATAAAAGGGGTTTAGGGTACAATTCCGTTACATTATTATCACAATGTCAAAGAAGAGAACCTGATTATTACACTATTGCACTTCAAACAAGAAACACAAACTAAATTGCACAACTGCCATCTAAACTGGGACCTTTCTTGCCTTCCTTAATGCAAAGTCATCAATAACATCCTCATAAGAAATCTTCCCAGCAATTGCATGTTTAATACTGATGACGGCAATTCCACTAAGGTGTTCCTGTAACATGGTGGACCTCAGGTAGGATTTGATGAGCTTAAGCTTTGAAAAGCTCCTCTCTGCTTCAGCTATGGTCACTGGAAGAGTAAGACATTCTGAGAGCAGTCCACAAATTTGGATACATTTCTGGAGCTCTCTTTCGTGTATAAATATCAGCAGCTCAAGCAGGGTCATGGTCTTCGATGGAAAGTCAGGCAAGTTCTTCAGTTCCTGTGCAAGCTCTCTGCTGTCCAAGTCTGAGTGTTCTTTATAGTGCAGTGTAATACTAGGGGCCTCACATTGTTCTGTCAGCTCCTCATTTGAGAGACTTTGGAAGGTTGACAGCACTCCAAACTTCTCTCCCACATTTACCAATCTGGAAAATCTTTCCTGAAGGGCTGAGGTTGCTGCATCCACAACAACATTGAAAAATGTCACCTCCAGCTTCTTCAGGGCATCACTCTTAACCCTCCCACCTTGTCTTAGTCCACATCTTCAAAGTGATGTCCACGTTTTTTTTGTATTGCCCATCGCTGTATGGAGGCTGAGAACAAGGTGTACAGTTTGTGCAAGATACCAAAGTAACCTGTGGCATCGACAACACTTTTAACAGCATCAGCCACAACCAGGTTCAATGTGTGAGCCCCACATGGCACAAATAGAGCTATTGGATTCATTTCCAGGAGTCTGGCTTGGACACCTTTGTTTTTGCCTCTCATGTTGGCCTCATTCTCATAAGACTATCCTCTGCAGTCCTCAAAAGTAATTTTTAGCTCCTCTAATCTTTTGAGAATCACGGATGCCAAATGTTGGAACGTGGACTCTTCTGCCTCTAAAAAACCCATAAAATGTCCCTATACTTGGGCTCCTCCTTCAGTGACACGATTCTAATCACAACTGACAACTGTTCAGTGTGGCTGACATCTGAGGTGCAATCTAAAATGATAGAGAATAATTTTCCAACTTGATGTCACTCACCATTATTGATTTCACAGGTCATTTGACCTTGCTGCTCAACAAATCAATGAGTTCATTCTGTATTTGGTGGCCAAGGTAGCAGGTGCTGTGACTCCAGGTCCCTTTTTGGACACGGTTAAGGTTAAGGTGCTCTTTCATGACTGGATCAAATTGTGCCGTCAGTTCAACCTCTTAGAGGAAATGTCCATTTGATGGAGAGTACAGCGTTTCTATGTGTCCCCTTAGTGCCAGAATTCTAATAGCCAGAGACTGCACAATAGCAGTCAGACGTGTCAACATCTCTCTCCATCTTATCCTCTCAGCCTCCATAAGTGCCATCTCATGCTTGTCAATTGTTTCCCCTTTTTTGATTCTCATTGCCAGTTCTTTCCATGTTTTTATGCAGTTTTGGTGTTTTTGACTGCTGTCGTGTGAAGTCAAATCAAATCAAATGTATTTATATAGCCCTTCGTACATTAGCTGATATCTCAAAGTGCTGTACAGAAACCCAGCCTAAAACCCCACAGCAAGCAATGCAGGTTTAGAAGCACGGTGGCTAGGAAAAACTCCCTAGAAAGGCCAAAACCTAGAGAGGAACCAGGCTATTTATTTTTTATTTTATTTTACCTTTATTTAACCAGGCAAGTCAGTTAAGAACAAATTCTTATTTTCAATGACGGCCTAGGAACAGTGGGTTAACTGCCTGTTCAAGGGCAGAACGACAGATCTGTATCTTGTCAGCTCGGGGATTTGAACTTGCAACCTTTCGGTTACGAGTCCAACGCTCTAACCACTAGGCTACCCTGCCGCCCCAAAGGCGTGGCTAGTCCTCTTCTGGGTGGAGATTATAACAGAACATGGCCAAGATGTTCAAATGTTCATAAATGACCAGCATGGTCAAATAATAATAATCACAGTAGTTGTCGAGGGTGCAGAAAGTCAGCACCTCAGGAGTAAATGTCAGTTGGCTTTTCATAGCTGATCATTAAGAGTATCTCTACCACTCCTGCTGTCTCTATAGAGTTGAAAACAGCAGGTCTGGGACAGGTAGCACGTCCGGTGAACAGGTCAGGATTCCATAGCTGCAGGCAGAACAGTTGAAACTGGAGCAGCAGCACGGCCAGGTGGACTGGGGACAGCAAGGAGTCATCATACCAGGTAGTCCTGAGGCATGGTCCTTAAGGCTCAGGCCCGAGAGAGAGAAAGAAAGAGAGAAAGAGAGAATTAGAGACAGCATACTTAAATTCATACAGGACACCGGATAATACAGGAGAAGTACCCCAGATATAACAAACTGACCCTAGCCCCCCAACTCATAAACTACTGCAGCATAAATACTGGAGGCTGAGACAGGAGGGGTCAGGAGACACTGTGGCCCCATCCGATGATACCTCTGGACAGGGCCAAACAGGAAGGATATAACCCCAGCCACTTTGCCAAAGCACAGCCCCCACACCACTAGAGGGATATCTTCAACCACCAACTTACCATCCTGAGACAAGGCCGAGTATAGCCCACAAAGATCTCCACCACGGCACAACCCAAGGGGGGGCGCCAACCCAGACAGGAAGATCACATCAGTGACTCAACCCACTCAAGTGACGCTCCCCTCCTAGGGACGGCATGAAAGAGCACAATTAAGCCAGTGACTCAGCCCATGTAATAGGGTTAGAGGCAGAGAATCCGAATGGAAAGAGGGGAACTGGCCAGGCAGAGACAGCAAGGCCCGTTCGTTGCTCCAGAGCCTTTCCGTTCACCTTCACACTACTGGGCCAGACTACATTCATTCATATGACCCACTGAAGAGATGAGTCTTCAGTAAAGACTTAAAGGTTGAGACCGAGTTTGCGTCTCTCACATGGGTAGGCAGACCATTCCATAAAAATGGAGCTCTATAGGAGAAAGCCCTGCCTCCAGTTGTTTGCTTAGAAATTCTAGGGACAATTAGGAGGCCTGCGTCTTGTGACCGTAGCGTACGTGTAGGTATGTACGGCAGGACCAAATCAGAAAGATAGGTAGGAACAAGCCCATGTAATGCTTTGTAGGTTATCAGTAAAACCTTGAAATCAGCCCTTGCCTTGAGAGGAAGCCAGTGTAGGGAGGCTAGCACTGGAGTAATATGATAAATTTCTTTGGTTGTAGTCAGGATTCTAGCAGCCGTATTTAGCACTAACTGAAGTTTATTTAGTGCTTTATCCGGGTAGCCAGAAAGTAGAGCATTGCAGTAGTCTAACCTAGAAGTAACAAAAGCATGGATACATTTTTCTGCATCATTTTTGGACAGAAAGTTTCTATTTTTGCAATGTTACGTAGATGGAAAAAAGCTGCCTTTGAAACAGTCTTGATATGTTCGTCAAAGGAGAGATCAAGGTCCAGAGTAACGCCGAGGTCCTTCACAGTTTTATTTGAGATGACTGTACATCCATTAAGATTAATTGTCAGATTCAACAGAATATATCTTTGTTTCTTGGGACCTAGAACAAGCATCTCTGTTTTGTCCGAGTTTAAAAGTAGAACGCTTGCAACCATCCACTTCCTTATGACTGAAACACAGGCTTCGAGCGAGGGCAATTTTGGGGCTTCACCATGTTTCATTGAAATGTACAGCTGTGTGTCATCCGCATAGCAGTGAAAGTCCCTAGTGAAGTCAGCAAAGTGAAGTCAGCAAAGAGCTTGCATGTTTCCAGTCTGTCAGTCCTGAGTTTGCTAAATTAATTTTCTTCTTAGAAAATAGTTTACAGCAGAAGCAGAAGAGGCTGTTGTTTCTTTCAGAATACACCAACCAACTTCTAGTGGATTTTTTCATCACTCTCATTCCTTGGGAAAACAAAGTTAGGTGGTACCTCACTTGGTCCTCCCCAAACTAGTTGTGTCCGAATTCTGTCAGTTAGAACTGAAGGCCAGTCAGAAGTGTCTGTAGACAGTGGTTCATCCTCAGCAGCAGGATTTGGTGGGGATGCTGCTACAGGCATTTCTAAAGGAGAGCACATCGGCATTACTTTACACACTTTATTCACAGCATTTATAGTGGTGGAACATCCCACATACAAACCCAGTAATAATAAAACCATCATTGTTACCTACAATATGGAAACTTAAAACGTTGCAAAAGGGAAATTATTTATTTAGTTTATGTTATGCAGGGATGCACACATAAACACATGTCTGTGTACCCATACACACACATGTGCGTGTGAACACAAACACACCTGAAGAATCCTGCTGGGGAGAAGTGGAAGCAAATGGGTCTTCATCCTCATCCTCAGACAACATTTGTGAAAACACCTGAGTGGCTGAGGAGGTTGATGGCTCCTCATCCTGGCCAGTGCCAGAGGGTGTTCCAAAATATTTTAGAAGTGCCCCTGAATTTGCAGTTAAATACAGTATATGAGTCTGACACCCTAAATACATTTTTGCACAATTAAATATACACGTCATTATGCACAATTTATCAAACTTTCAGAATAGAAACCAAATGAACCATACAACCTCCTTGGCTAATTCTAGGCATAAGACACCCCAAAAGACTCAATATATCACAAAAGATACAAAATATCAGCATAATATAGATGTCTTTTAAGTTAGCCTACAGCATTGTAAATTCCCCTCACTGAGCTCAGGACCTAGTCAATACAATCACAGAAAACCTTTATGATGTCACCTAACCAAATCAATAATGTGCTAGTTAGGTTGTAATCGTTTTTCTGCAGGCTACACACATTATCATGATGAAACTGTTTGAAATATATTGTCGCCCTATGTGTAATATCATAGCAAGCAACATAGCAACATAGGCTAAAAAAAAGTGTTATACTAGCCTATTTTATTTTCATGCATAATATTATACTCATGAAGAGATGCCATGGCTGCATACCTTTATCTTTTGGACGTTTCTCCTCTTCTTCTTTCCCCTTTTTTCTTAACTGGGCACCTGATGGCTTAGACCTTTTCTTATCCATTTGTGTTGATTTGGCACTTGAGCATCAATACATTACCCATCCCCCAACACTGTCGACCAAGAGTCAAGACTAAACCAATTCACCTCGGTGGTGTGCAGACTGGTTTTATATTATTCTTAATGATTTCACACAAACCAGAAAAAAATGCAACAATATGTCTGTGAAACTATTTATTCACAGTATTATGAAGGAATTGTGGTTTATTTGGTAGCATTTTGTAGTGTGACGGATTTGAATAATTACATTTGTACTGTACGAAGTTAGAGGTGCGCTATTTGATAGATTCCCCCGCTCCCCCTACCTCGGGCTTCCAGTGAGGAGACCTGAGGTCAACCTGCCCCCGCCCCCCTCCCCATCTCATACTTATCGATGAGTGGGAGACCTTCCCAGACAGTAGCCTGCCTAGCTCACAAACTAGAATCAGGGCACCCCCTCTGACAAGATTAATTGACCCACAGTCCCAGATGCTGACATGAGATCATTGACGTGACATGCAAATGAGCGATAGAAAACCGATTGCACAAATGTCATCATTCCCAAAAAATTGGTGCGGGGCGCCCCGTGCTGCCCCTGGCAAGATGACGACCTGGGCGGCTGCCCATGTCACCCATACCTAAATCCGCCACTGCTAGGAATACAGATATGCATCTCTTGGTCACTGACTGATACCTTAAAAAAAGGTAGGGGCGTGGATCAGAAAACCAGTCAGCATCTGGTGTGACCACCATTTGCCTCATGCAGCGTGACACATATTATTCACATAGAGTTGATCAGGCTGTTGATTGTGACATGTTTAATGTTGTCCCACACTTTAATGGCTGTGCGAAGTTGCTGGATTTTGACGGGAACTGGAACACGCTGTTGTACATGTCGATTGGCCATGGAACATGTCGGCCATGGAAGAACTGAGACATTTTCAGGATCCAGGAGTTGTGTACACATCCGTGCAACACTATCATGCTGAAACATGAGGTAATGGCGGAGGATGAATGGCATGACAATGGGCCTCAGGATCTCATTACGTTATCTCTGTGCATTCAAATTGCCATCGATAAAATGCAATTGTGTTTGCTGTTCGTGGCTTATGCCTGCCAGTACCATAACCCCACCGCCACCAAGGGGCACTCTGTTCACAATGTTGACAACAGCAAACTGCTCGCCCACACGGTACATTTAAAACTAGGATTCATCCGTGAAGGGCACACTTCTCCAGAGTGCCAGTGGCCATCGAAGTTGAGCATTTGCGATTACGAGCCAAACTGCAGTCAGATCAAGACCCTGGAGAGGACGACGAACATGCAGATGAGCTTCCCTGAGAAGGTTTCTGATAGTTTGTGCAGAAATTCTTCCGTTGTGCAAACCCACATTTTCTTCAGCTGTCCAGGTGGGTGGTCTCAGACAATTCTGCAGGTGAAAAAGCCAAATGTTGGCTGGCGTGGTTAAACGTGGTCTGTGGTTGTGTGGCCGACTGGACATACTGCCACATTCTCTTAAACGACGTCGGAGGCAGCTTATTGTAGAGAAATTAACATTATATTTTCTGGCAACAGCTCTGTTGAACTGTTTATGCCAATTGCTCGCTCCCTCAAAACTTGAGACATCGGTGGCATTGTGTTGTGTGAAAAAACTGCACATGCCAGAGTGGCCTTTTATTGTCCCCAGCACAAGGTGAATCTGTATAATGATCATGCTGTTTAATCAGCTTCTTGATATGCCACACCTGTTAGGTGGATGGATTATCTTGTCAATGGAGAAATGCTCACTAACAGAGATGTAAACAAATTTGTGTACATTTTAGAGAAATTAGCTTATCGTGTATGGAACATTTCTGGGATCTTTTATTTCAACTCATGAAACATGGGGCCAACACCTATTATAAAAAACCTAGATTGCTGATGATGTTTATTGGCCAATGAGAGGCTTTGAAGCCACCGGTCGGCCATATTGGCACTCTTTAGAAAATCTGTCCTCCATGGAATTCTACAGAAAAAAATTACTTATTTTTTGTTGTTATAGTGGGGACAGTAACATTTGTACTCACACAATATAATTTTGAAGTACGCGTTAAGGTGTCTGTAATAGAATAAACGTGGCAAAAACAAATGTAGACGTTAGTAAATGCGTTTCTATAGCATCCAAATTATTTTTTACAATGGTGGGGGCATGCCAAGATGGAAGCACGGTGGCTGCAAAACAGCATCCCCTGGATTCAGTTTATATATAAAATATTAGTATAAACCCTTGATGACTGACAGGGGGCGCTGGCTGGCCAGTTCCCCTCTTTCCATTTGGATTCTCTGCCTCTAACCCTATTACATGGGCTGAGTCACTGGCTTAATGGTGCTCTTTCATGCCGTCCCTAGGAGGGGAGCATCACTTGAGTGGGTTGAGTCACTGATGTGATCTTCCTGTCTGGGTTGGCGCCCCCCCTTGGGTTGTGCCGTGGCGGAGATCTTTGTGGGCTATACTCGGCCTTGTCTCAGGATGGTAAGTTGGTGGTTGAAGATATCCCTCTAGCGGTGTGGGGGCTGTGCTTTGGCAAAGTGGCTGGGGTTATATCCTTCCTGTTTGGCCCTGTCCAGAGGTATCATCGGATGGGGCCACAGTGTCTCCTGACCCCTCCTGTCTCAGCCTCCAGTATTTATGCTGCAGTAGTTTATGAGATGGGGGGCTAGGGTCAGTTTGTTATATCTGGGGTACTTCTCCTGTCTTATCCGGTGTCCTGTATGAATTTAAGTTGTTAATTTTCTCAAAATCTAAAGCCAAAACCTAGATTCTACCATGGCTGCATTCCAAACACGTAAAATACACACTTTCTGCCCTCAGCCCTCAAATTAAGTGTACACTTCTGATGACGTATCATGATGTATGATGAGTTGATTCTTGCAGGGCAAAGGGTGAGGGAAGAATCAATTAATTTTAAATGGATCGCCGTTATCCGGAAATGTGTCACTCGTTCATCCCACGGTTGTGTTTACAGTCATCGTGAAAGCGCCGGTAGCTGTTGTGTGTGCTTTATATGTACTACAGTCAATTATAATTGCATTTCATATTTTGTCTAGAAGACAACACATTCACAGACATAGAATGCTAGCCATCCGACAATATCAGGTAAATTGAAAATTACAATGTATAAGTGTGATGTCATGGAAATTTGTATGTGCTAGCTAATGTCATTACATCATTACTTTTGCGTTACGTGTTTGTGCCAACATGTGCATTAGTGTAACTGCTTACTGACTGTACACTGTAACGGTACTGCACGATTGTAGGGTTTACCTCCCTCATCTTAAACGGCACTGAGCGCCACTGTACTGTACCAAAGATTTTTATAACTAAACCAAGATAGACCACAGCCCATCGTTTCAAACTCGAACAAATGAGTCATAGTGGGCAGAACAAGCAATGAGGTGGGCAGTGCCAAACACGAACTAGCAAGATCCTATTGGTGCATTGTAGCATATATTTGCATATTTCCATTATGGAACGCCTACTCTGTGAAGTACATGTGTGCAATAACTAAATTCGCCTTTCCACTCCTTCTAAACAATGCAATTTTTTTAAACTTGCAAAGGGTAAAGTTTAGAAGCGGATGCTTCACATTTATACATCCGGTGAAATATCTGTCTAATTTGTCTATCTGTGACTGTACTGTCTTCGCTGTTGCTGTACAAAAGCGGAAGTCGCGTCACAGGCTCTCTCTCTCACCTGTTGTTGGGGACTCGGCAGAGGCTAGGTCAGAAATATTAGAGAAAGGTATCTCTGGTGTGCTTGTAGCCCAAAGGCTACAATAAGAATGTGCACTGTTGGGGGACCGGAGTTGGGAACCACTGTGATAATGGGATTTATTTGATCATGTGAATGATTAGAATATTCCACCCTGAAACCATATAAATGTATGAAATTGATTAGAATCATGATGAAATTGATTAGAATCATGTGATTATTCTAACGGTGTGTGTGGTTTTAGTCAGTAGAATTATATATCCGTGTGTGTAGGTTATGTCTATTATAGTATCTTAAAAACAGACTGTCTGAGCAAGATTCCGTGCCGACCTTGGCTGGGGCCACTGAGTGTACTTCCCAGGGTCTCCCTATCTTGAGGGAAGATGGGGAGTAAGTCACAGAATCCCCTAATCTTTGTTGGCTGGGTAGCAGGACATTGTGTGCTAATGTTAGTGTGAATGTGTGTGCGTGAGAAGTCAGTATAAAATGAATTGTTTTGTACAACAGACTAGCGCTCTCGTAAATAAACTTTCTGACTATCGTAGCTGGGCCTCCGTCTGATTCATTTCAACCAGTTTCTTACAAATTCTGGGCTTCAGGCTGAGTAGTTAATTGAATTGGGTTTATGAACATTGAGAGCATAATTCTCGTGACACACTGGCCTACAGTGATGGCATTGCAACGCACCACTTGACATTGTGAATCTGAAGCAAAGAATAGCTGAACTCTCACATTGTTTACATATTGTTAAGCTAAATGTTCTCAATTTATAAAGGAGACTAATCATTAAATCAGATTTGGTAAATTGTCTTGTGCTGACATGAAATTGTTTAGTGCAAATCCAACAATTTGAAAATTTGGAAAAAGAATTAAATGTTAATTATATAAAGTAGCCCATGTAATCATCTACCAATCGGCCCGAGCATCAAGTAATATATTTGGGCCAGATAATTCTCACCGGAATCGGCCCGAACTCAATCCCTGCATCCTAGCCATAAGTAATGGCCCAGACTTGGGCCACATGACGTCGGGCGAGTCTGACTCTCAGCCGGAATGGCCCGGATCCACTGTGCTAGCTGGGCAATTATGACTTTGTGGCTGTGGTAACTAGTGGACACCGACCAAAATCAACGATGAAGAATAACTAGAAAAGGACATTTACTGAAGTAAATGGGGTGTGCTTGATAGTCTTGAAGTGGTTATGGTTGTGAAATAGTACTAGTAGTAGTGGTAGTGACGGCAGAAATAATGGTCCTGCAATGTCCTGTGTAATTGCTTGCTATTCTATGGGTGATGTAATCCGTGGTTTCTTCTTCTTCTTTTTCTTTATTAAAGTTTTAGGGCAGACTACACCTATTGGTGTATTGCCACTACCTACTGTACGGGATCTTCTTTGATATTACTGCGGTCCAAATGCTATAAGTGCATGCAGCCACCTACTGTTTTGGCTGTATATCAGTCCAAATAATTAACAAAATAAAAATAAACAAAATAAATAAAACAAAGTTTTAGTTAATTTTTTTTATGTGACATTGGATCTCCAGTCCGCCCACACTAGTCGCCGCACAATTCCATCGTAAATTGTGGAGTTGAGTTTAAATCGGCAAATAATGGTAGTAGTAGAAATATCAAGTACAAGGAAGGAACGAAAACCCGCAGACACTCGGCCCTCCGTGGAATGAGTTTGAGAAGTATATTAGGGAGTGAACGTTAATTATAATACTGGTTACATGGAGAAAATTGGACCTCTCTGAAATTAAATTGGATGGTCCTACCTTCAGCAAAATATATTTTATGTAAACCCTCCCTGAACGGTTGAAAAAAAACAAGTGACCCTCCCCTATACCCAAAATAATAATTAAAACAAAGTGGATAGCAGAGAACATGTCTACTGTTTATCCTCACTTCTTGGTCAGACCAGAACCTTAGATATGCAGTTTTAGAAACTTTTCTTCATCCTGTAACCTTTACATGGCAACGCTGGAATTTTCATAGAAGGTTGTGGGTTCGCAGACCACCGTGGACAAGAGTAGGGGTGGAAAGATCTCCTTTATAGTGAAAGCATTGCATGAATCTATCATCATATTTGCAGGTCTGAGAAAAATGGCCTTTTATAAACATTTCAAACATTGAAAGTTTTGTGGCGGTCATTTCAGTTTAGAATGTTGAAGCCTGCACTCTGCCATTGAAATGAATTGGGATACAATAAGCTTTGTAGTTCATGAAATGGTAGCAAAAAGCTGTGATGAAGCCATCTAAATTGAGTCAGTCTGAACATGTCAACGTTGGGGTGGTGTTTGTAGCTGAAATGGATTAAGAGCAGCAGTGAATCCCAATTTTGCCTTTGAAGTCTATGGAGCTTTTATGCTAATTTAAAATTATTATAGTTCAAACAGTGCAAATAGCATCAACAATCTTTTCACAAGCAATCTTTTTAAGTCAGTCTGTACATGTCAATGTTGGTTTGGTGTTTCTTGCTTAAACGCTTCAAGAGCAGTGGCTAAATGAGCTGTATAGGGCCATAAGCAAACAAGAAAATGTCATCCTGAGGCAGCACTACTAATGGCTGGGGATTTTAATGCAGGAAAACTGAAATCCGTTTGACGTCATTTCTGCCACCATGTTACCTGTGCAACTAGAGGTGAAAAAACACTAGATCACCTTTACTTCACACACAGAGACTCATACAAAATTCGCCATTGCCCTCCTATTTACAAATCTGAGCATAATTCTATCCTCCTGATTCCTGCTTACAAACAAAAACTCAAACAGGAAGTGGTGAAGCAGATGCTGAGCTACAGGACTGTTTCTCTAGCACAGACTGGAATAT
This sequence comes from Oncorhynchus masou masou, assembly GCF_036934945.1. NCBI lineage: Eukaryota > Metazoa > Chordata > Actinopteri > Salmoniformes > Salmonidae > Oncorhynchus > Oncorhynchus masou. The sequence continues at coordinate 69,912,281 of NC_088223.1, forward strand.
GTTCCAGGACTCATCCAATGGCATTGAGGTGTTTACCACATCATTCACTGGCTTCATTAATAAGTGCACTGACGACATCGTCCCCACATTGACTATATGTACATATCCCAACCAGAAGCCATGGATTACAGACAACATCCTCACTAAACTAAATGCTAGAGCTGCCGCTTTCAAGGAGAGGGACCCTCACCCAGACACTTATAAGAAAACATGCTATGCCCTCTGACGAACCATCGAAAACAGTCAAATTGTCAATACAGAACTAAGATTGAATGCGGTGACTCAGAGCATATGGTGACCAGCTGGTAAGTGTCTTCACTGATATTTTCAACCTCTTCCCGACCCAGTCTGTAATACAGTACCTACATGTTTCAAACAGACCACCATAGTTCCTGTGCCCTAGAAAGCCAGGGTAACCTGTCTAAATAGTTATCACCCCGTGCACTCACATCTGTAGTCATGAAATGCTTTGATAGGCTGGTCATGGCTCACATCAACACCATCATCCCAGAAACCCTGGACCCACTGTTCACCCAACGACTGCGTGGCCGCACACGACTCTATCGCCATCATTAGGTTTGCAGACGACACAACGTTGGTAGGCCTGATCGCGACGATGAGACATCCGATATGGAGGAGGTTAGAGAACTGGCAGTGTGGTGCCAGGACAACAACATCTCCCTCAATGTCAGCAAGACAAAGGAGCTGATTGTGGACTACAGGAAACGGAGGGCCCGAGGACATTCCCATTCACATCGACGGGGCTGTAGTGGAGTCAAGAGCTTCAAGTTCCTCGGTGTACTACAAAGGGAAACCCAGACGTGAGCTGCCCAGGGACGCAAGCTTACCAGACGAGCTAAATGCCTTTTATGTTTGCTTCGAGGCAAGCAACACTGAAGCATGCACGAGAGCACCAGCTGTTCTGGATGACTGTGTGATAACGCTCCCGGCCGCCGATGTGAGCCTTTAAACAGGTCAACATTCACAAAGCCGCGGGGCCAGACGGATTACCTGGACGTGTACTCAAAACATGCGCGGACCAACTGGAAAGTGTCTTCCCTGACATTTTCAACCTCTCCCTCCCTGACCGAGTCTGTAATACCTACATGTTTCAAGCTGACCACCATAGTCCCCTGTGCACAAGGAAGCGAAGGTAACCTCCCCAAATTATTACCGCCCCTGTAGCACTCACGTCTGTAGCTATAAAGTACTTTGAGAAACTGGCTCACATCAACAGCATCCTCCCAGATATTCTTGACCCACTCTAATTCGCATACCACCACAACAGATCCACAGATGACGCAATCTCAATCGCACTCCACACTGCCCTTTCCCACCTGGACAAAAGGAACACCTATGTGAGAATGCTGTTCATTGACTACAGCTCAGCGTTCAACACCATAGTGCTCACGAAGCTCATCACTAAGCTAAGGACCCTGGGACTAAACACATCCCTCTGCAACTGGATCTTGGACTTCCTGACGGGCCGCCCCCGGGTGGTAAGGGTAGGCAACAACACATCTGCCACACTGATCCTCAACACTGGGGCCCCTCAGGAATGTGTACTTAGTCCCCTCCTGTACTCCCTGTTCACCCCACAACTGCATGGCCAAACACGACTCCAACACCATCATTGAGTTTGCTAATGACACAACAGTGGTAGGCCTGATCACCGACAATTATGAGACAGCCTATAGGGAGGAGGTCAGAGAACTGGCAGTGTGGTACCAGGACAACAAAGGAGCTGATCGTGGACTACAGGAAAAGGCGGGATGTAGTGGAACGGGTCGAGAGTTTCAAGTTCCATCACCAACGAACTATCATGGTCCAAGCACACCAAGACAGTTGTGAAGAGGGCATGACAAAACATTTTCTCCCTCAGGAGACTGAAAAGACTGGCAGGGGTCCCAAGATCCTCAAAAAGTTCCACAGCTGCACCATCGACCGGCATTGGACCGTAAGGCGCTACAGAGGGTAGTGCGTACGGCCCAGTACATCACTGGGGCCAAGCTACCTGCCATCTAGGACCTATATAATAGGCAGTGTCAGAGGAAAGCCCATAAAATTATCAGAGACTCCAGTCACCTAAGTCATAGACTGTTTTCTCTGCTGCCACACGGGAAGCGGTACCGGAGCACCAAGTCTAGGACCAAAATGCTCCTTAACAGCTTCTACCTCCAAGCAATAAGACTGCTGAACAATTAATCAAATGGCCACTGGACTATTTACATTGACCCCAGTGGATAACTGCAAGGCAATCTCTTTGTGCGCCACTCAGGAGCCATGACCAAAATGACCAATATACACTGCTCAAAAAAAATAAAGGGAACACTTAAACAACACAATGTAACTCCAAGTCAATCACACTTCTGTGAAATCAAACTGTCCACTTAGGAAACAACACTGATTGACAATAAATGTCACATGCTGTTGTGCAAATGGAATAGACAACAGGTGGAAATTATAGGCAATTAGCAAGACACCCCCGATAAAGGAGTGGTTCTGCAGGTGGTGACCACAGACCACTTCTCAGTTCCTATGCTTCCAGGGTAATGTTTTGGTCACTTTGAATGCTGGCGGTGCTTTCACTCTAGTGGTAGCATGAGACGGAGTCTGCAACCCACACAAGTGACTCAGGTAGTGCAGCTCATCCAGGATGGCACATCAATGCGAGCTGTGGCAAGAAGGTTTGCTGTGTCTGTCAGCGTAGTGTCCAGAGCATGGAGGCGCTACCAGGAGACATCAGGAGACGTGGAGGAGGCCGTAGGAGGGCAACAACCCAGCAGCAGGACCGCTTCCTCCGCCTTTGTGCAAGGAGGAGCACTGCCAGAGCCCTGCAAAATGACCTCTCGCAGGCCACAAATGTGCATGTGTCTGCTCAAATGGAAACAGACTCCATGAGGGTGGTATGAGGGCCCGACGTACACAGGTGGGGGTTGTGCTTACAGCCCAACACTGTGCAGGACGTTTGGCATTTGCAAGAGAACACCAAGATTGGCAAATTCGCCACCGGCACCCTGTGCTCTTCACAGATGAAAGCAGGTTCACACTGAGCACATGTGACAGACGTGACAGAGTCTGGAGACGCCGTGGAGAAGGTTCTGCTGCCTGCAACATCCTCCAGCATGACCGGTTTGGCGGTGGGTCAGTTATGGTGTGGGGTGGAATTTCTTTGGGGGGCCGCACAGCCCTCCATGTGCTCACCAGAGGTAGCCTGACTGCCATTAGGTACCGAGATGAGATCCTCAGACCCCTTGTGAGACCATATGCTGGTGCGGTTGGCCTCGGGTTCCTCCTAATGCAATACAATGCTAGACCCCATGTGGCTGGAGGGTATCAGCAGTTCCTGCAAGAGGAAGGCATTGATGCTATGGACTGGCCCGCCCGTTCCCCAGACCTGAATCCATTTGAGCACATCTGGGACATCATGCCTCGCTCCATCCACCAACGCCACGTTGCACCACAGACTGTCCAGGAGTTGGCGGATGCTTTAGTCCAGGTCTGGGAGGAGATCCCTCAGGAGACCATCCGCCACCTCATCAGGAGCATGCCCAGGTGTTGTAGGGAGGTCATACAGGCACGTGGAGGCCACACACACTACTGAGCCTCATTCTGACTTGTTTTAAGGACATTACATAAAAGTTGGATCAGCCTGTAGTGTGGTTTTCCACTTTAATTTTGAGTGTGACTCCAAATCCAGACCTCCATGGGTTGATAAATTTGATTTCCATTGATAATTTTTGTGTGATTTTGTTGTCAGCACATTCAACTATGTATAGAAAAAAGTATTTAATAAGAATATTTAATTCATTCTGATCTAGGATGTGTTATTTTAGTGTTCCCTTTATTTTTTTGAGCAGTGTATATTGTCCTGCTAATAACAGGGTTAATAATATATCTGTGTGAATATCCAAGGGGCTTTATATAATTCTAAATTAATAATAACAATCGCTTTGTTTAAACAATAACAATATTTTTTAGGTTATTTTGTTTTCAAATAAAGTAAAATGAGCGAGAAAAAGGCCATTCTTGAACATGGGGTGAGACATTGTTACTAATTTGTAAGTAAAGCCAGTTTCTTATTTTGAATGATTTATTGCTGTTTTTAGAGTGAGAGAAACAAAAAACCTACAGTCATCTCATGGGTCTCCCAGTCGAGGCCAGTACAGGTATTGAATCAGCATCCGTAACAACACAGCGATTCAGTGTCTTAGAATGCTGTGCCACTCAGGCACTGTACAATGTGACCGGTCGGGAGAGACAAAGTAGCGCAGTGGGACCCAAAAACATAATCAGTGCTCTAACTCCACCTTGCGCTGTTCTGGAGCAATGAAGTAGTAACACAGGGTACAGTACTAAACCACAAATGACCTCTAAGTCCTGCAGCATAATCACAAAACATTTAGTGGAGCAACCACTGTAGTCACTTCACCCCTACCTACATATACAAAGGACCTCAACTAACCTGTACCCCCGCACACTGACTCGGTACTGCTACCCCCTGTATATAGCCTCGGGCGGAAAAACCTTGGATCACTGTTACTCTAACTTCCACTTGACGCATATAAGGCCCTGCCCCGCCCCCTTTCGGAAAAGCTGACCACGACTCCATTTTGCTGATACCTGCCTACAGACAAAAAATAAAAAAGAAGCTCCCACGCTGAGGTCTGTCCAACGCTGGTCTGACCAAGCTGACTCCACACTCCAAGACTGCTTCCATCACGTGGACTGGGACATGTTTCGTATTGCGTCAGATAACAACATTGACGAATACGCTGATTCGGTGTGCGAGTTCATTAGAACGTGCGTTGAAGATGTCGTTCCCATAGCAACGATTAAAACATTCCCTAACCAGAAATCGTGGATTGACGGCAGCATTCGCGTGAAACTGAAAGCGCGAACCACTGCTTTCAATCAGGGCAAGGTGTCTGGTAACATGACTGAATACAAACAGTGCAGCTATTCCCTCCGTAAGGCTATCAAACAAGCTAAGCGTCAGTACAGAGACAAAGTAGAATCTCAATTCAACGGCTCAGACACAAGAGGCATGTGGCAGGGTCTACAGTCAATCACGGACTACAGGAAGAAATCCAGCCCAGTCACGGACCAGGATGTCTTGCTCCCAGGCAGACTAAATAACTTTTATGCCCACTTTGAGGACAATACAGTGCCACTGACACGGCCTGCAACGGAAACATGCGGTCTCTCCTTCACTGCAGCCGAGGTGAGTAAAACATTTAAACGTGTTAACCCTCGCAAGGCTGCAAGGCCCAGACGGCATCCCCAGCCGCGCCCTCAGAGCATGCGCAGTCCAGCTGGCTGGTGTGTTTACGGACATATTCAATCAATCCCTATACCAGTCTGCTGTTCCCACATGCTTCAAGAGGGCCACCATTGTTCCTGTTTCCAAGAAAGCTAAGGTAACTGAGCTAAACGACTACCGCCCCGTAGCACTCACTTCCGTCATCATGAAGTGCTTTGAGAGACTAGTCAAGGACCATATCACCTCCACCCTACCTGACACCCTAGACCCACTCCAATTTGCTTACCGCCCAAATAGGTCCACAGACGATGCAATCTCAACCACACTGCACACTGCCCTAACCCATCTGGACAAGAGGAATACCTATGTGAGAATGCTGTTCATCGACTACAGCTCGGCATTCAACACCATAGTACCCCCAAGCTCGTCATCAAGCTCGAGACCCTGGGTCTCGACCCCGCCCTGTGCAACTGGGTACTGGACTTCCTGACGGGCCGCCCCCAGGTGGTGAGGGTAGGTAACAACATCTCCTCCCCGCTGATCCTCAACACTGGGGCCCCACAAGGGTGCATTCTGAGCCCTCTCTTGTACTCCCTGTTCACCCACGACTGCGTGGCCACGCACGCCTCCAACTCAATCATCAAGTTTGCGGACGACACAACAGTGGTAGGCTTGATTACCAACAACGACGAGACGGCCTACAGGGAGGAGGTGAGGGCCCTCGGAGTGTGGTGTCAGGAAAATAACCTCACACTCAACGTCAACAAAACTAAGGAGATGATTGTGGACTTCAGGAAACAGCAGAGGGAACACCCCCTATCCACATCGATGGAACAGTAGGGAGAGAGTTGCAAGTTTTAAGTTCCTCGGCATACACATCACAGACAAACTGAATTGGTCCACTCACACAGACAGCATCGTGAAGAAGGCGCAGCAGCGCCTCTTCAACCTCAGGAGGCTGAAGAAATTCGGCTTGTCACCAAAAGCACTTACAAACTTCTACAGATGCACAATTGAGAGCATCCTGGCGGGCTGTATCACCGCCTGGTACAGCAACTGCTCCGCCCTCAACCGTAAGGCTCTCCAGAGGGTAGTGAGATCTGCACAACGCATCACCGGGGCAAACTACCTGCCCTCCAGGACACCTACACCACCCGATGTTACAGGAAGGCCATAAAGATCATCAAGGACATCAACCACCCGAGCCACTGCCTGTTCACCCCGCTATCATCCAGAAGGCGAGGTCAGTACAGGTGCATCAAAGCTGGGACCGAGAGACTGAAAAACAGCTTCTATCTCAAGGCCATCAGACTGTTAAACATCCACCACTAACATTGAGTGGCTGCTGACAATACACTGACACTGACTCAACTCCAGCCACTACAATGCTACCTTATATAATGTTACTTACCCTACATTATTCATCTCATATGCATACGTATATACTGTACTCTATATCATCGACTGCATCCTTATGTAATACATGTATCACTAGCCACTTTAAACTATGCCACTTTGTTTACATACTCATCTCATATGTATATACTGTACTCGATACCATCTACTGTATCTTGCCTATGCTGCTCTGTACCATCACTCATTCATATATCCTTATGTACATATTCTTTATCCCCTTACACTGTGTATAAGACAGTAGTTTAGGAATTGTTAGTTAGATTACTTGTTGGTTATTACTGCATTGTCGGAACTAGAAGCACAAGCATTTCGCTACACTCGCATTAACATCTGCTAACCATGTGTATGTGACAAATAAAATTTGATTTGATTTTGATTTGATTTAGATTTGTACCAGTACAGAGGGATAGTCCAACAAGTGATATATGATTCAGTAAAATTGGATTTTTAGCATTTATAGCGATGATTATTGACTGTACTGCATGTATGGAATGTAATTAGAAGAAAATTGAGATTGTGGTGGCAGCTGCAGAGAGGTATTTGGGTGTAGGAGACTTGACTCCAGAAGAGTTACAGGGTGTGTTGAGTGGTGGTGTCCTGTCCTTTCAGGCTGATGGCCTGAGGTAGGACTAGATAGATTTAAATAGTGGAATATGGTGGTGGGTTTTACATTTACATTTACATTTAAGTCATTTAGCAGACGCTCTTATCCAGAGCGACTTACAAATTGGGTTTTAGTGATTGTAGGGTTAGATGGTAGGACATTTGTTGATTAAATATAATTTTCTTTTTTTTAAGCAAAGTACAAGTTATACTCCACTGTAGTAGGTGGCAGTAATGCAAAATGTATTGAATGTCAACCGCAGTTAAACCGCATCGAAGTAGAAGAAGAACAACACAATGACAGTGCTGATGCAGCATTCTCGTATTAGCTTTTGACCAAAGCTAACGTCCCGTCCATCAGAAGTTCCTCCCTGCGCTAAGGTCATTTCATTCGGTAACTACCCGGCATCAGCAGAGTGAGGTGAAGATCGGAACACAGCAGAGCAGGTGCAAGTAAAACATAAAAATGTCGCTGTCAAATAAACTCACCCTGGACAAGGTGGACGTAAAGGGGAAGCGCGTGATCATGAGGTGAGTTCCAATTATGTGACTTCGAAGAGCCAGTGGAAAGGAGATTATACCATCGCGAGCGACCATCTTTGCCACGGTGATTCGTAACAAGATCGCTACCGAGTTGCCTGCCAATTCGTTACGGGGCTTTCACACCAGTTGGTTAACCCCCTTAGTTCGGTTCGTTTGGGCTGGTGTGAACACTATCCGCACTCGGGAGCCCAGGTAGCACCAACATCTGGCCTGATTCCGGCATGCCAAATCTAAAACTACTGACCTGGGTCTGGCAGACAGATCCGGCCCGTGTCCGAAATGAATGACGGTAGAGACTAGGCGAGAGTCATTCGGCCCAGATCTGGCAGCCTGAACTGAGCCCAAAGCTGCAATTTTAGGCCGGGGGTTAGTAATACTGCAGATATCAACCGAACTATAAACATAAAAAAATACATGTTCTAGTTATAAAACGTGTATACATGAAATGTACTTTATGTGGGTGTCATCCTTCAACAGGCACTACTACGTATGTAAAATAGCATGGATGACGTGACTGTGTTAGCCATAGGGTGTGTTCGTAAATTTAAATCTGGAGTGCCAGAGTGTGCTCTGGGCGTTCGTAAACGCAGAGCGTCGTCAAGATTGCCCGTTTGTAAATTCAGAGCGTTTCGTTCTCGGCGCGTTTAGAGCGCAGACAGGACGCCCTGGTGGAGAAGTAGTCTTGATCCGAGATTTCTGACCCAACAGCAGTCATGCTTGCTAGCTACTTCCAGACACAAATGAGAGAACAGCTCACTCTGACCATTTTACTCGCCCTAGCAGAGCTGGTGAGGCTGTTTTTATGTTATCCAGAGCGTTGGTGACTGCAACTGTGCTTCTGGCAACAGCAAAAAATTAATACACATTTTTGCCAACTTTTACTGACACGGATAATTATCAACGAGTCAGTTATTCTGCGCTCTGGCACACTCAGACGGGAGTGCTCTGAAATCGGAGTAGATAGTTGCAGAGGGAAGTGTTCATTCCCAGGGTCCTAAACCTGGCGGGACAATGTTTTGTTTTAACGCTGAGCTGTAGTCAATGAACAGCATTCTCAGATATGTATTCCTCTTATCTAAGTCGGTCAGGGCAGGGGAGTCTAAGATTGCGTCATATGTTGGTGCGATGTTTTTGTGTGGTGATTTTCTGATCATTTGTTTGTGCATGGCCATGAGGCCGAACACAATTGCATAGTTTGTAAACTGCATGAAGCCCAAACAGATAACTGACTAAAACATAATCATTTCAAATCTTGCTACCAAGGGTTGGAACCATTTCGGGGAACAGAACCGAAAACTGCAAGAGTACGAAATTATTTGAGGAACAGAAGTGGAAACGAACATGATCTATACTGTTCCGGAACAGAACCGTTATTTTAAAAGCATGGGAACAGAATAATGATATTTTACTTTCCAGACAAAAAAAATTCTCCAGTCCCACAAAAAATTGCAACAAAGTGAGTTTGCAAAGCCCTCTGTCACTCAGAAAGGTATTGCCCTAGCACACACAGCTGATTCAAATAATCAAAGCTCGATGAGGAGTTGTTTAAAAAAAAATCAGCTGTGTAGTGCTAGGGCAAAAACCAAAACGTACACGGGGCCCAGTACTGAGTTTGGAAAACATTGCCTACTGACAACATTACAATCATGATTCAGAAATTAGGGAGAGGTGTTAAAAAAATAAATGGATTTACTTTTTCAGTACTGGTTAAGGATACTATAGTTATCACATTTCCCATTGGATGTATTAACTACAAAAAGGTATGTTTTTAATTCTAATGCTGCTCTGCTCACACACACACACACACACACACACACACACGCTTGTTAGCTAGCTAGATAATGTTTGCTCTGGTCCAACGTTAACCAACTTTGAAGTTCAATGACATTTAAAGTTTCTCCATAGAGACCGCTCTGCTGTATGTATAATTCTGTGGGCCTAATTCAGATAATGCATGTAATAATCCTAGTTAAGGATACTATAGTTGGATTTATTAAACCCCCTCGTCTATTGATGCACCAGTGCGCCAATCTAAGTAACATAACACAGTCCCCATCATAATTCCTTAGTTTAAGATAGAGATGTTTTTTTTTTAATGGGCTGTGTCTCAATCCACCACATCCGCCTATGTCGCCCTTCTGCATCTGCGGTGGAAAGTGGCAGGGCTACAGCGCTGTTTGACAGACTAGGCCCAGATGTACAAAACATTTCTTACTCACAAACTTAGGAAGCTTCTTTAAAAAAAAAAATACAGAAAAACTTCATAAGATTCTTCGTAAGTGCAATTCCTCAACAATATCTTCAGATTTCATGATTTTCATTTATATTTATTACAAAAAAAATCTATTTACAATTAAATATCATAAAATGGTTTTCACTAGGCAAACGATTTTTAGCTAGCTATCTAGCAGGCAATGGAAATCATGTTAGCATATTCCATACTGAGATTACTGTTCTAAAATGTGTTATTTAGTTTCAAATGATATACTTAAACTTTCAGATGTTTGAGTGAATTAAACATTTTCACTTGCTTTCATTAGCTTATTGTCTCAATGCCCTGAGTTTAAGACAAGTGTTTAGCTTTCTTTGAATTAAGAACATTTCAAAGAACAAATCCAAGAGCTTTATTTTCAGGATTTGAATTTCTTAACTTTTGGCTTAAGGAGAAACATAAGAAATAACGCAAGAACATTTCCAATAAACTTTTTGAGGAATAGCAACTTCGCTTAACTTTCTTCATCAGTCTGTAGTTAAGGAAACAATTGCAGGTATGAGGAAATGACAGTTGTAAATCATTCAGCACGTTATGTCAAGATTGCAGATTTTAGAGTAACCGCAAATGTCGGTACATAGAAGTGTCTTATATTGTCTGAAAGCTTAAATTCTTGTTATAACTGCACGGTCCAATTTACAGTAGCTATTACTGTGAAAAAATGCCATGCTAGTGTAAGAGAGCTCCTAACAAAAGTTTCCACCGCGATAGGTTTGATAAATCCACCTCTGAAGGGGAAATGTGTACTTGTATTCTGGAATCTTGCTCTGATTTATCGTCCAAAGGGTCCCAGAGATAACCTGAAGTGTTTGTTAGATAAAATTATTTTTCATATCCTAAAAAAGTCCATATAGCATGCACAATCGATTTTTGTATTTCCACTTGTTCAATTTGCAAAGAAAGGAATCTGTGAAAATCTCACCCTAAACCTTGTTATAACGAGTCAAATCACATTTGTATCTATTCCTCAGGTAGCCTAGTGGTTAGAGCGTTGGACTATAGGACACCAAATTTTGTCAGAGAGCGACGCCTTTATGGGACGCCGATGACGAGGGGCGGCCATCACTTGAACTACTGTATCTTTGTCAAATAAGCACCAATCAGGGTCAAACAAAGCTAGCTAGATAGCCAATGAGCTGGGCTTTATGGGAGTATCCCGAAACCATGTATATGTCGTAAAATGTAGCTTCTAACCTTGTACGACAGCATGCCTTTTCATTTTGGACAAAAATTCTAAGGATATTCAGAGTTATGAAGTTATGAAAACTGGTTGTTTTGGAAATGTTGAACTTATAATATGGCTACTAATGCTTGGAAAGCTAAATCAAAGTCCAAGTATATAGATTTGACGATATTCTTGCAGAAAAATCGAATATCTCCTTCACGATTTGCCCAAATGTACATGGGGACTTCACACTAAAAGTCTTGAGGATCAGTCATACTCCAAGTTATCCATCTGAAGCTTTGCACAATCACTGCAGCCATCTTGTGGACACTATCAGAATTACAACCATAGTGATGGCTATAACAAACCTTTCTCTTGCATTTCAAAGATGGTGGTAAAAAAAACTTTTTTTTTCCTTTGTATTTTCTTCTACCATATCTATGGTCTTATATTCTCCAACATTATGGAGGTAGTTTTGTGCGAAGAAAAATAAGGTGTTAAATGTGTATTAAAAAAAAATATACTAATCTATACAGTACCAGTCAAAGGTTTGGACACACCTACTCATTCCAGGGGTTTTCCTGTATTTTTATGATTTTCTACATTTGAGAAAAAATAGTGAAGACCTCAACTCTGAAATAATACATATGGAATCATGTTGTAATCAAAATATATTATATCCACCCTTTGCCTTGATGACAGCTTTGCACACTCTTGGCATTCTCTCAACCAGCTTCATGAGGTAGTCACCTGGAATACATTTCAATTAACAGGTGTGTCTTGTTAAAAGTGCATTTGTGGAATTTCCTACCTTAATGCGTTTGAGCCAATCAGTTATGTTGTGACAAGGTAGGGGTGGTATACAGAAGATAGCCCTATTAGAACAGCTCAAATAAGCAAAGAGAAATGACAGTCCATCATTACTTTAAGACATGAAGGTCTGTCAATCCGGAACATTTCAAAAACTTTGAAAGTTTCTTCAAGTGTAGTCTCAAAAACCATCAAGCGCTATGATGAAACTGCCTCTCATGAGGACTGCCACAGGAAAGGAAGACCCAGAGTTACCTCTGCTGCAGAGGATAAGTTAGTTACCTGCCTCAAATTGCAACCCAAATAAATGCTTCACAGAATTCAAGTAACAGACACATCTCAACATCAACTGTTCAGAGGAGACTGTGTGAATCAGGCCTTCATGGTCGAATTTCTGCAAAGAAACCACACCAATAAGAATAAAAGACTTGCTTGGGCCAAGAAACACGAGCAATGGACATTAGACCGGTGGATATCTGTCCTTTTCATCCGAGTCCATATTTGAGATTGGTTCCAACCGCCATGTTTTTGTGAGACACAGAGTAGGTGAACAGATGATCTCTGCATGTGTGGTTCCCCCCGTGGAGCGTGGTGGTGTGAGGGTGCTTTGCTGGTGACACTGTGATTTATTTAGAATTCAAGGCACACTTAACCAGCATGGCTACCACAGCACTCTGCAGCGATAAGCCATCCCATCTGGTTTAAGCTTTGGCCCACTATAATTTGTTTTTCAACAGAACAATGGCCCAAAACACACCTCCAGCCTGTCTAAGAGCTATTTGACCAAGAAGGAGAGTGATGGAGTGCTGCATCAGATGACCTGGCCTCCACAATCACCGACCTCAACCCAATTGAGATGGTTTGGGATGACTTGGACCGCAGAGTGAAGGAAAAGCAGCAAACAAGTGCTCAGCATATGTGGGAACTCCTTCAAGACTGTTGGAAAAGCGTTCCTAATGAAGCTGGTTGAGAGAATGCCAAGAGTGTGCAAAGCTCTCATCAAGGCAATGGGTGGCTACTTTGAAGAATCTCATATAAAATATATTTTGATTTAACGCTTTTGGTTACTACATGATTCCGTATGCGTTATTTCAGAGTTTTGAGGTCTTCACTATTATTCTACAATGTAGAAAATAGTAAAAATAAAGAAACCCTTGATTGAGTAGGTGTATGTATAAGAAAGCGCTGGAAATAATATCATCTACATATAGTACAAACACTTCAAAAACATATTTCTTATGATTTTGACTGACTTTTTAAAATAAATCCTACTGGAAACCCCTACAGTATACACAATAAAATAACGTTTGACTCTTTGAGCTGTCATTGTGAGTCTTCAGACAGTCATACATTTGATAGGCCTATGCACAATTTACTACATAGGCATCTCTGTCAGACATGAAGTCTGTTAACAATTTAAGGAGTCTTGAGGGAAAATGTATATCTTCTCCTTTCCTAGAGCCTAGGCTATTTTCCTATCCAGTCCCAATCCCGCTGAAACCAAAAGACCTGACTCCTGTCTCGCATGAAAATTCCAAAATGTATTTTGTAATCCATAGGTTGCATAATGTTTTTTATTTAACTAGGTAAGTCAGTTAAGAACAAATTGTTATTTACAATGATGGCCTACCAAAAGGCTAAAGGCTTCCTGTGGGGACTTGATGGGATATAAAAATTAAAAATAGGACAAAACACACATCACAACAAAAGACAACACTACATAAAGAGATTCCTAAGATGACAACATAGCATGATAGCAACACATGACAACACAGCATGGCAGCTGCACAGCATGGTAGCAGCAGAAAACATGGTACAAACTAGCGGTCGACCGATTAATCGGAATGGCTGATTAATTAGGGCCGATTTCCAAGTTTTCATAACAATGGGAAATCGGTATTTTTGGGCGCCGATTTGCCGATTTATTATTTTTTATACCTTTTATTTAACTAGTCAAGTCAGTTAAGAACACTCCACAAGGAGACTGCCTGTTTGTGCCCAGGCTCTGTCGTAACCGGCCTCGCCTGGGAGGTCCGTGGGGCGACGCACAATTGGCCTAGCGTCTTCCGGGTTAGGGAGGGCTTGGTCGGTAGGGATGTCCATGTCTCATCGCGCACCAGCGACACCAGTGACTGTGGCGGGACGGGTGCAGTGTGCACTAACCAAGGTTGCCAGGTACACAGTGTTTCCTCCGGCACGTTGGTGCGTCTGGGTTCCGGGTTGGATGTGCGCTGTGTTAAGAAGCAGTGCGGCTGGTTGGGTTGTGTATCGGAGGACGCATGACTTTCAACCTTCGTCTCTCCCGAGCCCGTACGGGAGTTGTAGCGATGAGACAAGATAGTAGCTACTACAACAATTGGGTACCACGAAATTGGGGAGAAAAAGGGGTAAAAATTAAACAAAAAAAAACAAAAACATTTGTGGGTTCGATTACAGGCTCAAAATGGCCAGAAACAAAGACCTTTCTTTAGAATCTCATCAGTCTATTTTTGTCTGAGAAATGAAAGCTATTCCATGTGAGAAATTGCCAAGAAACTGAAGATCTCGTACAACGCTGTGTACTACTGCCTTCACAGAACAGAGCGAACTGGCTCTAACCAGAATAGAAAGAGTGGGAGGCCCCGGTGCACAACTGAGCAAGAGGACAAGTACATTGGTGTCCAGTTTGAGAAACAGATGCCTCACAAGTCCTCAACTGGTAGCTTCATTAAATAGTACCCGCAAAACACCAGTCTCAACATCAGTGAAGAGGTGACTCCGGGATGCTGGCCTTCTAGGCAGAGTTGCAAAGAAAAAGCCATATCTCAGACTGGCCAATAGAAATAAAGGGAATGAAGGGAAGCCGAAGTAATTCCGCTACCCAAGAGTGGTAAAGCGGCCTTTACTGGTTCTAACAGCAGACCTATAAGCTTGCTGCCAGCTTTTAGCAAACTGTTGGAAAAATGGTGTTTGACCAAATACAATGCAATTTCTCTGTAAATAAACAGACTTTCAGCATGTTTCTAGAGAACGGCACTCGACGTGTACTGCACTGACACAAATGACTGATTGGTTGAAGGAAATTAATAATAGGAAGACTCTCAGTTCCATTAGATTACACATAATACTGCCTAGATTTTATTGAGAGCTAGACCAGCTCTACCTAGCTAGGTAGCTAACAAGCTTGTGTGCAGAAAGGCACCAGAATTAAAATAAAAACATGTCTTACCTTTTTGTAGTTAACTAACGTTGAATAATTAATCCATTGTTCTCTAATAAAAAATATTTGGAGGGAGGGACAGGTAGCCTACACCATACTGGCAAAGATTTTCAGCTGGCAGGCATGCAGACACTGGAATGCGTTTCTGAGTGACGGCGAGGGCTCTGCATAGGCGCTTTGTTGCATTTTTTTGTGGGACAGGGGGAAAAAAATACCCTGAACATAAAGTAACATTATTAACTGGTTCCGATGCTTTTAAAACGGTTCTGTTCCGAAACAGTATAGATCACTTTCTTTCTCGGTTCTGGTTCTGTTCTTCAACGTCGTTATTTTTCTGTTCTCTGCTCAAAACACAATTCACTATTACTGTGTCCAAAATGGATGTTTGACATTTCTCTTTTGCAGGGTTGATTTCAATGTGCCCATGAAGGACCATAAAATCACAAACAACCAGAGGTAATAATGAGCTTGTTTTAATTTGATCATCTATTAGTAATACACCTTATTAGACCAAATGCTGCTATGTCCTTCTATAGGAGCCCTATTCCAGCCTTTGCTCATACTTTGTACCTGTGTGTTCCAGGATCAAGGCTGCTGTCCCCACCATCAAGCACTGTCTGGATCATGGGGCCAAGGCCGTGGTGCTGATGAGCCACTTGGGTCGTCCTGATGGGAACCCCATGCCTGACAAATTCTCCCTGGAGCCCGTGGCCGCCGAGCTCAAGAGCCTGCTGGGCAAGTGAGACCTCCTGGCTCCTTCCATGGCCCTCCATAGCTGCCTATTACCATGCGCCGAGTGAAATATTACTCGTCCCAATTCATTTATCATATTTGTCATTTTGGAAATATTTGGATTCTTTGTACTTAGTCAGTGTTTCATTATGGAGCCCAATAAATTACTCAAATGTGCACGTGTTTGCTTTGCACTCATTCTCAGGGACGTACACTTCCTGAAGGACTGTGTGGGTCCGGATGTAGAGCAGGCCTGCGCCGACCCCGCAGAGGGTTCCGTCATTCTCCTGGAGAACCTGAGATTCCACGTCGCTGAAGAGGGCAAGGGCAAGGACACCTCCGGAAACAAGGTGGGTGCATATCACCGGCTGCAGCCGCAGTAGCCATTCCCAGAGGCCTTTTCTATTTACAGAAATGGAGGACTCCTGCCCTGCAGAGGCCCGAGCTGCAGCTGCGTCACCATCCTTTGGTGTTAGCGTCAGCAGGGCCGCTAAGAGCAGAGAAGAAAATAGAACCAAGCTTACAGTGGCATGAGTCACCAGTCAGACATCTGACTGAAAAAAACAATCATTTTTCAGATTGAGAACAGGGTAGAGAAAATGGTGTCTTATCTCGTCTGTTTGAGACGTACTGTGAGTACATCCATACTAGGGTGATTCCTTATGAAGCTAGGAACATAAAAAGACCATGATTTGGGGAATTTTTCACAACATGTAATCCTTTGTAGGGAGGATTGTTGACACTGAGTGTACAAAACATTAAGAACACCTGCTCTTTCTATTACAGACTGACCAGGTGAATCCAGGTGAAAGCTATGATCCTTCATCGATGTCACTTGTTAAATCCACTTCAATCAGTGTAGATGAAGGGGAGAAGACCAGTTAAAGGATTTCTAAGCCTGTAGACAACTGAGACATGGGTTGTGTATGTGTGCCATTGAGAGGAAAAATGGGCAAGACAAAAGATTTAAGTGGCTTTAAACAGGGTATGACAGTAGGTGCCAGGTGCACCGGTTTGTGTCAAGAACTGCAACGCTGCTGGGTTTTTCACACTCAACAGTTTCCCATGTGTATCAAGAATGGTCCACCACCCAACGGACATCCAGCCAACTTGACACAACTGTGGGAAGCATTGGAGTCAACATGGGCCAGCAGCCCTGTGGAATACTTGACACCTTGTAGAGTCCATGCCCTGATGAATTGAGGCTGTTCAGAGGGCAAAAGGGGGTGCAACTCAATATTAGAAAGGTGTTCTTAGTGTTTGGTATACTCTGTGTATATTTGACGTTTTGTATCTTAACACATAATTGAAAAATAATTAATTGAAGTTTTTGTATTTGTGAGATTTTGGCCTTACCCAGGCCCCCTTTAAGACTCCATAATATTTAATCTGTAGGTTCTGCAAAGCAAACATTGGTGTCATATGAAGCGTACCGCTTGCACTGTAATATGAGTAGTATTTTGATTTCAATAACACATTTCTTATATTAAATGAGGATTATTGAAATATACACATTTGTTTTGCCAAATTTCTTTTTTTTTCTTTTTCTTGAACAGAATCTACTCTACGGGCAAATCAAAGTTCCAGAGTAGGATTTCTGCTACTTTTAGTTATGATCCAATTTGTAAGCATTACCAACACAGTGAATGTGAAAATAGATTCAAAATGGTTGCCTTTGCAGGATGTGCAATGATACAAGTAAAAGGAGGGCTGTGATGGGTTAAATTGATTGTCTACTATGCCAATTTCTCTGTATGAAATGGGCCATAACTTTAAAACTAGCAGAGATCCCGCTCTGGAACTTCGATATGCCCGTAGAATATATTATGTTCAACGATATATTGAAAAATTGGCAATCCTTCCTCCAAAGGACCCTTGTATGGTTAAATGTTGTGAAAATCCCCCAAATCATGCTCTTTTTTAAAAAATTCTAGTTTAGAGAGGAATCACCCGCTTATATAGTGCATTATTTTCATTTTATTTAACAGACAGCAGCTCTTAAGAAGGTTGCACCTCTGAGAGTATTATGTCAATGCATAGGTTTATAGGATAAGTTTTGTAGTGTCTATGCTTGTGCCTGAATCAAAGGCCAGGAGGCTACTTCTACCACCTCCATCTCCTCTCATACAGCCGCGGTGCTGCCCTGACCTGCTGACATTTTGAGTGAAGGGTAGTGGATTGTCCCGGGCCAAGCATGTTGCTTTTCTTGCCATGTGAGCCCTGGCTGGTATGCAGCCCTTAGAGGGGGCAGCTGTCAACCTTTCACAAGGTCCCCCGTTGGCTGGGTGGTGGCAGGCGATGGAGTAGGTAAGCCTAGATCTTACCCCTAACCACTGATTTGGGTTCTGATATTTTTTTATTCACCTTTATGGTTAAGGTTAGGATTGTGGGTAGCATAATCTGATCCCAGGTCTGTGGTTAAGGGCGAAATCTATGATGACCTGGTTGAACTGTTCTTGTGCCAACTCCTGGCATTTTGATGTGACTCCCCAGATCAGCCTGGACCTTTCTGTGAAAGTTATAAACTTGGCCTGCTAAAGTGCAGTAGGAACTGGATCAAAAGTACATACAGTATATTTGCGTGCAGTACCCTGATCATGCAGTCATCTCCACTGGCATTACTGTGGTATGTTCACCATCTTATAGATACACTGTATAGAATCGAAGCACCGCTGCAATGCATTATTTTATGTTGGTTACTTTCGCCCGCGTGTGTGCGATTTACCTGGGGGACAATGCATGTGCTGGTGGCTTCGTTGCTCCGTGGGGAACTCATAAAGGCTCTCATATATTGGCTCATTTAAGCCCTAAAATAAATGTGTTCATATGGGCAGAATATTGTATAAAATAAATTAAAATGCTCTGCATTTGTTGCATGCCTTTTAGAATAAATAAAACTGGGTTGGGTGAATAACTTGAAAAATGTCATCCATAAGCCTACTAATACATTCATTAATTAATGAATAAAAAAACTTTCACATAATAAATTACAAGGTTGAAATAACATTTTCTTTCAATTTGATCTATGGAGTCTAATTCTAAATATAATATAAACTAGGCCTAGCCTACTCAAACATCATTGGCTTTAGCAAGGGCTGTGCAGATTCATTCATTCAGCACAAGGAGTTTTTTAGGATTCAGTTTAGGCTAATTATTAGAAATACTGCACTGCTGTTTGTCGGCAGCACACAATCTTTCAATCAATTGGAGTATTAGGCTGTAGTGATAATGGCCTATGTAAAGTCTGTATCAATAGGCTAACAGTTGCATTTTTTGATATGGAAAAGGAGAGGGAAATATTACTGACCTGCACTGCACACAGGAAAGTGTACAGATGACTGAGCTGATTGTCCAGTAGGCTAGGTGTGAATGTTCTGAAAGATCAATCATCTGAATACGAAACCCACAACCCCTAATGGTGGACCATCAGTGGGACAAAATTTTGCTGAGTCTATTAGATTGTGTTCATAATGATATGTTAGGCTACGCTGTTAAACCCCTTTTTCATGGGCACACAAATCCAAAGGATGTATGCAATTGCAATATCAATCTTTTAAGTTTCAGTTGGGTCAACCATAGGCTAACGACCTTATGTGTTTACACAGTCCACAACCTATTTGTTTCTGCCTAGTTGGAATGGTGTTCATTAACTTTTATTACTCCTTGTCCGTGTCACACAATCCCTTCTTATGAACTCATATTGTCAATCACTTATAAAACAAAGTATAAGTTTACCTAGTTACAATTCTATTTAAAATGGGGATATTGTTTATTCATTTATCCAAAATAAATTCAACAACAAGCACTGCCAGAGCCCTGCAAAATGACCTCCAGCAGGCCACAAATGTGCATGTGTCTGCTCAAACGGTCAGAAACAGACTCCATGAGGGTGGTATGAGGGCCTGCCGTCCACAGGTGGGGGTTGTGCTTACAGCCCAACACCGTGCAGGACGTTTTTCATTTGCCAGAGAACACCAAGATTGGCAAATTCGCCACTGGCGCCCTGTGCTCTTCACATATGAAAGCAGGTTCACACTGAGCACATGTGACAATCTGGAGACGCCGTGGAGAACGTTCTGCTGCCTGCAACATCCTCCAGCATGACCGGTTTGGCGGTGGGTCAGTCCTGGTGTGGGGTGGAATTTCTTTGGGGGGCCGCACAGCCCTCCATGTGCTGGCCAGAGGTAGCCTGATTGCCATTAGGTACAGAGATGAGATCCTCAGACCCCTTGTGAGACCATATGCTGGTGCGGTTGGCCCTGGGTTCCTCCTAATGCAAGACAATGCTAGACCTCATGTGGCTGGAGTGTGTCAGCAGTTCCTGCAAGAGGAAGGCATTGATGCTATGGACTGGCCCGCCCGTTCCCAAGACCTGAATCCAATTGAGCACATCTGGGACATCATTTCTCGCTCCATCCACCAACGCCACGTTGCAGGAATTGGCGGATGCTTTAGTCCAGGTCTGGGAGGAGATCCCTCAGGAGACCATCTGCCACCTCATCAGGAGCATGCCCAGGCGTTGTAGGGAGGTCATACAGGCACGTGGAGGGCACACACACTACTGAGCCTCATTTTGACTTGTTTTAAGGACATTACATCAAAGTTGGATCAGCCTGTAGTGTGGTTTTCCACTTTAATTTTGATCCAAATCCAGACCTCCATGGGTTGATAAATTTGATTTCCATTATAGCTTTTGTGTGATTTTGTTGTCAGCACATTCAACTATGTAAAGAAAAAAGTATTAATAAGAATATTTCATTCATTCAGATCTAGGATGTGTTATTTTAGTGTTCCCTCTATTTTTCTGAGCAGTGTACATTCGGTAGCCTATGCTACAAAATATAATATTCTGCTATAGGAACATGTTTATTTTAGGCCATAAAGCCTAAAGACCACCTACATGATTTCATGAAAAGCAGCAAATACACATTGTTTCACATTCTTTAATAAAAGATTCAGAAACAGGAAATAGGCTACAGCGACCTTCAGTTTTCTCGCCAAATTGTCTTACATGAATCTCAATGTATCGCAACGATGTTGAGTGTGCGGGGGGTCTGTATGCAGGGTATCCATGATTTTGTGGAAAGTGATTAGTCTCTCCTGGCCCATAGACTACTTTCAGGGTGAGGGGCCCTCCAAAATTACGTTTTAAAATATAGAACTTCCCTTTTATGTTCAGTAATGATCGAAGTGTGGAGGCCTGTGTCTTCTCAACGTTTGGACCATTTGTGTAAATCACCTTACCTTTGTATCGTGCCTTTTGTGTTGAGCCTCTGAATTGTCTTGCATCACTACTCATATGTGCCACACCTAGTGTTCTGCCACACTGGTGGAGTTAATGCAGGCACAGCTTTACCTTGGTGACCTCTAGAGCAGGGTTTCCCAAATTCTGCCCTGTCCCCCTGCCAAGAGGTGTAGTGCATGAAAGAATTCAGAGCGCACATTTGTACACAATGGCTGTCCCCTGGGCAAGAAGGGGCTGGGTTTGAGCAACAAGTCCAAGTTTCTGTCAGCAAACCAGATAATAGGGAAAATGTGCTAACTGCTGAAGCTGAGAAGAGGAAGAAGGCTAAAGAAAGCCTGCTGAAACAAAGAGCAACGGCGATCCGCCAAGCTGGAGAAGTATTGGAAGGGTACTTTGTAGGAGCTGCAAACTTTGAAACGGGTAAATAGAAGAAAATGTGCTCCACACGATGAAGCTGAAGACTTGAAGAGGAGGCTGAAAATGTTTAAAGATCTCCTGTGCAAAACTGAAGAGGAGAAAAAGAGTCTTCGAGAAGAGGTCGATGACCTCAATGAAGAATGCACAGTCCAAGGAAAGTGCATTGAGAACTTGAAACGGGAGAGGAGTGAGCTACAGGCCAAAGTGGAAGAACTGGTGCAGGTACCCGAGAGTCAAGATAAAGAAACCGAGACTGGTGCGTCTTATACTGTTCCTCAAGCTGCCAAACCAGCACATTAATAGATGGTCACGGCCAGACGGACGCCCCACCAGATTTGATCTCTGTGAGTAGCCAGACTGACAGGCTTGATGAATCGCATAAAGAATGATGCGTCTCAAAACTGCCCATCCCATGCTGATGTTAACCATGATTCATGTGAGTGTGACCCCAGTGCAATGCTGAAGGCCCAGTGCACTCAAGAAGAAGAAGAATGGTGGTGGGATGCTGAGCGGGAGATGGATTATGAGTGCCAAACGCTGAACTACCAGGGTCCCACTAACTCGGTGAGTGAATTCATTTTATATGGTAATGTTTCTTATGGGAAACATTCAGAACCAGAGATGGCAAATGAAGAGACATGAATGACTAACCACCATGGAAGCGAGTCTCACCTCCCACACCACAAGGTTGCAGCTGCCAGCCAGGAGGAATCATGGTACCAAAGTCGCCACAACAAAGATGGGCGCTCGGAAAGATTGGCCCAAGTTGGGCCATTTCTGTAAACCACCGGTTCATTTGATAAATATACCTAGTGATCTGCCACATGTATTATAGACCATTAATATACGTGATTAACTTTGCCATCAGAACAGCCTCAATTCGTAGGGGCATGGTATTGTTGTGACGTTGCTACCATTAATGTGATGATGGCTATTCATGGTATAATTACATACCACGTCCAATTATTACGCATTTAAATGAATCATATAACAATTTAAGTAGTAATCTGGGGCACCACGGGAAAAGTTTAACGAGTTACCATTTTCCGAATTAATTGTCAGAATATCTCAATATACTATCCGTCATCCATCAATAATTTTCTCCAGTTTCAGTCTCATTCTGAGCGCCGTAATATCCTATAAATCTGCACAAACCCTAGTCACCATGATGAATCGGTGATACACAAATTGGCTCAATTATTTATTTACTAATTAAATAAATTACACAGAATTACATACACACACAATAGAGTATACATTGATTACTAACACAATGCAATTAAAAGTCCCTAGTTGACGAAAGTCACATTTCATCTTCTCACAAATAGTTTATTTAATCATATGAGTTATACAACATTTAGATGTAAACCTGACCCCTTGAATGCATACACTTTCAGAGAGAGTTATTTAGTTATACCGTCCTTAACAATATCACAAAGCAATAACTGATTTGAAAGGATTCTTGTCCCACCAACCATTTCCCACATTATTTACGTTAGAAATATTGTTTCAATGTACAACCTTTTTATATTACAGTACTGCATAGTCTCTCTCTGTTGTAACAACAGGATTTTTAACTTCCATTTCTACAGAGTGGGAGAGAGTACCTGCAAGATATTTATGACCATCATAAAACTGGCCAACTCCCCCAGGAGAGGGGGGGTTTTGAAACCTTTGGTTAGCCTGCACCTTTGATCTCCATCCAGGAGGCCAAGTCATGACAGTATTCTACAAAGTGTCAAGTGTTCCACAGGGATGCTGGCCCATGTTGACTCCAATGGTTCCCACAAGTTGGCTGGATGTCCTTTGGGTGGTGGACCGTAGTTGATACACACACGGGAAACTGAGAGTGTGAAACCAAGCAGTGTTGCTTTTCTTGACACACTCAAATCGGTGCGTTGAATGGCACACTTACACCATCCATGTCTAGGTTTGTCTCAAGGCATAAATATCCTTCTTTTCAACGGTCTCCTCCCCTTCATCTACACTGATTGAAGGCAATTTAACAGGTGACATCAATAAGGGACTGTAGCTTTCACCTGGAATTACCTTTGTCAGTCTGTTATGGAAAGAGCAGTTTTGTACACTGTGTAGATATGGGTCATATTGTTGAATTTCAAAAAATGAACTATACCTTCACACAAAGAACGACTAGGCATTGATACCATCTATATGAATAAATGAGGCCTCTCTGTATACCGCACAATGGGTCGTACAGCTCTCTATTCTAGATGTAATAGAGCCTGTTGGTTGTAACCTGAGCCCTCTGCCATCTGTAACAATGTGTTCTATTCTTTCTCCTTTCTCTGCTAGACCAAAGCAACCCAGGAGCAGATTGATTCCTTCAGAGCCTCTCTGTCTAAACTGGGAGATGTCTACGTCAATGATGCCTTTGGCACAGCACACAGAGCCCACAGGTAGATTCAATGGACACTACTGTGGAGTGATGATTATTGTCCTTCAAGATAAATATTTTTCTGTCATCACTCATTTCCACTCTGTGTCTCCTACTTTCCTTAATCTTATTCTCTTCTTTCTACCTCTATTACTATTTTTTTCTGTCTCCTTGCTTCTCCTTCTCACACTGCTTTTCCTCTCCCTTTTGCCCCTTCCCCGCATACCTGACTCTCCCTCCCCCAGCTCCATGGTTGGAGTGAACCTGTCCCAGAAGGCTGCAGGTTTCCTGATGAAGAAGGAGCTGGACTACTTTGCCATGGCTCTGGAGAAACCAGCCAGACCATTTCTGGCCATTCTCGGAGGGTAAGTAACTGGTCCACGGCTCTGGTTATGGATGGGGCTGGGAGAGCTCATCGGTGATCAATTAGGAATAAAGTACCCAGAGGCCTGCATCTGCTTCTCTGGTATCACTTCTCTGAGCACTGGCTCTTCAACTAGCAGCACAAAAAACACCCACGTTTTATATCAATTTTATTTGTGGAGTGTTCTTTGTTACAACTATGAAACAGAAAGAGAATGTATTACAACACGGTGACAGCTTTTTATAATGATACCCCAACCACCAAGACGCATGGTCAGCATGATGCACGGTCAAATGGAAACATCAGTAGCATAAAATCACTATAAGCTCCAAGTGTGCTTGATAAATACTGAAAATCAGCACAAAAGCAATAATGGCATTATAATGAATGTATCGATATGACAGCAGTCAGCCTATTATTTATACGTTGGAAACCATGACGAATTGACAAATGTCTGTTTCTTTGTCATCAAAATGGAGGTAACGCATGATCTCTCTGAAGCGATCCCGTGACATTGTTTCTCTAAAGAAAAGTATCCCATAGATGTCTGACCAGAAGCTCTCCATATAGATGCTCTTTACACCGAATGCTCCACGGACACACAGGATTGAAATGAATGCTTCCAGCTCATCAACAGTCTGATCCCAGGTAGTGTCTCCTTGCTCCATGTGTGCCTTAGCCACAGTACAGTCCCTGAATGCTGTAGCATGCCCATGTCACATAATCAACGACAGCTGGTGAGTGCATTGCTGATGTTGTTTTTTGCTTGAGATGTAGGACCTGCGCTCTTAGTGATGAGATTTTGTGCTGATAATCGACCTATAGCGTTGTCACCGGCTTGTTCTATGTAAACGGTGCTGTCCCTTCCTCGCTCCTGTCTCACTGTTTCATTTGGTAGTGGCACGGGCACATGCTTAGTGTTCACCGTTCTGCCTTTTTTGCACTTAGGCTTCTGTGTTATTCAGTCTGAGGCTCAGAATCTGAAGAATAATCATCAGCAATGTCAAGATTAATTTCTTCCCCGAGTCGTGTTCATTCAGATCTTGTAGCAGCCCTAACGCAGTATGTGCATCCATTCGTCTTGGTCTTCTTGACATTTTAAATGATGCACTCTCTCACTGTGTACTCCAAGTAGGCCAGAATAGACTGATAAAACTACTTGGATTTGAAGGACTGATAAAGGGTACACAGCATTTTGAGATAATAATTAGAATATACCAACACAATTGGTGATTACATCATTATGCATCACCCGCTTTCCTTCACTCACCCATTCTCCCCCTTTCTCCCCATCATGCTTTACTTCATTTATTTAATCTGTTATCGGTGTGAAATTAGTTTAGGTTCAGTTTTGAGACAATGATCAGGGTGATGTATCAACTGGGCACGGCACATTCCACGATCAGGAGAAGGAGCGGAGCAGGTCCTACTGTCAAAGGGACAACGGGGAAAACAATTTTTAAAAAGGACGTGCCCTCATAAAACTGTTTAACTAATATTAAAAAGTTGATGTATTGCTTGCCTGAGGAAAAGTACCTCATGATAAGCTGTAGACCACACTACCAAAAGTTCTCATCTATATTATTCTTAGCCATCTATTTATCACCACAAACCAATGCTGGCACGAAGACCGCACTCAACAAGCTGTATAAGACCATAAGCAAACAAGAAAATTGTCATCCAGAAGCAGCGCTCCGAGTGGCCTGGGATTTTAATGTCGGCAAACTTAAATCTGTTTTACCGAATTTCTAACAGCATGTCATATGCAACCAGAGGGAAAAAAACTCTAGACCACCTTTATTCCACACACAAAGACGTATACAAAGCTCGCCCTCCATTTGGGAAATCGGACCATAATTCTATCGTCCCGATTCCTGCTTACAAGCAAAAACTAAAGCAGGAAGTACCAGTGACTCGCTCAATACAGAAGTGGTCAGATGACGCGGATGCTACGCTACAGGACTGTTTTGCTAGCACAGACTGGAATATGTTCCGGGATTCAACCAATGGGACTGAGGAGTATACCACATCAGTCACCGGCTTCATCAATAAGTCCATCGACATTGTTCTCTCCACAGTGACCGTATGTACATATCCCAACCAGAAGCCATAGATTACAGGCAACATCCACACCGGGCTAAAGGCTAGAGCTGTCGCTTTCAAAGAGCAGGACACTAATCCAGAAGCTTATAAGTCCCACTACGCCCTCAGACGAACCATCAAACAAGCAAAGCGTCAATACAGGACGAAGATTGAATCCTACTGCACCGGCTCTGACGCTCGTCGGATGTGGCAGGACTGATCGGGAAAAGACAGGCCGAATAGGCCCCCATTAACATTGGCGGGGCTGTAGTGGAGCGGGTCGAAAGGTTGAAGTTAATTGGTGTCCACATCACCAACGTACTATCATGGTCAAACACACCAAGACAGTCGTGAAGAGGGCACCACAACACCTTTTCCCCCTCAGGAGACTGAAAAGATTTGGCATGATCGTCAAAAAGTTCTACAGCTGCACCATCGAGAGCATTCTGACCGGTTGCATCAGCGCCTGGTACGGCAACTGCTCTGCATCTGACCGTAAGGTCCTACAGAGGGTAGTGCGTACAGCCCAGTACATCACTGGGGCCAAGCTTCCTGCCATCCAGGTCTTATATGCTAGGCGGTGTCAGAGGGGAGGCCCAATAGACTCCAGTCACCCAAGTCAGATTCTTTTCTCTGCTGCTACTCGCTTTTTATTATCTATGCATAGTCACTCTACCCCTACCTCCATGTACAAATTACCTCAACTAACCTGTACCCCCACACGTTGGCTCGGTACCGTTAGCTCCTGTATATAGCCTTGTTAATATTTACTAAATATATATACAGTGGGGCAAAAAAGTATTTAGTCAGCTACCAATTGTGCAAGTTCTCCCAATTAAAAAGATGAGACGCCTGTAATTTTCATCATAGGTACACTTCAACTATGAGAGACAAAATGAGAGAGGAAAAAATCAAGAAAATCACATTGTAGGATTTTTAATTAATTTAACTGCAAATTATGGTGGGAAATAAGTATTTGGTCACCTACAAACAAGCAAGATTTCTGGCTCTCACAGACCTGTAACTTCTTCTTTAACCTTTTGCGTGTAGGTGGCAGTATTTTTGTTTTTGGCTAAACATACCCATTTGAAACTGCCTATTTCTCAGCCCCAGTAACTAGAATATACATATAATTGTCAGATTAGGATAGAAAACACTAAAGTTTCCAAAACTGTAAAAATATTGTCTGTGAGTATAACAGAACTGATATTGCAGGCGAAAGCCTGAGGAAAATCCAATCAGGAAGTGCCTCTTATTTTGAAACATCTCTGTTCCTATGCAAGCCTATCCTCCATTTAAAGGGATATCAACCAGATTCCTTTTTCTATGGCTTCCCTAAGGTGTCAGTCTTTAGACATAGTTTCAGGCTTTTATTTTGAAAAATGAGCGTGAAGGATCGTAAGTGGATAGGTGGGGCCTCTGAGTGAGTTTTTGCGCAACTGAGCAAAGCCGCCATTGTTCCTCCCGCTGTTATTGGAAAACCTACACACTCGGTTGATATATTATCAAATATATATTTTAAAAAGGATTGAGGATTGATTATAAAAAAAGTTTGACATGTTTCTGTGGACATTATGGATATTATTTGGAATATACATCTGCGTTGTCGTGACTGCTCTTTCCTGTGGATTTCTGAACATAACGCGACAAACAAACGGAGGTATTTTGGGTATAAAAATAATCTTTATGGAACAAAAGGAACATTTTGTTGTGTAACTTGGAGTCTCGTGAGTGAAAACGTCCGAAGATCAAAGGAAAACAATTTATTTTATTACTTTTCTGATTTTCGTGACCAAGCTTCCTGATGTTAAGTGTACATGATGTTTTGCTATGCTATTGATAAACTTACACA
This sequence comes from Oncorhynchus masou masou, assembly GCF_036934945.1. Lineage (NCBI taxonomy): Eukaryota > Metazoa > Chordata > Actinopteri > Salmoniformes > Salmonidae > Oncorhynchus > Oncorhynchus masou. Next base: position 69,940,639 of record NC_088223.1, read on the forward strand.
AACGCTTGGATTGCTTTCGCTGTAAAGCATCATTTCAAAATCTGAGACAACAGATAGATTAACAAAAGGCTAAGCTGTGTTTTAGAATAATGTACTTGTGATTTCATGAATATGAATATTTTTTTGTAATATTATTTGACTGTTGCGCTATGCTATTCAGCGGTTGCTGACAAAAATGATCCCGCTAACGGGATGGGTAGCGCCAAGAAGTTAAGAGGCTTCTCTGTCCTCCACTCGTTACCTGTATTAATGGCACCTGTTTGAACTTGTTATCAGTATAAAAGACACCTGTCCACAACCTCAAACAGTCACACTCCAAACTCCACTATGGCCAAGACCAAAGAGCTGTCAAAGGACACCAGAAACAAAATTGTAGACCTGCACCAGGCTGGGAAGACTGAATCTGCAATAGGCAAGCAGCTTGGTTTGAAGAAATCAACTGTGGGATCAATTATTAGGAAATGGAAGACATACAAGACCACTGATAATCTCCCTTGATCTGGGGCTCCACGCAAGATCTCACCCAGTGGGGTCAAAATGATCACAAGAACGGTGAGCAAAAATCCCAGAACCACACGGAGCTGGGACCAAAATAACAAAGCCACACACTACGCCGCCAGGGACTCAAATCCTGCAGTGCCAGACGTGTCCCCCTGCTTAAGCCAGTACATGTCCAGGCCCGTCTGAAGTTTGCTAGAGAGCATTTGGATGATCCAGAAGAAGATTGGGAGAATGTCATATGGTCAGATGAAACCAAAATATAACCTTTTGGTAAAAACTCAAATCGTCGTGTTTGGAGGACAAAGAATGCTGAGTTGCATCCAAAGAACACCATACCTACTGTGAAGCATGGGGGTGGAAACATCATGCTTTGGGGCTGTTTTTCTGCAAAGGGACCAGGACGACTTATCCGTGTAAAGGAAACAATGAATGGGGCCATGTATCGTGAGATTTTGAGTGAAAACCTCCTTCCATCAGCAAGGGCATTGAAGATGAAACGTGGCTGGGTCTTTCAGCATGACAATGATCCCAAACACACTGCCCGGGCAACAAAGGAGTGGCTTCGTAAGAAGCATTTCAAGGTCCTGGAGTGGCCTAGCCAGTCTCCAGATCCTGGAGTGGCCTAGCCAGTCTCCAGATCCTGGAGTGGCCGAGCCAGTCTCCAGATCTCAACCCCATAGAAAATCTTTGGAGGGAGTTGAAAGTCCGTGTTGCCCAGCAACAGCCCCAAAACATCACTGCTCTAGAGGATATCTGCATGGAGGAATGGGCCAAAATACCAGCAACAGTGTGTGAAAACCTTGTGAAGACTTACAGAAAAGGTTTGACCTCTGTCATGGCCAACAAAGGGTATATAAAAGTATTTAGAAACTTATGTTATTGACCAAATACTTATTTTCCACCATAATTTGCAAATAAATTAGTTAAAAACCCTACAATGTGATTTTCTGGATTTTTTTTTTCTTCTCATTTTGTCTGTCATAGTTGAAGTGTACCTATGAAAATTACAGGCCTCATCTTTTTAAGTGGGAGAACTTGCACCCTTGGTGGCTGACTAAATACTTTTTTGCCCAACTGTATATAAAAAGTTATTTCTTAACTCTATTTCTTGAACTGTATTGTTGGTTAAGGACTTGTAACTAAGCATTTCACAGTAAGTTCTGTTGTATTCGGCGCATCAAATTTGATTTAAACTCCAATTCTGTTTGTGATATTAAGATTCTAACAATGGCAGTGTGTTCTATAGACTTATTTAGGAAAGGTCAAGGACAGAGGGGGTCAGGAATTAAAAAATGGCAGAGTTATTAAAACAATTACCTTCATGAGCAGTCAAAATGACTGCTTTAGCTAGAGTTTCTAGTGTTAAAGGAGAATTCCACTCAAAAACTATCTTTTGGTATTTGTTTCATTAGTCCATTGTTGATATAGTCCCAAAATGTTTTGAATGTTAACAATCAAGATTTCCAGATGTAGATCTTTTGAAATAAAGCCAGTATTTGGAATCATAGGATGCTAAATGCATCCTACCTTCTGTATTTTGAAAGATGAATGTCTTAAACTTGATTGCTGACATTAAAAATATTTTGCATATGTCAACAATGGACTAGTTTATGTTAAGTTTGTTTGTAATACTTCAATCTGTGTGACAGTACTCTACTTATGCATTCTAGTCTTCCCTTATCACTGGCCACTTTACAGCCTTGCACAGTGGGAAAGTTGAGCCACACACACAGCTAGCTACAGTTGGAAACATGTCGAAATTGGCCAGTGTCGGAGTCCATTTCAGCCAGGCATTGTGCAACCGCTATATCCAATGCAGTTCTCTCACTGCTGCAGTTCAACTTTTTGGTCCTCTGCCTCTGACAAAGTACATTTGATGTGAATTGGCTAATAAATAATCCACACGACAATGCAGGAAAGGCGGTAGGATTTAGTTCTAAATTCATTAAACAACAAACAAATAATGTAACACCAAAAAAAATGACTATCTTCCTCAACTAGAAACCTTTCCGTAACTGAGTTTTACCATGTGTGTTTATAACTACGCTTACACTGCATTATGACTATGGGGCGTCGGGTAGCCTTGTGGTTAGAGCGTCGGACTCGTAACCGAAAGGATGCAAGATCGTATCCCCGAGCTGACAAGGTAAAAATCTGTCGTTCTGCCCCTGAACAAGGCAGTTAACCCACTGTTCCTAGACCGTCATTGAAAATAAGAATTTGTTCTTAACTGACTTGCCTAGTTAAACTTTTTTTTATTTTACCTTTATTTAACAGTGTGTTTTATAATGGATTATAGATATGGGATTCAAATAAATGAGCTTCATATCATTGTTTTACTATGTTTACCAGTATTTTCATAGTTTCTTTCTGTTGTGTGCAGAGCCAAGGTCAAGGACAAGATTCAACTGATCAACAACATGTTGGACCAGGTCAATGAGATGATCATCGGTGGTGGCATGGCCTTCACCTTCCTCAATGTCCTCAACAACATGGAGGTGAGGACAGGGGGGGGGGCTGAGGGAGGTGATACTTTGTTTAAGGGAGACACTGGAGGGGAGAAGAGTGGAAGAAATAGAGAGGAGGATTCTGCCCCTTTTTTGGCCAATTGTGTTTCTATCATAATTTTAACCTCTTTAATTGAATGTAACTCGGAACTCACTCGTGCCTCAGCACAATCTAGTTAAATCTGGGGTCACAATAGCTTTCAGAAATATGCATTTAAAAAATGCAGACCATCAAAAAATCAGATTTGTTAACCATTTCACCGACTTTTTATATTGAAAGTTTTTTTCTTCAACAGAGTAATAAGGGGCATGCAACTATAGTTTTTCACAAAATACGTTAGTACAACACATTCTGCAGAATACTGTTTTCATTAGAAGTGCAACGCTATTTGGCTTACAATGAAAAAGCAAAGTATTATTTTTCAAAAATGATGTATGGCCATCAAATTTGTAATGTTTATCATAGAAAGAATTTTGCCAGCTACATTTCCTAATGTTTTGTTTGAAGTTAATCTTGCATTTTAACTTGTAACCAGAGGGAAAGTACTGGAGAAAAGTAGCCTACACATCAGTCAGAGCGCTGTCTGGTGATCCAATGACTTGAGAAAATGTATTGCAACTGAAGCAGGAAGTTACTCCTTCTACATGTATGATCTGGAGTGAACCCTGACTGAAGCTGAGCACAATTTCAACAAGAAACATTTTAGATCTGCGTTTTAAAATGCAGCAAGAGAAGAAGAAAAAAACGTTTTGACTTTCCTTTTCTGTGTGGAAAAATACAGAATCCTTTTAACGCGACCCCTAGTTAAATATGTTAAATGATTGACTGTGGTGTATATCATGGTGGTTGTAGTTAAAATGTAAAAATGAGTGATCCTCTCTTCCTTGGCAGATCGGCACCTCCCTGTATGATGAGGAGGGCGCCAAGATCGTCAAAGAGCTGATGGCCAAGGCTGAGAAGAACAATGTCAAGATCAACCTACCCGTTGACTTCATCACCGCCGAGAAGTTTGACGAGCATGCCCAGACTGGCAACGCCACTGTGGCTGCTGGCATCCCCGCAGGCTGGATGGTGAGGAGAGGAGGAGAGCAACCTGAGTCATGTTCATAAGGGCATGCAATGGAAAACATTTTGAAACAGAAAACTAAAACGAGCTTTGGACAAGTCCAGGGAAGTCCCTCCAAGTTTCAGTCCGTTTTCTTCAGTTTGGTACCCAATGAACACAACCCTGATTGGGTTTTGTCTTCTTGAGGGATGGTCATGGGAATTTTCCTTAGTTATTATGCTAGCTAGCAATTTGATATACTGTATCACTTTTATAGTGAAATAAATATAGGATGGTTTATGTAGATATTGTAGATCAATACGTAAAACTGGGGTTGAGCTCTGTGTCCCTCGCTCCCTCTGTTCTCCCCAGGGTCTGGACTGTGGACCCGAGAGCAACAAGCTCTTCGCAGAGGCTGTAGGCAGAGCCAAGCAGATTGTGTGGAACGGCCCCGTGGGTGTGTTTGAGTTTGAGAACTTTGCCAAAGGAACCAAGAGCCTGATGGACAAAGTGGTGGAGGTCACCAACTCAGGCTGCGTCACAATCATCGGTAAGACCCTCTACCACTGTTTGCACAATTACCATGAAGCACGTCTTTCACCAGGCACCCGAGACAATGTTTGCAAATAAATACATGTATACATACGTTTTTCTTCATCCACTCTTTATCATTCTCACCATTAGATGGCGCCAAATACCAACGCCCTTTCTTCCTCACATCTATAGTAGTGAATGATCACTATCACAGTGAAGGTTCTGTATGACCTTAATTTTAACCCCATGTTGTCTTGTTGATGCCCAGGTGGAGGTGACACAGCTACCTGCTGCGCCAAATGGGGCACAGAGGATAAGGTCAGCCATGTCAGCACAGGAGGCGGAGCCAGTCTGGAGCTTCTGGAGGGTGAGTGACGTCACCACGGTCTCATCTGGACTTTTGACCTATGTCCAGTTCAAAATCAACCCTCTAACCGCTGCCCCATGACACTATGTAGTTTCTTCCCTATTGCTTACACACATTAAGTTGTTTCAGATCTGCAAGGTGGCATGATGTAGTGTCTGTAAGTAGATGCAACAGCAGACTTGCAACAAATGACTGCATTTCTGTATGGTAGTTCCCTTTCAATCAGTTAACTTCGGTACAACATACTATAGGAAGTTGCACTTTTGCCTCTTCGGTTGAAGGATCTACAATCACGCTTGACAAGGCAAATTAAATCCGCGCCTCACTGGAAGCCTCGCTTTCCACAGGTGATAAGCGTGAGGCTCAGATTCATTTCTTCAATTATTCCGCTCTTCACCTCAGTATGAAAAGAAACTATTCGCACTACTAAAGCAAACGATTGGAATCTGGATTTCGTTGACGAATGGACAACAGCCTGGTCCAACCCACATTCAGCTAAGCTGTTACTACATGGGTGTGCCCCCTTCATGGACCTGGAGGGGGCAGGGCTGATGCACACTCCTCCAGTGGATGGCAAGCTAGCTGGCTACCACTGTTTGCTAACAAGGATGTGGATAATGCGAATCCTACACTCCTGAACAAGCACTGTCACTTTTTCGGCTGCTCAGCTGGGTGAAGTTTTATTGTCCAGAGAGGCTGGTTAGGGTGCACATGTAGTTTTGGGCAGTTCCTCCGCCTACTGGGTATAATGGCTTCTATCATAGTGGTCATTCCCCTGGGATTATTATTGGTGTAGCCGTTCTACGCTGGGTGCTAGCAACGCAATTGGATGCATCTCGCCACCTAAACCAGTCGATTTGGGTGTCCCTGACATGCCTTCGGGCACTAGCCCAGTGGAAAGAACCCTATCTAATGGGCCAGGTGTTATCCAGCAAGATGGCCATGACTCCCCCCCCCCAAGGGTGAGGGTTACTCAATTTGGGGAGTATGGACAGTGTCAGAGAGCCCGACATATCAATTACATGGAACTTCTGACCGTGTCCTTAGCGCTCAGGCACCTCCCGTTTGTCGGCAAGCATATGCTGGTTTGATCCAACCACATGGCGATGGTGGTATACAGTACATCAACAGGCAGGGAGGGGGGGGGACTCAGTCCATCCCCTCCTCATCTTGGCCCGCTCCCTGTAGTTGTGGAGCAGTGTGCATTTGCTCTCACTTCAGGTGATGCATGTTCCCATTTGCCTCAACTCGGGTGCGGATATGCTATCCTGGGGGGGCCCTCTTCATCAAAATGGGGGCTACACCAGTGGCGTCTGACCCTCCTTTACACATTTCTGCCAGTGGTTCTGATTCAGCCCTTGTGCAGAGAGTGATCCAGGAGGGCTTCATTCACTCATTATTTTGGCTGCCCGTTGGCCCAGGCAGCCTTGTTTCACGAAGATCATTGTCCCAGGCGCATGGGCAGGTTTGACACGTGAGACCAGAGATTTGGTTCATATAGGTCTGGCCCCAGAAAGGAACAATCTGATGTCTAGAGGCTTACCTCAATGTTATTGCTACCATTCCTTCTGCAAGTGCGCCCTCCACAAGAGTGCTATATGCATACAAGTGGAAAGCGTTTGAGCTCTGGTGCCGAAAGAAAGGGCTTGTTCTTTTTCAGTGGTCTGTGAGGGACATCCTTATGTTCCTACAGGAGCTTTTTCGAGCAGGGGTGGGGCCTTCTCCACGTTTAGAAGTGTACATGGCCGCAATATCAACATGTCATGTGGGAATTGGCAGAGCCTCGGCTAAACATGTTGGGGACCTCCACACATTATCTGTACACCCTTCCTGTACTCAGTTTGCCCCAGGTGACTAAGGTGACCTTTGCCCCAAAAGTCAGGTCCTTAGCATGTACATTGAACGGACACGGGATATCCGGTTATGTAATCCAGCTCACAGCAGGGTGCTCTCTAAGCAGCATCTCTCCCACTGGACTGTGGAGGCCATCTCCTACGCGTCCCCTCAGCCAGGCAGCTGACTGCGGCTTGACCATTGACTATAGGAGGGTTGACCATAGGAGATATTTGTGCTGCAGCAAGTTGGGTATCACCACACACTTGTGAGGTATTATCGCTACGATGTCTCTGCTCTCAGTGTAGCCCACAGTGTGCTTAATGCTGGGACAGGGGAAAGTCACTAGGCAGTGCTCCGACTGCGCAATACCCAGACTGCCGCATCTGACAGGGTCAGGTCTTGGTGGTCTGCCATTAGCAGTTTCATTTAGTATCCATTGGGGCTGGCTTTGGGTGTGATTATATTTCCCTATATTATGTTCTTCTGAAGTTGACTGCCTAAAAGGGAATGTAATGTTATGACTATAACTACTGTTCCTTGAAGGAGGGAAATGAAGTACAACACCTGTTTGGCCCTGTGCTGCCTGTTCCTGGGCTGGGTAAAGACCTGTATTAAATTTGAATGAATTAATCTGAACCTCACGCTTATCACCTGTGGAAGGCGGGGCTTCCAGCGCAGCACCGATTTTCATTGGCCTTGTCAGGTATGATTGTAGATACTTCAACCGAAGTCGCAAGAGTGCGACTCCCCATAGCGTGTGGTACCTCATTTCCCTCTTTCAGGGAACAGTAGTGCGGTGACCATATTGTATGTCCTTCCTCTCTGCCCACAGGTAAAGTGTTGCCCGGTGTAGATGCCCTCAGCAGCGCCTAAGCCCCATCACCTAGGAGAGGTGGGAGTGAAGACAAACACACCCGCCAGAGTTTGGACACCCACCCAGCCCCCAAGGCAAAGTGCTCCCTAAGTTTCCCACCCTGCGCTTGTCTAGCACCACCCCTGCTCTCTAGTCTACTACTGTACAGACTGCTGACACAAACTGCAATATCTCTCTCGCTGCTACACATGCCCAACATCTGCCATTTAGCAGTTTCCACACTGAGGAAGTGGAGGTGTTCTCAGCAGAAACCACCCTCACTCCCTCATATGCACTTATGTTCCTTCGAGCTGTGAGACCAGTCAACTGCAGCTACAACTGTTGTCATCATACAGAAATGTTGGAATTTGTCATCTGTATCGCCTGTGTAAAAGAGTGCTTGCTTGTGTTTGTTTGTATTACTCTTGTATAGCCCGCCAGCTCAGGGAGTTTTACAACTCTTCAAGCGTAAAAATGTGCTGTAACTCTTATCTAGACCTTTATATTTGTTTTCACACAAATGTCTGTGTCATTTGCCCCCATTGTCTCAACCATGTTTCTCCCCCCTGTTATGTCATCCATCCTATGATCCTGTGGCTTGTAAGATGGTTGTTACCCAGTGATGGTTTCAGGGGTCGAGCTACTGCAAATCATGTGACCTGAACAGACCCTCACAGAATAAAACAGTTGGTGTAAAATAAAAAAGTGACTATTTATTTGTACTTCAGTGTCATTCATTTTTAATTTCGTAAACTAAAATAGTGACTCAAATATTTGTCAAACCTATTTTTCAGTGGCAATTGACGAGACGATATCTGACTAAATAATAGAACTAGAAAGAAATTAGAAGTAAAGTAAAGACTACTAAAACAAGGTGAATATTTCTGACTAAAATATGACTACGAAGAGGACTGTACAAAAGATTATGATTTGAGAGATTTTCAGTGATGAGCACACTTAATACAGTTCAGCAGAGGGGAGGATGCGGCACACAGCCTGCATCAGCTGGTGAGCTGTAGGGGAGCAAGCAATGAGCATGGGCAGACAGGCTCCGCCTCCTCTTATAAACATTGTGCAAGCGGTTCTTGCTTCCCCATAGCTAACCAGTCACCACCAGCCTTCTAGTTAGCTACCCCTTGCCTGGTTAATAAACACAAGCGGCTTTACGAAATTGAAAAACAATAGCAGCATTGAGTTTATAGTGAAAAAGTTGTCTAGCTAATGTGTCCCTGAACAAAGGGGGGTCAAAATTAAAAGTAACAGTCAATGCAGCTGGTGGCCACACCAGATACTAAGTACTGCAGTGCATCTCCGCTTCATGGACGGCACCAGATTTGCCAGTTCTTGCTGTGAGATATTACCGTACTCTTCCACCAAGGCACCTGCAAGTTCCCAGACATTTCTGGGGGGAATGGCCCTTGCCCTCACCCTCTGATCCAACAGGTCCCAGACGTGCTCAATGGGATTGAGATCTGGGTTCTTTGCTGGCCATGGCAGTACACTGACATTCCTGTCTTGTAGGAAATTGCACACAGAACGAGCAGAATGGCTGGAGGGTCATGTCTGGATGAGCCTGCAGGAAGGGTACCACATGAGGGAGGAGAATGTCTTCCTTGTAATGCACAGCGTTGAGATTGCCTGCAATGACAACAAGCTCAGTCCGATGATGCTGTGACACACTGCCCCAGACCATGATAGATCCTCCACCTCCAAATCGATCCCGCTTCAGAGTACAGACCTCGGTGTAACGCTCATTCCTTCGATGATAAATGTGAATCCGACCATCACCTCTGGTGAGACAAAACCGTGACACGTCAGTGAAGAGCACTTTTTGCCAGAGATGGTGGGTTTGTGCCCATAGGCGACATTGTTGCGGATGATGTCTGGTGAAGACCTGCTTTACAACAGGCCTACACGCCCTTAGTCCAGCCTCTCTCAGCCTATTGCGGACAGTCTGAGCACTGATGGAGGGATTGCGCGTTCCTGGTGTAACTCGGGCAGTTGTTGCCATCCTGTTCCTGTCACACAGGTGTGATGTTCAGATGTACCGATCCTGTGCAGGTGTTGTTACACGTGGTCTGCTACTGTGAGGACGATCAGCTGTCCGCCCTGTCTCCCCATAGCGCTGTCTTCGGCATCTCACAGTACAGACATTGCAATGTATTGCCCTGGCCACATCTGCAGTCCTCAAGCCTGCTTGCAGCATGCCTAAGGCACGTTTACGCAGATGAGCAGGGACCCTGGTGTTGGTATAATTTCATAATTCCAATATGTTTTCTTTAATTGAATTCACTTAGTCTATGATAATTTGTAAGATTCTTATTTGCATAAAAGACAGACCAGTCTTATCAAAAATAGATATTAGTATTTATTCTCGGAGCGCGCTCCCATGTAACCACGAACAACCGTTTATATGCAAAATATGACATCATAGAATATTTTATAACCTTTCTCCCAACAGTTCAAAAGTTAATTCGAGATAAACCTTCTGAAGTTTTCATCCATCACCATTCAGCAGACAGTTCCAGCTAATGGAAAACCTAAGAAAACACACACTGCCTTATCTGAACATTCCAGAGCTAAGTTGAGTCAGTTCAACCACAGGTTAATGACCCTTTCTGCTTACTTAAAACCTGGCTGGAATGGTATTGATTTAATTTATTTACCACTGTTTCAGGCTCCACAATCCCTCACTTATGAATTCATATTGTTAATCAGATATAATAAAACAGAGTATAAGTTTAATTAGTTACAGTTCTATTTGAAATGGGGATATTGTTTAGTCATTATTTATAAAATTCCTAACACCTGGGCATCTTTCTTTGGGTGTTTTCAGAGTCAGTAGAAAGGCCTCTTAGTGCCCTACGTTTTCATAACTGTGACCTTAAATGCCTACTGTCTGTAAGCTGTTAGTGTCTTAATGACAGTTCCACAGGTGCATGTTCATTAATTGTTTATGGTTCATTGAACAAGAATAGGAAACCGTGTTGAAACCCTTTACAATGAAGATCTGTGAAGTTATTTGGATTTTTACGAATTATCTTTGAAAGACAGGGTCCTGAAAAAGGGACATTTCTTTTTTTGCTGAGTTTATAATGTGAGCTGTTCAGTATGTGTTGAGAGTCCTTTCTATCGCGCTGTTTTTTAAAGATGGAACATTTGCTGCTTTTCTTAACAACATTGATGCCCTGAATTTAGTGCTATCAACAGATCAGATGGAAAAAGTGATGGGCTTCATGCTGCACAAGCCACGGTCAGTGTGAACCGGTCTGTGTGAACTGGAGTGACTTGACACAATGCTGGCCAGAAACAAAACAGAGTTAAATGGTTCTAGTCTGCCATGTATGCGGGTAAGAGTCTAGCTACATTTCCAATAAGTTTCTAATTTTGTCAGTCGTTTTATTGCAAGTAAAAGCGTACTGTTAGCTAGCAAACGTTAGCTTGCTGGCTTGATAACTAATGTTATGTGTATGATCTGTGTAGTAATATTATTAGAATCAGAAATCCATTTGCATTGCTATGTATAGCCTAATACAGGTATTCCCAAACTGGGGGTACACCAAATAAAAATGTTTTTTTAATTTCTTCACATTTTCAAACAGTCCATTTATATTTTCCAACGGGGCTAGACATTTGGATGAGATTTTTTTTCTTGCCTGAGTAGCCTCATTTCACAGCCCAAAATAAAATGAAACCATCTAGTTTTCAGCGAAATAACAACACAATGTCAAATACAGGTAGCCTAGTCAAATAATTTAAAATCCAATCACATTAACCGTTACTCTTTTGTGGGAATTCCACTAACTTCCGTATGTAGCCAAACGTAGCTGCTGCTCATTCCGTTTGCTCGAAAATTGATAAATGTTTTTTTTTTAAAGTAAGGCCCTTGTCCATAGAGACACATACCAGCTCTACTGGTAGTACTGCTACTACCAGCTCTACTGGTAGTACTGCTACTACCAGCTCTACTGGTAGTACTGCTACTACCAGCAGTACTACACCTGCACCTGTCGACAACACAAGTTGTTCTGCTTTCACGAGCACATCCAATGCTGGCATGAGTAATTCTACATTTGTTGTTAGCCCAGCTAGCATGGACACTGACGGTTGTGAATCTGATGCAGCTGAAGAGCTACTGCCCCCTTACCCGGGAAAGCACCGACCAACAGACTGGGACGTTGGCCCATCGAAGAGGCGCAAATATGATGAGAACTACATTGATTTGGGGTTCACTTATATTAGGAGTAGTGCCTTTTCTCAGCCACAGTGGGTTATATGTGCAAAAGTACTATCTCACAACTCGATGAAACCTTCACTCTTGCGCAGACATTTAGAAACAAAATGTGCCCATTTGAAAAAGAAGCCAAGCAAGTTTTTTGATCGAGAATGAAGACTACTGTCGAGTAGTAAGGCATGTATAAAAGCAACATATACCATTAATAAGAAGGGGATAGAAGAGTCTCATATTTTTATTTAACCAGGTAGGCTAGTTGAGAACAAGTTCTCATTTACAACTCCGACATGGCCAAGATAAAGCAAAGCAGTGCGACACAAACAACACAGAGTTACACATGGAATAAACAAGCATACAGTCAATAACACAATAGAAAAAAAGAAAGTCTATATAGAGCGTGTGCAAAGGGCGTGAGGAGGGAAGTAGTTTGGATGGGCTGTTTACAGATGGGCTATGTACAGCTGCAGCGATCAGTTAGCTGCTCGGATAGCTGATGTTTAAAGTTAGTGAGGAGAAATGTGTCTCCAGCTTCAGCGATTTTTTGCAGCAGAGAACTGGAAGGAAAGACAGCCAACTGAGGTGATAGACTTCAACCAGTTTGCTGAGTAGAGTGTTGGCGGCTATTTTATAAAGAACATCGCCGAAATTGAGGATCGGTAGGATAGTCAGTTTTACTAGGGTATGTTTGGCGGCGTGAGTGAAGGAGGCTTTGTTGCGAAATAGGAAGCCGATTCTAGATTTATTTTGGGAATGGAGATGCTTAATGTGAATCTGGAAGGAGAGTTTACAGTCTAGCCAGACACCTAGGTATTTGTAGTTGTCCACATACTCTAAGTCAGTACCGTCCAGAGTAGTGATGTTAGTTGGGTGCGGGCAACGAACGGTGGAAGAGCATGCATTTACTAGTGTTTTAAGAGCAGTTGGAGGCCATGGAAGGAGTGTTGTATGGCATTGAAGCTCGTTTGGAGGTTTGTTAACACAGTGTCCAAAGAAGGGCCAGATGTATACAGAATGGTGTCGTCTGCGTAGCGGTGGATCAGGGAAATCACCCGCAGTAAGAGCGACATCGTTGAAGAAATAGTTGGTGAACCAGGCGAGGCCGTCATTTGAGAAACAAGGCTGTTGAGTCTGCCGATAGGAATACGGTGATTGCCAGAGTCGAAAGCTTTTGCCAGGTCGCTGAAGTCGGCTGCACAGTACAATCTTTTATCGATGGCAGTTATGATATTGTTTACAGGCTGAGGTGCACCCGTGACCAGCTCGGAAACTGGATTCCACAGCGGAGAAAGTACGCTGGGATTTGAAATGGTCAGTGATCTGTTCCTTAACTTGACTTACCAAGACTTTAGAGGCAGGGCAGGATAGATATAGGTCTGTAGCAGTTTGGGTCTAGTGTCACCCCCTTTGAAGAGGGGGATGACCGCGACAGCTTTCCAATCTTTCGGGATCTCAGTTGAACAGACTGGTGATAGGGGTTGCAACAATGGGGGTGGATAATTTCAGAAAGAGGGTCCAGATTGTCTAGCACAGCTGATTTGTACGGGTCCAGGTTTTGCAACTCTTGCAGAACATCTGCTATCTAGATGTTTTTGTGCTGGTCGAGGACAGTCAGGTCTGGAGTAAACCAAGGGCCATGTCTGTTCTCAGTTCTAAAAAATTTTGAAAGGGGCATGCTTATTTAGGATGGTGTGGAAATTACTTTTAAAGAATGACCAGGCTTCCTCGACTGACGGGATGAGGTCAATATCCTTCCAGGATACCCGGGCCAGGTTGATTAGAAAGGCATGCTAGCAGAAGTGTTTTCGGGAGCGTTTGACCATGGACCCATAGCGGATGCAGGCAATGAGGAAGTATTCGCTGAGATCCTGATTGAAAACAGCAGAGGTGTATTTGGAGGGCAAGTTGGTCAGGATAATATATATGATGGTGCCCATGGATTTAGGGTTGTACCTAGCGGGTTCCTTGATCATTTGTGTGAGATGGTGGGCATCTAGCTTAGATTGTAGGACTGCCGGAGTATTAAGCATATCCCAGTTTAGGTCACCTAACAGAACGAACTCTGAAGATACATGAGGGGCAATCTATTGACATATAGTGCCCAGGGCACAGCTGGGAGCTGAGGGGGTCTATAACAGGTGACAACAGTTGAGAGACTTATTTCTGGAGAGATTTTTTAAATTTTTCAAATTTAGAAGCTCAAACTGTTTGGTCATAGACCTGGAAAGTATGACAGAACTTTGCAAGCTATCTCTGCAGTAGATTGCAACTCAACATGGTGAGCTACCAAGTGACCAAGTGACTCGGACAGACAAGCCACATACTACTGCGCCACCCGGGAATCACCACATTCTTATCGGCAGACTCAATAGCCTTGGTTTCTCAAATGATTGCCTCGCCTGGTTCACCAACTACTTCTCTGATAGAGTTCAGTGTGTCAAATCGGAGGGCCTGTTGTCCGGACCTCTGGCAGTCTCTATGGGTGTGCCACAGGGTTCAATTCTCGGGCCGACTCCCTTCTCTGTATACAGCTCTTGCTGCTGGTGATTCTCTGATCCACCTCTACGCAGACGACACCATTCTGTCTACCTCTGGCCCTTCACTGGACACTGTTAACTAACCTACAGACGAGCTTCAACGCCATACAACTCTCCTTCCATGGCCTCCAACTGCTCTTCTTTACAAGTAAAACTAAATGCATGCTCTTCAACCGATCGCTGCCCGCACCTGCCCGCCTGTCCAGCATCACTACTCTGGATGGTTCTGACTTAGAATATGTGGACAACTACAAATACCTTGGTGTCTGGTTAGACTGTAACCTCTCCTTCCAGACTCACATTAAGCATCTTCAATCCAAAATTAAATCTAGAATCGGCTTCCTCTTTCGCAACAAAGCATCCTTCATATATGCTGCCAAACAAATCCTCGTAAAACTGACTATCCTACCAATCCTTGACTTTGGCAATGTCCTTTACAAAATAGCCTCCAACACTCTACTCAGCAAACTGGATGCAGTCTATCACAGTGCCATCCGTTTTGTCACCAAAGCCCCATATACCACCCACCACTGCGTCCTGTATGCTCTCGTTGAATGGCCCTCGCTTCATATTCGTTGCCAAACCCACTGGCTCCAGGTCATCTATAAGTATTTGCTAGGTGAAGCCCCACCTTATCTCAGCTCACTGGTCACCATAGCAGCACCCACCCGTAGCACGCGCTCCAGCAGGTATATTTTACTGGTCACTCCCAAAGCCAATTCCTCCTTTGGCTGCCTTTCCTTCCAGTTCTCTGCTCCCAATGACTGGAATGAATTACAAAAAAAAAATTAAAAAAATCACTGAAGCTGGAGACTCATATCTCCCTCACTAACTTTAAGCACCAGCTGTCAGAGCAGCTCACAGATCACTGCACCTGTACATAGCCCATCTGTAAACAGCCCATCCAACTACCTCATCACCATACTGTTTTTTTCTCCTTTGCACCCCATCTCTACTTGCATATTCATCTTCTGCACATCTAGTGTTTAATTGCTCAATTGTAATTATTTTGCCAGTATGGCCTTTGTATTGCCTTACCTCTTATCTTACCTCATTTGCACACACTGTATATCGACTTTTTTTCTTGTGTGTTATTGACTGTATGTTTGTTTATTCCATGTGTAACTCTGTGTTGTTGTTTTTGTCGCACTGCTTTGCTTTGTCCTGGCCTGGTCGCAGTTGTAAATGAGAACTTGTTCTCAACTAGCCTACCTGGTTAAATAAAGGTGAAATAGAAATAAAATAAAAAATGGTCTAAACATATTGATACAACAGTAGCAAAGATGGAGAGAAGACTTTCCATAATAAAGCGCCGCTCTTCCCTAACAACACTATCAACAAGGCAGGTCTTATAGGCCCTAGTTTTGTCGTACCTAGACTACTGTTCAGTAGTGTGGTCAGGTGCCAAAGAGGGACTTAGGAAAATTACAATTGACTCAGAACAGGGAAGCATTCCCCAATTTCGTGGTATCCAATTGGTAGTTACAGTCTTGCCCCATTGCTGCAATTCCCATTCGGACTCGGGAGAGGCTAAGGTCGAGAGCCGTGCATCCCCCGAAACACAACCCAGCCACGCCACACTGCTTCTTGACACAATGCCCACTTAACATCTCCATTTTAAAGTAGTTAATTTATTATTCTCTTGTATTTGAAAAAAGTGTAAAGCTTTTGTTGGTGCTGGAGTCCTGTACCAAATCTTGTCATTTATTTATTATGGCCACTAGATGGCAGTGTTAAAGCCATTTTACAAACCATAGCCCGCAATTTGAAGAAGACGACACTATGACCATTGGCTGATGCTCCCAACCCATAGAAATCCCCACTCAGTTGGCTACTTTAAAATTGTGGGAGCCCTCAATAGAAATGTCCATGCTAAAACGGGTTACATCCTAGTTGAGTCCTTTATCCATCTCTATGGCTTTCCCATGGAGTCCAATGTGATAGCAGCTGGGTCTGGTCTGCTTAGTTCATTGACTACATGAACCACAAAAAAATAAGGGAGTGGGATGTCTCGCTTCCTCTTGCGTCTCTGCAACAATCACTGCTCTTTCAACAATGCTAGGCGAAATGTGGATTTGTTGGCTTTTCTTTTGAGAAACGAGGGAAAGTTTTGCACCAATGCGCTAGGGCTGTAAGTGGTCACGAAATACAATTCTTGTAAATTGTTTTACTCTTGGGCAGTCTTTCGGAAACACAACTTTTTCACTCAGGCCCCCTTTCAGCATTGGGGAACATCCTGCGCCCCCGTCTATTTCTATGGGCACAAGCAATGTTCATGATACAAACTGTTCACATCCCTCTTGTTGGCGGAGAGAATATTTTGCAGGTTTAAAGCTTATTTCCTGCAATTCTACACATTTTGTCATGGGGTGCACAGAAACAGTGGCAGTTTTAAAGCAATTATTTTTGCAATTCTATACATTCTGCAATGTCTGTATTTATATGATATTAGAGTCTTAAACATTACAACAAAATCTATGGGCTAAAAAACGTTAGCTTACATGGGCTAGTTGATCTGGAAATGTATAAGTTATAAAGTTATAAATAGCTCTCTAAGGTATGCAAAGACTGACATGACAAGAGGAAAACTGATGATGCATTACCCAATTTTCAAATTGCACCTTGTGCATTGTACTATTACAATTTTCAAGAGTAAATTGAAAGATGGATTGAGTTCCTTTTAAAAATAATAAAGGAACCCCTGCCAACATCCCCACAGTTTGGGAACCACTGGCCTAGGGAGGGCTTCTGTCATCAGTATATCCATAATCTTCGGCTGTCCTCACATGCCCATTCACCATTGTAAGGGACAGATGGAAATTTACTGGAGGGGAGGGGCTAGTAAAACAAGTTTTACTAGCACACCCCTCCCCAAAGTAAAACATATTTTCACATGACCTTTCCCTTGAACTGTAAAATACACGGAATACCCTGTGTGTTAAGTTAGGGTTGGACTGGAAACCCACAAGACAGTAGATCTCAAGTAAGAGGGTTGGACAGCCCTGCTTTAGGGTAGCTGTAGCTAAGTTTCCATCAAATTGGCCACAGATTTTCATGTGAATATTGTAAAATTTTCATAAAAACAAAATGCCAATTCAGAGTTTTCAGGGAAGATTTTAATTTACTGGACATTTGAGAAATTTTAGGGACATTCATATGAATTCAGATAGAACCTGGCGCAGCCAGCTCCATCAAAAAAATGGCAAAAACATTTTCTTGTGTTTAGATGTGTAGCATATGCAAAACTTTATAGCCAACAATAATTGTCCACCTTTTCTAGTTTTCCCGGTTATCACCATTCTGCCTGCCCTGACCCCAAGACTACCTGCCGTTCTGTACCTTATGGACTCTGATCTGGATTACTGACCTCTGCCTAACCTTGCCTTGACCTGTCGTTTTGCCTGTCCCCTGTTCTAGTAATACACTTTTGTTACTTCTACACCGTCTGCGTGTGGGTTTTCTCCTGAAACATGATATTTGCATGCAAAGGCCTATAGGCTTAGGTGTCCAATGTATGATATTCATATTTGAATATATATATACACACACAGTGCCTTCGGGAAAGTATTCAGACCCCTTGACTTTTTCCACATTTTGTTACGTTACAGCATTATTCTATAATTGATTAAATAAATACAAATCCTCATTAATCTACACAATACCCCATAATGACAAAGATAACTCTTTTTTTATGTTTGCATATGTATTAAAAACAGAAATACCTTATTTACCGAAGTATTCAGACCCATTGTTCTGAGACTTCAAATTGAGTTCAGGTGCATCCTGTAAGCATTACCTGCGGTAAATTCAATTGATTGGACATGATTTGGAAAGGCACACACCTATCTGTAGAAGGTCCCACAGTTGACAGTGCATGTCAGAGCAAAAACCAAGCCAAGAGGTCGAATGAATTGACTGTAGAGCGCCAAAATATTATTGTGTGGAGGCACAGATCTGGGGAAGTGTTCCAAAACGTTTCTGCAGCATTGAAGGTCCCCAAGAACACAGTGGGGTCCATCATTCTTAAAAGTTTGGAACCACCAAGACTCATCCTAGTGTTGTACTCCCGGCCAAATTGAGCAATTGAGGGTGAAGGGCCTTGGTCAGGGAGGTGACCAAGAACCCGATGGTCACTCTGATAGAGTTCCTCTGTGGAGATAAAGGGTTGGAGCTAAAGAGGGCTGCAATGCTTTTTTTATTTTTTATTTCACCTTTATTTAACCAGGTAGGCTAGTTGAGAACAAGTTCTCATTTGCAACTGCGACCTGGCCAAGATAAAGCTTAGCAGTGTGAACAGACAACACAGAGTTACACATGGAGTAAACAATTAACAAGTCAATAACACAGTACAAAAAAGGGGAGTCTATATACATTGTGTGCAAAAGGCATGAGGAGGTAGGCGAATAATTACAATTTTGCAGATTAGCACTGGAGTGATAAATGATCAGATGGTCATGTACAGGTAGAGATACTGGTGTGCAAAAGAGCAGAAAAGTAAATAAATAAAAACAGTGTGGGGATGAGGTAGGTGAAAATGGGTGGGCTATTTACCAATAGACTATGTACAGCTGCAGCGATCGGTTAGCTGCTCAGATAGCACATGTTTGAAGTTGGTGAGGGAGATAAAAGTCTCCAACTTCAGGGATTTTGCAATTCGTTCCAGTCATAGGCAGCAGAGTACTGGAACGAAAGGCGGCCAAATGAGGTGGCTTTAGGGATGATCAGTGAGATACACCTGCTGGAGCGCGTGCTACGGATGGGTGTTGCCATCGTGACCAGTGAACTGAGATAAGGCGGAGCTTTACCTAGTATGGACTTGTAGATTACCTGAGCCAGTGGGTCTGGCGACGAATATGTAGCGAGGGCCAGCCGACTAGAGCATACAAGTCGCAGTGGTGGGTGGTATAAGGTGCTTTAGTGACAAAACGGATGTCACTGTGATAAACTGCATCCGGTTTGCTGAGTAGAGTGTTGGAGGCAATTTTGTAGATGATGTCGAGGATCGGTAGGATAGTCAGTTTTACTAGGGTAAGTTTGGCGGCGTGAGTGAAGGAGGCTTTGTTGCGGAATAGAAAGCCGACTCTTGATTTGATTTTCGATTGGAGATGTTTGATATGAGTCTGGAAGGAGAGTTTACAGTCTAGCCAGACACCTAGGTACTTATAGGTGTCCTCATATTCAAGGTCGGAACCATCCAGGGTGGTGATGCTCGTCGGGCATGCGGGTGCAGGCAGCGATTGGTTGAAAAGCATGCATTTGGTTTTACTAGCGTTTAAGAGCAGTTGGAGGCCACGGAAGGAGTGTTGTATGGCATTGAAGCTCGTTTGGAGGTTAGATAGCACAGTGTCCAAGGAAGGGCCGGAAGTATATAGAATGGTGTCGTCTGCGTAGAGGTGGATCAGGGAATCGCCCGCAGCAAGAGCAACATCATTGATATATACAGAGAAAAGAGTCGGCCCGAGAATTGAACCCTGTGGCACCCCCATAGAGACTGCCAGAGGACCGGACAGCATGCCCTCCGATTTGACACACTGAACTCTGTCTGCAAAGTAATTGGTGAACCAGGCAAGGCAGTCATCCGAAAAACCGAGGCTACTGAGTCTGCCGATAAGAATATGGTGATTGACAGAGTCGAAAGCCTTGGCAAGGTCGATGAAGACGGCTGCACAGTACTGTCTTTTATCGATGGCGGTTATGATATCGTTTAGTACCTTGAGTGTGGCTGAGGTGCACCCGTGACCGGCTCGGAAACCAGATTGCACAGCGGAGAAGGTACGGTGGGATTCGAGATGGTCAGTGACCTGTTTGTTGACTTGGCTTTCGAAGACCTTAGATAGGCAGGGCAGGATGGATATAGGTCTGTAACAGTTTGGGTCCAGGGTGTCTCCCCCTTTGAAGAGGGGGATGACTGCGGCAGCTTTCCAATCCTTGGGGATCTCAGACGATATGAAAGAGAGGTTGAACAGGCTGGTAATAGGGGTTGCGACAATGGCGGCGGATAGTTTCAGAAATAGAGGGTCCAGATTGTCAAGCCCAGCTGATTTGTACGGGTCCAGGTTTTGCAGCTCTTTCTGAACATCTGCTATCTGGATTTGGGTAAAGGAGAACCTGGAAGGGCTTGGGCAAGGAGCTGCGGTGGGGCGGAGCTGTTGGCTGAGGTTGGAGTAGCCAGGCGGAAGGCATGGCCAGCCGTTGAGAAATGCTTGTTGAAGTTTTTCGATAATCATGGATTTATCGGTGGTGACCGTGTTACCTAGCATCAGTGCAGTGGGCAGCTGGGAGGAGGTGCTCTTGTTCTCCATGGACTTCACAGTGTCCCAGAACTTTTGGAGTTGGAGCTACAGGATGCAAACTTCTGCCTGAAGAAGCTGGCCTTAGCTTTCCTGACTGACTGCGTGTATTGGTTACTGACTTCCCTGAACAGTTGCATATCGCGGGGACTATTCGATGCTATTGCAGTCCGCCACAGGATGTTTTTGTGCCGGTCGAGGGCAGTCAGGTCTGGAGTGAACCAAGGGCTGTATCTGTTCTTGGTTCTGCATTTTTTGAACGGAGCATGCTTATCTAAAATGGTGAGGAAGTTACTTTTAAAGAATGACCAGGCATCCTCAACTGACGGGATGAGGTCAATGTCCTTCCAGGATACCCGGGCCAGGTCGATTAGGAAGGCCTGCTCACAGAAGTGTTTTAGGGAGCGTTTGACAGTGATGAGGGGTGGTCGTTTGACTGCGGCTCCGTAGCGGATACAGGCAATGAGGCAGTGATCGCTGAGATCCTGGTTGAAGACAGCGGAGGTGTATCTGGAGGGCCAGTTGGTCAGGATGACGTCTATGAGGGTGCCCTTGTTTACAGAGTTAGGGTTGTGACTGGTGGGTTCCTTGATGATTTGTGTGAGATTGAGGGCATCTAGCTTAGATTGTAGGACTGCCGGGGTGTTAAGCATATCCCAGTTTAGGTCACCTAAAAGAACAAACTCTGAAGCTAGATGGGGGGCAATCAATTCACAAATGGTGTCCAGGGCACAGCTGGGAGCTGAGGGGGGTCGGTAGCAGGCGGCAACAGTGAGAGACTTATTTCTGGAGAGTAATTTTCAAAATTAGTAGTTCGAACTGTTTGGGTATGGACCTGGAAAGTATGACATTACTTTGCAGGCTATCTCTGCAGTAGACTGCAACTCCTCCCCCTTTGGCAGTTCTATCTTGACGGAAGATGTTATAGTTGGGTATGGAAATCTCAGAATTTTTGGTGGCCTTCCTGAGCCAGGATTCAGACACGGCAAGGACATCAGGGTTAGCAGAGTGTGCTAAAGCAGTGAGTAAAACAAACTTAGGGAGGAGGCTTCTGATGTTGACATGCATGAAACCAAGGCTTTTTCGATCACAGAAGTCAACAAATGAGGGTGCCTGGGGACATGCAGGGCCTGGGTTTACCTCCACATCACCCGCGGAACAGAGAAGGAGTAGTATGAGGGTGCGGCTAAAGGCTATCAAAACTGGTCGCCTAGAGTATTGAGGACAGAGAATAAGAGGAGCAGGTTTCTGGGCATGGTAGAATATATTCAGGGCATAATGCGCAGACAGGGGTATGGTGGGGTGCGGGTACAGCGGAGGTAAGCCCAGGCACCGGGTGATGATGAGAGAGGTTGTATCTCTGGACATGCTAGTTGTAATGGGTGAGGTCACCGCATGTGTGGGAGGTGGGACAAAGGAGGTATCAGGGGTATGAAGAGTGGAACTAGGCGCTCCATTGTGAACTAAAACAATGATAACTAACCTGAACAACAGTATACAAGGCATATTGACATTTGAGAGAGACATACAGCGAGGCATACAGTAATCACAGGTGTTGAATTGGTAAAGCTAGCTAAAACAGTAGGTGAGACAACAACAGCTAATCAGCTAGCACAACAACAGCAGGTAAAATGGCGTTGACTAGGCAACGGGGCCGACAGATAAAACATAAACAAGCAGAATGAGGTACCGTGATTAATGGACAGTCCAGCGTGCATCAGCTATGTAGCCAAGTGATCAGTGTCCAGGGGGCAGGGAAGCTGGATTAGTGAGTGTTATTCAGGTTAAGAAAAACTAACAATGACTAAATAGCTTGTAGCTAGTTAGCTAGTTAGCTTCTGGAGGTTCTTGAGGGTGTTCTACTAATTAAAAATAATAGTGATTCCATATCACATTGGGTGAGGCAGGTTACCGGAAGGTATAAACAAATTAAAAATCGAAAAGAGAAAGAGAGTAAATATGGGTCCAGTGAGTGTTTGGGACGAGGCGATTCAGACGGTTAGCAGGCCTGTGCTAACAAGCTAACAGCTAGTAGGCCGGGGCTAAACAAGGTAGCAGTTAGCGGACCGGGGCTAAACAAGCTGGCAGTTAGCAGGCCGAAATAGCAAGCAAGGAGATAGCAAGGGCTAGAGAGTTAGCCTTTGGGGGACGTTGTGATGGGGTGAGTCTGTTTATTCCTCTTCATGCGGTGACATCGATAGACCGGTCGTGGGTCCGGGTAATTGTAGCCCAGGAGTATGCTACGGTGGTAGGTATTGTAGCCCAGGAGTATGCTACGGTGGTAGCACAGGTGCTCTGGCGGGGCTAGCTTCAGGCTTAGTGGGTGGAAGCGCTAGCCAGCAGTAATCGTCCGGGGTTGCGGTTTAGCTAAATAACTAGTTGTGAAGATCCAGCTGAAAGATGTTCCGTTTGCGGCGGGAATCCGGGGATAAAAAATAAATAGGTCCGTTATGCTCTGGTTAGAGTCGCGTTGTTCGAACTGGCGAGAGCTTTCCGAGCTAAAGGTTAGCTGATGACCGGTTAGCTGAAGACCGCTAGCATAGCTGGTAGTTAGCTGGCTAGCTTCAGTTGAGGGGTTCCGGTTCTGAAGTAAATATAAATACTTTAGGAAAAAAAACAGCTACATTGGGTGAGGCGGGTTGAAGGAGAGTATTTGGAAGCTGAGGTTTAGCAAAATGTTTTAAAAGATATGCGAAGAAAAATATGTAAAAACGAAAAAAGACTAAATATACACGGGACAAGGGACACGACACGTCTTACTGCTACGCCATCTTGGACACATTTTTCTAGCGCTTAGGAAACTTTGCAGTGTTTTGTTTTTTAATCGGTTATTTCTTAGATTGTTAGCCCAGAATTTTTGGGGGTGTTATTACATACAGCCGGGAAGAACTATTGGATATCAGAGCAGCAGTAACTCACCAGCAATACCAGCATTACGACCAGGAATGCAACTTTCCCGAATCAGATCCTTTGTTCGTACCCCCAAGGGCAATTGAACTGATTAGAGGCCGATCCAAAACACCGCCGGCGGACGAGATGTACTCGGAGTGGTCTTCTAGTCTGACTTATGAGGTGCGCAATCCACCTACCACTTCCGAGTATATTACTCGCTAATGTTCAGTCTCTGGATAATACAATTGACGAGCTCAGGGTAAGGATTTCCTTCCAGAGAGACATCAGGAATTGTAACATACTCTGTTTCTGTAGCGTTCGTCGTCTTCCTCTGACGAGGAGTATGAAATGTCGGACAAATGCGCAGCGTGGTATGTGTTCATATTTATTAAATGAACACGGAAATAACAAAATAACAAAGAGAAACGAACTAAAACAGTTCTGGCTGGTGCAGACACACAACAGAAAACAGAAAATCACCCACGAAACCCAATAGAAAACAGGCTCCCTAAATATGGTTCTCAATCAGGGACAACGATTGACAGCTGCCTCTGATTGAGAACCATACCAGGCCAAACACAGAAATAGCAAATCATAGAAAAATTAACATAGACAACCCACCCAACTCACGCCCTGACCATACGAAAACAAAGACATAATAAAAGAACTAAGGTCAGAACGTGACAGTTTCACAGAAACATGGCTCTCTCGGGATATACATTTCTGAGTCCGTACAGCCAGTTGGGTTCTCAGTTAATGGCGCAGACAGGAATAAATATAATTTCGGGAAGAAGAAGGGTGGGGGTGTATGTTTCATGATGAACTATTCATGGTGTGATGGTGATAACATACAGGAACTCAAGTACTTTTATTCATCTGATCTAGAATACCTCACAATCAAATGCCGACTGTATTACCTCCCAAGATAATTCTCTTTGGTTATAGTCACAGCCGTGAATATTCCCCCTCAAGTCGATACCACGATGGCACTCAAATAAATTCACTGGACTTTATGAAACTGAAAACCACAGGAAGTGTACAGGGGATGTTCTACCCACTCTGACTTTTAAAACCTACCCTAACCAGAAACCATGGATAGAAAACTAAAAGTGGAGTTGCAAAAAAATGGCTCAGACACGAGACGTACAGTTGCCAAATACATTTAATCTCAGTTTTTCACAATTCCTGACATTTAATCTTATTAAAAATTCCCTGTCTAAGGTCAGTTAGGATGACCACTTTATTTTAAGAATGTGAAATGTCAGAATAATAGTAGAGAGAATTATTTATTTCAGCTTTTATTTCTTTCATCACATTCCCAGTGGGTCAGAAGTTTACATACACTCAATTAGTATTTGGTAGCATTGCCTTTAAATTGTTTAACTTGGGTCAAACGTTTCAGGTAGCTTCCCAAAATAAGTTTGGCCCATTCCTCCTGACAGAGCTGGTGTAACTGAGTCAGGTTTGGTCTCCTTGCTCGCACACACTTTTTCAGGTTTTCCCACAAATTTTCTATGGCATTGAGGTCAGGGCTTTGTGATGGCCACTCCAATACCTTGACTTTGTTGTCCTTAAGCCATTTCGCCACAACTTTGGAAGTATACTTGGGGTCATTGTCCATTTGGAAGAACAATTTGCAACCAAGGTTTAACTTCCTGACTGATGTCTTGAGATGTTGCTTCAATATATTCACATATTTGTCCTCCCTCATGATGCCACCTATTTTGTGAAGTGCACCAGTCACCCTCCTGCAGCAAGGCACCCCCATAACATGATGCTGCCACCCCCATGCTTCACGGTTGGGATGGTGTTCTTCGGCTAGCAAGCCTCCCCTTTTTCCTCCAAACATACAATGGTCATTATGGCCAAACAGTTCTATTTTTGTTTCATCAGACCAGAGGACGACTCCAAGAGTACGATCTTTGTCCCTATGTGCAGTTGCAAACCGTAGTTTGGTTTATTTGTGGCGGATTTGGAGCAGTGGCTTCTTCCTTGCTAAGCGGCCTTTCAGGTTATGTTGATATAGGACTCGTTTTACTGTGGATATAGATACTTTTGTACCTGTTTCATCCAGTATTTTCACATGGTCCTTCGCTGCTGTTCTGGGATTGATTTGCACTTTTCGCTCCAAAGTACGTTCATCTCTAGGAGACAGAACTCGTCTCCTTCCTAACGGTATGACGGCTGCATGGTCCGATGTTGTTTATACTTGCATACTATTGTTTGTACAGATGAACGTGGTACCTTCAGGCGTTTGGAAATTGCTCCCAAGGATGAACCGGACTTGTGGAGATCTTGACTGATTTCTTTAGATTTTCTCATGATGACAAGCAAAGAGGCATTGAGTTTGAAGGTAGACCTTGAAATACATCCACAGGTACACCTCCAATTGACTCAAATGATGTCAAGTAGCCTATTAGAAGCTTCTAAAGCAATGACAAAATTTTCTGGAATATTCCAAGCTGTTTAAAGGCACAGTCAACTTAGTGTATGTAAACTTCTGACCCACTGGAATTGTGATACAGTGAATTATAAGGGAAATAATCTGTCTGTAAACAATTTTTGGAAAAATGACTTGTGTCATGCACAAAGTAGATGTCATAACCGACCTGTAGTTTGTTAACATGACATTTGTGGAGTGGTTGAAAAACGAGTTTTCATGACTCCAACCTAAGTGTATGTAAACTTCCGACTTCAACTGTATGTAGCAGTGTTTACAGACAATCACGGACTACAAAAGGAAAACTAGCCACGTCATGGACACCAACGTCTTGCTTTCGGACAAGCTAAACACCTTCTTCCCCCGCTTTGAGGATATCACAGTGCCAGCGATGCAGCCCACTACCAAGGACTGTGGGCTCTCCTTTTCTGTGGCCGACATGAGTAAGACATTTAAGCGTGTTAACCCTCTCAAGGCTGCCGGCCCAGATGGCATCCGAGCATGCGCAGACCAGTGTTTACGAACATATTCAATCTTTCCTTAACCCAGTATGCTGTCCCCACATGCTTCAAGATGTCCATCATTGTTCCTGTACCCAAGAAAGCAAAGGTAACTGAACTAAATGACTATTTCCCCGTAGCACTCACTTCTGTCATCATTAAGTGCTTTCAGAGACTAGTCAAGGATCATAATCACCTCTACCTTACTTGACACCCTAGACCCACTACAATTTTCTTACCACCCCAACAGATCCACAGACGATGCAATCGCCATCGCACTGCACATGGCCCTATCCCATTTAGACAAGAGGAATATCTATGTAAGAATGCTGTTCATTGACTAGCTCAGCATTCAACACCATAGTACCCTCCAAGCTCATTATTAAGCATGAGTCCATGGGTCTAAACCCCGCCCTGTGTAACTGGGTCCTGGACTTCCTAACGGCCGTCCCCAGGTGGTGAAGGTATGAAAAAACACCTCCACTTTGCTGATCCTCAACACTGGATCCCCGCAAGGATGCATGCTCAGCCCCCTCCTGTACTCCCTGTTCTCCCATGACTGCATGGCCACACACACTTTCAACTCAATCATCAAGTTTGCAGAGGACACAACAGTAGTAGGCCTGATTACCAACGAGACAGCCTACAGGGAGGAGGTGAGGGTTCTCAGAGTATGATGCCAGGAAAATAACCTCTTACCCCATGTCATCAAAACAAAGGAGCTGATCGTGGACTTCAGGAAACAGCAGAGGGTGCACCCCCTTATCCACATCGACGGGACCGCAGTGGAGAAGGTGGAAAGTTTCAAGTTCCTCGGCGTACGCATCACTGAGAAACTGAAATGGTCCACCACAGACAGTGTTGTGAAGAAGGCACAACAATGTCTCTTCAACCTCGGGAGGCTGAAGAAATTTGGCTTGGCACCTAAAATCCTCACAAACCTTTACAGATGCACAATTGAGAGCATCCTGACGGGCTGTATTGCCGCCTGGTACGGCAACTGCACTGTCCGCAACCGCAGAGCTCTCCAGAGGGGGGTGCGGTCTGCTAAACGCATCACCGGGGTCCAACTACCTGCCTTCCAGGATTCCTACAGCACCTGATGTCACAGGAAGGCTAAAAAGGACAAGGACAACAAGCACCCGAGCCACTGCCTGTTCACCCCGCTATCATCCAGAAGGCGAGGACTGTTAAATAGCCATCACTCGCATATTAGAGGCTGCTGCACTATATACATAAACTTGAAATTACGGGCCACTTCAATAATGGAACACTAGTCACTTTATAATGTATCTTAGTCTATGCTGCTCTGACATTGCGCGCCCAAATATTTCCATATTCTTAATTCCATTCCATCCATTACTTTACATTTGTGTGTATTATTGTGAAATTGTTAGATATTACTTGTTAGATATTACTACACTGTTAGATCTAGAAAAACAAGTTTTTCGCTACATCCCCAATAACATCTGCTAAACACATGTATGTGACAAATAAAATTTGATTTGATTTGAGAACCTTCCAGAAGGACAACCATCTCTACAGCATTCCACCAATCAGGCCTTTACGGTAGAGTGGCCAAAAGGAAGCCACTTCTCAGTTAAAGGCACATGACGGCCCGCTTGGAGTTTGCCAAAAAGGCACCGAAAGACTCTCAGACCATGAAAAACAAGATTATTTGGTCTGATGAAACCAAGATTAAACTCTTTGGTCTGAATGCCAGGCATCACGTCTGGAGGAAACCTGGCACCATCCCTACTGTGAAGCATGGTAGTGGCAGCATCACGCTGTGGGGATGTTTTTCAGGGACTGGGAGACTAGTCAAGAGTAAGGGAAAGATGACCATAGGACAGTACAGAGAGCTCCTCGATGAAAACCTGATCCAGAGAGCTCAGGGCCTCAGACTGGGATGAAGGTTCACCTTCCAACAGGACAATGACCCTAAGCACACAGCAACACAGGAGGGGTTTCGGGACAAGTCTCTGAATGTCCTTGAGTGGCCCAGCCAGTGCCCGGACTTGAACCCGATCAAACATCTCTGCAGAGTCCTGAAAATAGCTGTGCAGCGACGCACCCCATCCAACATGACAGAGTTTGAGAGCATCTGCAGAGAAGAATGGGGGAGCTCCCTAAATATAGGTGTGCCAATTTTGTAGCATCAAACCCAAGAAGACTCGAGGCTGTAATTGCTGCCAAAGGTGCTTCAACAAAGTACTGAGTAAAGGGTCTGAATAGTTATGTAAATGTGACATTTCTGTTTTTTTATATACATTTGCTAAAAATAAAAAATAAACTGGTTTTGCTTTGTCATTATGGGGCATTGTGTGTAGATTGATGAGGGGAAAAACTATTTAATAGATTTCAGAATAAGGCTGTAACAAAACAAAATGTGGTAAAGTCAAGGGGTCTGAATACTTTCCGTATGCACTGTTTTGCATAGATTTGTGCAATATACGACTGATTGTTGTCCTATGGACAGAGTCTCCCACCTCAGCTGTAGATCTCTGCAGTTCATCCAGAGTGATCATGGGCCTCTTGGCTGCATCTCTGATCAGTCTTCTCCTTGTATGAGCTGAAAGTTTAGAGGGACGGCCAGGTCTTGGTAGATTTGCAGTGGTCTGATACTCCTTCCATTTCAATATTATCGCTTGCACAGTGCTCCTTGGGATGTTTAAAGCTTGGGAAATCTTTTTGTATCCAAATCCGGCTTTAAACTTCTTCAAAACAGTATCTCGGAGCTGCCTGGTGTGTTCCTTGTTCTTCATGATGCTCTCTGCGCTTTTAACGGACCTCTGAGACTATCACAGTACAGGTGCATTTATACAGAGACTTGATTACACACAGGTGGATTGTATTTATCATCATTAGTCATTTAGGTCAACATTGGATCATTCAGAGATCCTCACTGAACTTCTGGAGAGAGTTTGCTGCACTGAAAGTAAAGGGGCTGAATAATTTTGCACGCCCAATTTTTCAGTTTTTGATTTGTTAAAAAAGTTTGAAATATCTAATAAATGTCGTTCCACTTCATGATTGTGTCCCACTTGTTGTTGATTCTTCACAAAAAAATACAGTTTTATATCTTTATGTTTGAAGCCTGAAATGTGGCAAAAGGTCGCAAAGTTCAAGGGGGCCGAATACTTTCGCAAGGCACTGTATATACACACACACACAGTGGGGAGAACAAGTAATCTACAAGTAATCTAAAACAAAAATCCAGAAAATCACATTGTATGATTTTTAAGTAATTAATTAGCATTTTATTGCATGACATAAGTATTTGATCACCTACCAACCAGTAAGAATTCCGGCTCTCACAGACCTGTTAGTTTTTCTTTAAGAAGCCCTCCTGTTCTCCACTCATTACCTGTATTAACTGCACCTGTTTGAACTCGTTACCTGTATAAAAGACACCTGTCCACACACTCAATCAGATTCCAACCTCTCCAGAATGGCCAAGATCAGAGAGCTGTGTAAGGACATCAGGGATAAAATTGTAGATCTGCACAAGGCTGAAACTAATAAGACAAAACAAACAAACAAATGAAAAAGGGATCGGTGGCGGCTAGTAGGACGGTGACGACGACCGCCGAGCCCCGCCCGAACAGGCAGGGGAGCCAACATCGACGGAAGTCGTGACAAGATCATTTGATGCAGCACTCCATCACTCTCCTTCTTGGTCAAATAGCCCTTACACAGCCTGGAGGTGTGTTGGGTCATTGTCCTGTTGAAAAACAAATGATAGTCCCACTAAGCGCAATCCAGATGGGATGGCGTATCGCTGCAGAAAGCTGTGGTAGCCATGCTGGTTCAGTGTTCCTTGACAGTGTCACCAGCAAATTTCCCCCACACCATCACACCTCCTCCTCTATGCGTCACGGGGGGAACCACACATGTGGAGATAATCCGTTCACCTATTCTGCGTCTCACAAAGACATGGTAGTTGGAAATAAAAATCGCACATTTGGACTCATCAGACCAAAGGACAGATTTCCACGGTCTAAGGTCCATTGCTCGTGTTTCTTGGCCCAAGCAAGTCTTCTTCTTATTGGTGTCCTTTTGCAGTGGTTTCTTTGCAGCAACTTGACCATGAAGGCCTAACTCATGCAGTCTCCTCTGAGCAGTTGATGTTGAGTTGTGTCTGTTACTTGAACTCCGTGAAGCATTTATTTGGGCTGCAGATTCTGAGGCTGGTAACTCTAATGAACTTATTCTCTGCAGAAGAGGTAACTCTGGGTCTTCCTTTCCTGTGGCGATCCTCGTCAGTTTCATCATAGCGCTTGATGTTTTTTTGCGATTGCACTTGAAGAAACGTTCAAAGTTCTTGACATTTTCCGGATTGACTGACCTTCATGTCTTAAAGTAATGATGGACTGTCATTTCTCTTTGCTTATTTGAGCTGTTCTTACTATAATATGGACTTGAGTCTTTTACCAAGCTATCTTCTGTATACCAACCCTACCTTGTCACATAACAAGACACACACTTTTTTTGGTTAGGAGATTATTCTATATGCATTATTTCAAAGTTTTGATGTCTTCACAATTATTCTACAATAAAGAAAATAGTAAAAATAAAGACAAACCCTTGAATGAGTAGGTGTGTCCAAACCTTTGACTGGTACTGTATATAGCCTATATAAAGGAAGTGAAGTTATGGCCTAACCCCAGAGAGATCGAGATATGCTGGTGGACTGCTATGACACCAACATCCATTTCTTTATGTCAGATGGCAACTGCTTCTCCAATACAGATATAGATGTAATATTTTTTAGAAAGATAAGCATCATATTGTTAGATTATATAAGTAACCTCAAGTTCAACTGTCGGAGTTGGTTGGAGCGCCGGGGTGCACTGACTTCATATCATAGGCCTGCAGTAGCTAAAGCTTAATAATATCACACCATACCAAACCTTCACAAACGTTTATGAACTTTGTTAGGGTCATAACAAAAGCAGAAGAGCAAATGTAAACCAGGGTAAAAACACACTACCCTCCCCTGTGCTGCCCCAAAAAACAACACAACCCTCCCCTACTTTGGACCACCCTTTGAAGTAGGGAATGGCGGTGAGATTTGAAGAAAATACGAATATATTATTGTACATGTTAAAGGCCGCCGGATTTACAGCTCTTTCCAAACTTTGGAACAATTTAGAAGAGGGCACAGATTTCTTCCCAGTCCCTATTGCACTTCATATTTCCACCACACAGTGGTGCACAGCATACGCCAAACAGCATCCGTAGGCTACATTTTGGCTGTAATGTAGCCTACAAGAGATCACAGTATGGTGTTCAGCATTGTCCTCAAACACATTTCTCTTTTCTCTCACATAAAATCACCGGCCTGGATCTCTTGGAAGTCAGCGATTCAATGTTAAGTGAGTTCGGATATGAGGTAGGCTATAACTTTTCAGAAATATCCCTTCAAAAAGCTTTAATGTTATTCGATTTCTATTGAACGCACATAAGGAATAGTTGTTGTAAAGTTCTGCAAGCCTTTGGTGGGCTTGAATGGGAAACCAAACAATCATATAGTCTACTACTGGGGGTAGGATAACATTGTTTAGTGGGGAATGAAACAGTCTACCTTGGCCTACTTCCATATCACATAATGAGTGAGGTGTGTTATGTCCTTTGTTGAATGATCTAATGAATCTTGACTCTTGTCAGTGATGCTTTTGCAGTCAATTTGTCTGCGATGGGTGACATTCCTCTATGCTACTGTCTAATCATGCATTCTAGCTTCCTCGAGTCATTCCATGTCATTTCAACAAGCCATGACACCCACCATCACAGATTGTTCTGAAATCATTTCTGTAGTTTCTGAAACATTATTTTGTTGAAATTTTATTTTGATTTCTGAGAAATTCCGCTAATTGATTGCACCTAAATTGGCCCTTTTTGTTTTATAGGATTCACATAATATTCAACAAATAAAGTACATCTGTACCCAACATCTGATTTGGACCAAACCTCTTCCTACCTTTGAGTAATGGGGAATCCAATAAAATGGTCAAAAGCCACCCATGGACAACCCACATCCCACACCTATCCCACCCCTCATTGACCCCCATTGTAAAAGAGCCAACTTCCTTGTAGATTTTTTTGTCATACAGAAATAACAAAACATGCCAAAAAAGCTGCTGTGTTGTTAATTGTACGTGTAACCAGGTCAAAAATCCAGACCAACATTTCTCAAAACTCTTAACGTAGAGAAATAGAGCCTGCGGGAAGAGCCTCATGGCTTCAGGTCATTTGGCATGGAAAATGGAGACCCGTTTGTAACTCCACTCACTAATTTTAGCTGTATAGTTCATCTGTTGGTTTTGCTGGTCAAATCAAATCATTAAAGAAAATGTTATTCGTCACATACACGTGTTTAGCAGATGTTATTGCAGGTGTAGAGAAATACTTGTGTTTCTAGCTCTGACAGTGTAGTAATATCTAACAAGTAATATCTAACAATTTCACAACATATTCCCAATACACACACATCTAAGTAAAGGAATGGAATTAAGAATATATAAATATATGGACGAGCAAAGTCAGTGGCATAGACAAAGATACAGTAGAATAGAATCGACTACAGTATATGAGATGAGTAATGCAAAATATGTAAACATTATTAAAGTGACTAGTTTTCCATTTATTAAAATGGCCAGTGATTTAAAGTCTATGTATATAAGCAGCAGCCTCTAATGTGCTAGTGATGGCTATTTAACAGTGTGATGGCCTTGAGATAGAAGCTGTTTTTCAGTCTCTCGGTCCCAGCTTTGATGCACCTGTACTGGCCGCGCCTTCTGTATGATAGCAGGGTGAACAGGCAGTGGCTCGGGTGGATGTTGTCCTTGATGATCTCTGACCTTCCTGTGACATCGGGGGCTGTAGGTGTCCTGGAGGGCAGGTGGTGGTCTTGGCTAGTCTATTGTTCTGGTCGGTAGCTAGCTAGCACTCACTCACGTGGCTTTTTGCACCTTCATGAAAAGGGGAATGAGGGAAAGCCTACAATATTACATTTTTCTAAGTAGTGAGAATGCTCAGGAGCAGGAAATGTAGAAACATTTTGACATGTTGTACTTAAATGTAGTTTTGTAATTGACGAAAACAAGCAGAAAACCAGAAGATTGAGTTTAAAAAAGGTGAAGTTTTTGTGTGAGACAAAAGGGTAACCTAGCGAGGCAACCACAGGTTGTTTTCCCCAAAGGCGGGCTGGCTGTGACGATCTATCTAATTCCGACTGGGACTCATTCCAGCATGATGATGCAAGAGGACAATGGTTGAACCAATAAGCACATTATTTTTCATTTTATTAAGGTAAGCAAAGTTGATTAATAAATTCAAATATATGAAGCCAAAATCATATGATAAACTATAGCTAGACTAGATAGATAAAGTTTTATTAGAATTTGAGCACTGTTTGTAAGCTAGCTAGCTAGCTAACTTTGCTAGCAAGCTAGCTTGATAGGAAAAAGCTAGATTACTTTAATTAACCACTTTACCAGATAGTTAGCTAACTCTTACAAACATAAGTCATTTTTCTATTATGGAATAGAGCTACAGACCCAGCCTGACATTACCAATGAGATGATTGTTACTTTTTATTTGAGTATTTCAGTGTGGAGTCTATGTTGAGGTGAGGGGACTATGTTTCATGAAGCCATTAGAAGACTGTTGCTGACCTCTTTTGAATGCAGGTGATAGGCAGAGAGCTGACTGAGAGGAAGTTTGTATCTAAATTATTTATAATAATTTGTGTAACTAGTCTTGGTGATTCAATAGCCTAGTTAATCATTACATTACTTTTAACATGGTCTCTATGTTTTGTTCAGTCTGGCAGTAACCTAACTATCAGAGGCAGAGAATCTCTCTTTCCCTGCTAGTGTCAACTGGATGTAAGTTGTTCTTATAATTTACATCATAATAATTATGCATAGCATTTTGTCTTTGTTTTGGCAGATGAACTCATGCTTATTTCTGAAGATTAACTCGTGTTTTTGCTCCTTTTTTCTTATCCTCAGGAACCAGGCAGGCTGTATTGTTCCATAAAGAAGTCAGCCTTAGTTGGTATCAAGATTGACCTGGGCCATCATTCAAACAATGAGATGCCACCTGTGCATATTTCCAAAATATTTGAGCATATAATGACAATAAAATCTGGCCTTTATTTAATTGTTTATTATATTATATTCTTAGCTAAAAATATTACTATATATTAGTAGTAACCATATGTCACCTATACGCTGGGAGTCAGGAAGCAGGTACAGAAGGTGAGTTTGATAATGAAGAATGCAGATAAATAAAACATGAGAAGCGTACAGATCGTGAATGAAAACAAACCAATACTGCCTGATGACTGAGGCTACTGAGGGCTAAATAAGTGAAGGTAATCAAGGTGATGATGAGGTCCAGGTGTGAGTAATAATGGGGAGCAAGTGTGAGTAATGATGATTGCCAGGGGCGGTGGTTTGTAGACCGGCAACGTCGAGCAGGAGTAGGCGTGACAGTACCAGGAGTAGTAGGTTCCTGGTGGAGAGCCAGACGTGATCACCAGGATGGAACATGGGAGCCTTACTGCGGTGGCATTCACCTGCTCCTTCTGGCGGTGGATGGCACGCTGGAGGCAATTCAGGGAAACAGATGGCAATTTTCGTGCACATAGAAATGAGTCTCGAGTGCATCCAGGTGTGTGTGCCGCAGCGACTTTTCTTCACAATAAACAAACCAGCTCATTTTGTTCAGAACCGCCCAGGGTATGATGCCTTGTCCTCTTGTAACTGTACATCCCCCCCCCACTCACTCAGTCTGGCTTTAAACATACTCTTGGAAGTTGTAATAGTAGAATGCACAAGGTGCAATTTTGAAATTGGGTAGTGCATAATGAGTTCCTCTTGTCATGTTGGTCATTGCAGACCTTAGAGAGCTAGAAATGTCCAGATCAACTAACCCATGTCTAGCTGATGTATTTTTATTTAGATTTTTTATCCAATTTATATTGTTGTAATTTTTTAGTCACTCAAATATCACATTAATACACATTAGACATGGCAAAATGTATAGAATTTCATGAAAATGACATTTTCTTTGAAACCCATGACAAAATCTGAAGAATTCCAGGACATAAGCTATAAAACTGCAAAATTCTCTCCACCAACCAGTTTGGACACTACATTACAGTAGAGTAGAGGGGCGGTAGGTAGCCTAGCAGTTAGAGCGTTGGGCCAGTAACCAAAAGGTCGCTGATTCGAATACCTGAGCCGACAAGGTGATCAATCCTACTCTGCTTCCGGGCTCTGTAGTATCGAGATTGGAATGTGACTGTTGAACACAGAGACACTTGGACATCAAAAGGTTGAATAATTGAACAGTATTTCTGTATTACAAGCAGTTGGAGTGGTCCATGGACACTTAAGGTACAGTCATGTCGAGCTTGTTTCAATTGGTGACCTCATGAAGGACAGGAGACAAACATGACTGTTTCTTTGTTTGTACAGTGCCTTGCGAAAGTATTCGGCCCCCTTGAACTTTGCAACCTTTTGCCACATTTCAGGCTTCAAACATAAAGATATAAAACTGTTTTTTTTTGTGAAGAATCAACAACAAGTGGGACACAATCATGAAGTGGAACGACATTTATTGGATATTTCATCCCACCATCCCCACTGTATACAGTCCCATAATATCTCAATTATGGGATTTGCATCTGAATGTTGAAAAAATAAATGATTGAGTATAGGAATACTTTTGGAAAGATAACAATGTGATCTGAGTTTTCTAAATGAAAATAGTTTTTCATAGTAATTTAGGATCAGTCAGTGGCCACGCCCCGGTGAGCACAGATATTACACGGCGGCATGGAACGCCCCCTTTTCTACTAAGTATAAAACCCACTAAGTATAAAACCCAATAATTCAGGCTGTAGTTGTTTAAGTACTTTAGTCTGGTAAACGCATCCGGTCGAATTACCAAATTGTACTCTGATGTATCCATTATAACAAGATACATCTATGAAAGACTTTGATCTCTGGTGGACAAACCAGAGACTTTCTGTCGACAATCTATCCAGCAGACAGACTGGAGATCACAGAGAGGGACAACAAAGGCATACACTCGTAAATATGTAAATTGCTATTTATTTTAGAATTAGCGGTTGTTAATGTTCAAAGTATTAGCATTTCCATGAGTGTAGTTATCAACTCTGAATTTCCCACTTTTGAGCTGTCCCCACCCCTTTCCTTTCTCTACCAAGGCATCATATCGGTTTCGTCCACGAGGGATTTTTCTTTGTGTCATGTTAGTAACCAATGTATGACCTACTGTGTGTTTATGTAATTCTGTGATTGATTAGTTAGTTAGTAAATCAATAATTAAGCCAACTTGTATATCGCTGATTCATGATTTATGTTAGGGTTCGTGCAGATATCCAAGGTGTTTGCAACATTCAGGTATGAGATTGATGAGGTAATAATACTTAATAGAAGACTGTAATTGATAAGATATGAAAATATCAGAAGAGTTCATTCGGGAAATAGAGACTCTATAAACATTTTCCCGTGGTGCCCCAACTTCCTAGTTAATTAAAGTTACATGATTAGTTTAATCACATAAGGAATAATTACACATAGATAATTGATTTGATAATATAACAGTCTTCACATTTAATGATAGTCATGCTAGGACAGTGCAGTATTGTAGAGTTCAGTACAGTAGAGTATATCATACTGTACTCAACATATCTACTTAGTGTACTGAACTCTACTGTGCTTTACTGTGATGTCCAAACTTGTGAAGATGTCTGATTGTTTCAGATTTGGTCTGGTCCGAACCAACCACATGTGGTCTTGTTTGGGGGAGGAGCTCATTACAATAATAGCCCGTGTGTAGAATAATACCCAAGTATGCAAAATAAAGATATTGCACATTTCTACCTTTGTGTACCTATTCAGGATTCATCACCATGAAGATAATTATATTAATTTCCATAGTTATGCATTTCTATATACTACAGATCAGGGACCAATGATGTAATTCTGTTACCGTAATTCCATTACCGGATGTAAATCCACTTTACCTACTGGAGCTCAGTAAGACATCTTTGAAAATTAATTCGGAGCAGATATTTAAGAGTTTTGTAGTTGCATAAAAAACCTGAAGGAGGTTATACTGTAATTCTGTTAACAAACTTTGCATCTGCACATTTCCAGTAAATGTGCTTTTGTGATTTTTTTGTGTGTAAATTCTTCAAATAAGTCATTGTGCATAGAGATGTATGGTTTGTTTGGCAAACAATTTAATGTGAAAAATCTGAGTCAAAGCATAATTCCATTATTGTGGAATTGCCCGTTATCTAAAGTGCACTTATCTGAAATCAGGAGGGGACTGTATCAATACATTTGAATCATTTTGGCATTCCATGGTGCAATTCACTTTCCTCTCCCAGTAGAATATTCTGACTTTGTCTTGATTCAAATACATTATATGTTTTGGCTCTGAATTGTTTTATTTCCTCAGTTGCTATTCCCCCATAATGCTCCTCGTGTTTTGAGGGAAAAAATCTTCTCAAATAATAATGGCATGTGTAGGCCTAATACTTCGATTTCCCAGGTATCTGTAGAGCTGGTTTGGATTACAAAACATGGACTTGGCCTGTAGCATTTGTACAGTTGGGAGAGGAATTTGAGATGTGCTGCTATTGCACCTTTGGACCACAATCATTGACAGATGAGGGAGATGCCTCTCATCATACAAGTTGGCATGCCTGTCTTGGAGACATAACGTTTCCAAATGATATATTTAGATACATGGAATTTAACTCCGTATATATTTGACTTTGTCTGAATCATCAGACCATGCATTATCGATTTCAAACCGAAGCTTGGAGACTCGTTTATCTTCACGTGCTTATTGCCCTTCTCTTTCAACTTCCAAAGCGGTCTCTATCCTGTGGTATAAAGGCACATCTGTACTACACAGGATGACTTAATTAATAAAAGCCGGTGAACAATACCACAAGTCTATGTGCGTTTGTAAAGATGGAAACTTCTCATATAGATACAGTACATTTACGGACATATATTTTACTCTTGCAACCATTTTCACAGTTCGTATAAAGTGAAATAGGAGAGACACTGATTGGGTAGGTAACTAACTACACGATGCGTAAAAATAGTGACTGGAGCAACCATCTACCCGTTCGGTCCTGGAGTGGCTTTGGGACAGGCCCGCAGAGTTGATACCTTAACTTACAAAAAAGGCTTTTGTCATTTTTCTGGTTATTGCATGAGCGACGATTCCAAAAGCCAACAGAAAAGCCGGCAAAATTGTCTTACTTCCTATAGCAGACTGGAGAAGGAGGGATTTCCCTCCTGAAAACTTATTTCCAATGAGGGGGTTGGGGGTTGCACTTGCCCGGTCTCAGATGCATACACTGCTGCCGCGGTTTGTAGAAGGGGGCCATTATTTTATGCATTCCCTTCGTAGCGCAGTCAAGTGGAAAAAATATTCCTCAACGTTTTAAGAAGTTGAAATGGGAAGGGACGCATACGCGTTATTCTCTGGATAAGAGCAAACGTAGCATGCTATTCGAAGGAAACCCGTGAAGTAACATGGATTAGTCGTATCATCATTTTTTAGAATAGTTTGGGAAATTTTGCATAATATCCGCTCTTCATCGAATCTTTGGAAATACCCGAGCAGGGACGTCAACAACGGAGCAGTGGTGTAGTAGTTTCTCTGTGAAGTTTCATTGAAAGGTAGACACGACTACATAACGGAATAGTCTAGGCTACTGTAAACATTTGCTTATATTGTTTGCCATGACTTGTGAAAGTGTGTGATTGGATAGGCCATTTGTTGGTCACGCTACCAGAGGTATGTTTGTGTAGAGAGCTAAACAGTAGTCCAAGATGCATTTGTAGACATTTCCGTGGAAATAACAGTGATCAGACGATGCTCATGTTTGGACACACCTGTGTCAGCCTACCCTGACACCGTGACTTTGACAGTCTGCAGATGTGTGTGTGTTGTTACCTTTTTATTGGGATTGTATTGGCAATGGAAGGATTGACCATGTTTACTCTTTCTCGCTCTCTCTTTCTCTCTCGACAAATGTGATGTACTGTAGCAGTACATTGACACTATGTTACAGCATACAATGTTATATGTTGCCCTGCCCCACGTTTATTCAGTAGTTACCAATTAAATACCCCACCCCCTTTATTAATTCCATATGAGCCAGCCATATATCCTGTAATTGACTACTGTACCTTTCATGCATTTTTGTGTCCTGTGCTCAGTTCTGAGCATTGCCTTCTATAAATACACTACATGCTTTTATTATGCATATATTATACAGTAGTAAAGACATAGACATGGGACCATTTAATTTTGCTTGTGGAGGTCCTCAAAAAGCTTTCCTACTTTATCATAACAAGATTAATTAACCTTATCAGTGTGAGCATATTATCAGTCTACGTGTATCTTCACTCCCATTCAACCTCTAGCCTTTGTTGTGTGATAATACCATGGGGTAGCTCTGTTTGCCTGTGTGGAGACTCCTGTTAAATTACATTATCCCCTGTAGGTTCACAGATGTCCCTCTGCTCCTCATGAATGTGGTAGGCTAGTAGTAGTCAGGGGGATAGCTGGGCTGGCACACAATGTCTCAGCTAGGAGAAGGGTTAGTATAGTCAGAGAAAGGACATGTAGACTAAACGTGTTAAATAACTTGTATCATTATAGACTATAAGTATGCTTTACATCAGGGGTTTCCTTTTAGCTGGTCATTTGGTAGAACATACAGTGCCTTGCGAAAGTATTCGGCCCC
This sequence comes from Oncorhynchus masou masou, assembly GCF_036934945.1. Taxonomy (NCBI): domain Eukaryota; kingdom Metazoa; phylum Chordata; class Actinopteri; order Salmoniformes; family Salmonidae; genus Oncorhynchus; species Oncorhynchus masou. Next base: position 69,980,995 of record NC_088223.1, read on the forward strand.
CTTGAACTTTGCGACCTTTTGCCACATTTCAGGCTTCAAACATAAAGATATAAAACTGTATTTTTTTGTGAAGAATCAACAACAAGTGGGACACAATCATGAAGTGGAACGACATTTATTGGATATTTCAAACTTTTTTAACAAATCAAAAACTGAAAAATTGGGCGTGCAAAATTATTCAGCCCCTTTACTTTCAGTGCAGCAAACTCTCTCCAGAAGTTCAGTGAGGATCTCTGAATGATCCAATGTTGACCTAAATGACTAATGATGATAAATACAATCCACCTGTGTGTAATCAAGTCTCCGTATAAATGCACCTGCACTGTGATTGTCTCAGAGGTCCGTTAAAAGCGCAGAGAGCATCATGCAGAACAAGGAACACGCCAGACAGGTCCGAGATACTGTTGTGAAGAAGTTTAAAGCCGGATTTGGATACAAAAAGATTTCCCAAGCTTTAAACATCCAAAGGAGCACTGTGCAAGCGATAATATTGAAATGGAAGGAGTATCAGACCACTGCAAATCTACCAAGACCTGGCCGTCCCTCTAAACTTTCAGCTCATACATGGAGAAGACTGATCAGAGATGCAGCCAAGAGGCCCATGATCACTCTGGATGAACTGCAGAGATCTACAGCTGAGGTGGGAGACACTGTCCATAGGACAACAATCAGTCGTATATTGCACAAATCTGGCCTTTATGGAAGAGTGGCAAGAAGAAAGCCATTTCTTAAAGATAAAAAGTGTTGTTTAAAGTTTGCCACAAGCCACCTGGGAGACACACCAAACATGTGGAAGAAGGTGCTCTGGTCAGATGAAACCAAAATTGAACTTTTTGGCGTCAATGCAAAACGTTATGTTTGGCGTAAAAGCAACACAGCGCATCACCCTGAACACACCATCTCCACTTTCAAACATGGTGGTGGCAGCATCATGGTTTGGGCCTGCTTTTCTTCAGCAGGGACAGGGAAGATGGTTAAAATTGATGGGTAGATGGATGGAGCCAAATACAGGACCATTCTGGAAGAAAACCTGAAGGAGTCTGCAAAAGACCTGAGACTGGGATGGAGATTTGTCTTCCAACAAGACAATGATCCAAAACATAAAGCAAAATCTACAATGGAATGGTTCAAAAATAAACATATCCAGGTGTTAGAATGGCCAAGTCAAAGTCCAGACCTGAATCCAATCGAGAATCTGTGGAAAGAACTGAAAACTGCTGTTCACAAATGCTCTCCATCCAACCTCACTGAGCTCGAGCTGTTTTGCAAGGAGGAATGGGAAAAAATTTCAGTCTCTCGATGTGCAAAACTGATAGAGACATACCCCAAGCGACTTACAGCTGTAATCGCAGCAAAAGTTGGCGCTACAAAGTATTAACTTAAGGGGGCTGAATAATTTTGCACGCCCAATTTTTCAGTTTTTGATTTGTTAAAAAAGTTTGAAATATCCAATAAATGTCGTTCCACTTCATGATTGTGTCCCACTTGTTGTTGATTCTTCACAAAAAATACAGTTTTATATCTTTATGTTTGAAGCCTGAAATGTGGCAAAAGGTCGCAAAGTTCAAGGGGGCCGAATACTTTCGCAAGGCACTGTACTATGGGGGAGTCACTGACTAATCATATTCACCTGAAAACGAATGGGTTAATGGATGCCGAGCTGGGCCATTGGAAGCACCGCCTTCCTGGCTATAATACCAGGGTTCGCATTCATTTCCTCAATTTTCCGCTCTTCACTCGCCTGAACGAAGAACGTGTCATGCAATTTACAAAGTTTCAAGTACGCCCCGGGGCATGTGGTTTCACAATGAAAAAATTAAAGATAATCATGAGTGCTGTTCTCTTTACCAGGGTTGGAAACATGCTCAGGAGGCTTTGGCTCGGACTTGTTCTTGTGACCATTGTACCCGGCTTGGTTAAACTTCCATTGGGCGTTGTGCTGATATTGAGAAAGATTGGGGCTGCTGGCAAAGGCTCTTCCCGTGTGGTCGGGAGAGGGCAGCAGTGGTGGTTAGTTGATACATGTGTTATCCCGGTTTCTCTGGCAATGTTCAGAGTGTGGGGATGGTATACTATCCCTGGTTTGCTCTGGAGGATTTCCAGAGTGTGAATCGGATGACATCAGTCCGGAGCAGCCTAAAACCCCAGCTTTGGATTCGACAGGGGAGAGTGAACCATTGGTGGTTAATGTACCTTTGATGGAGCTGTGTCGTAGAGCGGCAGATCACCTAGGGGTGGATGCTGCAGATGTATCATATCAATATGCTGCAGGAGTGGAATAACACCATGGAGACGGGGAAGCCAGTTTCAGAGCTTCTCGACAAAATATGTGCTGTGTCTGATCCCGCTGTACTATCATGGCTGTGGAGAAAAGTATGGGGGTGAAGCTGGTGACTCAGCGCCACCTCTGACTGGCATTGTCCTGTATTCCTGAGAGGGACAGGCAGTTGTATTTTGATGAGCCAGTTTCTCCAACAAGGTTGTTTGGCTCGGCTATGGAGTACTTACAGGCCCGTTTCGAGGAAAAAATAAAACAGGATGCAGCTCTTTGGTTAGAGTGTTGGACTAGTAACCGAAAGGTTGCAAGTTCATATCACCGAGCTGACGAGGTACAAATCTGTCGTTCTGCCCCTGAACAGGCAGTTAACCCACTGTTCCTAGGCCGTCATTGAAAATAAGAATTTGTTCTTAACTGACTTGCCTAGTTAAATAAAGGTAAAAAAATGTTTTTAAAAAATGGAGGTGGCTTGGCAGTTCCCAAGGTGTGAAGGAAAGGGTCCAGGCCAAAGGTGGGTTGCTCACGGCATCAAGTTCTGTTTTTGACCATGTTGGTGCTTCTGGACGTCTTGGACGTCTTCGAAGGAGAGCGGAGTGGAAAGCGGATTCGTCCGCAGCGCGGGGAAAGAAGCAGTCATCTCAACCTTAGCTGGAGGCCAGGGGAGTGGACGTGTTCCCTGGGCCCTCCTCCCCACGTATTTACTGTGGCAACCGTACTCCAAAGTGCTTCGGTTAATGTGGGAAAGTTACTGGTTGCCGTAGTGCCTGGCAGCGTGCTCTGTCAGTGGCAGACAATTTTGCCATGGGGGATGAGGATAGTGATGAAAGGTGTACGGTCTGCAGTTCGCTGTGCGTTCTCCTCCATTTCGTGGCAGCATTATGTCAAGGGTCCCTGAGGTCCTAGCTCTTGTCTTGAGAGAGGACATTGCCTCTCTCTTTCAAAAACAGGCTATTCGGGTAGTCCCTGTTTCAGGAGTACAGAGCAGTCCCAACGATTGGTTTGCATCCATAGATCTGAAGAATGCATATTTTCATGTGGCTATATATCCTCCCCACAGCGGTTTAATTTCGAGGGTGTGGCCTACACCTTTTTGGTTCTGCCTTTGAGGTTCTCCCTATTGCCCTGCACCTTTTCTATGGTGATGGAGGCGGCTTTGGCACAGGTGCCAGGGGATCAGAGTATTGGCCTATCTGGATGATTGGCTGGTTGTAGTGGAGTCGAGGGAACTGCCACTCTGGTGTTCAAAGTAAATCACAAGAAAAGTTGTTTGACTCCGGCTTAGCGCATTCAGTTTCTGGGTCTCGTTCTGGACTCGGTTCCGAATCATGTGTTTTTCCCAAACAGTCGCCTTCAGCCCTGGGCTGCCATGGCAGCGCACAAGTACACAGTTTCCTGGTTACTGCAGGTTTTCTGTGGTTTTTGGTCGATTCTATGTAGCACGTGTGCTGTTGTTTTGGACTTGTGGTTCCTTTTAAGACTTCTGACATTCAAGGCTTGCAAGGTAAGTATTGTTCTTGGGATAGTGGGGTCTATGGTCTTGGGCTGGGGCTGGGGCACTCTGTGCCTTTTCGCTTGTACCTGCGGTTATTGGGTCTGATGACCTCTTATGATAGCTGTGGTGCTTTTGGGACTTGATGTGCTTGTTTCAGTGCTTTGTGATTGCTACGCGTCTGGACGCATCTCACCACTGCCATTGGTTGCTCGAGGTATCCGCGTCATGTCTAAGGGCGTTGACTCCTTGGAGGGACCCGAGACTGATGTTGCTGGGTATTCACATGGGCCGCAGGGTGATCATGGCAGACATAACCTTACTGGGATTGGGAGTGCTATGTGTGGGTTATTTGGAAAGAGGGATTAGGTCAACAGCGCCGATGTTGGAGGACCAGCATGTGTTGGTAAGGTCTGACAACAGGACAGCGGTAGTGTACATCAGCAGGTAGGGGGGGACGGGTTCTCTCTCTCTCCTAAACCTGTCCCGTTATCTGCTCGTATGCATTTAACTTCGCCAGGTTGACGTATCTTCCCAGATCTCACAACGTGGATGCGGATCTACTTTCTAGAGGGGTCCTATCTCTACTGAGTGGAGACTGCACCCCTCGGTGGTTGCTCAAATATGGGACCGGTTCGGCAGGGCTGATGTAGCTTTTTGCACATAGCATGAAATGTGAATTGTTGTCTGTTCTTCTCAATGAGGGATCTGGGCTCTCTGTTGGGAATGGATTCTTTGGTGTATCAGGGACATCCTGCTCTATGAGTTTCCTTCAGTGGACCTGATTCAGGCCACCGTGGAGAGGGTTTGTCCGAAGGATCTGTTGATCTGAACCCTGGTTCCCAGAAATTATCCACCTGTTGGGTGGGGACCCGTGGAGGGTTCCGTGTCGTTGGGATCTATTGTCCCAGGCACACAGGAGAGTTTTTCACCCACAACTGCAGATATGGGATCTGTGGGTTTGGCCCCTGAAAGGTTGCATTTGACGGCCAGGATTTTACCCTCGAACATGATTACGACCATAGTCGGTGGGTTGTATACACAGAAGGGGCGCGCATTTGAGGGTTGGTGTCAGGTTCAAGGAGTTTCTCCTTTTCAGAGCTCTTTGGTGGACATTTTGATGTTCTTGCAAGAGCTTTTTGAGCAGGGCCTTTTTCCACATTGAAGGTTTATATGGCAGCCATCTCGGCGTGTCATGTAGAGATTGACAGCTCTACCCTGGGGTCTCATCCTCTGGTGATGCGATTTATGAATGACGTGCATTGGCTCAGACCAGTGTCTAAGCCTATGGCACCGATCTGGGACCTGACGTTGATCCTGGACGCTCTTTGTGAGCCTCCATTTGAGCCTCTGCTGTGCACTTTATGCACGTATATGGATTAGACCATGGATATGTGCGTTTGTGTACAGCTTTTTGTCTGTTAGCTAATCCAGCTTGGGGTAGGGAGCTTTTTTAAGCAGTGTCTGGCATATGACCGCAACGGACAAGGGTTGCCTAGCGGTGTGCATGCTCACTCCACTAAGGGTGTGGTGGCTTCTTGGGCACTGTTCAGGGGTATGACGATTGGTGTTATCTGTGCTGCAGGGATTTGGGGTTCCCCACATACGTTTGTGAGGTATTATCGCTTGGATGTTACCGCTACCAGTTTGGCTCATAGTGTTATTTTGGCTGGGTTCTGGAGTGGGTGTTAGGCAGTGCGCAGGTTGCGCATTTATCTTTCTGTAACCCCTTTTTGGAGCAGGAGGTTTGGGCTCTCTGAAGAGCTGTACTGAGTTGAGGAAATTAATGCGAGCCCCGGTATTATAGCCAAGAAGGCAGGGCTTCCGAGAGTGGGCTTGGCATCAATTGGGCGTGATTTCAGTTTTCTTCAGGTGATTAGTATGATTTGTCGCTGACTCCCCCATAGTATGTTATAACTCGTTCCCTCCTCCAGGGAACAGTAGATATATTCATAACTGTACGTCTGTAAACATTTTGGGCCAGGGACCTTTTTTGTGATAACAGATTCATCAGGGACCCGCTCAAAATCAGAACACAACTCTAGTGTGGTACATATAGTCTACAAGGAGTTTTACTATGACATCTGCAGAGCATGGCTGGATGAACCAAGTCTGCAGTTTTAAAGCTTAAATTACAGTGCATTTATGTAATAGTTTGGAGTTTAAAAAAACTGATATGTGGAGTACTGTGGATACCAATATCCCTGTGAGCCTCCCAAGCCCATGTTGCCCAGGGTTAAGAACATGAATTGTCATTCTAAGCTAAATATGAGATGTAGTTGTTGTTTCCCCATTAAAGGGAAGTTGTGGATTGTTCTGTTTAGTCCACTCTTGATTACAAACTAGTGACAGTCTAACATATGTACCCTTATTTTCTTAATTGACCCACTTGCCACAAAGCCTTATGGAATGATCTAATCCTTACGGGATGTTGAGGGAAGTGGATTTATTTCATTCATTTAAAAAAAATATTATATCAAATTCAATGATACTAGGCCTACACCTACCCAATTCATACCTAACCCATTGAAATATAGTCATATTACATCAAAGACATGCCAGCCAACCAGAGTCCATATCCGTTGAAAGTGTTTGTTTGTTAAGATACATTCCAGAGGGAATGCCATGGTTATTCTCTTTAACCAGAGGGCCAGTACAGGGATTTGTTTCTTGCAGTTTGACAGGATTCCAAGAAATGCTCAAATGACAAAGAACAATGACCTGCTCTGGTCTCTTGTCTGGTCTCAGTGTGTGTTTGGATCTGAACCAGTGTTGATTATCCCTCCCGTGTCCTGTCCCCTTCCTTTCTCTGTATGGTGGTCCTGCCCGGGCCAATAGGGAGCCTGGGGCCTTTGTTGAGTCGTATAGGTGGTGGTAAGTGTCTGCCAAAGCAGTGCCTAGCACCATTGACTCACAGCACTGGAATGTCTGACTGTTCCACTCACTCCCTTTCTCTCTGTCTTACTCTTTCCGCCTCCTCTCTCGTTCTCTCTGTAGTGCTGTCTCTCTATGTAATTGCTTGCCCCCTCAGCCTCCCCTTCTATCTCCATACTCCTTAGTCACTTCCTATCAATCTGAGTCCCTCATATTACCCCCCCCCCCCGCTTACTTCTGTAGAGGAGGCCCAAAGTCACGTCAGCTTACTCAGCCTAGGAATAACCCAAATGTCTATTGTTTTCCTCTGAGCTCACACGACGTACACAATGGATGCAGATTATCCAAAATCTGTTTAATAATATCATTAATTAATGAAAATGCAACGTCAGTGAACTACTAACACCCTCTGAGCCACAGTGCTCCCTCTCTCTCTCTCTCTCTCACACACACACACACACACACACACACACACACACACACACACACACACACACACACACACACACACACACACACACACACACACACACACACACACACACACAGAGAGAGAAAGACACACACACAGACACATGTACACACACACAACCTGTTGAAATCAACTCGATGACCCACCAGCCCCCAGCAGGAATGAGAAGAAGTGCTCTTCATTCCTACTCCTTTTTCCCGATGGGTGGTGTGATACTGTAACCGTTTAGGAGGGACATGAACTGTGGCCCTATTAAAAGAGCCATTGCATACCTTGGTGCTGGGAGAGTGGGAGGCTGGGTAACCCAATGCCTGTGACTGGAGCCAGGGCAATGTACCTGCTAACCCCAGGGAGAGAACAGACTGCCACTACCACTCTGGAATGTGTCACGGTGTGGGAGACAGACTCCTGGAACTCATGGGAGGTAGGGGTGAGGGGGATAATGCAAAAGGCATGGCCACACACACACACACAAATAGACACATGCACACTCACTCATTTACACACATACACCCCAGACCATTCATTCACTAGGTCTCCAAGCGGAGTATCAGTGTTAGTATCAGTGTTGTGGGACGAAACCATCCCAGCACTTCCCTGGTCCTGCTCCACTTCCAGATGGAGTTTGTTTTGGACACATGAACATTTCCTGTCAAGGACCCGATCACATTCCCATTGCTGTCATGGGATGATCTCACTCACTCCTGAATCCAGATGAAGTTCTAATCAAAAGCATGTTTTCCAGCAATATAGTCATATAATGTGTGATGTATGTCAGTGGTAGTTTCATTGTCTACTGGGACAGAGTAGGATGGAGCATTGAGTCTGAGTCATTCCTTCTGCTGTCAGTCTTGTGATTGATTGTTGTATTGTAAATCTGGCATTATAGGACCAGAGAGATGGGGGGGGTGATATTCTTACCACTGCTGCTTCAGAAACATGCCAGAGAAAGGGCTGAGGTGAGGGGGTAAATAAAGGGGAGGGGTGAGAGGGAGTAGGGGGCAAGGTGACGGAGACAGGGGTGAAGTGAGGGGAAAAGGGGGTGAAGGAAGAGATGTGAGGGGGGATTGTCCCTGCCATTACTCAGTAGAGGAAGGCCAAATCAATCCACAGCCAGAGTGACGGAGATGAAGAGGGTTCTCATCTCTACAGCACATGCTTCCCATTAGGAGTGTGTGTGTGTGTGTGTGTGTGTGTGTGTGTGTGTGTGTGTGTGTGTGTGTGTGTGTGTGTGTGTGTGTGTGTGTGTGTGTGTGTGTGTGTGTGTGTGTGTGTGTGTGTGTGTGTGTGTGTGTGTGTGTGTGGCGCACATGTGGTAAGGGGTTTAGGAAGTTGTATATGCGCAGATGAGGGAGTTTGCTGTGTTTCCGAAAGTTGGGCCTGTATCAGGAACATTTGTGTGTGTTGCGGAGAGAATGAAACCACATTACAGAGATTGTGATTGAGTTGGGAAAAGAGAGCAATAGAAGGAATGAAAGGGCTCCAGAGAGAGGAAGCATGTCAGCTTTGTCAAAATGGCTGCTGCCGGGTTTGGTCCGATTATGACGACCTTTTCTCATTTAGGGAGAGGGTCAAAGGTCTTCAAACAGTCAGATACAATCACTTTCCCTCTGTTAGCTCCACAAACCCTCCCTGACCAACCAGAACTGGAGATTTGAGTCATTAAAATGAAGAGTTATTGAATTCCTTCTCTCCCCAACAAAGGACTTTCAGAAAAACAGTAAACTGATATGCCTCTGATATGTAGGTCAAACTGAATTAGGGGAATACTCTGGCACAGGGCTGCTGTTTTTGAAAGGCAAAGTGAAGGGCGCTGATTGACAGATTGAGGTACTGTGACAGAGAGCTGGTCGGACGCCCATCTCTATCCAAACAATGGCCACCTTATTATTCCAAGAGTATCCTCACTGGAGTGAAGTAATGTGACCCTGTGGAGACTGCTCTCTCTCTCTTTCCCTTTCCACCCACCTCTACCTCGTTCTCTTTATTTTTGCTGCCTTTTCAACCAGCCCTTCCCATGTTTAATGGAACATGTTCCAGCTCCTCATATTAAACATGGCAACGGCCAGCCATGGAGTGAGGGATGTGGAGAAAATCGAAGGAGAAGGGGATATGGAAAGAGGAAAAGGGAGAGAGCGAGAAAGATCGTACAGGTTGTATGTGTGTGTGTCAGAGTTTCTTGACCTGGTTCTGTCTTCCCCAGTTGTGCTGCTGTGGGAGAATCTCCCAGGCCAGACCCCAGAGTAATGGACACCAAGGGAGAGTGTGGGCTTCATGCTCTCTCCCGCCACAGAGGGAGGGAGGGAGGGAGATGGGCGGCCTTTCTAGATTGGAATGTTGCATTTCCTGCTTGGTTCCTGCCATGTGTTTCTCAGTTTTCCCCTGTTCCCCTGATCTATCTCTTGCTCTCGGTCTTCCTCTCTTTCTCTCTCTCCCTTCTTCTCGCGCTCTTGCTCTATCTCTCTTGATCTGCACCACATTCCCCCCTTCTCTTCCCCTTCCTCTTTTTCATCCCCTCATGCCTTTCTTGTGACCTTCCCTACATATTTCTCTCCTCTATTCTAGCCATCTTCTCCCTCGCCCCTCTCACTCCCTCCCTGTTCCTCACCCTTCCCTCTTCTCTTTCCCATAACAATATTGTCAGTGTTATCTTGTCCTACAATAAGTTGACGTGGAAGAGCTCTCTGGAGTTCATTAAACCACTGGATACTTTCCACTAATGTTCCGCTGTTATGTAAGCACTCCCCGAGAAAGATGACCGTGAGTGTGTTTTGTGCGCTGTGTGCATGTGTGTGAAGTGGGCCAGAACACTTTAGCTACAGGGTTGTTTGGGGTCAGTTGCCTGATCTCTTTCTCCCCCTCTGTGTGTATGTGTGTGTGTGTGTGTGTGTGTGTGTGTGTGTCAGGAGTTGGTTGCCATATTGGGATTAAAACCCACACATTCCCTGGAATGTTGTTCACCAGCTCCTTTTCTCACCTCTCCTCTCTTACCCTCTCTGTTCTCCGGAATGTGACTGTTGTTGCCTCGGGCTAAGTATGCTACTATGCTGTGTTTGTTAGTGTACAGTTGACAGAAAACAGATACAGGACAATGACAGTCAACACCTTCAGGCCCATCTCTCTACGAAGGTAGAGTCAACTGGTTGGACCTGAACCAGATGGGAACTTAGACACTGTTATCTGCTGTCTACAGTTACAGTTGAAGTCGGAAGTTTACATACACCTTATAGGCTGACCACACCGGTTGACCGTTTTATGTGTGGATTAATTGTCGGGAGTAGACGACCTTGTGCATTTCATGTAAAATTTCAACTCAATGTTTATATCCCAGGACAAATTAGCTAGCAACAGCAAACTAGCTAAATAGGACAAATCAGCTAGCAAGTGCAAGCTAGCTAGCTAAATTGCCATACATGTTTAATGTTTTTCGACCTGTCCCCAAATTAATGTAATTGGTTCAGAGTTTGTTTTGATATTTTAACCTGCGTGTCGTGATCTCGCTTGGTGTGGGGAGACAAAATAAATGTATGCACGATGGCGCACGTGCGCAGACGGTTTGGGTTAGGTGTCAGCCAAATACATTTAAACTCAGTTTTTCACAATTCCTGACTTTTAATCCGAGTAAAAATTCCCTGTTTTAGGTCAGTTAGGATCACCACTTTATTTTAAGAATGTGAAATGTCAGAATAATAGTAGAGAGAATTATTTATTTCAGCTTTTATTTCTTTCATCACATTCCCAGTGGGTCAGAAGTTTACATACACTCAATTAGTATTTGGTACCATTGCCTTTAAATTGTTTAACTTGGGTCAAACGTTTCAGGTAGCTTCCCAAAATAAGTTAGGTAAATTTTGGCCCATTCATCCTGACAGAGCTGGTGTAACTGAGCAGGCCTCCTTGCTCACACACGCTTTTTCAGTTCTGCCCACAAATTTTCTATAGGATTGAGGTCAGGGCTTTGTGATGGCCACTCCAATACCTTGATTTTGTTGTCCTTAAGCCATTTTGCCACAACTTTGGAAGTATACTTGGGGTCATTGTTCATTTGGAAGACCCATTTGCAACCAAGCTTTAACTTCCTGACTGATGTCTTGAGATGTTGCTTCAATATATCCACATAATTGCCCTCCCTCATGTGCCATCTATTTTGTGAAGTGCACTAGTCTCTCCTGCAGCAAGGCACCCCCACAACATGATGCTGCCACCTCCGTGCTTCACAGTTGGGATGGTGTTCTTTGGCTTGCAAGCCTCCCCCTTTTTCCTCCAAACATAACGATGGTCATTATGGCCAAACAGTTCTGTTAATAGGACATTTAGGACATTTCTCCAAAACGTACAATGTTTTCCCCCATGTGCAGTTGCAAACCCTAGTCTCTTTTTTATGGCGGTTTTGGAGCAGTGGCTTCTTCCTTGCTGATCGGCCTTTCAGGTTATGTTGATATAGGACTCGTTTTACTGTGGTCCCATGGTGTTTATACTTGCGTACTATTGTTTGTTCAGGTGAACGTGGTACCTTCAGGCATTTGGAAATTGCTTCCAAGGACCAGACTTGAGGTCTTGGCTGGTTTCTTTAGATTTTCCCATGATGTAAAGCAAAGAGGCACTGCATTTGAAGATAAGACCTTGAAATACATCTACAGGTACACCTCCAATTGTCTCAAATGATGTCAATTAGCATATCAGAAGCTTCTAAACTATGACATACTTTTCTGGAATTTTCCAAGCTGTTTAAATGCACAGTCATCTTAGTGTATGTAAACTTCTGACCCACTGGAATTGTGATACAGTGAATTATAAGTGAAATAATCTGAAAACAATTGTTGGAAACAATAGTCTGTAAACAATTGTTGGAAAAATGACTTGTGTCATGCACAAAGTAGATGTCCTAACCGACTAGCCAAAACTATCGTTTGTTAACAAGAAATTTGTGGAGTGGTTGAAAAACTAGTTTTAATGACTCCAACCTAAGTGTATGTAAACTTCCGACTTCAACTGTACATGTGTATATGGAGCCGTGTGGGAGTTCCCTCTGAGAAAAAGTGACTGGGACTCTTATGAGGCTCAGGGGAGTGACGCAGGTTAAGCATTTGCGTACCATCCTGGTCTCCCAGCCCCCAACTCTGGGCAGAGCTGGGTTTAAAAACTTTTGAAATTATTTTCAAATACTTTGGCTGCTTGATTGAGCTTTTGTTGCAGTGAAACCAATGGAAGACTCTGCTTGCATGGCAGTCCAGGCAGGCTAAATCAAATGCTAGAAGTATTTGAAAGAGTTGAAATAGTATTTGAACCCATGTCTGCCTCTGGCTCTATTCCTGGTATGAATAGACAGTAAATCATCTTAATCTAACCTACTGCCCTTATTCATGGTTCCCCTGGGGAAAACATAGTGTGTGTATGGTGTATTTAGTGGTGGGTGATGGGTTCTCAGGACCCCGTAAGTAACCTGTAGTATCACCCTCCAGGGAAAATGTGTGTGTGTGTCCGTGGTGGGGTATGTGTGTCCGGGGTGGAGTGTATTATGTGCTCCCAGGACCCCTGTGTGTGTATAAGGAAAAATGTATGCGTGTGTGTGGTGCTCTCAGGACCCAGTGTGTATATCCTGCAGTATGTCTCTTGAGGGGAAAAGGTCTGAACGTCAACCTTAATGTCCGGGGATGTTAGTCAGGGGCCGTCTCCTGTCTGTCTGTCTGTTTGTCTCTCTCGCTCTCTCTCACTCTCTTTCTCTACCCATCTATCCAACTCTTAATGTCTTGTTCTACCTTGCTTTCCTGTGGAAGCCCCCCCCCCCTCTGCTGTTAACCCCGCTCTGGTGTTTTAGAAGAATAAACAGGCCGTGTGCAGGGGCGCTGGGAAACTTGCACATGGAAGGCAAATATTTAAATAAGACAGTGCAACCTCTGGCGCCATTAAAAATATGAAAGAGCAGCTCATAATAGATATAGCTAGCTACTACTGTATATCATCGTATCTCAAAGCTCCCGGTTAATTGCTGGCTGAAGCTGGGAGCAGAGTTTGAAACAGTCTCTCTACACAAATCTGGCATCAGGCTAAAGGCTGAAAGCCTCACTCACTCAGATGAGAGAAAGGTAACTGCCAAAATAGTGGAAAACTGAGTAAACGAGGGATACACTGAACAAAAATACAAACGCAACATGTAAAGTGTTGGTCCCATGTTTCATGAGCTGAAATTAAAGATCCCAGAAATGTTCCATACGCTCAAATTTTGTGTAAAAATGAGTTTCCACCGCTGTTAGTCTTTCTCCTTTGCCAAGAGAATCTATCCATCTGAAAGGTGTGGCAAATCAAGAAGCTGATTAAACAGCCTAATCATTACGCAGGTGCACCTTGTGCTGGGGACAATAAAAGGCCACTCTAAAATGTGCAGTTTTGTCACACAACACAATGCCACAGATGTCTCAAGTTTTGAGGGAGCGTGCATTTGGCATGCTGACTTCAGGAATGTCCACCAGAGCTGTTACCAGAGAATTAAATGTTCATTTCTCTACCAAAAGCCGACTCCAACGTCATTTTAGAGAATTTGGTATTACATCCAACCGGGCCTCACAGCCACAGACCATGTGTATTGCTGTTTGCTGATGTCAACAGTTTACCCCATAGTGGCAGTGGGGTTATGGCATGGACAGGCATAAGCTATGGACAATGAACACAATTGCATTTTATCGATGACAATTTGAATGCACGGAGATGAGATCCTGAGGCCCATTGTCGTGCCATTTATCCGCCACTATTACTTCATGTTTCAGCATGATAATGCACGGCCCCATGTCGCAAGGATCTGTATACAGTTCCTGTAAGCTGAAAATATCACAGTTCTTCCATGGCCTGCATACTCATCAGACATGTCACCCATTGAGCATGTTTGGGATGCTCTGGATCGATGTGTACGACAGTGCGTTCCAGTTCCCGCCAATATCTAGCAACTTTGCACAGCCATTGAAGAGGAGTGGGACAACATTCCACAGGCCACAATCAACAACCTACAGCCTGATCATCTCTATGTGAAGGAGATGTTTCGCGCTGCATGAAGCAAATGGTGGTCACACCAGATACTGACTGGTTTTCTGATCCACGCCCCTACCTTTTTTTTAAGGTATCTGTGACCAACAAATGCATATCTGTATTCATGTGAAATCCATAGATTAGGTTCTAATGAATGTATTTCAATTGACTGATTTATATGAACTGTAACTCAGTAGAACATTTGAAATTGTTGCATGTTGCGTTTATAATTCTGTTCAGTATATATTGAAGGCAGGTGCTTCTACACAGGTGTGGTTCCTGAGTTAATTAAGCAATTAATGTCCCATCATGCTTAGGGTCATGTATAAAAATGCTGGGCAGGCCATTATTTTGGCCTTTATTTAGGCTGCCATGACTATGCCCCTATAGGATGACAACGCCCCCATTCAAATGTCATCAGTGGTCACGTAATGGTTTGATGAGCATGAAAACGATGTAACCATATGACATGGCCGTCTCAGTCACCAGATCTTAACACAATTTAACACTTATGCGAGATTCTGGATCGGCACCAGAGACATCTTTTTCCACCACCATCAGCAAAACACCAAATTCTGGAATTTCTCGTGGAAGAATGGTGTCGTGTCGCTCCAATAGAGATCCAGACGCTTGTAGAATCTGTGCCAAGGTGCATTGAAGCTGTTCTGGCTCGTGGTGGCCCAACGCCCTATTAAGACACTTTATGTTGGTGTTCCTTTTATTTTGGCAGTTACCTGTATGTTTCACTGAGGTGACACTGGTCATAGACCTTTACGACTGAGATCATGGCTGGCTACCAATGAATGATGCCATTTTAATTAAATGGATCTCTCAGAGAGAGGGAGGGAGTTCTGTTGTCTTGCTATATTACTTTCTCTTTCTCTCTTACACTGAAACATACTCACTCTCTTTTTCTCTCTCTTTCACACTCAAACTCTATTTTTCTGTCTGTCTCCCTCCCTCCCTCTCTTCCCTCTCCCTTTATGGTTTTTGTAGAGAGACTAACTCCAGCACAGCTTTTCCATCCCTTCCAACTTTGTGGGCCTGTCTGCCCCTGACTCACTGATCTAGGACCAGTGGGAACCTGAACCTGTGTGCGCAGGGCCTCTCTAAAGAGGAAGTGTGTGGTGAAGCAGCAGGTGGCTGGGCGGGCTAATGGTAAACGGTGTAAAGGAGCAGTTACGCCAGCGCTCAGGTATGAGGGTGTGACGAGATCCTGGAGGGCCTACAGATTCACCTGTCCTCCCGATCGCAGCCCCACCTGCTGGAACGAGGGGGAGGGAGGGAGGGAGGGAGGGAGGGAGGGAGGGAAGGAGGAGGAGAGAGAGAGAGAGAGAGAGAGGTGTGCCGTGGTAGCTCTTGCAGAACGAAGATACAAGCTGAGAGCAGTGTTAACTGCTTTACTGAGCTGCTCTGTGGGAAAATTGGATTGAACAAAGCAGGCTGGATCTCTTGGCATTGTTTTGGTTCTGTGGAATATCTCATGATATTTCATTGTAGCCTACTGCTCCCTTGGTATGTGATCCTTTTTAATACCTTGTGTGAAGTTGCAGTTGAGATACATCATGGCAGTGGTATTTCAAACTAGGTGGATGGATGTGAGCAATGAAATTGAATGTTATTGCTCACATCCTGATAGTGGAATTTCAAACCGTGTGAGTGTTGAGGTGAATGTCATAGCTGTGCTCTGTAGGTACTGCTGAGACCCAGGCTAGCTCAGGTATGCTGGCTGACACAACCCACATACCCACACAAGCATGCACACACACATACACACACACACACACACACACACACACACACACACACACACACACACACACACACACACACACACACACACACACACACACACACACACACACACACACACACACACACACACACACACACAGAGGTCAAAGCCACTGGGACGACTTACAGGGAGACCTATCTGAGGAGCGACCGGAATGCACTGTGGCCAGCTCTGGCTACAGAATAAACTGTTTATTTCAAACAGTCAAGGAACTTACAATTTGAGCATCAGCAAATGGGGGGAGACGGGTGAGGAGGGGAGGGAGTATGACGGGACCATCTGGAAGTCATTTTTCAAAGTGGAGGGTGATTAGTCCTTGTTGTGATACTGATTGTCTTACTCATACTGTCCTATCAAGAGTGTGATTGTGTGTCTACATTTGCTTTCACGTGAATGTACAGTACCAGTCAAAAAGTTTGGACTTTCCTACTCATTCAATGTTTTTTCTTTACTTCTACAAAGTAGAATAATAGTGAAGACATCAAAACTATGAAATAACACATTAAATCATGTAGTAACCAAAAAAGTGTTAAACAAATCAAAATATATTTGAGATTCTTCAAAATAGCCACCCTTTGTCTTGATGATAACTTTCACACTCTTGGCATTCTCTCAACCAGCTTCATGAGGTAGTCATTTGGATTGCTTTTCAATTAACAGGTGTGCCTTGTTAAAAGTTCATTTGTGGAATTTCTTTCCTTCTTAATGCGTTTGAGCCAATCAGTTGTGTTGTGACAAGGTAGGTGTGGTATACAGAAGATAGCCCTTTTTGGTAAAAGACCAAGTCCATATTATGGCAAGAACATCTTAAATAAGCAAAGAGAAATGACAGTCCATCATTACTTTAAGACATGAAGGTCAGTCAATCCTGAAAATTTCATGGAACTTTGAAAGTTTCTTCAAGTGCAGTTGCAAAAACCATCAAGTGCTATGATGAAACTGGCTCTCATGAGGACCGCCACAGGAAAGGAAGGCCCAGAGTTACCTCTGCTGCAGAGGATAAGTTCATTAGAGTTACCAGCCTCAGAAATTGCAGCCAAAAGAAATGCTTCACAGATTTCAAGTAACAGACACATCTCAACATTAACTGTTCAGAGACCTTCATGGTTGAATTGCTGCCAAGAAACCACTAGTAAAGGACACCAATAAGAAGAAGAGACTTTCTTGGGCCAAGAAACACGAGCAATGGACATTAGACGGGTGGAAATTTGTCCTTTGGCCTAATGAATCCAAAATTGAGATTTTTGGTTCCAACCGTTGTATTTTTGTGAGTAGGTGAATGGATGATCACTGTATGTGTGGTTCCCACCGAGAAGCATGGAGGAGGAGGTGTGATGGTGTGGGGGTGCTTTGCTGGTAACATTGTCTGTGATTTATTTAGAGTTTAAGGCACACTTAACCATCATGGCTACCACAGCATTCTGCAGTGATACGCAATCCCATCTGGTTTGCGCTTAGTGGGACTATCATTTGTTTTTCAATGGGACAATGACCCAACACACCTCCAGGCTATGTAAGGGCTATTTAACCAAGAAGGAGAGTGACCTCCTTCAAGACTGTGGGAAAAGCATTCCAGGTGTAGCTGGTTGAGAGAATGCAAAGCTATCAAGACAAAGGGTGGCTACTATGAAGAATCTAAAATATATTTTGATTTGTTTAACACTTTTTTGGTTACTACATCATTCCATATGTGTTTTTTCAGTTATGATGTTTTCACTATTATTCAACAGAAACAAACTTGAATGAGTTGGTGTGTCCAAACTTTTGACTGGTACTGTATGTGTTTTTGCAAATGTATGTACTGTATGTGTCTTTGTGGGGGGGGGTTTGAGAAACCAAATCTGGCTTTATTAGTTCTGATTGCTCTCGCTGTGTTAGAGGAAGGGCAGTGTGCGTGTCTGTGTGTGTGTGTGCGCGTGTATGTGCATGTGTGTGCGCTGTATGGCTACCGAGTCAGTCAAACATCAACAGAAATGGATTCTGCTATCCCCGGGATTTCACCCACGTCCAGACGTCTTTTGACAGAGTGAAGAGCATTTAATCTGACATTCTTTTTCAATGTTGTTGTTCCAAGCACTTGAACTCTTGTTTTAGCTGTAACTGCTTCTCTGTGGCTGAGTCTGCCGACTCCAAACTGGGTTTCACAATAACACCAATGTTCGGTAACGTCGCCAGGAAAGATTGTGTCCAGAAAATCACCTCTGGTTCACACAGAGATGGGAGTTGTCTTGTTTTGTCAAGAGCAGCTCAGCTCTCCATTCTCTCTCTGTTCTGATTGAACCCTGCACATCCTCACATCCTGTGTTTGATTCCAGCGAAAGGCAGACCCACACACACTCACACAGGTGCGTGTGCACACACACACTGAAAACAAACACAACACTGAACACACACACACCTACTTCCCATAACCTGCCCAGACATTCACACAGCTGTATGTTGCAAGGCTCACTCTGGCCCTCGGTCTCTGCTCACGGCCGAACCAGAAGAGGAAAAGACTTCACTGAAAGTGTCCCCTATTTTACATTCCCAAAATCCCCGCCCCTCCTCTTCCCCTGTGCGGCTCCTGCGGCCGTGCATACCGGACCCCACCCCCATTGTTAAGGTTGGTTGGTTGAGAGTGGCTCTTCCTGTTGCAGAGTGGCTGGGGCTAAGCGACGTGGACCAGCGCCTCTGTGTTGGAGCAGCTGGAGGAACTGGTGACGCTACAGGACCGGGAGGAGACCCCCACCGGACCCCCTGGAGACACCCATCTCGATATCTGTCCCCCCCCCAACAGCGGCAGCACCATGAGCAGCAGAGCCTAGTCAGAGCGGTGCCGGAGGAGCGCGGTGAGAGCAGCCACACAGGTAGGTGACCAGGGGGAGGGAGTCGGATACGTCTAGGGAGATATAGAAGGGATGGTAAAGGGGATACCTAGTCAGTTGTGCAACTGAATGCATTCAACTGTCTTCCGCATTTAGATTGCAGGGGTTATGAAATCACAGAGGTGGGGGGTAGAGGAAAAGTTAATGAGCAGATTTTAAACAAGCCAGTACAGTATGACTGAGTTTTGATTTCAAGCAACCTAACAATTCTGCTTGCACAGTATTAGTTTTACCACTTATTGAATTTGATTGAATAGAAGTAGACGATTCTGAATGCCAATGTCATTTCATAATGTAGCATTAGTACAGAGTAGAGACTACAATGTGAAACGCCTGCTCGGGGTCCAGTGTGCTGCCTGCCTGCCTGTCAGATTCCCTGCTTTCTCTGTGTGGCAGGCAGCAGCCTTTTTAAACAACCCATAAGTCACTGTGTCTCGCCATGTCAAAACAATTCCCTCTGTCATACCAGTGGATCCTCCATTTGTCTCCACATTTATTTTCAGTTGTGTGTTTTTGTTTTGTTTCTGCTCCATTCTCCATTTGTCCATTGTCCTTGTTGGTACGAGTTGGTTCTGAAGAGGGGGAGTCAGAAAGGAGAAGATTTGGGGGAAGAGCGGCAGGAAATAGCAGTCGAAGTATGTCGGGGAGAGTATACTACCATTGTGACATTCATTTTTTCTCTCTCTTTTCCTTCTTCGACTTGGAAGAGAACCCTGCGTGCGGATGACCCCAAAGCTGACTTTTTTATATATATTTATTTACCACAGATGTTTCGGAAAAAAGCTTCATCCTCCTTGAGAATGAGAAGAATATCAGAAAGCAATAGATGTAATAATTTCACCTTCTTCATTACTTTGTAGATGGTGCCTCTTTATCTTTAACCACCATTTCTCTTTATTGGCATTCAAGGTTGTCAGTGGAAACCACTCCATAGAACCCAGTTTGAAATCCCACCCCCAAAACATTGAGGAAGTCAGTTTCAAAAGAACTCCTAAACCTAGTGAAGCCCTTTAAGCGTAACACTTGCTTGTGGCTTTTTATTGGATGGAGTTAAAGTGTAAATTTACACTCTCCGGAAATGAGTGTGTTTGATTTAGACCTGCAGGCATGTTAGCTAATTCACGGCTAACATGCCCTGGGTGGTTTCTACTTTGACTTTGTATGTTTTTACTAAAACACATGTGCCTTCCCCTACTGTATGATTGTCATATGTCTACCAATCACATGCCTAGCTTGGGATAAAAGAGTTTTGATTTTTGAATCAATCATTTTGCAAATTATCTGCCAGGGTAATGATAAAAATAGTTGGGTGTGTAAAAATGGTCATGATTCATTTCGACGATAGTAGTGCACACTGCATGTTGACAGTAATAATCAGATGTTCTCTCCTGTCCTGCACAAGGGGAGTGGGGTTACAGTATACACACCTGGGTGGTCCTAAACGCTCTGACTCTGGGATTAAGTACCATGTAATCGGTTGGTTTGGGTGACCAATTTGGCCTGACTATAAGTCAGTATTTCTGCTGACGATGGTGTCATATTTGTAGTTTGGCTCCAGAAAGCATTAGAAACCGGCACTTGTAAGCACCAGATTTTGCCTTTAAAACTGATAATACCCCCTCCAATGCTACCCAGCTGTCAGAGTGTTAAGAGTTTTGGTTTGATATGCTTTTTTCTGGTTTGGTCTGAACTACCTCTTGAGTAGTTGCAGGGGGGGTTCACGTCTTCTTTACGTTTCTCAGAGCATAGTGGTGGTTCAGTCCCTTTGTCATTGTTTTCATCTCCATTATGTGTTTCACCTTAACATCACTCATGTCTAGTGTTCAGTATGCTCAGCTATGACTCTCATTATGAGTGTTAGGGGTCGTTGGTAAAGGGCTTGTGTGTTCTCTGACTTTGTCTCCTCTATTCCCCCCCACATTTCTCCCTTCTTTTCCCCCTCTCCATCTCTCCCCACCCTGTTTTCACCCTCTCTCCATCTCAACCCCTCTCTTCAATCCTTTCTCGACTCATCCCCCTCCTCACCTCACCCACCCTCCTTCGTCCCACCCTACCCTCTCTCAGGGAACATCGATCGCGGGCGCAGCTCATCTTTCCATGAGGTGCGTGGTCTTCGGGAAACTGAAATGAGGCCGGTGGCCGACGAAACGTCCAGCAGCGGCAGCAACAACACCGTCCTGCAGCGACTCCTACAGGAGCAGATGCGCTATGGTGAGGGACGCAACTACCAGCTGGCCATGCAGCAACAGCAGCAACATCAACAACAACAGCAGCAGCAGAGGCAGCAGCAGGAGGGTGGGGTGAGCGGGGGCTACCCAGGCCATGGAGGGCCCAACGATGAACGGCACGACTCTATGGTGCCCCACATCGCCCGGCAGGAGCCTCAGGGACAGGAGCTGCAGGCAGACAGTGGCGTGGAGAAGCTGGGCTCCCGCGGCGGGGGTAGTAGTGGAGGAGGAGGAATGAGTGGTGGTGGGGGAGGGAGCAGCCAGGGTCCCAACCCCGAGGACTTACCCACCTACGAGGAGGCCAAGGTGCAGTCGCAGTATTTCCGGGGCCACCCGCACCACCAACAACAACAACAACACCAACATCAACAACAACAACAGTTGCCTCCGTCAGTGGGCGCTGCGTTTTACGTGACAGCTGCAACCAACAACGGCAAGGTGCGTACGGAGGGGCGTCCAACGGTGCAGCGGCTGAGCACCGGGGGCAAAGTGCATCAGGACGACGGACTCAAGGACCTGAAGCAGGGTCACGTACGTTCCCTCTCCGAGCGCCTCATGCAGCTCTCGTTGGCCACCAGCGGGGTGAAGGCCCACGCCCCCATCACCAGTGCCCCCCTTTCCCCCCAGCTTCCCCCTCCAGGTCCCCCGGGGGATTACTACAAGCCCTCAGGCCAGCATCGGGGCCCCCCACCTGACTACCCCTTCAAGAACATGGGCTCCCCTTCCAAACAGCAGCCGCAGCATCAGGAGCAAGGAGGGCACTATTACCAGGAGCATCGGCCCAGGGACCTGGGCAGGAACGAGGTGCCACACGTCCGCTACCAGCCTCCACCAGAGTACGGCTCCTTCAGGTGAGTAAGATGGACACACTTCACTCCGTACTGACTCACTGTGTGTCTAACTGTCCGAGTGAACATCCTGTCTGTCTGAGCTGTATCACTGTTACTATCGTATCAAACTTGAATTTCATGTTGTTGATGTGGCTACCAGAATATAGTTAAAGAAATCTGATCCCATTGTCTTGTTCAGTTGAATCACGCACACCTGACTCAGTTGAGAAACACACACACTCCCCCAACATGGCCCTAGAGAGACAGACTGCCCCTTGTCTGCTGGCTAAGGAATGTCTATTTACTGCATTTATTTAAAGTCTCTGCTGGTGTGCTGTCCAAAGCTTCAACAATTCATATACCTGCTGCGTCTTGAGTAGGATTGGATGGTATCCAGATTTACATACCTTCATACCGTGCCTGTGCAATTCTGGGATATACAGTATTACTGGCAGTGCACACAAGGGGCAAACATTTTTTTCTAACGTCAAAAAAGTTTGTATAAAACGTCAGTTACCAGAATGCTAAATAAATGCTAACAAGTACTAAGGAATTGCTAACGATCAAATGCAAACATTAACTACTAAAGCTTATTACAAAATTGTGACGTTTTTGTTTTGGTGTTCTGTTTTTTTTCCGTCTGTACGAACAAAAAAAATCTTGAGGCAAGCCGAAGTTCGGTTGCCGAGGTCTTCGGCCCTTCGTCTATGTTCGGTCAACAGTAGAGATTCTTCAATTAAGTGTTTTTTGTTATTCAACGATAGACAACTAGTTTTCATGCACATATTCACTTGATATACTGCACCAAACATCTTAGTGAACATTATCAAGTTAGCAAAACACAGCTGGAGAGAATTTATTTGGCAAATCTTACATAGTTAATTGAATAAGATATATAGCTGGCAAAAATTTGCAGTGATTTTCTTGTAACTTCGTCGCCTTACTTAGTGTCTTCAGAAAGTATTCATACCCCTTATTCCACATTTTGCTGTGTTACAGCCTGAATTCAAAATGGTAGAAAAATGTATATAATCGTCCATCTACACACATTACCCCATAATGACATCACAATACCCCATAATGACATCACAATACCCCACAATGACATCACAATACCCCATAATGACAAAGTGGAAACATGTTTTTAGAAATGTTTGCTAATTTATTTAAAATGAAATACAGAAATATCCAATTTACACCTGTTTGTTATTACACTCCAAATTGTGTTCAAGTGCATCCAATTTCCTTTGATCATCCTTGAGATGTCACAATAACTTAATTGGAGCCCACCTGTGGCCAAGTCAATTGTTTGGACATGATTTAAAAAGAAACACACTTGTCTATATAAGGTCGCACAGTTGACAGTGCATGTCAGAGCAGAAACTATACCATATAGAGAGAATTGTGATGAGAATTGAAACATGTTTTCACTTTGTCGTTATTGTGTGTAGATTGGTAAGGCATTTTTTTCTATTGAATCCATTTTGAAATTAGACTAACACAACAAAATGTGGAATAAGTCAAGGGGTATGAATACTTTCTGAAGACACTGTAAATTGCGCTGCAGGAGTGACTCACCTCACAAAGCATCTGTTTTGCTCGTTGTGCTTTTTTGTAAATAAAACCGTGACTTAGTAAAACAGCTGTATGAGAAAATAGTACCAGTATGCATCATAATGAAAAATTACGCAATCTGCTTCATCTATTACTTATTGCACAAGTTGACTGCAGGTATTTACTTAAAAAGTACAAATAATCACATTTATAAAACAAAAACTTTATTGACGTTATTGGAAAATCACACCGAGGGTATTTCGAAACACCCCGGGATACGGTATATACAGTATACCGTCCAACTATAGTCTTGAGTATTTTTTGATACATTTAACATTCCTAGGGGTGATTTAGGCTTTTACCCTTGAACTCTGTGACTTTCAGTCATAATCGGGGTCATTGCCTACACACACAGTGCTGGAGGGCTACCTACCTGTCCTTCATATATCATCCAGCCAGCCAGCCTACCTACCTACCTACCTACCTACCTATCTACCTGTCTGCATACATACCTACCTGTCTGCATACATACCTACCTGTTTGCATACATACCTACCTGTCTGCATACATACCTACCTGTCTGCATACATACCTACCTGTCTGCATACCTACCTACATGCCTTTGTACCTACCTGCCTACCTACCTGTCTGCATACCTACCTACATGCCTTTCTACCTACCTGTCTACCTACCTACATGCCTCCCTCCCTCCCTCCCTACCTGTCTGACTACCTGTCTGACGACCTACCTGCATGCTTTTCCCCCTACCTACCTAACTACCTACCTGTCTGCCTACCTACATGCCTTTCCCCCTACCTACCTAACTACCTACCTGTCTACCTACCTCCCTCCCTCCCTGTCTGACTACCTACCTACATGCCTTTCCCCCTACCTACCTAACTACCTACCTGTCTGCCTACCTACCTGTCTGCCTACCTACTGTCTGCCTACCTACTGTCTGCATAACTACCTGTCTATCTACCTACAGTGAGGGAAAAAAGTATTTGAACCCCTGGTGATTTTGTACAGTGCCTTGCGAAAGTATTCGGCCCCCTTGAACTTTGCGACCTTTTGCCACATTTCAGGCTTCAAACATAAAGATAAAACTGTATTTTTTTGTGAAGAATCAACAACAAGTGGGACACAATCATGAAGTGGAACGACATTTATTGGATATATCAAACTTTTTTAACAAATCAAAAACTGAAAAATTGGGCGTGCAAAATTATTCAGCCCCCTTAAGTTAATACTTTGTAGCGCCACCTTTTGCTGCGATTACAGCTGTAAGTCGCTTGGGGTATGTCTATCAGTTTTGCACATCGAGAGACTGAAATTTTTTCACATTCCTCCTTGCAAAACAGCTCGAGCTCAGTGAGGTTGGATGGAGAGCATTTGTGAACAGCAGTTGTCAGTTCTTCCAGAATGGTCCTGTATTTGGCTCCATCCATCTTCCCATCAATTTTAACCATCTTCCCTTTCCCTGCTGAAGAAAAGCAGGCCCAAACCATGATGCTGCCACCACCATGTTTGACAGTGGGGATAGTGTACAGGGTGATGAGCTGTGTTGCTTTTACGCCAAACATAACGTTTTGCATTGTTGCCAAAAAGTTCAATTTTGGTTTCATCTGACCAGAGCACCTTCTTCCACGTTTGGTGTGTCTCCCAGGTGGCTTGAGGCAAACTTTAAACAACACTTTTTATGGATATCTGCCACTCTTCCATAAAGGCCAGATTTGTGCAATATACGACTGATTGTTGTCCTATGGACAGAGTCTCCCACCTCAGCTGTAGATCTCTGCAGTTCATCCAGAGTGATCATGGGCCTCTTGGCTGCATCTCTGATCAGTCTTCTCCTTGTATGAGCTGAAAGTTTAGAGGAACGGCCAGGTCTTGGTAGATTTGCAGTGGTCTGATACTCCTTCCATTTCAATATTATTGCTTGCACAGTGCTCCTTGGGATGTTTAAAGCTTGGGAAATCTTTTTGTATCCAAATCCGGCTTTAAACTTCTTCACTACAGTATCTCGGACCTGCCTGGTGTGTTCCTTGTTCTTCATGATGCTCTCTGCGCTTTTAACGGACCTCTGAGACTATCACAGTGCAGGTGCATTTATACGGAGACTTGATTACACACAGGTGGATTATATTTATCATCATTAGTCATTTAGGTCAACATTGGATCGTTCAGAGATCCTCACTGAACTTCTGGAGAGAGTTTGCTGCACTGAAAGTAAAGGGGCTGAATAATTTTGCACGCCCAATTTTTCAGTTTTTGATTTGTTAAAAAAGTTTGAAATATCCAATAAATGTCGTTCCACTTCATGATTGTGTTCCACTTGTTGTTGATTCTTCACAAAAAAATACAGTTTTATATCTTTATGTTTGAAGCCTGAAATGTGGCAAAAGGTCGCAAAGTTCAAGGGGGCCGAATACTTTCGCAAGGCACTGTACGTTTGCCCACTGACAAAGAAATAATCGGTCTATAATTTTAATGGTAGGTTTATTTGAACAGTGAGAAACAGAATACAACCAAAAAATCCAGAAAAACGCATGTCAAAAATGTTATAAATTGATTTGCATTTTAATGAGGGAAATAAGTATTTGACCCCTCTGCAAAACATGACTTAGTACTTGGTGGCAAAACCCTTGTTGGCAATCACAGAGGTCAGACGTTTCTTGTAGTTGGCCACCAGGTTTGCACACATCTCAGGAGGGATTTTGTCCCACTCCTCTTTGCAGATCTTCTCCAAGTCATTAAGGTTTCACGGCTGACGTTTGTCAACTTGAACTTTCAGCTCCTTCCACAGATTTCCTATGGGATTAAGGTCTGGAGACTGGCTAGGCCACTCCCGGACCTTAATGTGCTTCTTCTTGAGCCACTCTTTTGTTGCCTTGGCCGTGTGTTTTGGGTCATTGTCATGCTGGAATACCCATCCACGACCCATTTTCAATGCCCTGGCTGAGGGAAGGAGGTTCTCACCCAGGATTTGACGGTACATGGCCCCGTCCATCGTCCCTTTGATGTGGTGAAGTTGTCCTGTACCCTTGGCAGAAAAACACCCCCAAATCATAATGTTTCCACCTCCATGTTTGACGGTGGGGATGGTGTTCTTGGGGTCATAAGCAGCACTAAAAAAATAAGAATTTGTTCTTAACTGACTTGCCTAGTTAAATAAAGGTTAAACATTTTTTTTAAATCCTCCTCCAAACATGGCGAGTTGAGTTGATACCAAAGAGCTCCATTTTGGTCTCATCTGACCACAACACTTTCACCCAGTTGTCCTCTGAATCATTCAGATGATCATTGGCAAACTTCAGACGGGTATGTACAGTGGGGAGAACAAGTATTTGATACACTGCCGATTTTGGAGGTTTTCCTACTTACAAAGCATGTAGAGGTCTGAAATTATTATCATAGGTACACTTCAAATCAAATCAAATCAAATGTTATTTGTCACATACACATGGTTAGCAGATGTTAATGCGAGTGTAGCGAAATGCTTGTGCTTCTAGTTCCGACAATGCAGTAATAACCAACAAGTAATCTAACTAACAATTCCTAAACTACTGTCTTATACACAGTGTAAGGGGATAAAGAATATGTACATAAGGATATATGAATGAGTGATGGTACAGAGCAGCATAGGCAAGATACAGTAGATGGTATCGAGTACAGTATATACATTTGAGATGAGTATGTAAACAAAGTGGTATAGTTAAAGTGGCTAGAGATACATGTATTACATAAGGATGCAGTCGATGATATAGAGTACAGTATATACGTATGCATATGAGATGAATAATGTAGGGTAAGTAACATTATATAAGGTAGCATTGTTTAAAGTGGCTAGTGATATATTTACATCATTTCCCATCAATTCCCATTATTAAAGTGGCTGGAGTTGAATCAGTGTCAGTGTGTTGGCAGCAGCCACTCAATGTTAGTGGTGGCTGTTTAACAGTCTGATGGCCTTGAGATAGAAGCTGTTTTTCAGTCTCTCAGTCCCAGCTTTGATGCACCTGTACTGACCTCGCCTTCTGGATGATAGCGGGGTGAACAGGCAGTGGCTCGGGTGGTTGATGTCCTTGATGATCTTTATGGCCTTCCTGTAACATCGGGTGGTGTAGGTGTCCTGGAGGGCAGGTAGTTTGCCCCCGGTGATGCGTTGTGCAGACCTCACTACCCTCTGGAGAGCCTTACGGTTGAGGGCGGAGCAGTTGCCGTACCAGGCGGTGATACAGCCTGCCAGGATGCTCTCGATTGTGCATCTGTAGAAGTTTGTGAGTGCTTTTGGTGACAAGCCGAATTTCTTCAGCCTCCTGAGGTTGAAGAGGCGCTGCTGCGCCTTCTTCACGATGCTGTCTGTGTGAGTGGACCAATTCAGTTTGTCTGTGATGTGTATGCCAAGGAACTTAAAACTTGCTACTCTCTCCACTACTGTTCCATCGATGTGGATAGGGGGGTGTTCCCTCTGCTGTTTCCTGAAGTCCACAATCATCTCCTTAGTTTTGTTGACGTTGAGTGTGAGGTTATTTTCCTGACACCACACTCCGAGGGCCCTCACCTCCTCCCTGTAGGCCGTCTCGTCGTTGTTGGTAATCAAGCCTACCACTGTTGTGTCATCCGCAAACTTGATGATTGAGTTGGAGGCGTGCGTGGCCACGCAGTCGTGGGTGAACAGGGAGTACAGGAGAGGGCTCAGAACGCACCCTTGTGGGGCCCCAGTGTTGAGGATCAGCGGGGAGGAGATGTTGTTACCTACCCTCACCACCTGGGGGCGGCCCGTCAGGAAGTCCAGTACCCAGTTGCACAGAGCGGGGTCGAGACCCAGGGTCTCGAGCTTGATGACGAGCTTGGAGGGTACTATGGTGTTAAATCCCGAGCTGTAGTCGATGAACAGCATTCTCACATAGGTATTCCTCTTGTCCAGATGGGTTAGGGCAGTGTGCAGTGTGGTTGAGATTGCATCGTCTGTGGACCTATTTGAGCGGTAAGCAAATTGGAGTGGGTCTAGGGTGTCAGGTAGGGTGGAGGTGATATGGTCCTTGACTAGTCTCTCAAAGCACTTCATGATGACGGAAGTGAGTGCTACGGGGCGGTAGTCGTTTAGCTCAGTTACCTTAGCTTCAACTGTGAGAGACGGAATCTAAAACAAAAATCCATAAAATCACATTGTATGATTTGTAAGTAATTCATTTGCATTTTATTGCATGACATAAGTATTTGATACATCAGAAAAGCAGACCCTTGAACGATAGGGCCGCATGAACTAAGAGCTCCGCACAAGTAGTTTCCAATTCCTAATAATACCTCCACTCAAGTTCAAACTCATTTAGCTTTAGTAAAAAAAAAAAGTCATGGCGGCTACAAAAGGCGACACTACAGGTGAGATTTTTACCCGGACTCGAAAATTAGCGACGGAAAAAGCCTCCAAGAAGAAGCTAGCTTCAGAAAAAGCCAGCGCCATTAGCCAGGAGCAAGAGGACCCGCTCCCCCCCGAGGCACAATGAATGCCAACCTCGCACTCTGTCGAAGACATCCTTTCTGAGTTGAGATCCCAACGTACAGAACTAAACACTAAATTAGATGCCATTAACTCTCAGCTCAGTGTGATAGGGGGCAAGGTGACAATCCTGGAAAAAGCTTTGCCTGACATCAACAACAAGATAACCATATCCATGGAAAACTTATTGACAGATGCCATGGAAACAATAGCATATGCTAAAAAGAAAATAGAGCATCTGGAAGAGAAAACAGAGGACCTGGAAAACAGGGGGCGAAGGAATAATTGTGTTCTATTCAATCTGGGCGAAAAAGAAGAGGGAAACATGCCACTGATCCGCTACCTGCAAGACAAACTTCCCGAGTGGCTCCACCTGTCCACCGACAGGCCCATAGAACTCGAGAGAGCTCACCGAGCACTGAGGCCCCCACCAGCAGCCAGACAACCACCGCGCCCAATCACCATACGTTTCCTGAGATTCACCGACAAGGAATGAGTCCTACAGGCGGCGAAAAACAACACCATCACAGTGGGAACCGCCAAACTCACTTTACACCAGGACCTGTCAGCTGGAATACGCCGAAAGCGCCGAGAGTTTGACGAAGTGAAGAAATACTCAATTTCTCAGAAAGGAGTCTATAGATGTAATATATTTAGCCTTTAATGGATGGTGCTGTGACAAGAAGGGTTTCAACTTCATTCAACTGAGTTCTAAACCTCCTCTTGGAGGTAAATGAGGAAATTACATGTCTAATTTGAAGATATAAAAAAAGGGATCTTGGCACATCGAATTCACTGCAGAGCTCTTGAAAGGATTTCAGTGTAGTGGTTTTCTGATTAAATAGGTCTGAAAAGGTCCTGATTCCTAGAGTATGCCAAAGATTAAAGTTGGCATCCTTCAGGGCTTTTGGCAAGTCTGGGTTGCCTACTATAGGCGAGTGAGAACATATTTGGAAAGGAAATGCCCAGGTATTTCTTACAGTCTCTCCACGCTAGTAGGGTGCTGTAAATTGGCTATGTTGCCCACTTCACTAAAGTTATTAATGAATATAATTGAGCTTAAGGGCAATGAACCACAGGATTGGGCTTCTATCTGAATCCACGTTGACTCTTGTCTGTTTGTGATCCATGTTAGCATATTGCGGATTTGGGCAGACCAGTAGTACAATTGAAGCAAGGGAAGGGCAAGACCACCCTTAGATTCAGGTTTCGATAGAGTGGAAAACTTGATCCTAGGTTTTTTGTTGCCCCATATAAATTTGGTGATGCTTTGGTTAGATGTTTTGAAAAAGGAAACTGGGAGATAGCATGGGAGCATCTGAAATAAGTAGTTCAGTCTAGGGAGGATGTTCATACGGATGACATTAATTCTTCCTACTAAGCTAATTGGGAGGGAGATCCAGGTTTGGAGATTGTTCTTGGTTCGATCCAGGAGTGGAAGATAATTTGCCTTTATCCATCTGGGCCTGGGGACTTATTAGGTGGCATGGAGGTAATTGCCTCCAGGATCTCCTCAGGAGTGAAGGGGGAGTTGAGATCTTCTTGGTCGGTCTCTGATAGTTTAGGTAGCGAGATTCCCTCTAGGAAAGAGTGGAGTTCTGCCTCCGTGTGTTTTCTCTCAGCGGTGTATAGTTTGCAGTAAAAATCATGAAAAGTTAAATTGATCTTTTTTGGGTCATATGTGACCTCGTCCTCGCTGTTCGGATAGCCATGATTGTACGCTCCAAATGCTTGGCGATGGTCTTGTTGCCCATTCCAGCCTTGTGTAGGTTTACAATCTTGTCACTGACATCCTTGGAGAGCTCTTTGGTCTTGGCCATGGTGGAGAGTTTGGAATCTGATTGATTGATTGCTTTTGTGGATAGGTGTCTTTTATACAGGTAACAAGCTGAGATTAGGAGAACTCCCTTTAAGAGTGTGCTCCTAATCTCAGCTCGTTACCTGTATAAAAGAGACCTGTGAGCCAGAAATCTTTCTGATTGAGAGGGGGTCAAATACTTATTTCTCTCATTAAAAATGCAAATCAATTTAGAACATTTTTGACAAGCATCTCTCACTGTTCAAAACACCTACTATTAAAATTATAGACTGATCATGTCTTTGTCAGTGTGCAAACGTACAAAATCAGCAGGGGATCAAAAAATGTTTTTCCTCACTGTACCTGTCTACCCACCTGCCTGCCTCTCTACCTGCCGGTCTGCCTGCCTCTCTACCTGCCTACCTCCCTGCTTCTCTACCTGCCTACCTCCCTGCGTGCCTGCTTGCCTGCCTTCTTGCCTTCCTACTTGACTGTCTGTTGAGGTGAGCAGGTTTATTGATTAGCTGGATAGCTGAGGAGTAAGGCATTCACTCTCTCACACATCACACACACACACACACACACACACACACACACACACACACACACACACACACACACACACACACACACACACACACACACACACACACACACACACACACACACACACACACACACACACACACAGAAAGAGAGAGAGACACACAGAGACACACACAGAGATAGAAACATAGCCAGAGCCAGTTGTCTGGATAGAAGGGATAGAGATCCTGTTCTGCCTGTTTTCCCTCCTTCTTGCTTATTCGTTTACCTCAAGTAAATCACTGGCAAACAGAGATGAGTACCGCAGAATTTTTATCATCAGCTAAAACCTGTGGCGACATGATTGTTCGCACTCTGATGACGTCCCTTATAGACACAGGAATGTTTGCTTATTTCAAAAGTGGTTCACAATTGTTTTTTTGTCAGTTGGAAAAAACCCAGACTTGTTGGTGTATGGCAGGTGAATCACCATAGTAAACGGATAGTGTCATTGTATATGTTTTGCCTGGTGATATGTTTTGTTGTATACTAAAACAAACACTAAGATAGTATCATCATTTCTATCTATGGACTGTTGGAGACCCACATAAAGTCATACGGTAAACCAACTGACATTCCCTTCTTCGTATTAACCTCTCTGATTGGCTGTCGTGTCCACAGATCCAATAAGGAGAGCTCGGTCCACTCCCAGAGATCTGTCCATCACCACAGCCCCACCTCCTCTGTCACCTCTGTGGGCTCTCTGTCCCGAGCCCAGTCCTCCACCCTCAATAGTCTGCTCAGTGCCTCTCACCCATCCCACACACCCCCCCACCCCCAAGGGGATCCCTACGCCTCCATGGGCCCCCGAAGCCCCCAGGGCCCTGGATCACACCAGGGAGACCTGTACTGCCCTGGGGCCATTCACCCTCCACTTCAGAGGGGCCACGGCTTCCCACACGACCCATACGGCTCCACCTCCAGGATGCACCACCAGCAGCAGCAGCACCACCAATTTCAACAACAGCAGCAGCAACAACAACAGCAGCAGCAACAACAACAGCAGCAGCAACAACAACTCCAGCACCAACAGTACCACTCCCAGTCATCCCAGGGCCACCCTCCCCAGCACTACCCTCACCCCCAGGGGGACCCCTTCACCATGTTGGCACGCGCCCAGCAGATGGTGGACATGCTGTCGGAAGAGAACAGGCTGCTCAAGCAGGAGATGGTGGTGTGCTCTGATAAGGTCAACAAGCTGCAGAAGGTAAAAGGTTGATTGTTTACACATTTTAAAATGCTAGGCAGGGTCACCAGGGTTGTGTAGGTTACTTTCTATATATAATCTGTTACAGTTACTTGTTACCTGTCCACAATTGTAATCAGTAACATAGCTTTTGGTTTACCCAAACTCTGTAACGTAATCTGAATACTTTCAGTTACTTTTAGATTATTTTCCTCTTAAGATGCACAGGTTAGTAGCTGGCACAGCCACAAAGTCATAAAATCTGATTGAACAACATCTATTGCAGAATAAGTCCATGTTAGAGTTTACATAGCTGGCCATAAATGGATGTTGCATTTTACTTTGTGTTGGTTATGTAGCTTCTTCTAACCCATTGCTTTCTACTTCAGATAATAATACGATTAGACTATATCAATTAATTTAATACCCCTTGATCTTCAAGAATAGGACTTGGAAATATAAATGAGCCAAATTGTTATACCTGAGCATAACCCCACAACTAAGGACTAATTAGCCTAGGATTTTGTTGTTATGGAGGACTGATTGGAGCTCATAAATGCTGCTCTCAGAATGTCATGTTTTGAGCACTACTGAAAAGCGCTATTTGGATGTGAAAAACTATACTAAACAAAAATATAAATGCAACATGTAAAGGGTTAGTCCTATGTTTCATGAGCTGAAATAAAAGATCCCAGAAATGTTCCAAATGCACAAAAAGCTTATTTCGGTCAAATTTTGTGCACACATGTTTACATCCCTGTTAGTGAGCATTTCTCCTTTGTCAAGATAATCCATCCACCTGACATGTGTGGAATATCAATCAGTTGATTAAACAGCATGATCATGACACAGGTGCACATTAAAAGACCACTCTAAAATGTGCTGTTTTGTCACACAACACAATGCCACAGATCACATCAAATCAAATCAAATTTATTTATATAGCCCTTCGTACATCAGCTGATATCTCAAAGTGCTGTACAGAAACCCAGCATAAAACCCCAAACAGCAAGCAATGCAGGTGTAGAAGCACGGTGGCTAGGAAAAACTCCCTAGAAAGGCCAAAACCTAGGAAGAAACCTAGAGAGGAACCAGGCTATGTGGGGTGGCCAGTCCTCTTCTGGCTGTGCAGGGTGGAGATTATAACAGAACATGGCCAAGATGTTCAAATGTTCATAAATAACCAGCATGGTCCAATAATAATAAGGCAGAACAGTTGAAACTGGAGCAGCAGCACGGCCAGGTGGACTGGGGACAGCAAGGAGTCATCATGTCAGGTAGTCCTGAGGCATGGTCCTAGGGCTCAGGTCCTCCGAGAGAGAGAAAGAAAGAGAGAATTAGAGAGAGCACACTTAGATTCACACAGGACACCGAATAGGACAGGAGAAGTACTCCAGATATAACAAACTGACCCTAGCCCCCCGACACATAAACTGCTGCAGCATAAATACTGGAGGCTGAGACAGGAGGGGTCAGGAGACACTGTGGCCCCATCCGAGGACACCCCCGGACAGGGCCAAACAGGAAGGATATAACCCCACCCACTTTGCCAAAGCACAGCCCCCACACCACTAGAGGGATATCTTCAACCACCAACTTACCATCCTGAGACAAGGCCGAGTATAGCCCACAAAGATCTCCGCCACGGCACAACCCAAGGGGGGGGCGCCAACCCAGACAGGATGATCACATCAGTGACTCAACCCACTCAGGTGACGCACCCCTCCCAGGGACGGTATGAAAGAGCCCCAGTAAGCCAGTGACTCAGCCCCTGTAATAGGGTTAGAGGCAGAGAATCCCAGTGGAAAGAGGGTAACCGGCCAGGCAGAGACAGCAAGGCCGGTTCGTTGCTCCAGAGCCTTTCCGTTCACCTTCCCACTCCTGGGCCAGACTACACTCAATCATATGACCCACTGAAGAGATGAGTCTTCAGTAAAGACTTAAAGGTTGAGACCGAGTTTGCGTCTCTGACATGGGTAGGCAGACCGTTCCATAAAAATGGAGCTCTTTTGGAGAAAGCCCTGCCTCCAGCTGTTTGTTTAGAAATTCTAGGGACAATTAGGAGGCCTGCGTCTTGTGACCGTAGTGTACGTGT
Organism: Oncorhynchus masou masou; assembly: GCF_036934945.1. Lineage (NCBI taxonomy): Eukaryota > Metazoa > Chordata > Actinopteri > Salmoniformes > Salmonidae > Oncorhynchus > Oncorhynchus masou. The sequence continues at coordinate 70,015,569 of NC_088223.1, forward strand.
AGGTATGTACGGCAGGACCAAATCAGAGAGATAGGTAACTCGAGATAGATAACTCGAGAAGTCTCGAGTTTTGAGGGAGCATGCAATTGGCATACTGACTGCAGGAATGTCCACCAGAGCTGAATGTTAATTTCTCTACCATAAGCCGCCTCCAACGTTGTTTTAGAGAATTTGGCATTACGTCCAACCGGCCTCACAACTGCAGACCACGTGTAACCACGCCAGCCCAGAACCTCCACTTCCAGGTTCTTCACCTGCGGGACCGTCTGAAACTTACTATTTCTCTGTAATTAAATCCCTTTTGTGGGGGAAAAATAATTCTGATTGGCTGAGCCTGGCCCCCAGGTGGGCATGCCTTTGCCCTCCCAGACCCACCCATGGCTGTGCCCCTGCCCAGTCATGTGAAATCCATAGGTTAGGGCATAATGTATTTATTTAAATTGACTGATTTCCTTATATGAACTGTAATGCATGTTGTGTTTATATTTTTGTTCAGTATAGATGGAAATTTTCCATGATGAAAATAATTCATCTCCAATTCAACATTGGGTAAAAATACACATATACATTTCCACAATAACCACAATAAGGCGCAAATAGGGCTACTGCAGTCATGAAATTTGGTCAGCCGGTTATCGTCTTGTAAATGCATGCCAGCCTCAGTAATTGACCACAGTAGTGTAAAGTGTTGAAGTAAAAATACTTGAAAGTATTACTAAAGTAATTTTGGGGGGTATCTGTACCTTACTTTACTATTTATATTTTTGACAACTTTTACTTTTACTTCACTACATTCCTAAGGATAATTATGTACGTTTTACTCCATACATTTTTCCTGTCACCCAAACATTCTTGTTACAATTTGAATGCTTAGCACAACAGGAAAAAAGTCTAATTCACACTCTTCTCAAGAGAACATAACTGGTCATCCCTACTGCCTCTGATCTGGAGGACTCACTGAACACACTCTTCCTTTGTATATTATGCATGAGTGTTGGCGTGTGCCCCTGGCTATCCATACATTTAAAAAACAAGAAAATGGTGCCTTTTGTTTTGCTTAATATAAGGAGTTTGAAATTATTTATACTTTTACTTTTGATACTTAAGTATATTTTAGCAATTATATTTAATTTAGATATTTAAGTATATTTAAAACCAAATACTTTTAGACTTTTACAGGGTGATTTTCACTTATACTTAAATCATTTTCAATTAAGTTATCTTTACTTTTACTCAAGTATGAAAATTGGGTACTTCTTCCACCACTGATTGATGGTTAATTAACAAACACGTTTAGCATCTCCAAGCCTTCGCGTTCAAGCCACTGAAACACGCCTTTGGAATATCTACATTGAAAAAAGTCTAATAAATCCATTTAATATACACCATCACATTCAATCCAGTATTTCTTTTAGGCAGGTCTAGAGAAACATTATGATATAAAGAAAATGTATTTCAGAAGAACACAATGTGATTTGGCCTACTGCATGTTATCTGGGTATGCAAATCAAATCAAATGTATTTGTCATATACACATGGTTAGCAGATGTTAATGCGAGTGTAGCGAAATGCTTGTGCTTCTAGTTCCGACAATGCAGTAATAACCAACAAGTAATCTAGCTAACAATTCCAAAACTACTACCTTATAGACACAAGTGTAAGGGGATAAAGAATATGTACATAAAGAAATATGAATGAGTGATGGTACAGAGCGGCATAGGCAAGATACAGTAGATGGTATCGAGTACAGTATATACATATGAGATGAGTATGTAAACAAAGTGGCATAGTTAAAGTGGTTAGTGATACATGTATTACATAAAGATGCAGTAGATGATGTAGAGTACAGTATATACGTATACATATGAGATGAGATGAATGATGTAGGGTATGTAAACATTATATTAGGTAGCATTGTTTAAAGTGGCTAGTGATATATTTTACATAATTTCCCATCAATTCCCATTATTAAAGTGGCTGGAGTTGAGTCAGTGTGTTGGCAGCAGCCACTCAATGTTAGTGGTGGCTGTTTAACAGTCTGATGGCCTTGAGATAGAAGCTGTTTTTCAGTCTCTCGGTCCCAGCTTTGATGCACCTGTACTGACCTCGCCTTCTGGATGATAGCGGGGTGAACAGGCAGTGGCTCGGGTGGTTGTTGTCCTTGATGATCTTTATGGCCTTCCTGTGACATCGGGTGGTGTAGGTGTCCTGGAGGGCAGGTAGTTTGCCCCCGGTGATGCGTTGTGCAGACCTCACTACACTCTGGAGAGCCTTACGGTTGTGGGCGGAGCAGTTGCCGTACCAGGCGGTGATACAGCCCGCCAGGATGCTCTCGATTTTGCATCTGTAGAAGTTTGTGAGTGCTTTAGGTGACAAGCCGCATTTCTTCAGCCTCCTGTTGAAGAGACGCTGCTGCGCCTTCTTCACAATGCTGTCTGTGTGGGTGGACCAATTCAGTTTGTCTGTGATGTGTACGCCGAGGAACTTAAAACTTACTACCCTCTCCACTACTGTTCCATCGATGTGGATAGAGGGGTGTTCCCTCTGCTGTTTCCTGAAGTCCACAATCATCTCCTTAGTTTTGTTGACGTTGAGTGTGAGGTTATTTTCCTGACACCACACTCCGAGGGCCCTCACCTTCTCCCTGTAGGCCGTCTCGTCGTTGTTGGTAATCAAGCCTACCACTGTTGTGTCGTCCGCAAACTTGATGATTGAGTTGGAGGCGTGCGTGGCCACGCAGTCGTAGGTGAACAGGGAGTAAAGGAGAGGGCTCAGAACGCACCCTTGTGGGGCCCCAGTGTTGAGGATCAGCGGGGTGGAGATGTTGTTGCCTACCCTCACCACCTGGGGGTGGCCCGTCAGGAAGTCCAGGACCCAGTTGCACAGGGCGGGGTCGAGACCCAGGGTCTCGAGCTTGATGACGAGCTTGGAGGGTACTATGGTGTTAAATCCCGAGCTGTAGTCGATGAACAGCATTCTCACATAGGTATTCCTCTTGTCCAGATGGGTTAGGGCAGTGTGCAGTGTGGTTGAGATTGCATCGTCTGTGGACCTATTTGGGCGGTAAGCAAATTGGAGTGGGTCTAGGGTGTCAGCTAGGGTGGAGGTGATATGGTCCTTGATTAATCTCTCAAAGCACTTCATGATGACGGAAGTGAGTGCTACGGGGCGGTAGTCGTTTAGCTCAGTTACCTTATCTTTCTTGGGAACAGGAACAATGGTGGCCCTCTTGAAGCATGTGGGAACAGCAGACTGGGATAGGGATTGATTGAATATGTCCGTAAACACACCAGCCAGCTGGTCTGCGCATGCTCTGAGGGCTCGGCTGGGGATGCCGTCTGGGCCTGCAGCCTTGCGAGGGTTAACACGTTTAAATGTTTTCCTCACGTCGGCTGTAGTGAAGGAGAGTCCGCATGTTTTGGTTGCGGGCCGTGTCAGTGGCACTGTATTGTCCTCAAAGCGGGCGAAAAAGTTATTTAGTCTGCCTGGGAGCAAGACATCCTGGTCCGTGACGGGGCTGGTTTTCTTTTTGTAATCCGTGATTGACTGTAGACCCTGCCACATACCTCTTGTGTCTGAGCCGTTGAATTGAGATTCTACTTTGTCTCTATACTGACGCTTAGCTTGTTTGATTGCCTTGCGGAGGGAATAGCTACACTGTTTGTATTCAGTCATGTTTCCGATCACCTTGCCCTGATTAAAAGCAGTGGTTCGCGCTTTCAGTTTCACGCGAATGCTGCCATCAATCCACGGTTTCTGGTTTGGGAATGTTTTAATCGTTGCTATGGGAACGACATCTTCAACGCACGTTCTAATGAACTCGCACACCGAATCAGCGTATTCATCAATGTTGTTATTTGACGCAATACGAAACATATCCCAGTCCACGTGATGGAAGCAGTCTTGGAGTGTGGAATCAGATTGGTCAGACCAGCGTTGAACAGACCTCTGCGCGGGAGCTACTTGTTTTAGTTTCTGTCTGTATGCAGGGAGCAACAAAATGGAGTCGTGGTCAGCTTTTCTGAAAGGAGAGTGGGGCAGGGCCTTATATGCGTCTCGGAAGTTAGAATAGCAATGATCCAAGGTTTTTCCAGCCCTGGTTGCGCAATCGATATGCTGATACAATTTAGGGAGTCTTGTTTTCAGATTAGCCTTGTTAAAATCCCCAACTACAATGAATGCAGCCTCAGGATATATGGTTTCCAGTTTGCAAAGAGTCAAATAAAGTTCGTTCAGAGCCATCGATGTGTCTGCTTGGGGGGGAATATATACGGCTGTGATTATAATCGAAGAGAATTCTCTTGGTAGATAATGCGGTCTACATTTGATTGTGAGGAATTCTAAATCAGGTGAACAGAAGGAATTGAGTTCCTGTATGTTGTTGTGACCACACCACGTCTTGTTAACCATGAAGCATACGCCCCCGCCCCTCTTCTTACCAGAAAGATGTTTGTTTCTGTCGGCGCGATGCGTGGAGAAACCAGCTGGCTGCACCGACTCCGATAGCGTCTCTCCAGTGAGCCATGTTTCCGTGAAGCAAAGAACGTTACAGTCTCTGATGTCCCTCTGGAATGCTACCCATGCTCGGATTTCATCAACCTTGTTGTCAAGAGACTGGACATTGGCGAGTAGAATGCTAGGGAGTGGCGCGCGATGTGCCCGTCTCCGGAGCCTGACCAGAAGACCGCTTCGTTTCCCCCTTTTACGAAGTCGTTTTTTGGGGTCGCCGGCTGGGATCCATTCCGTTGTCCTGGGTGAAAGGCAGAACACAGGATCCGCTTCGCGAAAGACATATTTTTGGTCGCACTGATGGTGAGTTGACGCTGCTCTTATATTCAGTAGTTCTTCTCGACTGTATGTAATGAAACCTAAGATGACCTGGGGTACCAGAAATAACACGTAAGAAAAACTGCATAGTTTCCTAGGAACGCGAAGCGAGGCGGCCATCTCTGTCGGCGCCGGAAGTCACCGTGCCATAGGCTGTAGGCTAGTTCATTTCGCAGACAAGATATGCTTATAAGTCCCGTGCCATTATTTTATATGATTTTATACAAAGAATATTATTTCACTTCGTTGAATAAAGTATATATTTTCCCATTCCGGAGTCAGTGCTCATATGAAGTAGATATGAGTGTAAAAGGGATATTTTGAAACAGGTCCAATACACTATACGAGTTTGAGTTATTTGGCAACTTTAGTTGCCAAATAACTTTAGTAGATAGAATGTCTTAGAAATCAAAACATATACAGTTGAAGTCTGAAGTTTACATACACTTAGGTTGGAGTCATTAAAACTCGTTCTTCAACCACTCCGACAAATTTCTTGTTAACAAACTATAGTTTTGGCAAGTCGGTTAGGACATCTACTTTGTGCATGACACAAGTCATTTTCCAACAATTGTTTACAGACAGATTAATTCACTGTATCACAATTCCAGTCGTTCAGAAGTTTACATACACTAAGTTGACTGTGCCTTTAAACTGCTTGGAAAATTCCAGAAAATGATGTCATGTCTTTAGAAGCTTCTAATAGGCTAATTGACATAATTTGAGTCAATTGGAGGTGTAGCTTTGGATGTATTTCAAGGCCTACCTTCAAACTCAGTGCCTCTTTGCTTGACATCATGGGAAAATCTAAAGAAATCAGCCAAGACCTCTCCCAAACAATTGTACGCCAGTATAAACACCATGGGACCACGCAGCCGTCACCGCTCAGGTAGGAGACGCGTTCTGTCTCCTATAAATGAATGAATCAATCTCAGAACAACATCAAACGACATTGTGAAGATGCTGGAGGAAATCAGTACAAAAGTATATATATCCACAGTAAAACGAGTCCTATATCGACGAACCTGAAAGGCCGCTCAGCAAGGAAGAAGCCACTGCTCCAAAATCACCATGAAAAAAACAGACTACGGTTTGCAAATCCACATGGGGACAAAGGTCATACTTTTTGGAGAAATGTCCACAGGTCTGATGAACAAGAATAGAACTGTTTGGCCATAATTACCATTGTTATGTTTTGGAGGAAAAAGGGGGAGGCCTACAAGCCGATGAACACCATACCAACCATGAAGCAAGGGGTGGCAGCATCACGTTGTGGGGGTGCTTTGCTACAGGAGGGACTGGTGCACTTCACAAAATAGATGGCATCATGAGGGAGGACAATTATGTAGATATATTGAAGCAACATCTCAAGAGATCAGCCAGAAAGTTAAAGCTTGGTCGCAAATGGGTCTTCCAAGTGGACAATGACCCCAAGCATACCTCCAAAGTTGTGATAAAATGGCTTAAGGACAACAAAGTCAAGGTATTGGAGTGGCCATCACAAAGCCCTAACCTCAATCCCATAGAACATTTGTGGGCAGAACTGAAAAAGCGTGTGCGAGCAAGGAGGCCTACAAACCTGACTCAGTTTCACCACCTCTGTCAGGAGGAATAGGCCAAAATTCACCCAACTTATTGTGGGAAGCTTGTGGAAGGCTACCAGTAACGTTTGACCCAAGATAAACAATTTAAAGACAATGCTACCAAATACTAATTGAATGTATGTAAACTTCTGACCCACTGGGAATGAAAGATGAAAGAAATAAAAGCTGAAATTAATCATTCTCTATTATTATTCTGACAATTCACATTCTTAAAATAAAGTGGTGATCCTAACTGACCTAAAACAGGGAATTTTTACTAAGATTAAATGTCAGGAATTGTGAAAAACTGAGTTTACATGTATTTGACTAAGGTGTATGTAAACTTCTGACTTCAACTGTAACTGTAGGGCTGCAAGATGTGAGTATAGGCTATTGATGATTTTAAGAAGTTACAACAAAAGCTTATGGTCGGTTCCTTGCCTCTCAAGTGATCATATTTTCACCTATCAGACTTTTATCAATTAAATATTGCCTTTACTAATACAGTTCCAGTCAAAACTTAGAACTTTTTACACATTCCAGTGTTTTTCTTTATTTTTACAAAGGTTGGCTACTTTGAAGAATCTCAAATATACTATATATTTTCATTTGTTTAACACTTTCTTGGTTACTACATGATTTCATATGTGTTATTTCATAGTATTTATGTTAGTATTGATGTCTTCACTATTATTCTACAATGTAGAAAATAGTACAAATAAAGAAAAACCATTGAATGAGTAGGACTGTCCAAACTTTTGACTGATACTGTATGTAAAATGAGTTTATATTTAGAATGTCAGGAACAGTTGCAGTGGGGAAAATAAATGTCATCCATACAGTATGCACTCAAATAGCGAACGGGAGGCCATTTTCCTGCCGTTTGGTTAATTTTTCAATCATGCCGGGTAGGCTACTCCGGTTTTATAGCAGAGCTATAGACATATCTGGGTTTATAAGAACACGTGTTTCACTCGTCCCATCAGTCACTAAAGCATGCAGCCTCTTAATGCGCTACAGGTAGTGTGATATTCTGCCCAGACTATTTATGCCATGAGCTCTCCAACCCTGTTCCTGCAGCTACCCCGTGCTTAATTTGGGCAACCAAGTGGAATCTGTTCGGGAACATCGATAGTAACATGTTTTCACAGCAAAACATATTTCATTAAACAGTTGACAGCCCCTCTCACTCAAGAAAGGAATGGAGGAGAGAGAGGAGGAGATGGAAACGCACAGTGGTGTGGGTGTTTGATGTGATTTTTCGATTGCATTTGCATTGATGTTAGAGGGACAATAGAGTAACAGGGCCCGGTTTCCCTATAGCGATGGAACTTGGGCAAATCGAGTGTTTTAACAACGACCGAAGATGTAACGTGTTTCCCAAACACCACACAGAGAGAATGTTCGCTAAGTGTGTCGTTGAGGTATGTGTGGATACTGATAGGATCGAAAGAAAGAAAGCACTGCTCTCGGATCGGTGTTCTACCTTTCCAATCTTACCTTAACATTATAATTATTCGACAATACTGATGATGGATCAGCTCCTAGAGCTATATCACATATGGCTACAAATATTGAGGCAGTTTATTCTAATGTTTACCCTATAATAAGGCACTAAATCAAGATTTGGCACATAATAAAAATAAATTGACATTAGCATAAATAGCACAAAAAAAGCTCAATTAAATGAACATGACAACATGACATTTATTTCACTATTATTCAAATATATAGGTCTATGTAGCCTATACTGTATTTATCTTTTAATACAGTAATTTCGCTTTTCATTTGAAACGTCTCTATGTCCTTCACTTGTTATGCAAAGAAATAGGCAACTTTGTATTTGTAGTCACTGTCACATTTATCTCTGAAGTTATCAGAGTCACAGAAAGACGGATAAACATCTTGATTTTGTGTTTAGCAGAGATCTTCTGTGTATAAAGTGACGCGGTAGGGCAAAAAGTACTTCACTGTTCTTCGAGTGATCTGACGCAGTTGTTAAATAAAGAGCGTTTTCAATAGCAACTTAAGTAAGTATAGTTTTTTGAAATCGCTCGGATTTAATGATGCTCATACGAAGGTTCTAACGATGAACATAGCCTTAAGATGCTTTTGGGAAACCGGGTCCAGGGCATTTGCGACCTGACGGTTGTTAGCTAGTTGGGTACTACCAAGGCATGTTGGGTACTACCAAGTACATAAAAGGAGATTACAGTAACTCAATGGTCACGTGGAATTTGACTGCGGTCATGACTCATGACTGCCGGTGTGGAGGTAATGCGGTCCCCACAACAGCCTTAGGCGCAAATAGCTAAATGAGAGAGCAGCGGTGTGAATCACATCAATGCGCTATGTAGCCTCAATATCAATATCAATAATAGGTGATATCCATATCGCCCGTAGGCTAGACCACAAATGGGAGACATAACTTGGACTTTAGCCTACAAAAGCCTATTACTGCTCTTTTCCTGTGATCCATCAAATGCATTTGGTGTGTCATCATAATGTGATTTGTGGTCAGACTCACTCAGGCAGGAACAAACTTAAATGTATGCATTATTTTCAATGTTGAATTGAATGTCATTGAGAAAACAGAAAGGTGTCAAATAATTTCTGAATTTTAAAGTAATCATCTAGTTTTTTCAGAAGTGTGTAATAAGATTACACTATTTTTGCTGGTAACATAAAGGATTCTAGTTTGTTAAAAAACAATCTGTTACAACCCTGAAAGTCACTATGTTGGGCACTTCATGTAGATCTGAATGGTTTGGATGGGTGGGTATAAGCAGTGTGGTTATTTTTCCACCTTGCCCTCTTCTTCCATATTACTTAAATTCATTTAATCCTTTTAGACGACAGAAGTGGCTCGGGCGGATTTGGAATTAGGTATAATTCCCCCCCTCTCTCGCTCTCTCTCTCTCTCTCCCTGGTCAGTTGGAGACAGAGATCACGTTGGTTTCGGAGGCCTACGAAAACCTGGCAAAGTCATCCACTAAAAGGGAGGCTCTGGAGAAGACCATGAGGAACAAGCTGGAGCTGGAGGTGCGCAGGCTGCACGACTTCAACAGGGACCTCAGAGGTAAGAGGTCACAATCAGCTGGAATGTCCATGCCATGCATACATATCCATTATGTAGGTTACCAGGCCTTGCTGGTCAAAATAATAGCTTAATGTTCAAATAGGCTGTTCATGGATTTATGGCAGTAGATTAAATCTATTCCATACTACATTTATTGGGGGGAAAAACAACTTTTTAGTAGGAAAAAGTGTGTGTGGTGTATCCTTTCTGCATTAGATTTGGGATACCTCAACAGCATTGCCTGCATATTTTTTCAGTAATATTTATTCATGTTCAGAAGCTGTGTTTGGTTTGTATTGATTGCACTGGCATGTTTGATTTGAATAGATTTTCTGAGGACAGCTTTCACCAATTTTGCCTGGTGCGGTTTACGAGCTGTGATGTTGAAACTGTTTTTTTTTAAATTTATTGTACTACTGTGCATTTACTGTGGCATAGAGAAAAAGTCAACGTAAAAGAGCAATCAATTGCTCAATCTGTCAATTAATCAATATGATCAATCAATGGGATATGTTAGTGTTTACAGGCAGTCCAAAGTCTCAACTTCATAACTTACTATAAAGCAGACCAAAGACCCTTCGAGCTCCAGTCTTCACTCTCTGTTTCTGTAGGAAGCTCTGAGCTGAAGCACAGTGGGTGGGGGCAGTTTCATGTCTCTAGTTTCTACCTCACTAAGCTCTTCAGTCCTACAGAGGGGAGAAAAAAAACTCCATTCATGGCTCCCTACCAAGATCGGGTCCATGACTCCCTGCCCAGACCGGGTCCATTGGGAGATTCCATGCTTTTATAACAAATCACATAGAAACCTTTTTTTAGGTCTCTCCTTCCTCTCTTTTTTTCTCCTATCGTATTGGCAGCCTTGATATCTTGCTTCACTTTCGGGGGTTTAGCGTAAATGTATACCCCACTCATTGTTGTGTTTTGAGAAACACAGGGAATGGAAATGAAACAACTGAATATTTGTTTCTGGAATGCTCTCTGGATGTTTCATGGCCCAGCCTGGTTGACTTAACACTCAACTAAATATTATTTTAACGTTTGGACCAGAAATAATGGCCTGTTTTGTTTCAGGCCAATTTTCTCGTGACTCCATTAGAGAATGGGGACCTCCTCCTCTCCCTCTGCGGGGAAATGTGTGCATGTAAAGTTATTGTTTTGTTTTTGTTTGCTCGATTTTGCTGAGCAACCGGGCCCCAAGGCGTTTTATGTGCGTGGAACGAAAGTTTGGATCTTAAGAACTTGAGTTCCACATCGACTCCGAGTCCAGGCCTATTAAATTCTCTTCGGGGGATTGTGAATTCCCTCCACCTCCATATTCACATTAATCCATGGCCCCGCTGTCTGTATGGCTACATTTACACAATCACAGAGCTGTATGTCGAAATTCTGTTTGAGCTGTTTAATAGCACCAAAATTCTCATACATAGCATGCATATCCTGCATATTAACTAGAGGCTGACCACATTGAATGTGCAACTCTGCAAGGAGTTTAACAGTGTGTTCTTTAAGGAGCTTAATTCCCCAGTTTTAACATGTTGTCTTGCCATTTTATGATCTAATTTCCTGCAAAGATTTGATTTATGAGAATTAGAGCATATTTGGGTATGCCTTTGTGTACGCACACACAAGTTTGCATGTATGTGTGTGTTCACGGGCATTTGAGTGTGCACAGTGTGTCTCTTTGGCCACTAGACCCTCAGGCTGGCTCTGACCTGACTTTGGCAATGACATTCTCTGTTGCAGAGCGCATGGAAACTGCCAACAAACAGCTAGCTGCTAAGGAGTGTGAGGGATCGGAAGACAACCGCAAGACCATCTCTCAGCTACTCACCCAGAGTGAGTACATCACTAACACAGCTACCAGGGAACACCAGGCCAGGCCTCTCCAACATTCTACATCCAGTCTGAACATACCTCTGTGTGGCCTCATCAGTAAGGACAAAACCAGGCAAAGGGTCTGGGGTTCATGTACTGTAGAACACTACGTATCCACTAGAAAGTCACTGTTTTTGAAGGTCCAATGAGGCCATTCTTATCTCAATATCAAATCATTTCTGGTTAACAATTAAGTACCTTCCTGTGATTGTGTTCAATTAAAATGGTCAAAAATAAACAAAAATAGCTTTTTAGCAAAGATACATTTTGCTAGGACTGTCTGTGAGTGGTTTGAGTGGGGAGGGGAAACCTTAAAACTATCTGTTATTGGCAGAGAGGTTTGGAACTCACTTTCATATTGGTCTATTAACTAATTTACCACCAGGCAGGCCAAAACTCCATCCCACCAAAACAGGCAGAAATGTCACTGTCTTTTCAAACAGCTCTTAAACTTTAAGGGCATTATCATAAATTTCACAATATCACAGTATTCCCCACCCCCTTTGCATTCAAAACAGCCTCAATGTGTCAGTGCATGGACCCTACAAGGTGTCGAAAGCGTTCAATAGGGATGCTGGCCCGTGTTGACTCCAATGCTTCCCACAGTTGTGTCAATTTGGCTGGATGTCCTTTGGGTGGTGGACCATTCTTGATACACACAGGAAACTGTTGAGCGTGAAAAACGCAGCAGCGTTGCAGTTCTTGACACAAATCGGTGCGCCTGACACCTACTACCATACCCTGTTTAAAGGCACTTAAATCTTTTGTCTTGCCTGTTCACCCTCTGAATAGCACACATACACAATCCATGTCTCAACTGTCTCCTCCCCTTCATCTACACTGATTGAAGTGGATTTAACAGGTGCCATCAATAAGGAATCATAGCTTTCACCTGGATAGTCTATGTCATTAAACATTTTATACAATGTTTTGTGTACTCAGTGTATATACAACACAGGAAAATCGTGTTTTTGACTGCACTGGGCATTTAACAAAAATGACACACATAAAACACATTTGTTTATGATGTTTAGTTAATGAAAAGGACGCTTCGCACACTCAGTATCAATGTACAATTTTAAATGTATTAGGCTGAGCTTTCGGTCATCAGACCTTCATCAGAGCAAAAAGTAAGCTCTTGACATAACTACTTTAGTAAATGAAAGGAATATCACTACTTCTTCAGAGGGCTAGTCCTCAGTGTGTTGTGTATGTGTCTCCCAGACAAAGAGACGGTGCGTGAGAAGGAGAAGCTGGAGATAGAGCTGAACGCCATGCGCTCCACCACGGACGACCAGAGACGACACATTGAGATTAGAGACCAGGCTCTCAACAATGCCCAGGCCAAAGTAGTCAAACTAGAGGAGGAGGTGAGTAACTGACTTAGCCTAACAAGCTTTATGTATCATAATGTTCTCACTTGCTTCATGAATAGGTGATATCAGAAATGTGTTGGATACTTGAATTCATCCTGGCATCAGTTCAGTTGATTGAGCTTGAGGTAATCTCGGTTATTCAGAAGTCAAGTTCTCTCACGAAAGTTTGTCAATTCATTTTTTTCTTCTGGGGGGGATGTCAATAACAATTATGACGACCTTTGTGGAAAGGAAGGAAGCGAAGTCTCCTCCCTCGCAAACGGAAACTCTCGGCCAAACCCCTTCCGTTAATTTCACCCATGTTTATCATGGCCAAAAAGCAAATGTCTGTTTTCATGAATTTACTATAGACCATTTTGACTTTGTGGCTGTGGAAACTAGTGGAAACCACTTATCATGCTCACACGACTTGAAAACACCGTACCAGTTTAAGTACCACTTTCACCCAATCCTGATTCGTCCAGATAATCAACAACGAAAACCCCAAACCAGGAAATACTGCTGCTCATAATCACATAATTCTGTGAGCCTTGACAGATTCTCGCCATTTCATCTGTCCACGAGAATCTGTCCACGACAGATTAAGTTCGAGGATATATTTATGCCCCCTGATGGACAAGCATAGGCATAACTTTCTGTTGAGCGTAAAATAATCTAGCTATCTTCCCCTGTCTTCCTCTGGTTGTGTCACCATCCTATCACCTGGTATTGATTACATTATTGGCTGAAGACAGGGTCTGGTATGCTTTCAGTTGTGATCCATGGGGTTGGTTTGCACTGGTTAAAAGGTTAAGATGGAAGACTGCAAAGTGTGTTTAAATTTACTCAAAACACAATTTCTTGTTAACGAAGCAACTGCTACTAGTCCTCATCCAAAACAGTGAAAACCACAAACAATCCCCCAAATAAAGATCCTTCCTCTTTGAAGTTTCTTCCCTCAGAAGTCAGTGTTTCTGATAAGATCAGTATATCCCACTACAGTGAGCAGATAGCTGTCCCTGATGACTAGAGGGTAAATCACCCCAGCCTTGGCCCTGGTATGGCCTACTAGAGGCCAGATAAATGCAAGGCCTCTGTGGCCTTGTGTGGGCCTGGACAGAACTCCCCTGTGGAAAACTGGAGCTGCTCTGAGCATTGATGCCCCTGGCTGTTAGGTTCTGTTTGTTGGCTGGTAATGTGTCTGAAATAGCCTGGCCACAGCCCAGAGGGCCAGTTAGCCAGTGGGCTGAGTGGAGCAGGAAACTAACCGGTAGTGTCCTAAAAAGCACAGGGCTGCTCCACTTCTACTGCCCGGCACCACCACAAACGCCTGCTTGTTTCCCCGAACAAAGGCTGTCGAGTTTGAGCTTTATATCTGCCATGAAAGTTCTGAACAGGGCCAGATTCTTTGCCTGCTCTCTCTCTCCTCTGTGTGGGAACATTGTATATGCTTCTCTATTTCTCCCTCTTTCTCTCTTTTCCTCTCTTTCTTTACAGAGAGACTCCCTGAGCTAAATCAGTCTATTGAGTGGAGCCACAGTTATATCTCCTGTTGCAGTTCAAAGGGGCTGCAGTGCAGAGGGACTTTGAGACATAGGCATTGGGTACACAATAACTGCATTATCTTGGAGTGGGCTGTTGGGGTTGGTCACTGGGTGGGGTTGTTTGGACGAAAGGGGGCACCTGTTTCCCTGTCTCCTCCCTGGTCGTATTTCACTCATTGTCAAATACCTAATAGGACTGAATAGTTGACAGCAATTATATTGTGGCACAAAGAAGGTGAAAGTATTGCTTTCACCAACCCAGTCAGGTTTCTGGAATGAAATGCAAACTCCCTACTTCCTGTCTACTTCCTTTCTGTGCCCTGACCACATCCTGTCTGTGTGTTTTGTCTCCCTGGCTGAAGCTGAAGAAGAAGCAGGTGTATGTGGAGAAGGTGGAGCGCATGCAGCAGGCCCTGGCCCAGCTCCAGGCTGCCTGTGAGAAGAGAGAGCAGCTTGAGCACCGCTTACGCACGCGGCTGGAGAGGGAGCTGGAGTCACTGCGCATGCAGCAGGTGAGACACACATGGTGTATTAAAGACACGGAAACAAAGCAGTGTCTCAGCTGCAGTCAGCGTTAGCAGGGTGCCCTGACCCAGAATTTCAGGCTCTTTCTCTCCCAAAATGTTCTCTTCCATAAATTCCATCGTCTCTTCCTGTGTGTCCAAGCGAAGCACCACAGAATGTTTTCCTATCAGTTAAGCGCGGCCAGGTCATTCAGGCCAGGGGGATGCTGGGAATGTGGGGGAAATGTTGCAGCTGACAGAACATCAGAGGTTCTGTCTGCGGAGGGAGAGAAAGAGGAAGAGCAGCCATATGTATATTCCAGTCAAGCCTTTGGGAGAAGACAGACTGCCTGGTCAACAAAGACTACAGACAGACTTGGAGCCCTGCCTCTCTACCAGTCAGTGTTGCCATAGGCCAGTGGTTCCCAAACTTGTTATAGCCCCATACCCCTTCAAACCTTCAACATCCAGCTGCATACCTCCTCTAGAACCAGGGTCAACATACTCTCAAATGTTGTTTTTTGTCATCATTGTAAGCCTGCCACACACACACTATATGATACATGTATTTAACATAAGAATGAGTGTCAGTTTTTGTCACAACCCGGCTGGTGGGAAGTGACAAAGAAGTCTTATAGGACCAGGGCACAAATAATAATATAATAATCATCAATTATTTTGCTCTTTATTTAACCATCTTACATATAAAACCTTATTTGTTCATCAAAAAATGGTGCATGACTCACCACAGATTAATGAGAAGGGTGTGCTTTAAAGGCTGGACATAACTCTGCAATGTTGGGTTGTATTGGAGAGAGTTTGTCTTAAATCATTTTTCACACCGTCTGTGCCTGTATTTAGTTTTCATGCTAGTGAGGGCTGAGAATCCACTCTCACTCACATAGGTACGTGGTTGCAAAGGGCATCAGTGTCTTAACACTCAGACACTCAGACACAAAAATCTGGCAGTGGCTTCTGATTAATCAATTTTCACAGAACTTGTTGCAATTTTGATGAGGCTCTCTTGTTCAGATATCGGTAAGTGGACTGGAGGCAGGGCATGACAGGGATAATGAATCCAGTTGTTTGTGTCGTCCGTTTCGGGAAAGTACCTGCGTAATCGCGCACCCAACTCACTCAAGTGCTTCACTATATTACATTTGACATTGTCCGTAAGCTTGAGTTCATTTGCACACAAAACATCTTACAATGATGGAAAGACCTGTGTGTTGTCCTTGTTTATGCAAACAGAGAAGAGCTCCAACCTCTTAATCACAGCCTCAGTTTTGTCCCACACATTGATTATAGTTGCGGAAAGTCCCTGTAATCCTAGATTCAGATCATTCAGGCGACATCACCCAGATAGGCCAGTCCTGTGAGAAACTCGTCATCATGCAAGTGAAAATGATGGTCAGTAAAGAAATCTTTAAGCTCGTCTCTCAATAAAAAAAAAAGTGTCAATACGTTGCCTCTTGATAACTAGCGCACTTCTGTATGTTGTAAAAGCGTTACATGGTTGCTGCCCATATCATTGCATAGTGCAGAAAATATGAGGGTTCAGGGGCCTTGCTTTAAAAAAGTTAACCATTTTTACTGTAGTGTCCAAAACATCTTTCAAGCTGTCAGGCATTCCTTTGGCAGCAAGAGCCTCTCAGTGGATACTGCAGTGTAAACAAGTGATGTCAGGAGCAACTGCTTGTACGTACGTTACCACTCCACTATGTCTCCCTGTCATGGCTTTTGCACCATCAGTACAGATACCAACACCTCTTGACCACCAAAGTCCATTTGATGTCACAAAGCTGACCTGTGCATTAAAAATATCCCCTCCTGTTGTCCTGGTTTCCAGTGGTTTGCAGAAGAGGATGTCTTCCTTAATTGACCCCCCCCCATAAACGTAACGGACATACACCAGGAGCTGTGCCAGGGCCGCCACGTCTGTTGACTCATCCATGTGTAACGCATAGAATTCACTGGCTTGTATGCGAAGCAGTAATTGTTTCAAAACATCTCCTGCCTGTATTTGACATTGTTATTTCGCTGAACTAGATTGTTTGTTTAATTTTATTTTTGGCAGTGAAACAAGGCTACTCATGTGAGAAAAAAACATCACCCAAATGTATAGCCCCGTTGGAAAATCTAAATGGACTGTTTGAAAATGTGAATCCTGTGAACATTTTTATTTGGCGTACCCCGGCGGCATTCCGCGTACCCCTGGGGCCATGGTTTAGACAGCAATTGTGTATTACAAATGCATAAGTGCCTGTGACTGCAAGTTGATGCCTCACTTGGATGGCAGTTGAGCTCTTGAAAAGTTGAGGTTTACTGACAACCATACCTTCCACCCCCATTGTCTCCACTCCCCCCATCCAGAGACAAGGTGGCTCCCAGAGCAGCAGCAGTGGTCAGGAGTACAGTGCCACGGCCCTGATGGAGCACCTGAGGGAGAAAGAGGAGAGAATCCTGGCTCTGGAGGCAGACATGACCAAATGGGAGCAGAAATACCTGGAGGAGAGCGTTATGAGGCAGTTTGCCCTGGACGCCGCCGCCTCTGTCGCCACCCAGAGGGACACATTGTCGTCGGTGATAAGCCACTCCCCCAGCAGCAGCTATGAGCAGCAGCTGTCAGTGGAGGCTCGTATCCAGAAAGAGGAGGAGGAAATCCTCATGGCCAACCGCCGCTGTCTAGACATGGAAAGCAGGTAAATAGCTGTGTGTTTGATCTTTGGAATGACTGTGGAAGCGTTTCAATTTGATATAATATTAAATATATTCTGTACAGACCACTATACAGATACTATCCTTAACAGCCTAACACACTAACTTACTCTACCCCCATAACCTCAGTAAAGCAAAGCAACCATGACCCCAGTCAAACCCAGACTATAACTCCTATTGTTCTTACTGATCATACAGAACACAATAGAAGTCTTTACGGTACATGTAATGCATTCTGCACATTACAGGATGTTGTACTTCCTTTTATTTGAATAACTGTACTCTTGTCCCATCCCACAGGATCAAGAACCTGCACGCCCAGATCATAGAGAAGGATGCCATGATCAAGGTGCTCCATCAGCGTTCCAGGAAGGATCCCAACAAGGACCGGGACGCCCAGTCCATCATGCGTCCCTCCAAGTCCCTGATGTCCATCGCCAACACGGGGGGCTCGGGCCTGCTCTCCCACAGCCTTGGCCTCAGCAGCTCACCCATCACAGAGGAGCGCAAGGACAGCAGCTGGAAGGGCAGCCTAGGTGCAAATGCTATTGGTTTTCATGTTATGTTGTGTGATGTGCCACGTAACAAAGGCTTTTTAAGTTTTCCCTTCTTATATTTGAATTGAGTGGGGTAGATACTGGAACTGCAGACTTGAGGAGAGATTTCTAATTACACATTATTCCTTATATACAATATAGTGCACTACTTTTGACTAGACAGCCTAGGGCTCTTGTGAAAAGTACTGCACTATAAGTGGCATAGGGTGTCATTTCAGATGCATGGTAGAGGGACAACAGCTGGAAGTCTGTTTCAGAGGAAGAGGGCAGGGAGAGTACAGGAAGTTGATTCACAGGCCTCTGAGATGTGTTAGTCAGAACGTGATGATGGACAGACAAAGGGGTATGGAGGGTGTCAAGGACATGAATGGTCGTCAGCTGTGGGTATGGAATGTACAGTTCAGTAGTAATCATCAGGCTGAATAACAATCGGGTGGTCTTGAAGGAGGGTGGGATGTTAAATATTATGCAATGGTGCAGTGCTGTTGGCTCACTCAGATTTTATATTTTCAGTAGGGACTGAATTAATGCTGTTTAATTGTTGTGTGTATTCTGAATGTACTGTGTGTTACTATCTACTTCAACTTGCTTCCATGTGCATGAATAAAAAAATTGAGAGCTTGTCATGGGTAACCCAGCACCACCACATATCTAACAGGTTTCCTCTGTTCTCTCCCCTCAGGAATTCTGTTGGGTCCAGAGTACCGTACTGACTCTCTGAAGACAGAGTCCATCTCGTCATCTCCCTCTCCGGTCCTGCCCCTGACAGGGGGTCACTCTAAGACAGGCAGCAGGGACAGCTGCACTCAGACAGACAAGGGCCAGAGCCAGGGTCAGGAGGCTAGCAGCAAGCCCAGCACCCCAGCCATGCAGAGCATGACCCTGCCAAGCCGATTCTCCAGCCCCAGCCCTGTTTACATACCAGACCGCATTGCAGGTACAGTAGGACAGGGCAGGCAGCCAGCTTTAGGGCTATGTTCTAGTATATTACATTCAATAAGTTTTTAGTCAACGCTCCACGTTAGTGTAGTTTGCTGTGGACACAAGTAGGGCCAGGGGTTTTTCCTGACCACAGGTCCTAATTATAGCCTTTAACTAGGGTCCAGAGTCAGACCCAGATAATATTGAGTGTTTGCTGTCTGCAATTTGAGAAATATAAACGTTGAATTAGACCTGACCCACGAGGATGCAGCTGCAATGTGCAGTGCTAACACTGCAGAATGGCAAACAACACTTGTGATTGTCAGTGTGGCCCATCACTTCAGGCAATAGACTGACCTGAATCGTTTCTAGGAAAATGATCTAACCAAGAACAAATACACTTTTGTTTAAAATCTGTTTTGACGTGTTGCGAGACTAATTCAAGAAATAATCCAAGAACTACAAATTTGTTTCAACCATATAAAGAAGTGGAGTTATGAAACCAATACAGTAGCTGGAGGGGAAGTGGATAAGCGAGAGTGGGTCAGATGCTCTGGATGGGTAATTTGAGGTCAAACATCCTATCAAATATAGTGTGCTGGATATTATTTTCTCTAAGGCAAATCACCTATTCCCTTGAGAGTGCACTACTTACAGTGCCTTCAGAAAGTATTCACACTTCTTGACTTTTTCCACATTTTGTTGTGTTAGTCTGAATATTACATTTGTTTAAAACAATTTCACTGGCCTACACACTACCCAATAATGTAAAAGTTACAAATGAATAAAAAATAAAAAGCTGAAATGTCTTGAGACAAAAGTATCCAACACCTTTGTTATGAAAGCCCAACAGTAAATAAGTTCAGGAGTAAAAACATGCTTAAAACCTGTTGTGACTAGGGGGCAGTATTTTCATTTTTGGAGAAAAAAAACGTTCCCGTAATAAACGGGATATTTTGTCAGGACAAGATGCTAGAATATGCATATAATTGACAGTTTAGAGTAGAAAACACTCTAAAGTTTCCAAAACTGTAAAAATATTTTCTGTGAGTATAACAGAACTGATGTTGCAGGCGAAAGCCTGAGAAAAATCCAATCCGGAAGTGCCTCATGTTTTGAAATCGCTGCGTTCCAAAGCGTCCCTATTGAGCAGTGAATGGGCTATCAACCAGATTACTCTTTCTCTGTATTCCCGAAGGTGTCTACAGCATCGTGACGTAGTTTTACGCATTTATGTTGAAGAATACCCGTAAGCGGCTACATTGCGCAAGTGGTCACCTGATGCTCCCAGAGAGATTCTCGCGTAAAATACAGAGGTAGCCATTACTTCAATCAGTTCTACTGAAGAATTAATTGTCCCGATGGATATATTATGGAATAGATATTTGAAAAACACCTCGAGGATTGATTACAAACAACGTTTGCCATGTTTCTGTCGATATTATGGAGCTAATTTGGAAGCCATTTTCATGACTGCAATTTCCGGGCAATTTCTCAGCCAAACGCGAAGAACAAACGGAGCTATTTTGCCTACAAAAATAATATTTTTGGAAAAAAGGAACATTTGCTATCTAACTGGGAGTCTCGTCAGTGAAAACATCCGAAGCTCATCAAAGGTAAACAATTTAATTTGATTGCTTTTCTGCTTTCCGTGACCAAGTTACCTGCTGCTAGCTGGACAAAATGCTATGCTAGGCTATCGATAAACTTACACAAATGCTTGTCTAGCTTTGGCTGTAAAGCATATTTTGAAAATCTGAGATGACAGGGTAATTAACAAAAGGCTAAGCTGTGTCTCAATATATTTAATTCGTGATTTTCATGAATAGGAATATTTATGTCCGTTGCGTTATGCTAATTAGTGTCAGGCGATGATTACGCTCCCGCATGCGGGATGGGGAGTCACTATTAACAAGTCACACTGTTTATCAGGATTTTTTATGATTATCTCATCTCTGTACCCTGCACATACAATTATCTGTAAGGCCCCTCAGTTGAGCAGTGAATTTCAAACACAGAATCAACCACAAAGACAAGGGAGGTTTTCCAATGCCTCGTGAAGAAGGGCACCTATTGGTAGAAGTAGGCATTGAATATCCCCTTGAACACGGTGAAGTTATTAATTACACTTTGAATAGTCTATCTATACATCCAGTCACTACAAAGATATAGGTGTCTTTCTTAACTCAGTTGCCTGAGAAGAAGGAAACCGCTCAGGGATTTCTCCATGAGGCCAATGGTGACTTTAAATCAGTGACAGAGTTTAATGGCCATGATAGGAGAAAACTTAGTGTGGATCAACAACATTGTAGTTACTCCACAATACTAAGCTAAATGACAGAGTAAAAAGAAGGAAGCCTATACAGAATACAAATATTCCAAATGTGCATCCTGTTTGCAACAAGGCACTAAAGTAATACTCCAACAAATGTGGCAAAACAATTAACTTTTTGTCCTGAATCCAAAGTGCTATGTTTGGGGCTAATCCAATACAACACATTGCCGAGTATAACTCTCCATATTTTCAAGCATAATGGTAGTTGCATCATGTTATGGTATGCTTGTAATCGATAAGAACTGAGAAGTTTTTCAGGAAAATAAAATGAACCGAATGGAGCTAAGCACAGGCAAAATCCACAAGGAAAACCTGGTAGTCTGCTTTCCACCAAAAAACTGTAAGATTAATTCACCTTTCAGCAGGACAATAACCTAAAACACAAGGCCAAATCTACACAACGGAGTTGCTTACAAGAAGCCAGTGAATGTTCCTGAATGGCTGAGTTACAGTTTTGACTTAAATCTGCTTGAAAATCTATGGCAAGACCTGAAAGTGGTTGTCTAGCGATGATCAACAACCAATTTGACAGAGCTTGAAGAATTCTGAAAAGAGGAATGGCCAAATGTTGCAAAACCCAGGTGTGGAAAGCTCTTAGAGACTTACCTAGAAAGACTCACAGCTGTAATTGCTGCCCGAGGTGCTACTACAAAGTATTACATGTATGTAAATTATATATTTCTGTATTTAATTTTCAATACATTTGCTGCAATTTCTAAAAACATGTTTTTCATTTGTCATTATGGGGTATTGTGTGTAGGGGATGGGTGAGGTGAAAAAATCTATTTAATCCATTTTGAATTCAGGCTGTAACACAACAAAATGTTGAATAAGTCAAGGGGTATGAATACTTTCTGAGGGCACTGTATGTGGCTCTGGTCAAGAGCAGTGATCTATATGGGGATTGGGGACTATGATGTCTTTGTTTTGGGGGTAGACATTCCCTTTGATCAGTTGGCTAACCTTCTCCCTATTTGCCTGTAGATGTGCCTGTGTTCCATAGCAGTACCCTGGAAAGGCGTGCCCCTGTGCAGTCCCACCCCCAGCCCCCATCAGGCTCCCAACAGGAGTTGGACAACGACATGGTGGAGGTCCTCATCTGAAACTCAACCCCTGACCTCTGAACCGTGGCCTCTATAGGTCACAGGACAGGACAGGACGGGAGGACAAGTGTGTTTGTGCACTATCGACACACTCACACACAAACATCTTCATACTCACACTTTCAAAATAGGTGAAGGATTACTTTTTTTTTCATTAAAAAATAAATATATGTTTGGTGTTTAAATAGATGTCTGGTGTTTTAACTAGGGTGTGTTAAAATGCACTATTTTTCTAGATGTGTTTTTAATGAACAATACCGTGTTTTAATTAATACCACGTACAGTTTGAGTCAGGAGGTTTTAGTGTTATCAGAATGATCAATTAACTCTCTTGTACAGTGTTGCTGGAGGCTATTGGTTAACTAGCCCCCTTGGACCAAATTTCTTGGCTGCCATTCATTGCATTTATTGCACTACTTATTTTTCTGAGTGTGTTTCAAAACGTTGTTTTTTAACATTTAGTCTGACTTAGGTATTCTTATTTATGTGTGGTAGTACATTATTCACCAATGTTAGATGTGGCACTTGAGTAATCAAAGATATATTGTAAACTACAAAACATTATTTTAACCTGTAAATACTGTATTTAGATACTGTGTGTATGGCATGTGTATCATTTAACTGAACCGAATGGAATAGGTTTTTAGAAGCCATTCGGTTACATGGCACTGCCAGCCAAGGACCACAATGCACTGTTTAAAGTATTGGGGCCCCAGCCTCACATGTCACAGTGGAGAACATAGGGGAGCGAGAATCACACCTTTCTACTGTGGTCCAATGTGCTGCATGTGTTACCCCACTGGATGGGTTCAGTCTCTTTGAAGTACAGTAGAAGAGGTTTGGTGTTCACCAATGTGCCTATGCTTCAGTTATAAGGTTCTCCACCATACCTGTTAAGTGTAATTAATTCCAGTCTGGCTGGGTTTGGTTAGGTTCTTCCGCCCAAACTTGCTTCGAATTATTTTATACCTAAAATAGTCAGTTAAGATTTTAACTTCTAGTTTATGCAACGAACAGACATTCTGGTAATTACCTGTCCTTCTAATTTACAAGCTTGATTGGCATTGTTTATATACAGTGCATTTGAAAGTATTCAGACCCCTTGACCTTAAAAGAAAATGTACGTTACAGCCTTATTCTAAAATGGATTAAATTGTTTTTTTCCCCTCGCCAATTTACACAATACTGCATAATGACAAAGTAAAAACAGGTTTTTAGAGATTTTCGCAAAAAAAAAAAATTATATTACATTTACATAAGTATTCAGACCATTTACTCAGTACTTTGTTGAAGCACCTTTGGCAGCGATTACAGCCTCGAGTTGTCTTGGGTATGACGCTACAAGCTTGTCACACCTATATTTGAGGAGTTTCTCCCATTCTTCTCTGCAGATCCTCTCAAGCTCTGTCAGGTTGGATGGGGAGCGTCGCTGCACAGCTATTTTCAGGTCTCTCTGATTGGGTTCAAGTCCGGGCTCTGGCTGGGCCACTCAAGGACATTCAGAGACTTGTCCCGAAGCCACTCCTGCATTGTCTTGGCTGTGTGCTTAGGGTCGTTGTTCTGTTGAAAGGAAAAACCTGCGCCCCAGTCTTAGGTCCTGAGAGCTCTGGAGCAGGTTTTCATTAAGGATCTCTCTGTACTTTGAGCCGTTCATCTTTCCCTCGATCCTGACTAGTCTCACAGTCCCTGCCGCTGAAAAACTTCCCCACAGCATGATGCTGCCACCACCATGCTTCACCATAGGGATGGTGCCAGGTTTCCTCCAGACGTGACGCTTGGCATTCAGGCCAAAGAGTTCGATCTTGGTTTCATCAGACCAGAGAATCTTGTTTCTCATAGTCTGAGAGTCGTTTAGGTGCCTTTTGGCAAACTTCAAGCAGGCTGTCATGTGCCTTTTACTGAAGAGTGGCTTCCGTCTGGCCACTCTACCGTAAAGGCCTGAATGGTAGTGCTGCAGAGATGGTTGTCCTTTTGGAAGGTTCTCCCATCTCCATAGAGGAACTCTCGAGCTCTGTCAGAGTGACCATCGGTTTCTTGGTCCCCTCCCTGACCAAGTCCCTTGTCCCCCGATAGCTCAGTTTGGCCTGGCGGCCAGCTCTAGGAAGAGTCTTGGTGGTTCCAAACTTCTTCCATTTCAGAATGATGGAGGCCACTGTGTTCTTGGGGACCTTTTAATGCTGCATGAATGTTTTGGTACCCTTCCCCAGATCTGTTTCTCGACACAATCCTGTCTCGGTGCTCTAACGACAATTCCTTCGACCTCATGGCTTGGTTTTTGCTCAGAAACAGGATGCATCTGAGCTCAATTTTTAAAGTCTCATAGCAAAGGGTCTGAATACTTATGTAAATAAGGTATTTGTTTTTTAGGTTTATTAGATTTGCAAAAATTGATAACCTGTTTTTGCTTGGTCATAATGTATGTGTATATTGATGAGGAAAAAGTTTTATTTAATCAATTTTAGAATAAGGCAGTAACCTAACAAAATGTTGAAAAGGGGAAGGGATCTGACTACTTTCCGAATGCACTGTATATGACATTATATGGCTGTGTTTAAAAGCAGACCAATTCTGATCTTTTTCCATTAATTGGTCTTTTGACCAATCAGATCAGCTCTTTTGCCCATTTATTGGAATTTATCAGAATTGGTCTGGCCGTGTGCAGCCTATGTGGTGATAAAATAGTGTTAGCAGTTGAAATCCAAGACAGTTTCATAACTGCACGTCCCTTGCTTTTGACCAAAGGTAACAGCATGAGTTTATCTATAGCTCGTTTTACAGACAACAATCATATAATATATCATGTCAGCAACTTTTTAACAGTGACTTTGAAATATTCACTCACATCACAATCTACGTAGCAGTTGTGAACATTTCCAATCCAAAGCCAAAAATATGGGACCAAATAAACACTCCACCAGCTGGTCACCTGGCTTGAACCCACTATTGTCTGTAGTTTCAAAAGTTTACAAGGGGGGCATTTTCAAACAAGGAGAAAAAAAGGTCAACAATGTGTCTCAAAAAATTGAACTTCCCCTGCTCAAACAAACTGTCCCCTTATATCTACATTTCTTCAACCTGGCTGATGCTAGTAGGCCAGTGTTTAAGAGAACTATGTCAGTGTTGTAACTGAATGAAAAGCACACAGTTTTTGAAAATGTAACATTTGCAGCACAGGAGAGCATTTTCTCCCTGTCTAGTGTCAAGTTGGCTGTCCAGGATAGACAATGGACCCTGGGAGTGGGGACTAAGGTTGAATGCTCTATTATGTTACACTTCAGCTGAGGCTCAGGCCAGACTACCGCATTTGGGGCACCGACCTCCGGGCATTTATAACGCTATTCTATACATTTGTCATGAGGCTAATGAAAAATGTTGCCGTTTTAGAGCTAATTTCCTGCAATTCTACACTTTTTGCCATGGGGCAGAGATCTTTTTTGTTGCTGTTTTATAGCTTATCTCATGCTTTTGTTCACATTTTGACATGAGTCTGGGAAGATTTTGCTGTTTTAAAGCAAATTTCCTGCCTCCCGGGTGGCAGTGTTTAAGGGCGCTTTATTGCAGCGCCAGCTGTGCCACCAGAGACTCTGGGTTCGTGCCCAGGCTCTGTCGTAACCGGCCGCGACTGGGAGGTCCGTGGGGCGACGCACAATTGGCCTAGCGTCGTCCGGGTTAGGGAGGTAGGGATATCCTTGTCTCATCTCACACCAGCGATTCCTGTGGCACACCCAACCCCCCCAAAATGCATTTTTTGTTTTTTGGGGAAATGGGTATGCCCTGCGTGCCTGTTCGGTAATCCATCCCTGCTTAGGCTCATTTGGATGGCTATCAGTTGCACTTGCTGTTTTACCGTATGTAAATCAAAAATGTTCAATGGTTACATTTTAAAAAGGCCAATGGATTTTAATATTCAACTTATTGGGAGAGCCTTAAATGTTCTCTCGTGGTGTGACTGACAGTCATATGGACATTTCAAAGTCCCCATTATCAGGGACTGTACCAGCCTGTACCTGAAGCTTCAGAAGATGTTATTTATACTTAAATTAATGAAACTCTTAAAGCAAAGTTATTCCACTTAATCTGTTCTGATGGCAACTATTTGTTTTCCCATCCGAAGGCCAGTCCTTGAGTCTTGCTTCAAATTCCAACCCTAAATCATAAGGCCTGTGTTCTGAGCCAGGAGCCAAAAAATGTGCTGTATCCATTACTGTTAAACAACAGACAATTTCACAAGTTCTCTCATGTTACAAGTGTTTAACATTTACATGTTTAAGTCACAAAGTGAGCAGTAAGTGCCTGCAGACCTGCCTTATCAGTGTGGTGATGGGAATGATTCTCATCCAACTTTGTATTAATGTTTGTGATCAATCAAGTTGAAGATGGTACTGGTAAACTCACCAACTATCTTTAAAGATGCAAGGTCTTCTAGTATTTTGGTGCATGTTCACAAAGTCAATACAACAGACGCTGCTGTACAATCGCCATTCATGTTGAATTAAATTAATTCTAATCAAGATTGTTTTTTTTTTTACAAAAATCATCTCATGCCATTTCTGTGTGGTTTCACTATGATGTTCTCCTGACAATGTTCCAAATAATGACTTTCCAAATGTTTCAGAAAGTGAGTTCTCTTGGTTTAGAATTAATTTAATTTTTTTAAATAAATAAATATACAATGCGACTCATGTTCATTCTGTGCATTATGCTCTATTGGAATGTTTACTACACATTGATTTAAATTGGGTGGTCTAGACTAAGGTTCAAGCAGTTGAAAGACCCAACAGACAACACAAACCTCACTCAACATTATATCAAATCTAATTTATTAAATACATGTACAAGAAAAGCCTGTGCAACTTCAAAAATTGAAAAATAAAGCCCATGCAATAAATTAGTGCAACATGTACATTCATTGTGATTAACATAATTTGACTTCTGAAAAAATGACTGCATATTTCATTGGATAAACTTAAGTTCCAAGCCACTGAAGTCTTGATTAAATATACACTACATGACCAAAAGTATGTGTGCGCCTGCTTGTCAAACATTTCATTTCAAAATCATGGACATTAATATGGAGTTGGTCCCCCCTTTGCTGCAATAAGTCTCCACTCTCCTGGGAGAGCTTTCCACAAGATGTTGGAACATTGCTGCAGGGACTGATGTTAGGAGATTAGGCCTGGCTCGCAGTCGGCGTTCCAATTAATTCCAAAGGTACTCGATGTGGTTGGTCAGGACTCAATGCAGGCCAGTCAAGTTCTTCCACAAACCATTTCTGTATGGACCTCGCTTTGTGCACAGGGCATTGTCATGCTGAAACAGGAAAGGGCCTTCCCCAAACTGTTGCCACAAAGTTGGAAGCACAGAATTGTCTAGAATGTCATTGTTTGCTTTAGCGTTAAGATTTCCCTTCACTGGAACTAAGGGGCCTAGTCGGAACCATGAAAAACAGCCCCAGACTATTACTCCAAACTTTACAGTTGGCACTATGCAGTCGGGCAGGTAGCGTTCTCCTGGCATCCGCCAGACCCAGATTAGTCTGTCGGTTTGCCAGATGGTGAAATGTGATTCATCACTCCATAGAACGCGTTTCCACTGCTCCAGAGTCCAATGGCGGCGAGCTTTACACCACTCCAGCTGGCGCTTGTGCATGGTGATCTTAGGCTTGTGTGACTGCTTGGCCATGGAAACACATTTCATTGTGTTGACGTTGCTTCCAGAGGCAGTTTGTAACTCAGTAGTGAGTGTTGCAACCGAGGACTAACGGTTTTTACGTCTGTCTATGGGGATTACATGGCTGTGTGTTCAATTCTATACACCTGTCAGCAACGGGTGTGGCTGAAAGAGTTTGAAGGGGTGTCCACATACCTTTGTATATATAGTGTAGGTCTTAGAACCTTATTACCTATGTACTGTCTGCAACTGATTACAATTTAGGCTTCTTTATGTCTGAAGAGTTCCAAGTAAATCATGCCATAATGGTTTTCTTGATACTTCAGACCAGTTACCAACTGACTTATGGCGATCCACCCCCAGATACAGGGGCTATGGGAAGAGACTACCAACTACATTCAAATGTTACAAGTTGTGTTTTGACAGACCTATGACTTGAATCTGATTATCCAACCTAGCCACCAGAATGTAGCAGAGCTTCAGCAGTAACACCATCACCTCCTCCAGCCGTGGTAAACACTAGCTGTCCAGGTCAGACGGCCAATCCTTTATGCATGAATCAATCCCTGATTATGTTGAAATTGGCCAGCCTCCACCTTGACAATGCATTGTCATTTATTTTTATGTTTTTTACCTTTGCACACTAACTCTCAACACCCTCATTCGATCCTCAGTCCTAAGGCCCTACTTAAAGGGGAAGTTCCCTGATTTTTACATTTAAATGACTTATTTTCACTTTCTGTGCTTGTAGTTGATCCCCAAACAGTTTGTTTATTAAATATATATTATATTAGAGAAAATGTCTTTCATATCACGTCAAAATTCCATTCTAAATTGTTTCTGCTCTCAATATTTATTTATTTATTTCACTGTCCCAATAAATCCATATTTTTGTTGTAAACAGAACCATTCAAACATGGATTTATGGCACAGTGGACTTTTTAAAAACTGAGTAAAGAGACATTCAGAATGGGATTCTTATGTAATGTGGAGTGTTTTAGAGTTTTCCAATATGCTTTCGACATATTTGGATATTGCATTATAGTCAATGGCAAATGATGACAACCAATTTTCTCTGTAAGGAAACAAATAAAACAATTAAAAGTTTGGGAATCAACTACAACAGAAAGAGTGAAAATAAGGCCACATGTAAAAATGGATGAACTGTCCCTACTTAAGTGGTCCAAACGACTTCCTTTCCTCCCCTGGCCTTGAAAAAAATATGAGGGAAGAGATGCCATTTTAAACAATAGATGCTGAGCACCTAACACCAACATGTGTATGTAAATAAGTGCACTGCAATACCCAGCTGAGTGGATGTGTAATGCAGAGTTGAGCAAAGTAGCTGGTTGGAGGGTTGTAGTGCAGATGAGTGGGCTGTTTGAATTACGTGTGTCTGTTATCTGCGTATCCAGAGCCATCCGTTGAGCAGGCAGGCAGAAAGGAGCAGGGAGAAGAGCACCAGCTCTGTCTGTCTGCATTCAGCATTCTGCCTTTCCAGACCCGCCAGACGACGACTCATCTTTACCACCTGGACACGAGAGAGAAGGGTGCTGATCTGTTATAATCAAATCTTATTGGTCACATACACATATTTACAGATTGTATTGCGGGTGTAGCGAAATGCTTGTGTTCCTAGTTCCAAAAGTGCAGTAATATTTGGTATTTTATTAGGATCCCCATGAGCGGTTGCCGAAGCTACTCTTCCTGGAGTCCACACAAAACATGAAACATAATACAGAACATCATTAGACAAGAACAGTTCAAAGACAGAACAACAGATTTTTAAAAAGGCACACATAGTTTGTGTGTATGCATTGATATGTAGCCTATCTAGATCAAATAGAGGAGAGGCGTTGTGCCGCAAGGTGTTGCTTCATCTGTTTTTGGAAACCAGGTTTGCTGTTAATTTGAGCAATAGGAGATGGACGTTCCACGCAATAAGGGCCTTGTTTATTGTACGTTTTCTTGAATTTGTTCTGGATTTGGGGACTATGAAAAGAACCCTGGTGGCATAAGTGTGTGTGTCAGAGCTGTGTTTAAGTTGACTATGTAAAACATTTGGTATTTTCAACACATACATTTGTAAAAAAAAATTCACCTTTATTTAACCAGGTAGGAAAGCTCTCATTTAACTGCAACCTGGTCAAGATAAAGCAAAACAGTGCGACACAAACAACAGAGTTACACATGGAATAAACAAACGTACAGTCAATAACACAATAGGAAAAAAAAGTGTATATACAGTGTGCACAAATGGTGTGAGGAGGGAAGGCAATAAATAGGCCATAGTAGCGAAGTAATTACAATTTAGTAAATTAACACTGGAGTGATCGATGTGCAAGTAGAAATACTGGTGTGCAAAACAGCAAAAAAGTAAATAAAAACAATATGGGGATGAGGTAGGTAGATTGGATGGGCTGTGTACAGCTGCAGCGATCGGTTAGCTGATGTTGAGTGAGGGAGATAAGTGTCCAACTTCAGTGATTTTTGCAATTTGTTCCAGTCATTGGCAGCAGAGAACTGGAAAGAAAAGTGGCCAAATGAGGTGTTGGCTTTGGGGATGACCAGTGAGATATACCTGCTGGAGCGCGTGCTACAGGTGAGTGTTGTTATTGTGACCAGTGAGCTGAGATAAGGAAGAGCTTTACCTAGCAAAGACTTATAGATGACCTGGAGCCAGTGGGTCTGGTGACGGATATGTCAAAGCAAGGGCTGATTTCAAGGTTTTACTGCTAACCTACAAAGCATTACATGGGCTTGCTCCTACCTATCTCTCTGATTTGGTCCTGCCGTACATACCTACACGTACGCTACGGTCACAAGACGCAGGCCTCCTAATTGTCCCTAGAATTTCTAAGCAAACAGCTGGAGGCAGTGCTTTCTCCTATAGAGCTCCATTTTTATGGAACGGTCTGCCTACCCATGTCAGAGACGCAAACTCGGTCTCAACCTTTAAGTCTTTACTGAAGACTCATCTCTTCAGTGGGCCATATGATTGAGTGTAGTCTGGCCCAGGAGTGGGAAGGTGAACAGAAAGGCTCTGGAGCAACAAACCGCCCTTGCTGTCTCTGCCTGGCCGGTTCCCCTCTTTCCACTAGGATTCTCTGCCTCTAACCCTATTACAGGGGCTGAGTCACTGGCTTACTGGGGCTCTCTAATGCCGTCTCTGGAAGGGGTGCGTCACCTGAGTGGGTTGATTCACTGATGTGGTCATCCTGTCTGGGTTGGCGCCCCCCCTTTGAGGGCTATACTCAGCCTTGTCTCAGGATGGTAAGTTGGTGGTTGAAGATATCCCTCTAGTGGTGTGGGGGCTGTGCTTTGGCAAAGTGGGTGGGGTTATATCCTTCCTGTTTGGCCCTGTCCGGGGGTGTCCTCGGATGGGGCCACAGTGTCTCCTGACCCCTCCTGTCTCAGCCTCCAGTATTTATGCTGCAGTAGTTTATGTGTCGGGGGGCTGGGGTCAGTTTGTTATATCTGGAGTACTTCTCCGGTCCAATTCGGTGTCCTGTGTGAATCTAAGTGTGCATTCACTAATTCTCTCCTTCTCTCTCTCTTTCTCTCTCTCGGAGGACCTGAGCCCTAGGACCATGCCCCAGGACGACCTGACATGATGACTCCTTGCTGTCCCCTGTCAACCTGGCCGTGCTGCTGCTCCAGTTTCAACTGTTCTGCCTTATTATTATTCGACCATGCTGGTCATTTATGAACATTTGAACATCTTGGCCATGTTCTGTTATAATCTCCACCCGGCCCTGCCAGAAGAGGACTGGCCACCCCACATAGCCTGGTTCCTCTCTAGGTTTCTTCCTAGGTTTTGGCCTTTCAAGGGAGTTTTTCCTAACCACCGTGCTTCTACACCTGCATTGCTTGCTGTTTGGGGTTTTAGGCTGGGTTTCTGTACAGCACTTTAAGATATCAGCTGATGTACGAAGGGCTATATAAATAAATTTGATTTGATTTGATGTAGCGAGGGCCAGCCGACGAGAACATACAGGTCGCAGTGGTGGGTGGTATATGGGGCTTTGGTGACAAAACGGATGGCACTGTGATAGACTGCATCCAATTTGCTGAGTAGAGTGTTGGAGGCTATATTGTAAGTGACATCGCCGAAGTCAAGGATCAGTATGATAGTCCGTTTTATGAGGATACGTTTGGCGGCGTGAGAGGAGGCTTTGTTGCGAAATAGGAAGCCGATTCTAGATTTGATTTTGGATTGGAGATGTTTAATATGAGTCTGGAAGGAGTTTACAGTCAAGCCAGCCACCTAGGTATTTGTAGTTGTCCACATATTCTAAGTCAGAACCGTCCAGAGTAGTGATGCTAGTCGGGCGGGTGCGGGCAGCGATCAGTTGAAAAGCATGCATTTTGTGTTACTTGCATTTAAGAGTAGTTGGAGTCCACGGAAGGAGTGTTGTATGCCACTGAAGCTCGTTTGGAGGTTTGCTAACAGTGTCCAAAGAAGGGCCAGATGTATACAGAATGGTGTCGCCTGAGTAGAGTTGGATCAGGGAAAATCACCTGCAGCAAGAGCAACATCGTTGATATATACAGAGAAAAGAGTCGGCCCGAGACTTGAATCCTGTGGCACCCCCATAAAGACTGCCAGAGGTTCGGACAACAGGCCCTCCGATTTGACACACTGAACTCTGTCTGAGAGGTAGTTGTTGAACCAGGCAAGGCAGTCATTAGAAAAACCAAGGATATTGAGTCTGCCAATAAGAATACGATGATTGAAAGAGACGAAAGCCTTGGCCAGGTCGATGAAGACGGCTGCACAGTACTGTCTTTTATCAATGGCGGTTATGATATCGTTTTTAGGACCTTGAGCGTGGCTGAGGTGCACCCGTGACCAGCTCGGAAACCGGATTGCACAGCAGAGAATTGTGGGATTCGAAATGGTCAGTGATCTGTTTATTAACTTGGCTTTCGAAGACTTTAGAAATGGATGGATATAGGTCTGTAACAGTTTGGGTCCAGGGTGTCACCCCCTTTGAAGAGGGGGCCGACCGCGGCAGCTTCCCAATCTTTAGGGATCTCGGACGATACGAAAGAAGTTGAACAGACTGGTATTAGGGATTGCAACAATGGTGGTGGATATTTTTAGAAATAGAGGGTCAAGATTTGCCCAGCTGATTTGTACGGGTCCATGTTGTGCAGCTCTTTCAAAACATCTGCTATCTGGATTTGGGTGAAGGAGAAGCTGGGGAGGCTTGGGCAAGTAACTGCGGGGGTTGTGGAGCAGTTGGCCGGGGTTGGGGTAGCCAGGAGGAAAGTATGGCCAGCCGTAGAGAAATGCTTATTGAAATTCCATATTATTGTGGATTTATCGGTGGTGACAGTGTTGCCTAGCTTCAGTGCAGTGGGTAGCTGGGAGGAGGTGCTCTTATTCTCCATGGACTTTACAATGTCCCAAAACTTTCTGGAGTTAGAGCTACAGGATACAAATTTATTTTTGGAAAAGCTAGCCTTTGCTTTCCTAACTGACTATGTGTACTGGTTCCTGACTTCCCTAAAAAGTTGCACATCGCGGGGACTATTCGATGCTAGTGCAGTCCGCCACAGGATGTTTTTGTGCTGGTTGAGGGCAGTCAGGTCTGGAGTGAACCAAGGGCTATATCTGTTCTTAGTTCTACATTTTTTGAAAGGGGCATGCTTATTTAAGATGGTGAGGAAATTACTTTTAAAGAATGACCTGGCATCCTCATCCGATGGGATGAGGTCAATGATTCTTACGAAATAATATCTAAAAAGTCACAACAATACACAAAAATCTAAAATTAAAATGGAATTAAGAAATATATAAATATTAGGATGAGCATTGTCGGAGTGGCATTGACTAAAATTCAGTAGAATAGAATACAGTATATGCACATGAAATTACTATGTAAACATAATTAAAGTGACCTGTGATTCCATGTCTATGTACACTGCTTAAAAAAATAAAGGGAACACTTAAACAACACAATGTAACTCCAAGTCAATCACACTTCTGTGAAATCAAACTGTCCACTTAGGAAGCAACACTGATTGATAATAAATTTCACATGCTGTTGTGCAAATGGAATAGACAACAGGTGGAAATTATAGGCAATTAGTAAGACACCCTCAATAAAGGAGTGGTTCTGCAGGTGTTGACCACAGACCACTTCTCAGTTCCTATGCTTCCTGGCTGATGTTTTGGTCACTTTTGAATGCTGGCGGTGCTTTCACTCTAGTGGTAGCATGAAACAGAGTCTACAACCCACACAAGTGGCTCAGGTAGTGCAGCTCATCCAGGATGGCACATCAATGCGAGCTGTGGCAGGAAGGTTTGCTGTGTCTGTCAGCATAGTGTCCAGAGCATGGAGGCGTTACCAGGAGACAGGCCAGTACATCAGGAGACGTGGAGGAGGCCATAGGAGGGCAACAACCCAGCAGCAGGACCGCTACCTCCGCCTTTGTGCAAAGAGGACAGACGTGACAGAGTCTGGAGACGCCGTGGAGAACGTTCTGCTGTCTGCAACATCCTCCAGCATGACTTGTTTGGCGGTGGGTCAGTCATGGTGTGGGGTGGCATTTCTTTGGGGGCCGCACAGCCCTCCATGTGCTCGCCAGAGGTAGCCTGACTGCCATTAGGTACCGAGATGAGATCCTCAGACCCCTTGTGAGACCATATGCTGGTGCGGTTGGCCCTGGGTTCCTCCTAATGCAAGACAATGCTAGACCTCATGTGGCTGGAGTGTGTCAGCAGTTCCTGCAAGAGGAAGGCATTGACGCTATGGACTGGCCTGCCCGTTCCCCAGACCTGAATCCAATTGAGCACATCTGGGACATCATGTCTCGCTCCATCCACCAACACCACGTTGCACCACAGACTGTCCAGGAGTTGGCGGATGCTTTAGTCCAGGTCTGGGAGGAGATCACTCAGGAGACCATCCGCCACCTCATCAGGAGCATGTCCAGGCATTGTAGGGAGGTCATACAGGCACGTGGAGGCCACACACACTACTGAGCCTCATTTTGACTTGTTTTAAGGACATTACATCAAAGTTGGATCAGCCTGTAGTGTGGTTTTCCACTTTAATTTTGAGTGGGACTCCACATTCAGACCTCCATCGGTTGATAAATTTGATTTCCATTGATAATTTGTGTGATTTTGTTCAGTACATTCAACTATGTAAATAAAAAAGTATTTAATAAGAATATTTCATTCATTCAGATCTAGGATGTGTTATTTACATTTACATTTAAGTCATTTAGCAGACGCTCTTGTAGTGTTCCCTTTCTTTTTTTGAGGCAGCAGCCTCTAAGGTGCAGGGTTGAGTAACCGGGTGTTAGCCGGCTTGTGATGTCTATTTAACAGTCTGATGGCCTTGAGATTGAAAAACAGCTTCTGTCTCTGCCACAGCTTTGATGCCCTGTACTGACCTCACCTTCATGATAGCGGGGTGAACAGGCCGTATAGCGGGGTGAACAGGCCGTGGATCGGGTGGTTGATGTCCTTGATGATATTTTTGGCCTTCCTGTGACATTGGGTGTAGTAGGTGTCCTGGAAGGCAGGGAGTGTGCCCCTGGCGATGCGCTGGGCAGACCACACCACCCTCTGGAGAGCCCTGAGATTGCGATTGGTGCAGTTGCCGTACCAGGTGGTGATACAGCCCGACAGAATGCTCTCAATTATGCATCTGTAAAAGTTTGAGGGTCTTAGGGTCCAAGCCAAATGTTTTCAGCCTCCTGAGGTTGAAGAGGTGCTGTTGTGCCTTCTTCACCACACTGTCTGTGTGAGTGGACCATTTCGATCGTCAGTGATGTGTACGCCGAGGAACTTTAAGCTTTCCACCTTCACTGCGGTACCGTCAATGTGGATAGGGGCGTGCTCCCTCTGCTTTATCCTGAAGTCCACAATCAGCTCCTTTGTTTGTTGTCGTTGAGGGAGAGGTTATTTTCCTGGCACCACTCCGCCAGGGCCCTCATCTCCTCCCGGTAGGCTGTCTCGTCATTGTTGGTAATCAGGCAAACTATGGCTCCGAGCTTGATAATCTTGGAGGGTACTAGAGTGTTGAAGGCTGAGCTAGTCAATGAAGAGCATTCTTACATAGGTATTCCTCTTGTCCAGGTGGGATAAAGCAGTGTACAGTTCAATGGCGATTGCATCGTCTGTAGATCTATTGGGGCGGTAAGCAAATTGAAGTGGGTCTAGGGTGTCAGGTAAGGTAGAGGTCATATGATCCTTAACTAGCCTCTCATAGCACTTCATGATGACAGAAGTGGGTGCTATGGGGTGATAGTCAGTTCAGTTACCTTTACTTTCTTGGGTACAGGAACAATGGTAGACATCTTGACGCAAGTGGGGACAGCAGACTGGGATAGGGAGAGATTAAATATGTCCGTAAACACTCCGCCAGCTGGTCTGCGCATGCTCTGAGCACGCGGCTAGGGATGCCGTCTGGTCCGGCAGCCTTGCGAATGTTAACAGGCTTAATGTCTTACTCATGTCGGCCACGGAGAATGAGAGACCACAGTCCCTGGGAGCAGGCTGCGTCGATGGCACTGTGTTATCCTCAAAGCGGGCGAAGAAGGTGTTCAGCTTGTCTGGGAGCAAGACGTCGGTGTCTATGACGTGGCTGGTTTTCCCTTTGTAATCCGTGATTGTCTGTAGACCCTGCCACAAACGTCTCGTGTCAGCCGATGAACTGCGACTCCACTTTGTCTCTGTACTGACGTTTTTCCTGTTTGATTGCCTTACGGAGGGAATAACTACACTTGTTGGTATTCGTCCATATTCCCAGTCACCTTGCCATGGTGAAATGAGGTGGTTTGCGCTTTCAGCTTAGTGTGAATGCTACCATCTATCCACGGTTTCTGATTTGGGTAGGTTTTAGTCATCACAGTGGGAACAACATCTATACACTTCCTAATGAACTCTGTTACCGTGTCCGTGTATAGGTCAACGATATTATCCGAGGCTAGCCATAACATATCCCAGTCCGCGTGATCAAAACAATCTTGAAGCATGGATTCCGATTGGTCAGACCAGAGTTGAATAGTCCTTAGCACATGTACTTCCTGTTTGAGTTTCTGTCTATAGGAAGGGAGGAGCAAAATGGAGTCGTGAACTGATTTGCAGAAGGGAGGGCCTTGTAAGCATCCTGGAAGAGAGAATAGCAGTGGTCAAGAGGTTTCCCAGCACAAGTACTGCAGTTAATGTATTGATTGAACTTAGGTAGCGTTTTCCTCATTTGGTTTGTTAAAATCCACAGCTAAAATAAATGCGGCCTCAGGATATGTGGTTTCCAGTTTGCATGAAGTCCATTGTAGTTCCTTGAGGGCCATTGTGGTATCGGCTTGAGGGGGAATATACACAGCTGTGACTATAACCGAAGAGAATTCTCTTGAGAGGTAATACCGTCAGCATTTGATTGTAAGGTATTCTAGGTTGGGTAAACAAAAGGACTTGAGTTTGTGTACGTTATCAAAAATCACACCATGAGTGGTTAATCATGAAACACACCACCGCCAATCTTCCCGGAGAGTTCTTTATTCCTGTCTGCGCGGTGTACTGAGAACCCAGCTGGCTGTAGGGACGGAGACAGTATATCCGGAGAGGGCCATGATACCGTGAAACAAAGTATGCCACAGTCCCCGATGTCTCTCTGGAAGAAGATCCTCGTCCTGGGCTTGTCTACTTTATTGACCAGAGACTGAACATTAGCGAGTAATATACTCGGAAGCGGTGGATGGTGTGCCTCCCTCCTGAGCCGGACGAGAAGTCTATTCCGATTACCTCTTCACCGCCAGCAGCGTCTTGGAGCAGCCTCTGGGATAAGTTCAATTGCCCTGGGGTGTGCAAAAAAAGGATCCAATTCGGTAAAGTCGTATTCCTGGTCGTAATGCTGGTGAGTTACCGCCATTCTGATATCCAAGAGTTCTTTCCGGCTGTATGTAATAACACAAAAAACATTCTGGGCTAATAGTGTAAGAAATAACACACACAAAAACAAAATACTGCAAAGTTGCTGAGGAGCTAGAAGCAGAGCTGCCATGTCTGTCGGTGACATCTTACTCATTATACTGTAAGTAACCGATTATTTTTACAAAGCATTTGGCATAGTGTAAAGATGGCCTCGATTTCTGAGCCTGTTTGAGAAAAGACAAATTACATAAATACAACATACAAGTATCCATAACACAAGCATTTTTAGTGCCTCAACAATGGCCAGAAGAAAATATAGAAGATATGGCTTCTGGCTCCATCTACTGGTAAAATACTGGCTACTCAACCTGGCAGCATGGACTGAACCAAAGAGTACAGCAACACTAACAGTAAGGGGGTAATTCGCCTGCTTACCTGTCTCCTAAGTACGATGAACTCCACAGCTGCGGCACTTCCCTCATCATCTGGGCTCATCCAGGAGTCCTGCATGGCACTGCCAACCACACACACAGGGATACATGTAAATGGCACATGCACACACCACAATTAAATACTTTAGGCTTCTGAAAACAGGGTTTCTTCGAACCCCGGAACACACCCAATAATAGTAAATGGCTTGCCAGAACTTGTCACCTTTTCCTGGCTGGTTCAACGTACACAGGGGGTGCCTCGACCACAGCAGTCGTTGGATGTTCAGGATAACTGAACCTTTAAACCAGGGAGAGACCACAGTCTGCAAAGGGGCCTTCAAAACAAGGCAGAGAAACAACAGGGAGGGATCCAGAAAGAAGAAAAAGCAACCAGAGGACAACAAAAGCCAGCATAAAGCAGTAGTAGGATGAAGTCGCCCCATGGATTTTATTTTTTTTATTTTACCTTTATTTAACCAGGCAAGTCAGTTAAGAACCAATTCTTATTTTCAATTACGGCCTAGGAACAGTGGGCTAACTGCCTGTTCAGGGGCAGAACGACAGATGTGTACCTTGTCAGCTTCCAGTTACTAGTCAGATGCTCTAACCACTAGGCTACCCTGCCGCTGATCAGTTCTCCGTTGTCTGTAAAGGCTACGGTTAGGATTATGGGAGGGTGAGCTGATCCAAGATCTGTGCCTACTGGAAACTTCTACCCTAAGCAAGAGCAAAGCAGGGAGAAGTGACAAGCAGAGTTTAGAGTGCTTCGGGACAGTTCATCAAGGTAAAGGATTAGTCAGTAATTGATTAACACTATGATTCAACAAAAGTTGTGAGTAATGGAAGTTATCATGAAGACAATAATGTATCCTTATCTCGAAGCAAAGGCTTTGAGACAGAATCCATATCTTGAGGGAAAAGGCTTGCAAAGAAAATTTGAATTAGTAGTGTAACGACAGACATGCATGCCAAAGCAAGGAAGGAATGGAAGGAAGTTAGGTGCAATTTGTTACAATTTAGGAGTGGGTAGGCAGGGGTCACTCAGGAAGGAGAAGGTAGGAGTTGCCCCTAACCTGTATTTCTGTGTGACAGTCTGCAGGAGGCGCTGTGAGGCCTGTTGGCCCAGTTCCTTGGCGGCCTGAAGCATGGTCGTTGGGGACAGGTGGCTGGGTGGGATGGCAGGGAGCCCCAGGGGCATGGGCAGGGGGTTTGCAGCAGCAGCGGAGCGCTTAGGGGGGCGTCCTGCACCGCCACGACTATAACAGTCACAAGGGAGGGGTGGATAGGGTCACCACAAAAGACAGAGGTTAGACAAAGAGGGGTACAACTGTTACCAAGCATTGTGACAAGGCCACATAACTTCAATTGACTCACATGACTGACCATCTGCCTGGCTTCACGCTGCCTCAAATATAACCAACATATAGTTGAAGTCGGAAGTTTACATACACATTAACCAAATACATTTAAACTCGGTTTTTTCGTTGAAATTCCTGGTCTTTGGATAGTTAGGATCACCACTTTATTTTAAGAATGTGAAATGTCAGAATAACAGTAGAGATAATGATTTCTTTCAGCTTTTATTTATTTCATCACATTCCCAGTGGGTCAGAGGTTTACATACACTCAATTAGTATTTGGTAGCATTGCCTTTAAATTGTTTAACCTGGGTCAAACGTTTCGGGGAGCCTTCCACAATAAGTTGGGTGAATTTTGGCCCATTCCTCCTGACAGAGCTGGTGTAACTGAGTCAGGTTTGTAGGCCTCCTTGCACACACACACTTTTTCAGTTCTGCCCACAAATTTTCTATGGGATTTAGGTCAGGGCTTTGTGATGGCCATTCCAATACCTTTACTTTGTTGTCCTTAGGCCATTTTGCCACAACTTTGGAAGTATGCTTGGGGTCATTGTCCATTTAGAAAACTCATTTGCGACCAAGCTTTAACTTCCTGACTGATGTCTTGAGATGTTGCTTCAATATATCCACATAAATGTCCCTCCTCATGATGCCATATATTTTGTGAAGTCCACTAGTCCCTCCTGCAGCAAAGCACCACAACATGATGCTGCCACCCCTAAGCCTCACGGTTGGGATGGTGTTCTTCGGCTTGCTCGGTTTTGGAGCAGTGGCTTCTTCCTTGCTGTGCGGCTTTTCAGGTTATGTCGATATAGGACTTGTTTTACTGTGGATATAGATACTTTTGTACACGTTTCCTCCAGCATCTTCACAAGGTTCTTTGCTGTTGTTCTGGGATTGATTTGCACATTTCGCACCAAAGTACGTTCATCTCTCGGAGACAGAACGAGTCTCCTCCCTGACTGGTATGACGGCTGCGTGGTCCCATGGTGTATATTCCTGCGTAGTATTATTTGTACAGATGAACGTGGTACCTTCAGGCGTTTGGAAATTTTTCTTCTGAGGTCATGGCTGATTTATTTTGATTTTCCCATGATGTCAAGCAAAGAGGCACTGAGTTTGAAGGTAGGCCTTGAAATAAATCCACAGCTACACCTCCAATTGACTCAAATTATGTCAATTAGCCTAAAAAGCTTCTTAAGCCATGACAATTTTCTTGAATTTCTCAAGCTGTTTAAAGGCAGTCAACTTAGTGCATGTAAACCTCTGACCCAGTGGAGTTGTGATACAGTGAATTATAAGGGAA
Organism: Oncorhynchus masou masou; assembly: GCF_036934945.1. Taxonomy (NCBI): domain Eukaryota; kingdom Metazoa; phylum Chordata; class Actinopteri; order Salmoniformes; family Salmonidae; genus Oncorhynchus; species Oncorhynchus masou. The sequence continues at coordinate 70,056,629 of NC_088223.1, forward strand.
ATAATCTGTCTGTAAACAATTGTTCGAAAAATGACTTGTGTCATGCAAAGTAGATGTCCTAACCGACTTGCCAAAACTATAGTTTGTTAACAAGAAATGTGTGGAGTGGTTGAAGAACGAGTTTTAAATGACTCCAACCTAAGTGTATGTAAACTTCAGACTTCAACTGTATAAGGAGAGGCTAGAGATGAGAAGAACCAATGTTTTGTCTCCCTCCGCTGGAAACACAACTCAAAAGGAGGAGGACATAGCAGTATGGGCCTCAGGCAGTGCAAAGTCAATAGAATTTAGAATGTCCCAAGCCGACAATGCAACTTTTCCTTTGTGCCTTTCTGAAAGGTTCCAGGTTTGAAAGGGCAGGCAAGCGTTATGTTGAAAGACTGAACAAGGGTCAAAATAATGCTACTATGCTTACATACAGCCAAGTTGTTTCGTACACAAGGTGATAAAAACTAACAAACGTTGTGTTTTAAAGTGAAGTGTTCTGAAAATATTCAGCACCATGTGTTTTGGGAGCTTTTTTCTCGGCTTATCAGGAAGCGTTGGACATGTAACCCCCTCGCTGGTCCAAGGAAAGAGCTGGATTGTTATAGTGACAATCACAGGCTTCCCAAAAATAGTTCATTAGTGTTTAATCCAATGTGTCTTGTACTTACAAGGTGGGGGTGTGCAGTGCCTGTTTGGAGGTGGGGGTGTCAGGGTCACTCCTGCCAAAAGCCTGGTCACTGTAGGACCTCCGCAGGGGACTCTGTCACAGGAGAGAGAAAGAGTAACATGAGTTAAATGGTGAGAGTAGGACCAGATGGAAGCTGCTGGTAATGTTTCAATCCAGGTGGTGTCTGCATATTGAATCATTTAAACAGCTTTGATGAATGATATTCTGAGCAATGGCTTAACACTGCATGCATCAGTCACACTACATTCATCCAATTATTGTCAGACAACTTGTTCCCAAACAAAAAGTCCAGTCTGCAGTCTCACATACCTGCACTGGTTCCCTCATGTAGGGGTCTCTGTCCCAGGCACCTTGCTGCTGTGCCTCCCATGCAAGCCCCAAGGGGAGGGCTGAGTTGTGCTTGGATGGCGTGAACAGTGGACGGGGGCTCATGTCCGGGGCATCTATTATTAAGTCAGAGGTATCAGAACACAGATATGATAGGAACTCACACAAAGATCCCATGACTGCTCCAACTCAAATCTTGAGAACATCTAAAGAGCTTTATATCCAGCATTGTAAAGTGGCTAAAGGAGTTGTTCTTCTGACAGGTCTCCATTCTATCCCAACTCCACTTCTAACTTAAGACACATAAAATACCTCCCGTTTTGTATTTATTAATAGGCCTACCTACAGACCAGACATGCGCCCACCTGTGAGAGACAGCCTGTCTGGGATGTGCATGCTATAGGAAGCGGGACGCTCAGCACGCCCCTGCCTCGCCTCTTCCCCTCCCTGTCCCATGCCTGGCCCCACTCTCAGCCGGTCCGGGACACGCATCTTCTGGTTGATGGCCTCAGAGAAGACGGGATCACGGCCGCCACGCACCTGGGAAACGTCACCCCGAAACCCCGAAGAGGCCATGGTAGCTCTATCAGCTGCTGTGGTAAGTAAAAAATGTGTCACAACTTTTGAAATCTCTGAAAAGACTATACTACCCTTGTAAGACTATAGTTGGATGGAGTTAGCTAGCTGATTAGGCAACAGGATTAGTCAAATTTGAGTATATTGGTTTTCCTGCAGTGCGGATTAGCTGTGACTATCACTTAATCTCGGGGCATGTAAAGTCAAAGCAGATGGCAGGCAGCTCAATTAATTTCAATTAGATGTGAGAACTACGTAGCTAGGTACTAAACACCACTAGGTATTAAATTTGAGTTCTTGTTCATACATCAACGTATTTATGTCTGGATAACTATGGCTGAAGACAATTGTTGTAGGTCGTCAAAATAGATGTGAGAAAAACTAATGATAAACTAAGTCGCTAGCTAAATCGACAAGTTGGTTCATGTAAACCAGTGTTGACATATTTGTGGCCAGTCAGCTAGCAAGCATAGCCATCTAGCCTGAAAGAGCTATCAACTAACGTTAGCATTGAAAATAAGAATTTGTTCTTAACTGACTTGCCTAGTTAAATAAAGGTAAAATATTTAGCTTACATGCTAACTGATAAGCTAGCGACTAAAGCTACTAGTTAGCTGGCCAAAGCGCTGACCTGCAAGTTACTCCTCCGGTCAGTCATCTTTCTTAGCTACTTGTTGCACTCAGACACCAAGGGCTATGGCTACAAAGGGGCAAACGCGCTAGATACTAATCTATTTTCCATCATCATGCTTTGATCATTATCCTGTTCTCGTCACACTTTCTACATCAAAATAACCCAAATAAATTCAAAATATAGCTAGATAGAAAGATGACTGACCTGAGGAGTAACTTGCAGGTCAGCGCTCTTTGGCCAGCTAACTAGTAGCTTTAGTCATTAGCTTATCAGTTAGCATGCAAGCTAAATCTGATAGTCAAATTGGTCAACTAAATCCGCAGCAATGTTGAAATTATCTTTGACAACGTAGCTACACAGTTTATCCACACCAAATATGTATCTAGCTCCCTAAACTTTTTTTAGAAAGTTGACATTAGACGACCCTACTTACCTTCACTGCGAAGCGCTGCAAAAATGTTGACAACAGACCGCCCCCTTTCGCTGTGTTGACGCACGCAACCGTCTGTGATTGGTGGGTTAGGGAAATTGACATGTCTTCATATATCCATTCGACAGGCTCAAACATTATGGATATTAAAATGCTCTTTATTGATATAACGTTTACTTTCTGTAAAGGTGAATGGTCTTCAATGGTAAACTAGGCCTGTCAACTATTTCAAATGGGCATTTTATTCAACAGCAAATACGAGACAGATGACCATTTGCTTCAGTGAACTTTCAAGTGTAATAACTTTACATTTTCAGAATAAAAATACTTTATGCCAATGTAAAATGTACAAATGTATTCAACAGCAAATCATCTGGGCAAATAATGTTATTTATATTGCAATAAAAGACAAATCCATATCAGTATTGAATGGTAAAGAATGAAAATAAAAAACACAAAAACAACAACAGGAAACCCGTTTAAAAAAATAATAACACAGTTCTTTATAGTTTTACAGCAGGAAATGTTGTAAAAAGTAATAAGGTGTAGAAAGGTATTTCTTGAAGAAATGTGTGTGTGCTAGCTCCAGTTGTAGTATGTAGTTTAGTATGGGGAATAACAGTAGTACCTTGAGCAAGCACATGAATTATTACCATATTACTACTTCTTAATAACCTGCTATGAGGGTCAGGTCCCACCAACCTTTCTTGCCAAGGCGTTACAGGTAAAACATTAACCTACATCAGTGCAGGATCCTCAGAGGAGGAAGGAGAGGACCAACCTCTTCAGAGAAATTCCTAAAAATAAAAATAGTGAAACATTACTAAATAGTGAAAACTAGTGAAAACTATACTAAATCTATTCAAATGTCACCAAATAATTGGTTAAAACACACTGTTTTGCAAAGAAAGTCTACTGTAACCTCAATAACACTATGTCGGGCAGCACCATGGTGTAGCCAGAGGACAGCTAGTTTCTGTACTCCTCTGGGTACATTTACAATACAAAACATAGGAGGCTCATGGTTCTCACGCCCTTCTATAGACTTAGTAATTATGACAACTTCCGGAGGTGGTCCTCCATCCTATCAGAGCTCTTCCAGCATGAACTGACATGTTGTCCACCCAATCAAAGGATCAGAGAATTAGTGTAGTACTGAAAGCATAAACAACAGCTATCTAGCACTGCAGTGCATAAAATGTGGTGAGTAGTTCACTCAAAGAGAAAGACAATAGTTGAACAGTTTGAACTAATTCATTCATTCAAAAATGAAGGAGAAGAGAAAGAGATAACTAAATGTTGTATTTTTTCCCCTTTCAATTATTTAGCTAGCAAATGCAGCTAGCTAGTTTAGCCTATTCAAACACCCAGCTCAAACAGAGAGGGATGCTATGTTAGCTAGCTGGCTATGGCTATCCAACACTGGAACTCTTCCTAGTCAAGGTAAGCTTTTGGTGTTATTAATTTCTTGCCACTGGAGCTCATCAGTGTAACTACTAAACTGCTTGCTGCTGACTATATACTGTAAGGCATGATTGTAGCAGGTTTACTAACACGTTAGTTCTAGTAGCTTTGTTGACTATGATGTAGCAGTTAGCGGTTATTATATGAAGGTTTGGCTTGGAAAGTTTTTTTTCGCCTGGTCACAGACAGCTGATGTGTTGTACACTGAAGCGCACAAGCGAAGGGAAAAGGTGGGAGGAGGAGAGCGTGTAGATGTGATAAGGAATTATACAATGATCAAAGGGATCATGCTGTTTGCATGTGGCTGCTATGAAAGTGAACTGTATTGAAGAAGAACTTTTCTTAAATGGAAGCAAACAGAACGAAATGGGGATAGACATACCTGAACTTGTCCAATAGAAACTCTCGTTTGCAGCTGATGGACTAATGACTACACCTTAGATCAGCTAGGCGGTGTGCAAGGCAGTATTGAATGTGTCAATATGTCACCTTGATTACTCAAACCTCTCCCAACCTGTACACCTAAGTTGTAAACATTCATTCTTAGGCTAGGTTGTAGCAACCTCATGATGTGTATAGGGACATTGAGTATCATGTAGTAACCCAAACCTATTGATGTTACATTGAGCTGGGTAAATAGAATATGAATGACAGTCATCCAATAGGCTGTAATAAAAAGAAGGGCATGCTCCTAAAAAAATATTTGTCCTCCCTCATCTTAAACGGCACCAACTTCCACTGATCTACATTCAATGCAGCTAAGGAACTCCATAATTAGTTCCAAGACTGAAGTTTGATTGGAACACCTTTGGAAATGATCTCAATGGAAACGAGGCACATCCTTCCATTTTGGAGGCAGTGTCTCTGAGTAGACTCCTGGTAGTGTGACTACAGATACAGACGGTGACATCTCAACAAAGCAAATCAAGTTACGTCTTTCAGTATATATTTCCAATATATATATTGTCAAATATGTGAGTCATTGAAAGTGTCAGAGTATGAGGACTTGTGGTGGCGTTTTCATCAAGATGAACATTTTACCTGAGAAAACTGTGGATATTTGTGTTTATGCTTTCTTGTGTGCTACTCACCTTGAAGGCATCCATTACGGTTGGCTCACATGTGTTGCTAAATCTTGCACCACCACCCGAGACCAGGGCTGAGGTAGGTTATGCAAATTCGGCGTAAAATCATAAATTATGGCAAGGGCTGGCTCTCACTGTTCAGTTTAATAAATTACGCTCAATTGTTTGATTAAGGCAACGGATATTGTATTGCCATTCACTTTCCTTTCATCACACGCACAGTTACTATGGAGTTAGTCTGATTAATCTGACTGTAATACACAATTAATTGGTAGATACAGATGGAAACTAATGCCTGCACAATCGTGTAAATGTTCCTTACAAGCAAAAATGTTGAATAAAATTACATTTAAACTTAATCTACTACTAGTCTGCGTGGTTTATCCTCTAGCTGCTTGAAATTTGAGACATAACATGCAAAGGAAAGTATTGTTTGCACAACTTTTTAGAGAGCTGCTAGGTATTTGGTTCAGTTTGGCACCTAGGTAAAATTAGTTTTATACATTTGGTTCTCTCGTCAACAGCTATGAACCAAACAGGCCAATGAAAATGGAATATTCGAAATCAGAAGAGTATGGAGAACAATCAACATGTTTTTTATTCAGATTTCAATCTTCCAAAAAACATTTTTTTTAATGGTGTCGAATTTTCTCCATCCTCCCCTGATTCAGAATATACCATTTTCATTGTCATGGCATGGTAGTACCAATTAATTGTGTATTAATTGTGTATTACAGCCTGATTAATCAGACGACTATGGAGTCTGCTTCCCTCACTGCTTGGCTAGCTCTCTGAAAATCTTTACAACATTTGGGGGTAAACATTGCTCAACAATGGACTAAAGGAAAAGGAGCCTAACATTACACCTTATAATCCAAGGACCTTACTTGTTCTGTTTAGAGACAAATTGTCTCTGGCAGCTAAAACAGCCAAATACTCAATCTAAGTTAAAAATTGATTCTTAATTGTGGTACGGTTTTAGAAACATAAAGCCCTCCACTTTCAAATCACCTCAAAATAATTTCACAAACAGTAAATAAACACATACTTAACCGGTTAACAGTTGCAGCTGACAGTATTTTTCTGTGACAATGCATATGTTGCGACTGTCTTCTATTTACACACAGGTGTTTGGAGATGCAGATAGCTAATTAGCACATGTAGTCGACTCTGTCTTCCGACTGTTTTCCCTACATAAGTGCTGTAACATGGAAATATGGCTGTGTAAAGGTGTGAAGTAATTTAACCTTTTGCTTTTTGAAAATGATTTCTCACTGATATGAAAGATACGTTCCTTATATTTCCAAAACCGTACCGCAAGCAATGCATGTTAAAGTTCAGACTAAGCGCTGGAACATGGGAGCCTGATGAGCTGGCTGAAGCGTAGACGCCTGGCGAGGTGTAAAACCCTGGTGATCCGGCTGAGGCCGGACATGAGATGGGCACCTGCCGAGCAAACCGGGACAAGAAAACCTCTCAAGTCAGCTAGGGCATGGAAGCCTGACGAGCTGGCTTAGGCACCCCCAGTTCCATCGGCGGCAGCCACCGGACGTGACATCAGCACCAATTGGAAAGCAAGCAGGTACGGGGAGTCAACATTTCATAAGGAAGAGACATGGAACAAGACAGGAACAGCGTCAACACACTGGTGACATACGACAATTAATCCTGAAGCAGGCAAACAGAGCTTGGGCACAGACAGATATAGGGAAGGTAATGACACAGGTGATTGAGTCCAGGTGAGTCCAATAATTGCCAATGCGTGTGACAGGGGAAGGCAAGTGTCCGTAATGATGGTGGCAGGAGTGCGTAATGCTGGGGAGCCTGGCGCCATGGAGTGGGAGCAGGAACAGGAGTGACAGTACCCCCCCCCCCCCCCCCTCTAGGGGCATCACCCTGCGTCCCACCTGGGCATTCCTGACGGGTCGGCCCTGACGGGTCGGGCGCTGGACATTCCTGACGGCATTCCTGATGGGTGCTGGACAAGCCGGTTGGGGCATAAAAGCTAGACAAACCGGCAGAGGTGTGGGAGCCTGGCGAACCAGCTGAGGCGTGGGAGCCTGACGACCCGGTTGAAGTGTGACAGCCTGATGATTCCACTGGAACATGGGAGCCTGATGAGCCGGAGACGCCTGGCGAGCCGGCTGAGGCCTGTCGAGGGATGGAAGCCTGCAGAGCCAACCGGGACAAGAAAACCTCTCGAGCTAACTAGGGCATGGAAGCCCAACGAGCTGGCTTAGGCACCACTGGTTCCATCGACTGCGGCCCCCAGACTTAACGTCACCACCAACCAGAAAGCCAGCACTTCCCGATGCTTCATTTGATGGCTTCAGGATTCTATAAGGGCCGATGCTGGATTAGAGAAGCAGGTACGGGGAGTCAACATTTAATAAGGAAGAGACAGGGAACAAGACAGGACCAGCGTCAGCACACGGGTAACACAACGACATACAACGATTAATCCTGAAGCGGGGAACAGAGCTTGGGAACTGACAGATATAGGTGAGGTAATGACACAGGTGATTGAGTCCAGGTGAGTCCAATAATTGCTGATGCGCGTGACAGGGGAAGGCAGGTGTGCGTAATGATGGTGGCAGGAGTGCGTAATGCTGGGGAGCCTGGTGCCTTCGAGTGCCAGCGAGGAGGAACAGGAGCAGGCTTGACACTTACACAATTTTCACCATCACAATGAATAAAATAATCATATACTGTTAATTACACACAGCCTTTGTATGTTTTTTGAGAATATGTTGAGTTACAGTGCCTTCAGAAAGTATTCAGACCCCTTTACTTTTTCCAGATTTTGTTAAGTCACAGCCTTATTTTAAAATGTATTAAATATATATTTTTCCCTCATCAATCTACACACAATAATCCACATTGACAAAGCAAAAACAGGCGCCAGGGAGGGGGAGAGGGAGCAGGCGTGACAAAAAAAGTAACGGTTTTTATCGTGAGAGTGACAGAGGGTTGAGGAGGAGGATTCTATTGAAGTGCTGGGCATCTTGTTAAGACATGCATTATCTGAATTAGGCCCACAGAATTATACCTATGGAGGAGCGGCTTCTATGAAGGAACTTCTACGAAGGAACAGTATAGATCACTTTCATTCCCGTTCCAGATTCTGATTCTGTTCCTTTCATTCTTTTCCGGTTTTTGGTTCTGTTCCCTGAACCAGTTCCAAGCCCTGCCGACCGGTATTCCATTCATAATGTAACCTAAAGTAGTGCAAAACATCATATTTACAGATTTACGTACAGAATAAAATAATTGCCCTGAGACCACGTTGCATACACACATGAACACTCACGTCAACAAACTATTGCCAGGCATACAAAAAGTACTAAAATGTATGTACTCACTACTGTAAGTTGCTCTGGATAAGAGCGTCTGCTAAATGACAAACAATTAAAATGTACATTGTCATAAAATCTCGGTCCCAGTTTCATGGTTCTTCACTTTACTTCACTCCTTTTTTGTAGCTTTTGAGCAGCAACTAGGCTACTCTGTGAGTTCTTTGTGGTCTGGCTTTGTTTTTAAAAATGTTACATTTCTAAATCTTCCCAGTACAGTACAGCTCATTTTCAACAATAATCGTTTTTGGTCACACAAATTCCGAAGAGTATAGTGAACGGAGAACTGACTTGTAACTCATAACTTGTCGGGCTGAATCTTAATTTGAGTAACATGCCCGTCACTTGATCTCAAATTAGGATTTCGCCCTGGCACTCTGGTCAAACAATGGTGCAAAGTATCGTTGGATGTGTCTGTTGGAACTTATCATTTAGCCTGCTGTAGATCCAGCCTTGTTTTCTTTGCAATGACAATTTCCTGTGGACTTCCAGTCCAATGCAGAGGCTACTCTCTCTAGTATTTCGTCTCTATCCAGCTGTGCTGGCTGGTTTCCATTAGGCAGCCATTTTTTTCATTTTTTTATCTCACCTTTATTTAACCAGGTAGGCTAGTTCTCATTTGCAACGGCGACCTGGCCAAGATAAAGCATAGCAGTGTGAACAGACAACAACACAGAGTTACACATGGAGTAAACAATAAATAATAAACAAGTCAATAACATAGTAGAAAAAAAACATCTATATATCTATATACACAATCTATATTGTGTCCAAAAGGCATGAGGAGGTTGGCAATAAATAGGCCATAGGAGTAAATAATTACAATTAAGCAGAATAACACTGGAGTGATAAATGATCAGATGAATATGTGCAAGTAGAGATAGTGGTGTGCAAAAGAGCCGAAAAGTAAATCAAATAAAAACAGTATGGGGATGAGGTAGGTAAATTGGGTGGGCTATATACCGATGGAATATGTACAGCTGCAGCAATCGGTTAGCTGCTCAGATAGCAGATGTTTAAAGTTGGTGAGGGAGATGAAAGTCTCCAACTTCAGAGATTTTTGCAATTCGTTCCAGTCGCAGGCAGCAGAGAACTGGAAGGAAAGGCGGCCAAATGAGGTTTTGGCTTTAGGGATGATCAGTGAGATACACCTGCTGGGACCTAGGCCACAGAAGGCTCAGGGGAGTGTCGCCCATCATCACCCAGCTGCCGAACAGGGCAGGAGCGCCATATCCCATCCCACAATGCACTCTGCGCGCTCCCAGCTGCTCATGGGAACAGCGCTGGCTGTCGGCCCTCGGGGCCTAATCAATCCAGTCAGGGAAAAGTATGGTGGGTTGTTCCTTCACCACAAACATCTATGTCAGTGGTAAGAAACTTATCAATGGCATCTCTGATATTAGCATATGCTGTGTTAGCGAGGTCCCAACAAACTAGGCTGATTAGACTACTTAGCCTTCATTTGAGTCCTCCGCTGCATTTACTCAGTGCTCAATGATGTTTCAGGTTCTTTCATACCAGCCCCGAAGCTTTCATCTCTTCTCTCCAGGCCAGATGTCTTGACCATGGTATTCTAAAGCACCTATTGTAGTCCACACAAATTGCTCAATTACTTTATATTGTTTTGTTCCCTTTCCTTACCTTGAAAAGAGTCAATGGTCCAGGAGAGAGTGTGATACACATTCTGAATTTGTTTGTATGTTCTGTGTTTTCCTGAGTAGCATTTTCAGGAAAAGTATGGATACCTAAAGGAGGAGGAGATCACCAACACAATGATATTGATGTCAACAAAGCTCTCAGGTAGAATCAGCCTGGCATCATTCAACCACCAGAAAAATAATTTTACAGTAATAATTTTAAATTAGGGAAACATTTAATCGAGTGTCGTCAACGATTGATTACAATATATTGGTTGTAATTAAAGGAGATGTTATGTACATTTTTCAAAAACTTTGTGTACTTACCAAATCTTAGGAAAAACATTCTCAGTGAAAATGTCTTTGAGGTGTTGTGTTGACATAGCTTTACCAAAGGTGAGTCCCATTCTGCAGTTGCCATTCCCATTCTGCAGTTGCATGAAAGCATGCCTCTGCTTTCACAGTTGCACTGGGAGTTACCCAATATTTGGAGAAGAAAAGCATGCCTCATTTAAAATATTTATCTAAATGTATTGCATGTTTATGTTCTATCAGCAAAGCAAAAGCTTGATTTCCCTAATAGAAGAAACCGTCTGGCTGGGGTCTTTGACAATTTTTAGCGCCTTCATCTGACACCGCCTGGTGTAGAGGTACTGGATGGCAAGCAGCTTTGCCCCAGTGATGTACTGGGCCGTACGCACTACCCTCTGAAGTGCCTTGCTGTAGGAGGCCGAGCAATTGCCGTACCAGATCGGATGCTCTCGATGCTGCAGAACCTTTTGAGGATCTCAGGACCCATGCCAAATATTTTTAGTTTCCTGAGGGGGAATAGGCTTTGTCGTGCCCTCTTCACGACTGTCTTGGTGTGTTTGGACCAATCTAGTTTGTTGTTGATGTGGACACCAAGGAATTTGAAGCTCTCAACCTGCTCCACTACAGCCCTGTCGATGAGAATGGGGACGTGCTCGGTGCTCCTTTTCCTGTAGTCCACAATCATCTCCTTAGTCGTGGTTACATTGAGGGATAGGTTGTTATTCTGGCACCACCCGGCCAGGTCTCTGACCTCCTCCCTATAGTCTGTCTCGTTGTTGTCGGTGATCAGGCCTACCACTGTTGTGTCGTCAGCAAACTTAATGATGGTGTTGGAGTCATGCCTGGCCATGCAGTTGTGGGTGAACAGGGAGTAGAGGAGGGGACTGAGCACTCACCCCTGGGGAGCTCCAGTGTTGAGGATCAGCGTGGCAGATGTGTTGCTACCTACCCTCACCACCTGGGAGCGGCCTGTCAGGAAGTCCAGGATCCAGTTGCAGAGGGAGGTGTTTAGTCCCAGGATCCTTAGCTTGGTGATGAGCTTTGAGGGTACTATGGTGTTGAACGCTGAGCTGTAGTCAATGAACAGCATTCTCACATCGGTGTTCCTTTTGTCCAGGTCGGAAAGGGCAGTGTGGAGTGCAATAGAGATTGCATCATCTGTGGATCTGTTTGGGTGGTATGCAAATTGGAGTGGGTCTTGGGTTTCTGGGATAGTGGTGTTGATGTGAGCCATTACCAGCCTTTCAAAGCACTTCATGGCTATGGACGTGAGTGCTACAGGTCTGTAGTCATTTAGGCAGGTTGCCTTTGTGTTCATGGGCACAGGGACCGTGGTGGTCTGCTTGAAGCATGAGGGTATTACAGACTCAATCAGAGACATGTTGAAAATGTCAGTGAAGACACCTGCCAGTTGGTCAGCACATGCTCGGAGCACACGTCCTGGTAATCCGCCTGGCCCCGCAGCCTTGTGTATGTTGACATGTTTAAAGGTCTTACTCACATCGGCTACGGAGAGCGTGATCACACAGTCGTCCGGAACAGCTGATGCTCTCATGCATGCCTCAGTGTTGCTTGCCTCGAAGCGAGCATAGAAGTGATTTAGCTCGTCTGGTAGGCTCGTGTCACTGGGCAGCTCGCGGCTAAGCGTCCCTTTGTAGTCTGTAATAGTTTGCAAGCCCTGCCACATCCGACGAGCATGTGGCGGTGTAGTATGATTCAATCTTAGCACTGTATTAACACTTTGCCTGTTTGATGGTTCGTTGCAGGGCATAGCGGGATTTCTTGTAAGTTTCTGGGTTAGAGTCCCGCACCTTGAAAGCGGCAGCTCTACCCTTTAGCTCAGTACGAATGTTGCCTGTAATCCATGGCTTCTGGTTGGGGTATGTACGTACAGTCACTGTGGGGACGACGTCCTCAATGTACTTATTGATGAAGCCAGTGACTGATGTGGTGTATTCCTCAATGTCATCGGAAGAATCCCGGAACATGTTCCAGTCTGTGATAGCAAAGCAGCCCTGTAGTTTAGCATCTGCTTCATCTGACCATTTTTTATAGACTGAGTCACTGGTGCTTCCTGCTTTAATTTTTGCTTGTAAGTAGGAATCAGGAGGATAGAGTTGTGGTCGGATTTACCAAATGGAGGGCGAGGGAGAGCTTTGTACGCGTCTGTGTGTGGAGTACAGGTGATCTAGAATTTTTTTCCCTCTGGTTGCACATTTAACATGTTGATAGAGATTTGGTAGAACTGATTTAAGTTTCCCTGCATTAAAGTCTCCGGCCACTAGGAGCGCCACCTCTGGGTGAGTGGTTTCTTGTTTGGTTATTTCCTTACACAGCTGACTGAGTGCAGTCTTAGTGCCAGCATCTGTCTGTGGTGGTAAATATACCGCCACGAGAAGTATAGCTGAGAACTCTCTAGGCAAGTAGTGTGGCCTGCAGTTAATCACAATATACTCTACTTCAGGTGAGCAAACTCTAGAGACTTCCTTAGATTTTGTGCACCAGCTGTTGTTTACAAATATGCACAGACCGCCCCCCCTAGTCTTACCGGAGTGTGCTGTTCTATCCTGCCGGTGCCGCGGGTATCCCTCTGGCTAAATATCCATGTCGTCATTCAGCCACGATTCCGTGAAGCATAGGATATTACAGTTTTTGATGTCCAGTTGGCAGGATATTCGTGATCTTACCTCGTCTAGTTTATTGTCCAATGATTGCACATTGGCGAGTAAGATTGACGGTAACTGCACCTTTCCTAGTTGTCTTCTGCGGGTCCGGACGAGGCATCCGGCTCTTCATCCTCTGCGTCGCTTCCTTTTGCGAATAATTGGGATGTCTTCCCTGTGGGGTGTTTGGAGAATATCGTGTGAGTCCTGCTTGTTGTTGTTGAAGAAATCTTTGTCTAATTCGAGGTGAGTGATATCCAGAAGCTCTTTTCTTCCGTAAGATACGGTTGCAGAAACATTATGTACAAAATCATTTACAAATATCGCAAAAAAACACATAATAGCACAATTGGTTAGGAGACTGTAAAACGGCGGCCATCTCCTCCGGTGCCATTTTTGATAGGTATCAGTCTGGTGTTTTCTGTAAGGACCTTAGTGATCACTGTTTTACAGCCTGTGTTCGTAATGGCTGCTCAGTGAAACAACCTGTCCTGATTTGACATAGACGCTTGCTGAAAAACTTTAATGAGCAGGCCTTCCTTCATGAACTGGCCCCTGTAAAATGGTATAGAATCAGCTTGATCCCCTCTGTCGAAGACGCTTGGACCTTCTTTTAAAACAGGTTCAGCCCCTATTTCGACCGTGATCTTGCAGAGTTACTCCACCTCAAGAATTGAATTTGGCGAAAGGCTTAGCACACGCATACTCAAGCTGACTGGCTATCGTTCAGGCAAATGAGAAATAAGTGCACTCAGGCTATCTGGAAGGCCAAGTTAGTTACTTTAAGGAGCAGCTCTCTCTGTGGGTCTAACTCCAAGAAGTTCTGGAAAATGGTTAAAGACCTGGAGAATAAACCCTCCTCCTCACAGCTGCCCATGTCCCTTAATGTTGATGATGTGGTTGTTATTGACAAGAAGCACATGGCTGAGCTCTGTAATCACCACTTCATTAAGTCAGGATTTCTATTTGACTCAGCCATGCCTCCTTGCCCGTCCAATATTTCCTCATCTCCCACCCCTTCTAATGTGACTATCCCTGATACCCCTCCCTCTTTTTCCCCTCCCCCGCTACAAAGTTTTTCCCTGCAGTCAGTCACTGAGACCGAGGTACTAAAGGAGCTCCTTAAACTTGACCCCAAAAAAACATATTGGTCAGATGGTTTAGACCCTTTCTTCTTTAAGGTTGCTGCCCTTATCGTCGCCAGCCTCTCTCTCCGTTCTGGGGAGGTTCCCATTGCTTGGAAGTCAGCCACAGTTCGTCCTTTATTTAAAGGAGGAGATCAAGCTGATCCTAACTGTTATAGGCCTATTTCTATGTTGCCCTGTTTATCAAAAGTGTTGGAAAAACTTGTCAAAAATCAACTGACTGGCTTTCTTGATGTCTACAGTATTCTCTCGGGTATGCAATCTGGTTTCCGCTCAGGTTATGGATGTGTCACTCCAACATTAAAGGTCCTCAATGATGTCACCGTTGCCGTTGATTCTAAGCAATACTGTGCTGCTATTTTTATTGACATGGCCAAATCCTTTGATACGGTAGACCATTCCATTCTTGTGGCCCGGCTAAGGAGTATTGGTGTCTCTGAGGGGTCTTTGGCCTGGTTTGCTAACTACCTCTCTCAAAGAATGCAGTGTATAAAGTCAGAAAATCTGCTTTCTCAGCCACTGCCTGTCACCAAGGGAGTACCCCAAGGCTCAACCTATGCCCCACGCACTTCTCATTTTACATCAACAACATAACTCAGGCACTTCATACAAGTACTTGGGAGTATGGCTAGATGGTGCACTGTCCTTCTCTCAGCACATATCAAAGCTGCAGGCTAAAGTTAAATCTAGACTTGGTTTTCTGTATCGTAATCACTCCTCTTTCACCCCAACTGACAAATTAACCCTGATTCAGATGACCATCCTACCCATGCTAGATTACGGAGACATAATTGATAGATTGGCAGGTAAGGGTGCTCTCGAGCGGCTAGATGTTCTTTACCATTCGGCCATCAGATTCACCACCAATGCTCCTTATAGGACACATCACTGCACTCTATACTCCTCTGTAAATTGGTCATCTCTGTATACCCGTCGCAAGACCCACTGGTTGATGCTTATTTATAAAACCCTCTTAGGCCTCACCTCCCCCTTATCTGAGATATCTACTGCAGCCCCCATTTTCCACATACAACACCAGTTCAGCCAGTCACATTCTGTTAAAGGTCCCCAAAGCACACACACCCCTGGATCTCTCTTCTTTTCAGTTTGCTGCAGCTAGCGACTGGAACGAGCTTCAACAAACACTCAAACTGGACAGTTTTATCTCTTCATTCAAAGACTCAATCATGGACACTCTTACTGACTGTTGTGGCTGCTTTGTATGATGTGTTGTTGTCTCTACCTTCGTGCTGTTTACTTTGCCCAATAATGTTTGTGCCATGTTTTGTGCTGCTACCATGTTGTGTTGCTACCATGCTGTGTTATCATGTGTTGCTGCCTTGCTATGTTGTTGTCCTAGGTCTCTCTTTATGTAGTGTTGTCTCGCGATGTGTGTTTTGTCCTATATTTATTGTATTTATAAAAATATATATATATATCTCCCAGGCCCCGTCCACGAAGGAGGCATTTTGGTATGCCGTCATTGTAAATAATAATTTGTTCTTAACCGACTTGCCAAGTTAAAATGATTAAATAAACATTCCAATTTTTTTAAACTCTTAAGTCCCAGGCAGTGTAGTATGTAGGCTATCTACACACAGCCATTTATAACTTTAGGGAATTATCCTATCTCCACTTTTGCGCCGGAGAGCACATTTTAAATTAGATATACTCTGAGAACCACTGCCTAAATGGTTAAGATATTCACTCTCTCCAATAAGCCTCCTGTAAGCTGCCCAGGCCCATATGGAGGTTGTCCGACACATCTTCACAGTGTGAGAGATAAGCCTACATGCTCAGTGGTAAATGGAGCTGGTTTGGGGTAACAGGGTGCTGGATGGAGAAACGTGTCATTCCACGCAGCCCCTGGAGTGATTGGATAACACTAGAAGAATGCGTCATACTGTCCACTTTTCCAGCCTCTAGTTGATACCTGACAGCTGCCACCTGCAATTACTGGAAAGGGGTTTTATTTGACCTGAAGCCTAAATTTGAACTGGATATTGGAAGACAATTTATGCAAGTTAGGCACTGTCTTTGTCCCAGATTAAACTATGGAATTTTAACAGTAATGTCAATGGGCAAGATACTGTACATTTCAGGGGAAGAACATTGTGGCATTCTTTCAAATGTTAGTGTGGTAAGGAAGAAAGAAAGGAGAATGCAAAACGCAGGTGAACAGGAAAACCGCTGATTGACTTAGAAACATACAAAACAAACTGACACAGGAAACACAGGGATAAATACACTGAGGAAAACACCTGGAGGGGGTGGAGAAAATCACAAGGACAGGTGAAACAGATCAGGGCGTGACAATTGCACCATCAACTTTGAAAAAGCACACTTTAAACATTGAGAGTTTCATTATTTTTGGTTTGCTTGAAATAACACAAATATTATGTGTCCAAGACCACATTTTGGGGAGTTTGTTATATACTTGTTCAAAAGAGGGACAAGACTAGTAAACCGGTTCAACCATGTAGGTAGAAACAAGGTGAATGTTTTTTGGGTTTTCCACAAGCCTTTGAAATGTGTTTATCACACTCTGGCTCTAAGCTCGTATAGGTGAAGAAAACCAACTCTTCCTACCTTTGTGTTTTTTTTGGTCTTGCTCGATGAATGTGTCTTATTGAGACACACGGCCTCGGCTGCGTTCAATTCACAAGGTTCTTTTTCTCATGTTAAAAGATACATGGAGTTGTTTTGACACACAAAAAAACCCTACACAGCAGGAGCTCTTCTGAGTTTTTTTTCACCTTTATTTAACCAGGTAGGCAAGTTGAGAACAAGTTCTCATTTACAATTGTGACCTGGCCAGGATAAAGCAAAGCAGTTCGACACATATAACGACACAGAGTTACACATGGAGTAAAACAAACATACAGTCAATAATACAGTATAAACAAGTCTATATAAGATGTGAGCAAATGAAGTGAGATAAGGGAGGTAAAGGCAAAAAAAGGCCATGGTGGCAAAGTAAATACAATATAGCAAGTAAAACACTGGAATGGTACATTTGCAATGGAAGAATGTGCAAAGTAGTAATAAAAATGGGGTGCAAAGGAGCAAAATAAATAAATAAATTAAATACAGTAGGGAAAGAGGTATACATTTTCTAAAGTTGTGTCACTGCTGTTCTGCATTTAATTAAGCTCAAACCACAAGTAATGCGATAAACATGACCCTCTGCTCTTATCCAAAGGATTCACCCAATTAAACACTCACATTCCCATTACTGTAATAGTGGATCTAGAACCATTCTCCCACTTCCTGAAATGTGCAATCTCTGTCTATCTCTCTCTGTCTCCTCGTTCCCTCTTATCCTATCTCCCAGCTGCATGAATGACAATTTGAATCTTACTCAGCACAACAGCGATCCCATCACCGGGGGCTAGTGACCCATTTAACTACTCTTCTTTGTCATGAGTCCCCATTGCTCCTCTATTTTAATCAATCCATCTCATCTCTCTGCAGGCGGGAGGTGGCAGAAGCATCACCTGACCTACCGGGTGGTGAACTGGCCTGGCAACCCCTCTCGGGGTCAGGTGGCCCTAGCTGTACAAAAGGCTTTTCAGATGTGGAGCAAGGTGTTGGCCCTGACCTTCAAAATATGTCATCCAGGGGTCAGCTGACATTCGGCTGGCCTTCTACAAGGGGGAGCACAACGACAGCATAGGCAACGCCTTTGATGGTCCAGGTGGGGAGTGTAGCAGTATAAGATCTAGTAGGGGATTGACATTTTGATTGAATCCTGACAGATCATAGTTTACCAGAAGGAAAGGAGAAGGCATTTTCAAACAGGGCAATTTCCAAAGACCAATTGGTTTCAGTTGTGAAAGATCTCTTTCGGAACTAGCCCCAGCTGTCACAATGTTCACTTGCTTACAGATTCGTCTTGCCTGGTCTGAGAACAGCCCCTAGCCTCTACTGCTTAATTATTTTGAGATCTAAAGGGACCAGATAGTCATAAAAAACATGGTGATGGTTCCACGTAGCTTGAAAATGGGAGTTGAGAAGCTTCCACCGTATTTCTTAAACATGCCTGACTCCTTCAGATCTGCACAGTTTCAGGGGGTGGGGCAAGAGGTTGTTTTGGGAAGCTTCTCTACCACCACTGAAACCTCTCTATGTTTTTGTTTTTACCCCCAGGAGGCGCCCTAGCTATGCCTTCTTCCCGAGGGGAGGCTCACGTTGACATGGCAGAGCGCTGGACACTGAACGGCTGCAAGGGCCACAACCTGTTCATGGTGATTGCCCACGAGGTGGGCCACACGCGGGGCCTGGATTACTCTCCTGTGAATCATGCTCTCATGTCCCCCTACTACTAGAAGTTGGGGAAAGCCACAGTGCTGAGCTGGGATGACATCACTGCTGTACAGCAGCTTTATGGTGTGTAGGCATACTCCACACTGAGCGAGGAACAAGCCATTAAAAAGTAGATTGGAATTTGATTTTGAACCAGTCACTTTACATGCCCAAAAAATTAGAGTAGAAGAGAAAACATGTGGAGGTAATAATCAGTGGTCAGGTAGAGGTAGAAACAAGATTACATGAGGGAGTGGATTTAAAAATAAATAATTTATTCACCTTTATTTAACCAGGTAGGCTAGTTGAGAACAAGTTCTCATTTGCAACTGCGACCTGGCCAAAATAAAGCAAAGCAGTGTGACACAGACAACAACACAGAGTTACACATGGAGTAAACAATAAACATGCCAATAACACAATAAACAAATCAATGACACAGTAGAAAAAAGAAAGTCTATATACAGTGTGTGCAAAAGGCATGAGGAGGTAGGCAATAAATAGGCCACAGGAGCAAATAATTACAATTTAGCAGATTAACACTGGAGTGATAAATGAGCAGATGATGATGTGCAAGTAGAGATACTGGTGTGCAAAAGAGCATAAAATAAATAAAAACAGAATGGGGATGAGGTAGGTAGATTGGGTGGGCTATTTACAGATGGAATATGTACAGCTGCAGCGATTGGTTAGCTGCTCATATAGATGATGTTTAAAGTTGGTGAGGTAAATAAAAGTCTCCAACTTCAGGGATTTGCTGAGTAGAGTGTTGGAAGCTATTTTGTAGATGACATTGCCGAAGTCGGGGATCGGTAGGATAGTCAGTTTTACTAGGGTAAATTTGGCAACGTGAGTGAAGGAGGCTTTGTTGCGAAATAGACAGCCAATTCTAGATTTGATTTTGGATTGGAGATGTTTATTATGAGTCTGGAAGGAGAGTTTACAGTCTAGCCAGACACCTAGGTATTTATAGTTGTCCACATATTCTAGGTCGGAACCGTCCAGGGTGGTGATGCTAGTCGGGCGGGAGGGTGCAGGCAGCGAACGGTTGAAAAGCATGCATTTGGTTTTACTAGCGTTTAAGAGCAGTTGGAGGCCACTGAAGGAGTGTTGTATGGCATTGCCTAAACCAGGCGAGGCAGTCATTAGAAAAACCAAGGATATTGAGTCTGCCAATAAGAATACGGTGATTGACAAGAGTCGAAAGCCTTGGCCAGGTTAATGAAGACGGCTGCACAGTACTGTCTTTTATCGATGGCGGTTATGATATTGTTTAATACCTTGAGCGTGGCTGAGGTGCACCCGTGACCGGCTTGGAAGCCAGATTGCACAGCGGAGAAGGTACAGTGGGATTCGAAATGGTCAGTGATCTGTTTATTAACTTGGCTTTCAAAGACTTTAGATAGGCAGGGCAGGATGGATATAGGTTTGTAACAGTTTGGGTCTAGGGTGTCACCCCCTTTGAAGAGGGGGATGACTGCGGCAGCTTTCCCATCTTTAGGGATTTCCGACGATACGAAAGAGAGGTTGAACAGGCTGGTAATGTGGGTTGCAACAATGGCGGCAGAGAGTTTTAGAACGAGAGGGTCCAGATTGTCTAGCCCAGCTGATTTGTACGGTTCCAGGTTTTTCAGCTCTTTCAGAACATCTGCTGTCTGGATTTGGGTGAAGGAGAAGCTGGGGAGGCTTGGGCGAGTAGCTGCGGGGGAGGCTGAGCTGTTGGCCGGGGTTGGAGTAGCCAGGAGGAAGGCATGGCCAGCCTTTGAGAAATGCTTATTGAAATTTTCGATTATCATGGATTTATCAGTGGTGACCGTGTTACCTAGCCTCGGTGCAGTGGGCATCTGGGAGGAGGTTCTCTTGTTCTCCATGGACTTTACATTGTCCCAGAACCTTTTTGAGTTAGAGCTACAGAATGCGAATTTCTGCTTGAAAAAGGTAGCCTTTGCTTTCCTGACTGACTGCGTGTATTGGTTCCTGACTTCCCTGTACTGTTGCATATCGTGGGTACTATTCGATGCTATTGCAGTCCGCCACAGGATGTTTTTTGTGCTGGTCAAGGACAGTCAGGTCTGGAGTGAACCAAGGGCTATATCTCTTGGTTCTGCATTTGTTGAACGGGACATGCTTATCTAAGATGGTGAGGAAATTACTTTTAAAGAATGACCAGGCATCCTCGACTGACGGGATGAGGTCAATATCATTCCAGGATACCCGGGCCAGGTTGATTACAAAGGCCTGCTTGCAGAAGTGCTTTAGGGAGCGTTTGACAGTTATGAAGGGTCGTTTGACTGCGAGTACGTTTGACTGCGGGTACAGGCAATGAGGCAGTGATCGCTGAAATGGTTTTAGGGTTGTACCTGGTGGGTTCCTTGATGATTTGTGTGAGATTGAGGGCATCTAGCTTAGATTGTAGGACTGCTGGGGTGTTAAGCATATCCCCGTTTAGGTCCCCAGTGCCTGGGTTTACATCCACATCACCCGAGGAACAGAGGAGGAGTAGGATGAGGGTACGGCTAAAGGCTATCAAAACTGGTCGCCTCGAGCGTTGGGGACAAAGAATAATATGAGCAGATTTCTGGGCGTGGTAGAATAGATTCAGGGCATAATGTGCAGACAGGGGTATGGTGTGGTGCGGGTACAGCGGAGGTAAGCCCAGGCACTGAGTGATGATAAGAGAGGTTGTATCTCTGGATAAGCTGGTTATAATGGGTGAGGTCACCGCATGTGTGGTAGGTGGGACAAAGGAGGTATCAGAGATGTGAGGAGTGGAACTAGGGGCTCCATTGTAAACTAAAACAATGATAACTAACCTGAACAACAGTGTACAAGGCATATAGACATATGAGAGAGACATACAGCGAGGCATAAAGTAATCACAGGTGTTGATTTGGAGAGCTAGCTAAGACAACAACGGGTGAGACAATAACAGCTAATCAGCTAAAACAACAACCGGTAAAATGGCGATGAATGGGCAGAGAGGGTCGGTTAACTACACACACAGCCTGAGTTTGCGGCTGGGGCCTACAGATAAACAAAAAATAAAATAAACAGAATTGAGTACCGTGATTAATGGACAGTCCAGTGGGCATCAGCTATGTAGCCAAGTGATCATAGGGTCCAGGGGGAAACAATAGATGGGACAGGGAAGCCGCGGAGTAGGCGTTACTACGCTAGCACACGGGCGACACAGCGTTTAAAGTTAATAGCCCGGGGCTAGTAGAAGCATTTGCTCCAATGTCCGACGGAGGCCGGTTGAAGGCACAGCGGATGGAGTATTCGTCGGCAGACCTGTTGTGGTGGTGCGGCGGGGCGCCGTGTCGACTAAGGATCCAAGCCAGATGGAGTTGCGCCTGGCTCACGGCTAACTGGTGCTAGCTTCGGGGCAGGGGCGTTAGCCACTATAGCCACTCAGTAGCAGCGGGGATCCGGTGCCAAGGTCCAGAGCTTACGGTAAGGATCCGGTGGAGTAGTGTGTTCTAGCCGTGTTTTGGTGGAGTCCGGGTGAACAACTGAGTAGGCCGGGAGGTGGGCCTCAGGGATAGCTTCGGTACTGGGTAACTTGGTGGGTGCTAGCTAGCTGTGAAGATCAGGTGAATGGTCCAGGGATTACGGCAGGAATCCGGAATTGTAGTGGAGAGACAGTCTGTTACTGGAAGGCTGGCGAGTATTATCCAAACTAAAAAAAGGTCTGGTACCTGTGCAGAAGGTAAAGGCCGCTAGCAGTGGCTAACAATGACTAAATAGCTTGTAGCTAATTAGCTGGTTAGCGTCTGATGGCTAAAGCCATCCCATTTATTACAGGGAAAAGTGCTGTACTTTACTACATTCCTGAAGAAAATTTACTTTTTGCACCATACATTTTCCCTGTCACAGAAAAGTACTTGTTACATTTTGAATGCTTAGCAGGACAGGAAAAAGACCGGAAGTACATATACATTTAAACTCAGTTTCACAATTGCTGACATTTAATCCTAGTAAAAAATCCCCTGTCTTAGTTCAGTTAGGGTCACCACTTTATTTTAAGAATGTGAAATGTCAGAATAATAGTAGAGTGATTTATTTCAGCTTTTATTTCATTCATCACATTCCCAGTGGGTCAGAGGTTTATATACACTCAGATAGTATTTGGTAGCATTGCCTTTAAATTGTTTAACTTGGGTCAAATGGCAGGACGCCTAGTGGTTAGAGCATTGGACTAGTAACTGAAAGGTTGCAAGATTGAATCCCTGAGCTGGCAAGGTAAGAATCTGTTGTTCTGCCCCTGAACAAGGCAGTTAACCCACAGTTCCTAGGCTGTCATTGAAAATAAGAATTTGTTCTTAACTGATTTGACTAGTTAAATAAAAGGTCAAAAAGAAAAATGTTTCGGGAAGCCTTCCACAAGCTTCCTACAGAGCTGGTGTAACTGAGTCAGGTTGTAATCCTCCTTGCTCGCACACGCTTTTTCAGTTCTGTCCACATTTTCTATAGGATTGAGGTCAGGGCTTTGTGATGGGCACTCCAATACTTTGGAAGTATGCTTGGGGTCATTGTCCATTTGGAAGACCAATTTGTGACCAAGCTTTAACTTTAACTGTCTTGAGATGTTGCTTCAATATATCCACATACTTTTCCTACCTCATGATGCCATCTATTTTGTGAAGTGCACCAGTCCCACCTGCAGCAAGGCACCCCCACAACATGATGCTGCCACCCTCATGCTTCACATTTGGGATGGTGTTCTTCGGCTTGCAAGCCTCCCCCTTTTCCTCCAAACATAACAATGGTAATTATGGCCAAACAGTTCTATTTTTGTTTCATCAGACCAAAGGGCATTTCTCCAAAAAGTATGATCTTTGTCCCCATGTGCAGTTGCCAACTGTAGTCTGGCTTTTTAATGGCGGTTTTGGAGCATTGGCTTCTTCTTTGCTGAGCGGACTTTCAGGTTATGTCGATACAGGACTCGTCTTACTGTGGATATACAGTGCCTTGCGAAAGTATTCGGCCCCCTTGAATTTTGCGACCTTTTGCCACATTTCAGGCTTCAAACATAAAGATATAACTGTATTTTTTTGTGAAGAATCAACAACAAGTAGGACACAATCATGAAGTGGAACGACATTTATTGGATATTTCAAACTTTTTTAACAAATCAAAAACTGAAAAATTGGGCGTGCAAAATTATTCAGACCCCTTAAGTTAATACTTTGTAGCGCCACCTTTTGCTGCGATTACAGCTGTAAGTCGCTTGGGGTATGTCTCTATCAGTTTTGCACATCGAGAGACTGAAATTTTTTCCCATTCCTCCTTGCAAAACAGCTCGAGCTCAGTGAGGTTGGATGGAGAGCATTTGTGAACAGCAGTTTTCAGTTCTTTCCACAGATTCTCGATTGGATTCAGGTCTGGACTTTGACTTGGCCATTCTAACACCTGGATATGTTTATTTTTGAACCATTCCATTGTAGATTTTGCGTTATGTTTTGGATCATTGTCTTGTTGGAAGACAAATCTCCGTCCCAGTCTCAGGTCTTTTGCAGACTCCATCAGGTTTTCTTCCAGAATGGTCCTGTATTTGGCTCCATCCATCTTCCCATCAATTTTAACCATCTTCCCTGTCCCTGCTGAAGAAAAGCAGGCCCAAACCATGATGTTGCCACCACCATGTTTGACAGTGGGTATGGTGTGTTCAGGGTGATGAGCTGTGTTGCTTTTACGCCAAACATAACGTTTTGCATTGTTGCCAAAAAGTTACATTTTGTTTTCATCTGACCAGAGCACCTTCTTCCACATGTTTGGTGTGTCTCCCAGGTGGCTTGTGGCAAACTTTAAACAACACTTTTTATGGATATCTTTAAGAAATGGCTTTCTTCTTGCCACTCTTCCATAAAGGCCAGATTTGTGCAATATACGACTGATTGTTGTCCTATGGACAGAGTCTCCCACCTCAGCTGTAGATCTCTGCAGTTCATCCAGAGTGATCATGGGCCTCTTGGCTGCATCTCTGATCAGTCTTCTCCTTGTATGAGCTGAAAGTTTAGAGGGACGGCCAGGTCTTGGTAGATTTGCAGTGGTCTGATACTCCTTCCATTTCAATATTATTTACATTTACATTTAAGTCATTTGGCAGACGCTCTTATCCAGAGCGACTTACAAATTGGTGAATTCGCTTGCACAGTGCTCCTTGGGATGTTTAAAGCTTGGGAAATCTTTTTGTATCCAAATCCGTCTTTAAACTTCTTCACAGCAGTATCTCGGACCTGCCTTGTGTGTTCCTTGTTCTTCATGATGCTCTCTGTGCTTTTAACGGACCTCTGAGACTATCACAGTGCAGGTGCATTTATACGGAGACTTGATTACACACAGGTGGATTGTATTTATCATTATTAGTCATTTAGGTCAACATTGGATCATTCAGAGATCCTCACTGAACTTCTGGAGAGAGTTTGCTGCGCTGAAAGTAAAGGGGCTGAATAATTTTGCACGCCCAATTTTTCAGTTTTTGATTTGTTAAAAAAGTTTGAAATATCCAATAAATGTCGTTCCACTTCATGATTGTGTCCCACTTGTTGTTGATTCTTCACAAACAAATACAGTTTTATATCTTTATGTTTGAAGCCTGAAATGTGGCAAAAGGTCGCAAAGTTCAAGGGGGCCGAATACTTTCGCAAGGCACTGTAGATACTTTTGTACCTGTTTCCTCCAGTATCTTCACAAGGTCCTTTGCAGTTATTCTGTGATTGATTTGCACTTTTCGCACCAAAGTACATTCATCTCTAGGAGACAGAACGTGTCTCCTTCCTGAGTGGTGTGATGGCTGCGTGGCCCCATGGTGTTTATTCTTGCGTACTATTGTTTGTACAGATGAACATGGTACCTTCAGGCATTTGGAAATTGCTCCCAAGGATGAACCAGACTTGTGGAGGTCTACAATTTTTTTCCTGAGGTTTTGGCTGATTTCTTTTGATTTTCCCATGATGTCAAGCAAAGAGGCACTGAGTTTGGAGGTAGGCCTTGAAATACATCCACAGGTACACCTCCAATTGTCTCAAATGATGTCAATTAGACTATCAGAAGCTTCTAAAGCCATGACATCTTTTTCTTGAATTTTCCAAGCTGTTTAAAGGCACAGTCAACTTAGTGTATGAAACTTCTGCCGCACTGGAATTATGATACAGTGAATTATCAGTCTGTAAACCATTTTTGGAAAAATGACTTGTGTCATGCACAAAGTAGATGTCCTAACCGACTTGCCAAAACTATAGTTTGTTAACAAGAAACTTTTGGAGTGGTTGAAAAACGAGTTTTAAAGACTCCATCCTAAGTGTATGTAAACTTCCGACTTCAACTGTATATGTTTTTATTTCTAAGACATTCTAAGGTTTGCATCATTCACAACTAAAGTGCCAAGTAACTCAAACTCGTATAGCGTGTATCAAGAGAACGTCCCTGGTCAACCCTACTACCTGATTTGGCTGATTCACTAAACACAAATGCTTCGTTTGTAAATGAAGTCTGAGTGTTGGAGTGTGCCCCTGGCTTTCCGTAAATAAAAACAGCAAGAAAATGGTGCTGTCTGGTTTGCTTAATATTAGGAATTTGAAATGATTTATACTTTTACTTTTGATACTTAAGTACATTTTATTAATTACATTTACTTTTAATACTTAAGTATATTTAAAACCAAATACTTTTAGACTTTTACTCAACTAGTATTTTACTGGGTGACTTTTACTTGAGTCATTTTCTATTTTCGTATCTTTACTTTTACGCAAGTTTGACAATTGGGTACTTTTTCCACCAATGAGAGAATCACACCCGGTAGCATAGGTTACTCTATAGACTCAATTCTTCCATCTGACTACTCTGATGCTTTACCCAAAGGGATGTCCAGAGATCACTATATCACAGAGCCAGGCTTCCGGCAGCTGGAGACAGTGTTTATCAGTCTTTTTTCCCATCCTCTCGTCCCCTCAAAGTCACACCAAAGTCAACAATCAACATCCCTGTACATCAACGTTTCCACTTAGTTTGTCTGGCTTCTCCCTGTTTTACTGTCTATCTCCCCATGTTTGTCTTGCTCTCCTTAGGGATACCGATTTTATCAGACTTTTACACAATTGTTTGCTCAACTTTTTCCAAACAGAACGGGTGGGCAACATCTGGAGACAAATCAAAGGAGACGTTGTGTCTGCGATTCAGGGGCATCGGAAAATCATTTGGCTCTTTTGATTTTTTGGGGCGCATCTGAATACAGTAAATCACATGTCAGCTCAGCTGTCAGTATCTCAGCACTCAGTCATCCGTGATGTGTTGGGTTTTCCATGCTGCAATGATATGGCGTGCCAATTAGCATCTTTCGTGTAACTCTCTAACTTGCTTTGAAACAGGTATGTAGGTCATATCTGTACTTGTCCATTTCAGACAGCTGGGTAGTCAGACGTAATGTACATGAATAAGTCAGGCTTTTTGCAGATGCACTTGGTCTATTGTAGTAACATGGAAGAATATGCATGTATATAATGTACTGTATAGTCATAAAAGCTTATACATTACTAAAGCTACTGTCATTTTTGTAATTGAATGTCCTCTATAGGGAGTGATCAGGTAGTCCAGTTGCCTGGTCAGGTGTTCAGCTCTGCCCTGCAGGACTGGGAGCTGTCCCAAGGGTGCACTGGGGAGCCTGATTCCACCCCACTTCCATACTGCAGGGGCTTCTTTGATGCCATCACCATGGGTAAGACTGAACTGGTAGTCACTATCTGACCATGCTAAAATGGCTAAAAAAGAATTGAAATGAATGGCTCTCTGTCAAACAAATGGAAGTTGTACTTACCGAACATACTGAGGTTAGAAGCAAGGTTTGGGTAAGAGTTGTGGTTTCAAACAAGACTAATCCACATCTGGTGGATTTTGGCATATGACTATTTTGGGACATAAGCTTACGTAAACAGTAGGTTGAGAATTCCTCATTGACTTCTGAAGACAGTGATATACTCTGATACATGTAAAGCTTCCATGTTATATTACCTTGCAGACCAAGATGGTACCAGCCTAGTATTCCGTGGGAGCCTGTTCTGGACTGTGTTTCCTGCAGGCCAGACCAGCTCCCCTCTACCTCTGCAGAACTGCTGGCCAGGACTACCCCTCACCATTGAGGGAGCTGCTTACTCAAAGATGGACAATAAGTTATACTTTTTCAAAGGTAGTCTGCACATGAACACACAAGTTACCGGCAATAAATGTACAAGAAATGATTTGTTCTTGTTACAGTAATAACTGTCTTGAGTCACAGTTGGAGTTAGTGTTCAAGTTCGAGATAGAATACAGTCAGATTATAGCAGAAATGTTTTACACAGATTTTTCAGTTTGTGTCCTTATTTATGTTGCTGCATTGCAATATCACATCTCACACCACCAGCACATTTCTCCTTGCATCTCTTCCTACAGGCAGGTGAGTGTGGCGTTACTCTAGCAGCAATGTGGACCCAGGCTTCCCCCTGAGGAGCAGTGAGCTAGGCCTCCCTAGACACCCTGACCAGGCCTTCACCTACCACCACCTGGGCCACCTGGTGGTGTTTAAAGGCCAGCGTTACTTTGTGCTTAACTTTGGGACCCTGATGCCCGACTCATACTACCCCGCAGCCTGGAGAACTGGAGGGGCGTCCCCCAGAGTGCCAACGGGGCCCTCGACCACACTGATGGACAGGTATACTTCTTCAAGGAGCAGCGGTACTGGAGCTTTGACCCCGAGAAGCTGCAGGTGACTGGAGGGGGAGGGGGGACACTGAGCTGGAGTGGACAGGCTGTCTTGGAACTCACCACAGAGGCAATGATATACTGTGACCACAAGATGGCGATAACTAACTAACTGATTCAAGTTTTTGGTCAGGGTAATGTGCAATGGATATACTCAAACTAAGCAATGACAGAAGTCAAAGGATTTGTTTATGTTCCCATATTTTTTATGTTTATACAGTATTATTACTATTAATATTCCTACATCCTACAGTGATCCAATGTTTTTGTTTGTAATGTGCTTGTTTTGTTCTAGACCGTATTAAGATATTCTGTATGAGTCATGGCCCATCTGTGGGCTGTACATTTTATTAGGATCTCTTTTAGTCCTCATTTGGACTAATCTTCCAAGAGTCCTTAAACATTAAAATACAATTTATAATACGATCACATTTTCACATGTAACACACTGTTACAAACCGACATAATACACTGACATATTGACCAGTTAAACAGTCTAAAAAGATAGATTGATTCTTCATCTACCATAGTCCAGCACAACCTTCCTACGTATTATATTAAAATGGTTTTAAAGAATTGTTTGAATGTATATATTGAATGTTTCTGGTTTGCTCAGATAAATAATTCAATTTCTTTATTGCTCTGAATCGAAATCATTATTTTGCCAATTTCTCTTTTCTGCCTGGATACCACATACAGTATGTGGAAAATCTATTCCTAGTATTTATGGAATGTCTGTCTCTTACCAACTGAATACTGCTGTGAATAGAGTTTGGACGTTTTAAATGGTGTATATTATGAAATAAAATAAGCATGTATTTTTCAATTATCTTGTTGATTGATGGCCAACCATGAGCATTGAGCATGACTACAACAGAATAACCATATCTCCACCTTAAAACAATCCTTGCTGCTTAGATCTGTTCGATCTGCAGCCTCCTAATTTCACTTGCTGATGCATTTCCCCAGAACACAGAACAGTAGTTCACCTGACTCCCAAATAATGCTTGTGTTATTTGCTTAAAAATCTTTCTCAGTAAGTATTTGGCTATCCTTCTGATCATGCATGCTGTTTAAATCATTTTTTTTTACATAGATTAGTTATTTGAGATGACCATGATAAGCAGTTGTCCAGCTGCACTCCTAGTTGTTTGGTTTCTGTCACTTCCTCAATGTGTACTCCCCAGCATGCTGGTGGAACAGACCAACATAACTTTGGTTTTCTTGGTGTTTAAAACAAGTTTGTTCCAGCAAACCCACTCCCTGATATTTTCCAAATCTACTTGTAGAGCTTGCTGTAACTGTTTAGCCTTGCTGTATAAATTGTAGTATCATCTGCAAATATAGTAGTTTGAGTTTCAGATACGGCATAAGGAAGTTCGTTGGTATATATTAAGTAAAGAAGTGGCCCAAGGCAGCTGCCCTGTGGTATTCCACAGTTTAAAGCATGAGGGGAAGAAAATGAACCATTGATTATAGGTGGACTGTTTCCTGTCAGTTACATATGACTGTACCCAATTCAATACCTCCTTAAAACCATAATGCAATAATTTTGTCAAAATGATTTCATGATCCACTAAATCAAATGCTGCACTAAAATAAAAAAATTGTACACCCACAAACCTGCCATTATCCATAGCATTGACCCACTAGTCAGTCATGTTAACCAATGCAGTGGTAGTGGAATTGTTTTTGCGATATGCATGCTGATTGGCTGTAATCAGATAATTATTTTCCATGTACTCCCATATTTGCATACTCACAATATCCTCCAATATCTTACTGAGTGAAGGGAGTAGACTAATTGGTAGAATATTGGCAGGAGTAATGGGTTCTTTGCTGTCTTTCGGGATAGGACACAGTTCATCATGCTGACACCATTTGTAGACTAAAAGAGCAGGTTTTTTGCTCATAATATGATCATCAATCTATTGGACAATAGCTTGTTTGGAAGAATGTATGTTTACATTATCGCTCAGTAAATATATTTTCTTTGTAAAACATTTGACATACATTAAGGTCATCCCTCCTCTTAAAAGGTATATGTAAAATGGTATAGAATCAGCTTGATCCCCTCTGTCGGAGACGCTTGGACCTTCTTTTTTGATATTTTCATTGGTATTGTTAACAAACACGCCCCCATAAAGAAAATGAGAATTAAAAACAGGTTCAGCCCCTGGTTCGACTGTGATCTTGCAGAGTTACTCCACCTCAAGAATTGAATTTGGCGAAAGGCTCGGCACACGCATACTCAGGCTGACTGGCTATCGTTCTGGCAAATGAGAAATATGTGTACTCAGGCTATCCGGAAGGCATAGTTAGTTACTTTAAGGAGCAGTTCTCTCTATGTGGGTCTAACCCCAATAAGTTCTGGAAAACGGTTAAAGACCTGGAGAATAAACCCTTCTCCTCACAGCTGCCCATGTACCTTAATGTTTATGATGTGGTTGTTACTGACAAGAAGCACATGGCTGAGCTCTTTAATCACCACTTCATTAAGCCAGGATTCCTATTTGACTCAGCCATGCCTCCTTGCAAGTCCAACATTTCCTCATCTCCCACCCCTTCTAATGCGACTATCCCCGACCCTTCTCCCTCTTTTTCCCCTGCCCCGCTACAAAGTTTCTCCCTGCAGTCAGTCACTGAGTCCGAGGTGCTAAAGGAGATCCTTAAACTTGACCCCAAAAAAACATCTTGGTCAGATGTTTAGACCCTTTCTTCATTTAAGGTTGCTGCCCCTATCATCGCAAGCCTATCTCTCTCCTTTAGATCCTGTCTCTCCTTTCTGGGGAGGTTTCCATTGCTTGGAAGTCAGCCACAGTTTGTCCTTTATTTAAATGGGGAGATCAAGCTGATCCTAACGGTTATAGGCCTATTTCTATGTTGCCCTGTTTATCAAAAGTGTTGGAAAAAGTCAAAAATCAACTGACTGGCTTTCTTGATGTCTCTAGTATTCTCTCGGGTATGCAATCTGGATGTGTCACTGCAACAGTAAAGGTCCTCAATGATGTCACCATTGCCCTTTATTCTAAGCAATATTGTGCTGCTATTTTTATTGACTTGGCCAAAGCTTTTGATACTGTAGACAATTCCATTCTTGTGGCCCGGCTAAGGAGTGTTGGTGTCTCTGAGGGGTCTTTGGCCTGGTTTGCTAACTACCTCTCTCAAAGAGTACAGTGTATCTCAAAGAGTGCAGTGTATATACACTGCTCAAAAAAATAAAGGGAACACTTAAACAACACAATGTAACTCCAAGTCAATCACACTTCTGTGAAATCAAACTGTCCACTTAGGAAGCAACACTTATTGACAATACATTTCACATGCTGTTGTGCAAATGGAATAGACAACAGGTGGAAATTATAGGCAATTAGCAAGACACCCTCAATAAAGGAGTGGTTCTGCAGGTGTTGACCACAGACCACTTCTCAGTTCCTATGCTTCCTGGCTGATGTTTTGGTCACTTTTGAATGCTGGCGGTGCTTTCACTCTAGTGGTAGCATGAGACGGAGTCTACAACCCACACAAGTGGCTCAGGTAGTGCAGCTTTATGTTTGAAGCCTGAAATGTGGCAAAAGGTCGCAAAGTTCAAGGGGGCCGAATACTTTCGCAAGGCACTGTACATTTTGTATTATTATGTCTTATAAAATACCACAAATATGGCAGTGTTTTTGCATTTCCAGAAATTCGTTGATATCCTGATGATGTGACCAAGGGACTGTTCCAGCCATCAACCTCCTCTGCATTAAAAGGATGATACAATTCTGCTCATGTGAGATCAAAAGAGAACAAGACAACAGTAAACATGTCATCCCCCACGAATGATGCAGCGCCACCTTGGGCCAGTTGAGTTATCACCTGTGACTAACACATTTAAGATAATTATTATCTCCCGATTTGGGCCAATCAGTGTAATTTTGTAAATGCCAGATCTCTATGGCAAGACACATAATTCACCAAAGTTTCATCAAAATCGGTCCAGTGCTGTCTGAGATGTCCCATCAGATAGTAATGGATAGATGGATAGAGACAGATCCACAGTCCCATCCCCGATTTCATTGTTGGGGACAATTATACTAGTTGTAATCTATGTAACCCAGAAGTAAAACATGCCCACGGGAGATTATACTGGTTGTGAGTACTATGTAACAATGTGTAAATGCACTCTTACTCTACGCCCCTACCTGCCTATACGAGTTCTTTCCTTCAGAACTATTGCTACTTTTTACACTTTTTGATCAATTAAACCGATATGACTTGCATCACTATTTGATTTGAATTTACGCACTTGTTAGTTAATGTTGGTGCCTCGTACATTATGTAGGGATAAGGTTTGATACGGCTTCCTATTCCATACATGTAAAAGAATAGCTAGACTACTACTATATATTCTGTTGATGGTGGCGAACTTTATCCGTTCCACATTACTGAGCGGTAATAGGCTCTGCGCGCACGCTGCTGCAGACAGTAGACATTCCCTCCAGAGTTGGAAGGCAAACGCCAAACACGAAGAAGGCAGGGACCAGGAGAACACTACATAATGTCCCACGACGTTGCAGATTTCTATGGAATTAATTTACTTTAATGATAAATTAGGACGCTATATTCTTTCCCTGCGGCTTTGCCTTCCCAAGACGTCCGTCTCCAAACTTTATACACTTCACAATACAGGTAGTGTTCAAACTATCACTCGGAAAGGAACCATAAATTCGCAGACAATGACAGCTTCAATAATTTTGAGCTTTCTCTGTATTTGGATGTGTTCACCCAGTCTGTCACAAGGGACCGGGTTTGTCTATCAGTTTCCAGGTGTGACATTGCAACGCATCCATACTGAACACACTGCTGGACCCCTTGCAGACACCAACTCGGCTCGCAGGTAAGTGGACCTCAAGCAAATAAGTAGCCTAAATGAAAACCTAATGAAGTCATTCATGTATTCATCAGAAAAGTTATTATGATTCCAAGTTGTTGTTCAAAGATAAACATGAAATAGAAATAGAAATATCTATTTTGGGAGGAGCTCCGAGTGGCGCAGCGGTTTAAGGCACAGCATCTCAGTGCTTGAGGCTTCACCACAGACACCCTGGATCGATTCCAGGCTGTATCACAACCAGCCATTATTGGGAGTACCATAGGGCGGCGCACAATTGGCCCAGCGTCGTCCAGGTTTGGCTGTGTATGCGCTCATTGTAAATAACTGACTTACCTCGATAAATAAAAAACAAGATAAAAAAAATTATAGCTCTCATTCTGTTGAGAAAGTTGGACTTGTTGTGTATGCTTGATGTATGACACTTTGCATTGACTTTATTCTGAATGAAGTAACCAAAAGTATATAACTTGCAATTCCTTCTATGAATAATGAAATGAAAAGCAGTACTGGCAATAATGAAACAAAGCATTAAGATGTGTCTTTGATTTGGAATGAATTAATGGAGCAGACGACTTAGAAATTGCCCATTGTCTCTCAACACTAGTTTATGAACACATTTATTTAACATCTTACTCGATTTGTCCTGATATTCCAAACTTCTCAATTGACATAAGCGGACCTGCCAGAGAGTTTCTCAATAAAATAAGAATCGCAGTAAAAAATGCTTTATTATACACACACACACACACACACACACACACACACACACACACACACACACACACACACACACACACACACACACACACACACACACACACACACACACTAAAACTCTGCCTCCCTGTGGTCTCCTTTGGTAGGAACAGGTGTCAGTACACAGTGTCGAAGACTGTGTCATGCCAAGTGCACAACGGGACGGAGACGCTAGTACAGCGAGTGTTTCAGAGTTGCCGGTGGCCAGGACCCTGTTCTAACCTCATCAGGTATGAATGGCATTCACTCACTCACCGCCACAGGCCCTTCATGCAGATTGATTGTCATGCAGCAGCAATTACAACCTCAGACATGAAGTGTTATGATTTCAGTGTTTTGCTGGGACCCATATTGAGTTTAGGGAATATGCACTCATGTCAACAAGCTAGATATAGATCCTAATGGGTTGTAGTAGCCTATAAGGTAACAAACCATCTTGCTGAGCCAAAAGCTTTGGTGGCTACCATTTCCAGGTTTCCCTTAGTCGCCTTCAGGATAGCTATGGGTCAAGTGCCATTACATTTTGGTGCCACTACATTTTGGTGCATTCAGATTCATAATTCTACATCTCCTGAAGACAAAGCATTCTTGAGGGAAAAGATCAGATCATTGATTCTGGTTTCAGTTCAGCTGGACAAGAGTCTGGCCGGATGTTGCACAAGGGGTCATAATTATAATGTGTTTATATTATCCAGCTTTGACTACAGACAGTCTAATGACTGATAATTCACCCCCATGGAAATGCTCTTTATTCATTTTTTTGTTGGTCGAAGAAGGCAGATTTACTCCCTAGAACACCACGCAGAGCAGCAAGTCATACACAATTAAGGCATATGAATAGGATTTTCCCATTCCAGTATTCCCAGGTGTGCCATTGCTCCCAGAAAAGACACTGATGTAAGACCATAGCCATTTATCATATACTGTAGATGTGTGTGATTTGTAACTGTGTGGTTGCATTCCATTGTTCTATGTCTTCCAGAAAACTACTTTAATGGACTCTGGGTATTCGGACATAGTGTTAAGCTTGGATCGACATTGTTATTTTATCTCTATGTTACAGACGATTTAAACATATTTTGATTTAGTCATTCCCAGTGTAAGGAGGTCAGTGTATTCTTTCCCTTGTAAAGGATTTGAATGACGTCAGTGAAGGTTTGTCCTACAGTAATGTTACTGACGTCCGTGTTAAGACCTCTAATGATGTCTGTGAAGGTTTGTCCTACAGTAATGTTACTGACGTCCGTGTTAAGACCTCTAATGATGTCTGTGAAGGTTTGTCCTACAGTAATGTTACTGACGTCCGTGTTAAGACCTCTAATGATGTCTGTGAAGGTTTGTCCTACAGTAATGTTACTGACATCAGTGTTAAGACCTCTAATGATGTCTGTGAAGGTTTGTCCTACAGTGATGTTACTGACGTCAGTGTTAAGACCTCTAATGATGTCTGTGAAGGTTGTCCTACAGTAATGTTACTGATGTCAGTGTTAAGCCCTCTAATGATGTCTGTGAAGTGAACACGTGCCCCAGTGCTACAGTGCTGCCCGTCAGTGACTATCATCTTCTCTCAGTTACAGGACCCTGGTCCGGCCCATGTACAGGCTGACGTTTCGCCAGGTGACAGCACTGGAGTGGAGGTGCTGCCCAGGCTTCCTGGGAGACGACTGCAAAGAGGGTGAGTAGAGTACTGTGCAGATCTTAATTTCATCACTTTTTGATGCTGACCATTTTCCTGCAAATGTAGATGAGCTTCGTGATTTACATAAATTCACTGAAAGCCCACACTAACACATGGTTATATGAACAGTTGCACTTTTCATGTAGCCTACTTTTGGCCAACTAATTGCCTAACCACTGATCAAGCAACATTATGGACTAAATGTTAAAATTCTGTTGCTGAGGATTATTTTGCTGTGTCAAATTAAGATCCTACATCTGTACCTGTGTCTGTCCGCCCGTCCTTCAGTCCGTTCATCTGTCTATCTATCTGTCTACCTTTTAAACTCAGAGAGCTGGTGAGCTGGAGGTAGAAATGCCCCAAGGGCACTGCAGTCAAAACAGTGGTCCCCTTGTGTACCTCATACATTCTTTGATCCTAAACTCCCTGCTATGTACTGTATGACATCAAAATCACAGGGTGAAAAACAATGGCCGATCATCACCCACTCATGCACTGTATTCTAGACTGGGCATTTTGTTTTTGTGGTTTGTTTAGTTTATTTAATCTCCCGACTGTGGTGTAATGAAGATAGGAATAGTCACTGAACCAGATTTTACTTACTTGTCCTCCCTCTTGTTTGGACTCACTGTTCTGCTTTTTCTTGGGACAATGTTCCTTATCGTAAGTTCACATCGGGCAAGGGGTTAATGGACCAAGACACAGTATTTCTTCTGTAACCGATATGGTGGTTCAGAGTTAATTTAATGGATTTCATTTTAACTTTATTTTTAAAGGGAGTCCAATTGAGACCAAGGTCTCTAATTTATGACTGGTGTCTAATACAGAGAACATGGCTCTGCTCCCCATTTCAGACTGGAGCTCTGTTCAACATAGGACTAGCGATGACCCTCCTTTGTGCTGACTCTGAGGAGTCAACTTCCAGAAGGAAAGCAATGTTATGAAGATGTGAAATGAGTGTTAATGGCAGAATTGTTTTTGCAGATACCAGTATAAAGTTGTAATGGGTCAAAGTCTAAATGAAGAATGGCCTCACAGGGGTTTCCGCTTTTTGTGTCTATGTTGTTCTCAAAGATTGTCTGTATGCATCGCTATTTATCTTTTCTATCTTGGTGTTCTACTGGCTACCACTGAGATCCCTATCTATCGTTTCTATCTTGGTGTTCCACTGGCTACCACTGAGATCGCTATCTATCTTTTCTATCTTGGTGTTCTACTGGCTACCACTGAGATCGCTATCTATCGTTTCTATCTTGGTGTTCCACTGGCTACCACTGAGATCGCTATCTATCTTTTCTATCTTGGTGTTCCACTGGCTACCACTGAGATCGCTATCTATCTTTTCTATCTTGGTGTTCCATCTACCACTGAGATCTATCAAGCTATCTATCTTTTCTATCTTGGTGTTCCACTGGCTACCACTGAGATCCCTATCTATCGTTTCTATCTTGGTGTTCCACTGGCTACCACTGAGATCCCTATCCATCTTTTCTATCTTGGTGTTCCACTAGCTACCACTGAGATCGCTATCTATCGTTTCTATCTTGGTGTTCTACTGGCTACCACTGAGATCCCTATCTATCGTTTCTATCTTGGTGTTCCACTGGCTACCACTGAGATCGCTATCTATCGTTTCTATCTTGGTGTTCTACCACTGAGGCTATCTTTTCATCTTGGTGACTGGATCCCTATCTATCTTTTCTATCTTGGTGTTCCACTGGCTACCACTGAGATCCCTATCTATCTTTTCTATCTTGTATCTTGGTGTTCCACTGGCTACCACTGAGATCCCTATCTATCGTTTCTATCTTGGTGTTCCACTGGCTACCACTGAGATCCCTATCTATCTTTTCTATCTTGGTGTTCCACTGGCTACCACTGAGATCCCTATCTATCTTTTCTATCTTGGTGTTCCACTGGCTACCACTGAGATCCCTATCTATCTTTTCTATCTTGGTGTTCCACTGGCTACCACTGAGATCCCTATCTATCGTTTCTATCTTGGTGTTCCACTGGCTACCACTGAGATCGCTATCTATCGTTTCTATCTTGGTGTTCCACTGGCTACCACTGAGTATGCTGCACTCTGATAGTGTACAATTGTAACAAAAACAATACGTTGTTGTCATAATGTATTTGCAAGTCATTGTGCGGTTACACACACACACACACACACACACACACACACACACACCATCTGGAGAGGGGCCTCTCACTGACTGGATGTGCTCTCTCTGTGAATGGGTTAACAGAGCCAGACTGTGGCGGTGTGGGGCGGCCCTCGGTATAGTGATCCCCCGGGCCCTACTGGTCTGTTCTACTGGGGGTCCAGCCTTGTTTTGGATTTCAGGGGAAACCAAGGTCATACGCTTCATCTGTTGTTAATGTACCAATCCTCCCTACTCTCCCCTGTCTTCCCCATTCCCTCCATTTCCCCTCTACCCAAACTTTGCCACTCTCCACCTCTCTGTTATAGCAGATGTCTTCACAGACTAGGAACCCCAGGGTTTGGATGTCTCAGGGCAGGAAGTTCAGCTCTATAACATGCACACACGCACGCACACACACACACCCTCTCACACAAGCAAATGGCTTCTCTGTCATTGGGAGATTTGTGTGCACTTCAAGCACTCATGAATTAGGATTCATCCCTGAGTCATGAACATCTGCTACTGGCCTGACCACCAAACATCTCCATCTCTGCAATCATTCACATGGCTGTGTACTCCACAGGTCTTATACTGTAGGATCTCAACCATGGCAATCAGATATTATATCATATGTTTCATGCATGACTTGATCTGTTTATTTTGGTGAAGAAAATTACTGCTAGTCAGAAAAAAACTAAGTTATCTGACTCAAAAATGTTCAAAGGTATAAAATGTCGGTCTGGAAAGCACCAGTGTAGCCGTGTTGTAGTTTGAGGTGAGGGACCCTGGCAGCAGCACAATTTTGAGTTGTGTATTGTCGTTCTGTGGGAGAGATGGGAGAGTAGTCCTGTCAAGCTCAGTTGGTAGAGATTGGCACTTGCATTGCCAGGATTGTAGATTCAATTCCCGCTGGGGCCACCCATACGAACATGTCACGGTGGAGAAAAGTGTCTGCTAAGTTGCATACTGTATACAGTGCCTTCAGAAAGTATTCATATCCCTTGACTCATTTGACATTTTGTTGTGTTACAGCCTGAATTCAAAATAGATTACATTTATTTATTTTTCTCACCCATCTACACACAATAACCCATAATGACAAAGTGGTTACAGCTGTGAATCTTTCTGGGTAAGTCTCTAAGAGCTTTCCATACTTGGATTGTGTAACCATTATTCCTTTAAAAATTCTTCAAGCTCTGTCAAATGAATTGTTGATCATTCCTAGACAATCATATTCAAGTCTTGTCATAGATTTTCAGGTAGATTTAAGTCAAAACTGTAACTTGACCACTCAGGAACATTCACTGTCTTCTTGTTAAGCAACTCCAGCGTAGAATTGGCCTTGTGTTTTCGGTTATTGTCCTGCTGAAAGGGGAATTCATCTCCCAGTGTCTGGTGAAAAGCAGGCTGAACAGGGTTTTCCTCTAGGATTTTGCCTGTGCTTATCTCCATTCCTTTTTTATCCTGAAAAACTCCCCAGTCCTTAACGATTACAAGCATATCATAGCACGATGCAGCCATGGTCGCTGCTTGAAAATATGGAGAGTGGTACTCAGTAATGTGTTGTATTGGATTTGCCCCAAACAAAACCATTTTTTTGCAGTATTACTTTAGTGCCAAGTTATCTGTAGAGGATTCCTTATTTTCACTCTGTCAATTAGGTTAGTATTGTGGAGTAACTACAATGTTATTGATCCATCCTAAATGTTCTCCTATCACAGCCATTAAACTCTGTAACTGTTTTAAAGTCACCATTGGTGAAATCCCTGAGCAGTGTCCTTCCTCTCCGGCAACTGACTTTGGAAGTACACCTGTATCTTTGTAGTGACCTGGTGTATTGACACACCATCCAGAGTGTATTTGGTAACTTCAACATACTCAAAGAGATATTCAATGTCTGCAGTTTTTATTTTTACCCATCTACCAATAGGTGCCCTTCTTTGTGAGGCATTGGATAACCTCCCTGGTCTTTGGTTGAATCTGTGTTTGAAATTCACTGCTCAGCTGAGGGACTGTAAAGTCCATGTGTGGGGTACAAAGATGAAGTAATCATTCAAGAATCATGTTAAACACTATTATTGCACACAGAGGGAGTCCATGCAACTTATTTTGTGACTTGTTAAGCACATTTTTACTCCTGAACTTATTTAGGCCATAACAAAGGGTTTGAATACTTACTGATTCGAAGACATTTCAGATTTTCATTTTTTATTAATTTGTAAAAATTTTGAAGAGATTAATTCCACTTTAACATTATGGGGTATTGTGTGTGTAGGCCAGTGGCAAAAAAAGCTCAATTTATTCCATTTTAAATTCAGCATGTAACACAACAAAATGTGGAAAAAGTCAAGGGGTGTGAATACTTTCTAAAGGCACTGTATAGGTATAAAGCAACAGAGAAAGAGAGGAGATGGAAATGCAGAGACTAGAGATTTGTAACCTGTATGAAAAGTAGAATGTGTATTCCTGGAAAATGAGCCGTTGAAGCCATACACATTCACTGCACACATACCTGTTGCAAAACTCCATTGTGACTTGAAAAAGTGCAAAGAGCTGTTGAAGCAAAGCACCCCAGGGTCAGTGCTCAGGAGGCATTGCTATCCCTGGATAGGCAAGCCACAGTTGCAGAAGTCATCCAACTGATGTGGTAATACCCACATGACTTCCCCATCTTCATCCCGAAAGCATTTGCTTCTGAGGTAAAGAAATGACATCATCTGGGAATAGGAGGTCTCTTCCCTCCCACTCTATCGACACAGTCGTTTCAGAGATTGTTCGCTCCCAGGGAGCATTATATTAATCGAAACCAGCGCATCCTTGTTGTTTCAGGCTCCGGGCTGTGATGCCTCAGGTTGTCGTCATGCGCTGGGCGGCTGGTGTGTCATCTGGCCTTGAAGCCTGCCTCCTGTGTGTGTGTGTGTGTGTGTGTGTGTGTGTGTGTGTGTGTGTGTGTGTGTGTGTGTGTGTGTGTGTGTGTGTGTGTAGTAGTGCATGCACAGCTGCTGTACCCCATATTTCACTGGCCTATGAAAACAGCTGGTCAAGAGAAGAGTCATCACGATGAGTCATCTTTGGAACATTGAACAGGGAGAATATGATGGGACTTCATAAGCAAGCGTTCTCATGAACTTCCAGCAGGGCTGGCTCTAGACTTTTTTTTTTTTTTTTACCCCTTTTTCTCCCCAATTTTGTGGTATCCAATTGTTTTTAGTAGCTACTATCTTGTCTCATTTTTACAACTCCCGTATGGGCTCGGGAGAGACGAAGGTTGAAAGTCATGCGTCCTCTGATACACAACCAAGCCGCACTGCTTCTTAACACAGCGCGCATCCAACCCGGAAGCCAGCCGCACCAATGTGTCGGAGGAAACACTGTGCACCTGACAACCTTTGTTAGCGCGCACTGCGCCCGGCCCGCCACAGGAGTCGCTGGTGCGCGATGAGACAAGGACATCCCTACCGGCCAAGCCCTCCCTAACCCGGACGACGCTAGGCCAATTGTGTGTCGCCCCACGGACGACAGAGCCTGGGCGCGAACCCAGAGTCTCTGATGGCACAGCTGGCGCTTTAGTACTAAACAAGATTTGATTGGAGGGCCCTCCACCTCGCAGAAAAACATTATAGTGGCCCCCCGTCTTGATGGTGGACAGAAACATTTATATTTTATAGTTAATTTCCTGAAAATCTACACATTTTGGGGCGTAGAGAAAATGTTGCAGTTTTACTGAAAGTTTTCTGCGATTCTACAAATGTGTCCATGGAGCGTTGAGAAAACTTTAAAATTTCATAACACATTTCATGCAATTCACTAATTTTGCCATGGGGTGGAGAGACATGTTTTATGTTTTGATACAAAAGTCCTGCAATTCTGCATGACTTATGCCCTGTTAATATTATATCTGAGTGAAAATGACTAACGAAATCAATGGGGGCCCCCTGGCCCTGCATGCCAGTCAGTATTCGGCCATGATTGCTACAAGTTTAGACAGCTGGCTAGACTAACTACCAATAAAACAATGGTTAGCTGACATGACTAATTGAGTGACTGTCAGTGACTTTGAAATTGCACCTGGTGTATTCTACGATGCTTACTCTCAATAGTAAGTTGAGACCCCAACTGAGTTCCTAAAATAAAGGAACTCAGGGGACCCTAAGCGGCCGTTTATGCCTGGAACCGGCCCTGACTGCCAGTCCATGTCAAGATGAGCATGTTGCAGGAACATGGCAATTGTCAGATTTTATAGGAAAGAAAGAAAAATATAGTTATATTGTGCCGAATTTTTAACGATAAGGTCGTCATTAGGTTGAGACACCTCAATTGTATCAAAGTGTCAGACTTTAACCAGTAGGAAAGGAAACAGTCTTTGTTGATGAATCAGACGATAGATGTATTGCCTATGTTGCAATAAGAACTTGATGTTTGTAAGGGAAAAGTTCAAAAGTTTGACCACACCTACTCATTCAAGGGTTTTCTTTATTTTCACTATTCTACATTGTAGAATAATAGTGAACACCTCAAAACTATGAAATAACACATATGGGATCTCTTAGTAACCAAAAAATATATTTGAGATTCTCCCTTTGCCTTGATGACAGCTTTGCACACTCTTGGCATTCTCTCAACAAACTTCATGAGGTAGTGACCTTGAACGCATTTCAATTAAAAAGTGTGCATTGTTAACAGTTAATTTGTGGAATTTCTTTCCTTCTTAATGGATTTGAGCCAATCAGTTGTATTTTGACAAGGTAGGGGTGGTATACAGAAGATAGCCCTATATGGTAAAATACCATATTAGTCCATATTATAGCAAGAACAGCTCAAATAAGCAAAGAGAAAATACAGTCCATCATTACTTTAAGACATGAGGGTCAGTCAATCTGGAAAATGTCAAGAACTTTGAAAGTTTTTTCAAGGGCAGTCACAAAAACCATTAAGCGCTATGATGAAACTGGCTCTTATGAGGACTGCCACACGAAAGGAAGATCCAGAGTTACCTCTGCTGCAGAGGATAAGTTCATTAGAGTTACCAGCCTAAGAAATTGCATCCCAAATAAATGCTTCACAGATTTCAAGTAACAGACACATCTCAACATCAACTGTTCAGAGGAGACTGTGTGAATCAGGTCTTCATGGTCAAATTGCTGGGGAAATATCACTGGTAAAGGACACCAATAAGAAGAAGAGACTTGCTTGAGCCAAGAAATACGAGAAATGGACATTAGACTGGTGGAAATGTGTCCTTTGTTCTGCTGAGTCCAAATTTGAGATTTGTTGGTTCTTTGTGAGACGCAGAGAAGGTGAACGGATGATCTCCGCATGTGTGCTTCCCACCGCAAAGCATGGAGGAGGAGGTGTGATGGTGTGGGGGTGTTTTGCTGGTGACGCTGTCTGTGATTCATTTAGAATTCAAGGCACACTTTTAACCAGCATGGCTACCACAGCATTCTGCAGCCATATACCATCCCATCTGGTTTGCGCTTAGTGGGACTATCATTTGTTTTTCAACAGGACAATGACCCAACACACCTCCAG
The DNA here is from genome assembly GCF_036934945.1 of Oncorhynchus masou masou. NCBI lineage: Eukaryota > Metazoa > Chordata > Actinopteri > Salmoniformes > Salmonidae > Oncorhynchus > Oncorhynchus masou. Next base: position 70,099,966 of record NC_088223.1, read on the forward strand.
GCTACGTAAAGGCTATTTGACCAAGAAGGAGAGTGATGGAGTACTGCATCAGATGACCTGGCCTCCACAATCATCTGACCTCAACCCATTTGAGATTGTTTGCGATGAGTTGGACCGCTGAGTGAAGGAAAATCAGCCAACAAGTGCTCAGCATATGTGGGAACTACAAGACTGTAGAAAAACATTCCAGGTGAAGCTGGTTGAGAGAATGCCAAGAGTGTGCAGAGCTGTCATTGTCACACCCTGACCATAGTTTACTTTGTATGTTTATTTGTTTTGTTTGGTCAGGGTGTGATCTGACTGGGCATTCTATGTTGTGTGTCTAGTTTGTCTGTTTCTGTGTTTGGCCTGATATGGTTCTCAATCAGAGGCAGGTGTTAGTCATTGTCTCTGATTGGGAACCATATTTAGGTAGCCTGTTTGGTGTTGGGTTTTGTGGGTGATTGTCCTTTTGTCCTTAGGTCTGTCGTGTGTTAGTTTGCACCAGTATTAGGCTGTTTTGGTTTTCGTGTATTGTTTATTGTTTTTTCGTATTGATTCGTGTTTACTTCAGTTTTCATTAAACATGGATCGCAATAGCCACGCCGCATTTTGGTCTGACTCTCTTTCTCCTACAGAAAACCGTGACAGTCATCAATGCAAAGGATGGCTACTTTGAAGAATCTAAAATATATTTTGATTTGTTTAAAACTTTTTGGGGTTACTACATGGTTACTATATGTGCTATTTCATAGTTTGATTTCTTCACTATTATTCTACAATGTAGAACATAGTAAAAAATATTAAGAAAAACCTTTTGAATGAGTAGGTGAAATAAATTAGCATTGGGTCTGTAATATTTCACTTGACTGTTTTTTTTCTGGCTTTCATGACAGGGGCTTGAGAACGCTGCCACAATCATTTGCTTTCCTCCTCTAAAACCAAGGCTTTGTGGTGAATTGTTATTTGCATTTACAGTGCCTTCAGAAAGTATAAGTCAAGGGGGATTTCTGAAGGCACTGTATATGATGACAGGTTCCTTGAATCCACAGTAGGGAACAAGGTGATTACTTTCCTCCAGTGTATCATCAATTATCCACATTTCCCTACTCAACAAGCAAAGGAAGCAAATCATCCCCATAGTGAGAGTCTGAAAAACCAAGCAAGTGTGCATCTGAGGAGACTAAGAATAGAGACCTCACATGCTAAAATGATTAATCTACAAGTACCCATAAACATTTTTATTGTTATTCCAGGAGCACAACTATTGTCAGGAGAGTCTAAGAATGTACTGTAAACTATTCCAGACACCCCAAAACACCCTTCAAACAGACATGTATCTCATTTATAAACAACTAAGGCTCTGACCCTGGCTGACTTGAAGCACGTCGTCAGCTAAAGGATGGGAGCTTATGAGGTGAGCCATTGGCATGGCTCTGTCTGAACTGCATCTGTCTGTCTGTGGTTTGCTCTGAGTGGCAGCAGATCTGACTTATGGAGGGCTGGTTTTCCAGCCTGGAATTTGTTTGTCAACAGAAGGAATGAGACCCAGAAAAACCCACCACAGCCTTTGTTGTGACCAAAGGAAGGATTTGGATGATAAGTCTTTGAAAGAGGGGTCCCCTTACTTTTACAGCATGGCTTGAGAACATCTGGCCACTTCTTGGATTAAATGATTCATCATCTAAAGCGGAAGTTTTTAGTTTAAGGTGTTTTCTACTTTCTTTGATGCTGTGTCTTCATTCCCACCCCATGTGGACACCAAAGATATTGAAGAGGGAGCGCAGTAATTTTTCATACTTTTTCTATTCTATATTATTGCAACTTTATGTCAAAGCGTGTATTTTGAGTGAACCGTCCCTTGAAAGTGGAAGCAAGCAGAGAAAGCAATATTCTGTGATTGTCTGCACTCTACAGGCACTTATCTGTGTGTTTGGTAAAATATTTAGACAGACTGAGCCCCCTTGGGACGCGGGTTGCTTTTCTCAGAGGAAGCCCCTCTCCCAGACTCAGCTTGGGTTACAGTGACCAGATTTCAGCAGTGGAGCTGGAGCTGCTCTCACAGAAATATGCCAACCGCTTTGTTTTGATTCACGTCCAGCTAACTTAACCTCCCCCACCCACCACTCCCATCCACTGACTGTAAGGCAGTGCGATATCCCTGGGAAACACCCGTAATAGACTTCTCTCAATGTCATTCAGTGGTATGAGTCAGTAGCTTGAATTCCAGGTGCAACCAAATACCCCTTACACTGACAAACTACTGGCTAATTTAATGATGTATCATGGTAGAAACGTGGTCATGTATGTAACAGAATGATATTTGTATAGTAGCTAACTAAGTGAAATTGTACACAAATCACTGGCTCGGGCAATATAGTGACTGTCAGATACAGTGCCTTCAGTAAGTATTCATACCCTTTAACTTATTCCACATTCTATTGTTACAACCTGAATTCAAAATGGATAAAATAGATTTTTTATCCACACATCCACACAATACCCCATAATGACAAAGTGGGAAAAAATGTTTTATTCATTTTTGCAAATGTATTGAAAATAACATACAGAAATATCAATTTACATAAGTGGGTTGTTCTATAAACTACGGTTTATCTGGCAATTTTTTTATCATGTCATTACATTAAGATATAAGGGGGGATCATGCAGAGGGAGCCCCTCTCCCATACTGTAGCTGTATTCAATAACATTCACAAGTTGATTTGAAACCTACAGTTGAAGTCAGAAGTTTACATACACTTTAGCCAAATAAATTTAAACTCAGTTTTTCACAATTCCTGACATTTAATCCTAGTAAAAATTCCCTGTCTTAGGTCAGTTAGGATCACCACTTTATTTTATGAATGTGAAATGTCAGAATAATAGTAGAGAGAATTATTTATTTCAGCTTTTATTTATTTCATCACATTCCCAATGGGTCAGAAGTTTACATACACTCAATTAGTATTTGGTAGCATTGCCTTTAAATTGCTTAACTTGGGTCAAATGTTTTGGGTAGCCTTCCACAAGCTTCCCACAATAAGTTAGGTGAATTTTGGCCCATTTCTCCTGACAAAGCTGGTGTAACTGAGTCAGATTTGTAGGCCTCCTTGCTCGCACACGCTGCCTCATGATGCCGTCTATTTTGTGAAATGCACCAGTCCCTCCTGCAGCAAAGCATCCCCACAACATGATGCTGCCACCTCCGTGCTTCACGGTTGGGATGGTGTTTTTCGGCTTGCAAGCCTCCCCCTTTTTCTTCCAAACACAACGATGGTCATTATGGCCAAAAGGTCCTATTTTTGTTTCATCAGACCAGAGGACATTTCTACAAAAAGTACGATCTTTGTCCCCATGTGCAGTTGCCAACCTTTGTCTGGCTTTTTTATGGCGGTTTTGAAGCAGTGGCTTATTCCTTGCTGTGCGGCCTTTCAGGTTATTTTGATATAAGACTCATTTTACTGTTGATATAGCTACTTTTGTACCTGTTTTCTCCAGCATCTTCACAAGGTCCTTTGCTGTTCTTCCGGGATTGATTTCCACTTAATCACCAAAGTACGTCCAGCTCTAGGAGACAGAACGCTTCTCCTTCCTGAGCAGTATGATGGCTGCGTGGTCCCATAGTGTTTATACTTGCGTACTATTTTAGGTACAGATGAATGTGGTACCTAAAATTTCCAAGTGTTTGTAAATTGCTCCCAAGGATGAACCAGACCTGTGGAGGTCTGCAATTCCTTTCTGAGGTCTTGGCTGATTTCTTTTGATTTTCCCATGATGTCAAGCAAAGAGGCACTGAGTTTGAAGGTTGGATGTGAAATACATCCACAGGTACACCTCCAATTGACTCAAATGATGTTAATTAGCCTATCAGAAGCTTCTAAAGCCATGACATAATTTTCTGGAATTTTCCAAGCTGTTTAAAGGCACAGTCAACTTAGTGTATGTAAACCTCTGACACACTGGAGTTGTGATACAGTGAATTATAAGTAAAATAATCTGTCTGTAAACAATTGTTGGAAAAATTACTTGTTGTCATGCACGAGGTAGATGTCCAAACTGACTTGCCAAAACTATAGTTTGTTACCAAGAAATTTGTGGAGTGGTTGAAAAACGAGTTTTAATGACTCCAACCTAAGTGTATGTAAACCTCAGACTTCAACTGTATGTTTAACCCTTTATCGTGGTTGGTGTCTTGACAGATTTGGTCAAAATTGTGTGACATAAAACATACATTTTCTGTCCTTGCATTTATGGAAGTGTAAATTGTTGTTATATCATATTAAGTATTCATCCGTTAAATTAAACATTTATCTTGAACCCTGTAAGAATCCTGGATCTAGCTGTCAGACAGACAGTTTTTTGTATAGAAATCTCATAAATTCAGTGTGACTATGTAACATTTTGTGTATCCCTATGTTATGTGGTGAAAACAGTTTTCATATGCACACAAATCCAAAATAAAGATGCAATTTAAAAATCAAATGCTTCTAACTGAAAGAGTCACCTTACCTTGATACTTAACCTTAATGATAATGTAATTCATGTGGTTCTTCATAATTATGCATAATACTTGTTGGATGCACATTTGGTGTTGAGCTGTTTAATTAGTCTATTTAGTGGAGGCTCCTCGGAGGAGGAAGTGAGGGACCATCCATTTATAAAAAATAAAATTATTGAAACATTTAAAAGTGATCATTTTTAGATAAAACTATACTAAATATATTCTTATATCACTAAATAATTGATTAAAACACTGTTTTGCAAAGAAGGTCTATCTGTGTATCTGGTGTATCTGGAGGACAGCTAGCTTCTATCTTCCTCAGGGTACATTGACTTCAATACAAAACCAAGGAGGCTCATGGTTGTCACCTCCTTCCATAGAGTTACACAGAAATTATGATAACTTCCGGAGGACGTCCTCCAACCTATCAGAGCTCTTGCAGCATGAACTGACATGTTGTCCACCAAATCAAAGTATCAGAGAATGAATCTAGTGCTGAAAGCATAAGCTACAGCTAACACTACAGTGCATAACATGTGGTACGTAGTTGACTGAAAGAGAAAGACAATAGTTCAACAGTTTTGAACAAATTCCTTTCTTCAAAAAATAAGAAGAAGCAAGAGAGAGAGAGACATGGAACTCTTCCAAGTCAAAGTAAGGTTTTACAAATGTATTGCCACAATGGCCCGCCAGTGTAACTGTTAAACTGCTTACTGACTGTACACTCTACTGCATGATTGCTGCGGGTTTACTAACGCTTTAGTTCTATTAGCTATGTTGACTATGACATTACTTTAGCTAATATCGTGACAACTATGTGTGCTGTGTGCAGCGGTTATGATATGGTTTGGCTTGAATTTTTTTGTTGCCTGGTCACATACAGCTGATGTGTTGTGCATTGAAGTCCACAAGTGAAGGGAAAAGGTGAAATGAGGAGAGTGTGTAGATGCGAGAAGGAATACAACGTGGCTGCTATGAAAGTGAACTGTGCTTACGTGTGATCAGGGGTGTATTCATTCTGCCAATTCTGTTAAATGGTTTCTTACACGGAACGAAACGGGGATAATCATACTTTAATTTGTTGAATAGAAACTCTTGTTTGCAACTGTTGGACGAATGATTGCACACTAGATCAGCTAGATGCAGGCAAGAGTGTGCAAGGCAGTATTGAATGTGTCATTGGCAGTCCATGTGTCACTGTCTGTCACCACAACATTTTCTCTCAACTGTGTGCACCTGCGTTGTAAACTTTCATTCATAGGCTAGGTCAGTGGTTCTCAACCAGGGGCACTAGGAACCATACATTACCTATCCACACGGGGTACTTGGGAAGACTCATGAGACCATAGGCCTAATGGTAAAATGTACATGAGGTGGTACTTCAGAGGTACTAAGGGCAAAGCAAAATTCAGTTGGTGGTACAGTAACCAAAAAGGTTGGGAACCACTGGGTTAGGTTGTAGCAACCTCATAATGGGTATAGGGACATTTTGAGTATCATGTAGTAGCCTAAACCTATCGATGTTACATTGAACTGGATGAATGGAATATTAATGACAGACATCCAATATGCTGTAATAGAAGTAAGTTCATGCTCATGAAAAAAATTAATTGTCCTCACGCATCTTAAAGGCACCGACCGCCACTGAGCCTATGCCATGTGGCTCAGTTTGTAGAGCCTGGCGCTTGCAACACCAGGGTTGTGGATTTGATTCCCAATGGGGACCAGTCAAAAAAAATATGTAAATGTATACACTCACTACTATAAGTTGCTCTGGATAAGAGTGGCTGCTTAATTACTAAATTTTTAAGCCTGTGAAGAGAGTTGTGCCTGGATCTAATATCCCTTGCGAATTGAGGTTGATGATCTGTTGTTGTCTGGTTGATTTAACAAAGAAAGGTAATTATTTTATGTTTTTGTGCTTCGTATTGGACACCGAGTCTACTGTGGGCAACTGTGTAGGATAGACTATTGCGCAACACCCAACACACTTTCTATTAATTATGCTGGAAATAATGACAACAAATTACATAGCCTAGTGGGCTTATTCACAATATGATCTGGTAATGAAATGCCATGACAAATACATTTGGTTTTCCATGTTACACCTGCAATTTTAAATGACACAAGGGGCTTGAAGTAGCCTACTTGACCTTTATTTGGAGCTCAGAAATTAAACTACTGAAATAGGCCTACCTTGAAAATCAGACATTTACTTAATTTGGTGCTTGAAATTATTGTAGGCAATTTATAAGTTATCCTGCTCCCTTATAATTATCCGTGATTTCATTTTTTATTTGTTTTCTGAGGGATTTGGTCACTTTTTTGTTTTGTTTTCTGCCACTTAATTTGTAGGGTGTTGTGCTCATCTGTTAAAACCATGTGAGGTTTATTATGAGGACGACAACATCTAATGTGGCCTTCAAATTGGCTTTCCATACAAATCCTTCCATTAAAAAAGGAACCTGGCTTTTGGTCATTTTCTAATGATAAAAACAGTGATGGTGAGATTAATGCTCCGCTATTCATGGATGTATTATGTGTGCCTGCATCGGCCACATAGGCTACAGAAAAGTCGCACTGCAAGCATCCAATCTATTTAGTCAGGCAATGTCCATATTATTCTCACATCCACTGCATTCGGAAAGTATTCAAACCCTTTACCTTTTTCCACATTTTGTTATGTTACAGCCTTATTCTAAAATTGATTAAATTACATTTTTTTCCTCAATCTACACACAATACCCCATAATGACAGAGTGAAAACAGATTTGTAGAAAGTTTGCACAATTATTAACTGTGAAAACAGAAATACCTTATTTACATAACTGTTCAGACCCTTTGCTATGAGCCTCGAAATTGAGCTCAGGTGGATCTTGTTTCCATTGATCCTCCTAAAGACGTTTCTACAACTTGATTGGAGTCCACCTGTGGTAAATTCAATTGATTGGACATGATTTGGAAAGGCCAGGACGTGTACTGCGAGCATGTGCTGACCAACTAGCAAGTGTCTTCACTGACATTTTCAACCTCTCCCTGTCCGAGTCTATAATACCAACATGTTTTAAGCAGACCACCATAGTGCCTGTGCTCAAGAACACTAAGGTAACATGTCTAAATGACTACTGACCCGTAGCACTCACATCTGTAGCCATGAAGTGCTTTGAAAGGCTGGTCATGGTTCACATCAACACCATCATCCCAGAAACCCTAGACCCACTCAAGTTGCATATCGCCGCAACAGATCCACAGATGATGCAATCTCTATTGCACTCCACACTGCCCTTTCCCACCTGGACAAAAGGAACACCTATGTGAGAATGCTGTTCATTGACTACAGCTCAGCGTTGAACACCATAGTGCCCTCAAAGCTCATCAAATAGCTAAGGACCCTGGGACTAAACACCTCCCTCTGCAATTGGATCCTGGACATCCTGATGGGCCGCCCCCAGGTGGTAAGGGTAGGTAACAACACATCTGCCATGCTGATCCTCAACACAGGGGCCCATCAGGAGTGCGTGCTCAGCCCCCTCTTGTATTCCCTGTTCACTCATGACTGCACGGCCAGGCACGACTCCAACACCATCATTAAATTTGCCGATGACACAACAGTGGTAGGCCTGATCACCAACAACAATGAGACAGCCTATAGGGAGGAGGCCATAAACCTGGCCATGTGGTGCCAGGACAACAACCTCTCCCTCAACGTGATCAAGACAAAAGAGTTGATTGTGGACTATATGAAAAAGAGGGCCGAGCATGCCCCCATTCTCATCGATGGGGCTGCAGTGGAGCAGGTTGAGAGCTTCAAGTTCCTTGACGTCTACATCACCAACAAACTAACATAGTCCAAGCACACCAAGACAGTCGTGAAGTGGGCACAACAAAACCTATTCCCCCTCAGGAGACTGAAAAGATTTGGCATGGGTCCTCAGATCCTCAAAAGGTTCTACAGCTGCACCATCGAGAGCATGGTTGCATCACTGCCTGGTATGGCAACTGCTTGGCCTCCTACCACAAGACACTACAGAGGGTAGTGCATAGGGCCTAGTACATCACTGGGGCCAAGCTTCCTGCCATCCAAGACCTCCATACCAGGCGGTGTCAGAGGAAGGCCCTAAAAATTGTCAAAGACTCCAGCCACCTTAGTCATAGACTGTTCTCTCTGCTACCTGCACAGCAAGAGGTACCGGAGCGCCAAGTCTAGGTCTAAAAGGCTTCTTCACAGCTTCTACCCCCAAGCCATAAGACTCCTGAACAGTTAATCAAATGGCCACCTGGACTATTTGCATTGCCCCCTCCCCCTCTCCACACCACTGCCACTCTCTGTTGTCATCTATGCATAGTCACTTTAATAACTCTACCTACACGTACATACTACCTCAACTAACCGGTGCCCCGTGTCCCATGTAAATATCGTTTTTCCTTGGGGTTTTTTCAGATATATTTCGAATATACTTTAATATCACTTTCCATCTACGGACTGAATATACTCTCCAGCAACCCGCCTCACCCAATGTGGTACGGATCTGCTATTTTTTATACTTAAGAACCGGAACCCCCATCAAAAGGTAGCCAGCTAACTGGCTACTAGATAAAAGTCAGTTAGCAATTGCTAGGCCCATCTGCTAGGCCCATCTCCCGGCTAGCCAAAAAGGCCCATCAGTCACCCCTTGGGCTACAATACCTGGACCCCGGCCGACTCTGTGACAACTGGACTACCGACGTGATTCCGCCGAGGGGGTTTTTCAACTGACTCCTCCGTTGTGACGTCCCCTGTATGCCCACTCGCTAGCCTGCTAGCAACTGCCCGCTAGCTGCACATCAGACTGTTAGCTTAAGAGGCCCATCTGACAAATTCTTTGGCAACTACACCTAGTTTGCCAATTGTCCTGGTTTACCACATGGAGCCCCGCTGATCCGTCCTCTGAACCGGAACCCCCCCCCCCCCCCCAACAGAAGCTAGCCAGCTAACTAGCCACTAGCTAGTAGTCAGCTAGCCACTGCTAGCGGTCACCAGCTACCTTTAGTCCAGACCTCTCTTACCAGTCTGCACAGCGCGATTCAAACCAGAGCAAATCTGACTTGTTTTTCTCCATATCTCGGATTCCTACCGCAAGCTCTGAACCTTTTTTTCTCTCACCTGGATCATCGCAGCGAGCTAGCTGCTATCTGAGTGGCCACTCCTGGCTAATGTCTCTGTCCCTAAGAAAGAACAAATTAGCCTGGAGCTAGCCTTGCTAGGCCCATCTGCTAGCCTGCTAGCCACAGCCCGTTAGAGCACATCGGACTATTAGCTTAAGAGGCCCATCGGACAAATTCTTTGGCCACTATACCTATTTTAACAATTGACCTGGTTTACCACACAGAGCCCTGCTGATACGTCTGCCGACATCACAGCACGAGGTGGCCACAACAGACTTTCTTCTGTCACGACGTCCCTCAAAGGCACTTTGCTAGCTGCCTGAAGCCACTCACTGGGCTCCTATGATCACTTGGCTACGCATGCCTCTCCCTAACGTCAATATGCCTTGTCCATTGTTGTTTTGATTAGTAATTATTGTCTTATTTCACTGTAGAGCCTCTATCCCTGCTCAATACACTTTAGTTCCACCTCCCACACATGCGGTGACATCACCTGGTTTAAATGATATTTATAGAGACAATATCTCTTTCATCGTCACTCTATGCACAGGTTTACCCCCACTGTATTCACATCCTACCATACCTTTCTCTGTACATTATGCCTTGAATCTATTCTCCCGTGCCCAGAAATCTGCTCCTTTTACTCTCTCTTCTGAACATACTAGACGGCCAGTTCTTTTAGCCTTCAGCCGTACCCTTATCCTACTCATCCTCTATTCCTGGTGATGTGGAGGTTAATCCAGACCCTGCAGTGCCTAGCTCCACTCCCAGGCGCATTCATTTGTTGACTTCTGTAACCGTAAAAGAAAGCCATGCATGTTAACATTAGAAGTCTCCTCCCTAAGTTTGTTTTATTCACTGCCCTAGCACACTCTGCCAACCTGGATGTCCTAGCCGTGTCTGAATCCTGGCTTAGGAAGACCACCAAAAACCCTGAAATTTCCATTCCTAACTATAACATTTTCCGATAAGATAGAACTGCCAAAGGGGGCAGAGTTGCAATCTACTGCAGGGACAGCCTGCAGAGTTCTATCTCACTATTCAGGTCTGTGCCCAAACAATTTGGGCTTCTATTTTTAAAAATCCGCCTCTCCAGAAACAAGTCTCTTACCGTTGCCACTTGCGTTAGACCACCTTCTGCCCCCAGCTGTGCCCTGGACACCATATGCAAATTTATTGCCCCCCATCTATCTTCAGAGCTTGTACAGTTAGGTGACCTTAACTTGGACATGTTTAACACCCCGGCCATCCAACAATCAAAGCTTGATGCTCTCAATCTCACACAAATTATCAATGAACCCACCAGGTACAACCCCAAATCCGTAAACACGGGCACCCTCATAGATATCATCCTAACCAACCTGCCCTAACCAAGATCCCTAAAGACTGGAAAGCTGCCGCGGTCATCCCCCTCTTCAAAGGGGAGACACTCTAGACCCAAACTGCTACAGACCTATATCTATCCTACCCTGCCTTTCTAAGGTATTCGAAAGCCAAGTCAACAAACAGATCACCGACCATTTTGAATCCCACCATACCTTCTTCGTTATGCAATCTGGTTTCCGAGCTGGTCATAGGTGCACCTTAGCCACGCTCCAGGTCCTAAACAATATCAAAACCACCATTCATAAAAGACAATACTGTGCAGCCATATTCATCAACCTGGCCCAGGCTTTCGACTCTGTCAATCACCACATCCTTATTGACAGACTCAACAGCCTTGGTTTCTCAAATGACTGCCTCGCCTGGTTCACCAACTACTTCTCTGACAGAGTTCAGTGTGTCAAATCGGAGGGCCTGTTGTCTGGACCTCTGGCACTCTCTATGGGGGTGTCACAGGGTTCAATCCTCGGGCCAACACTTTTCTCTGAATCCATCAATGACGTTGCTCTTGCTGCTGGTGATTCTCTGATCCACCTCAAAGCAGACGACACCATTCTGTATACTTCTGGCCCTTCTGCGGACACTGTGTTAACTAACCTCCAGACAAGCTTCAATGCCATACAACTCCTTCCATGGCTTCCAACTGCTCTTAAATGCAAGCAAACTAAATGCATGCTCTTCAACCGATGCATGCTCTTCCTCTGCCCACACCTACTCACCCTTCCAGCATCATCACTACTCACTCTCACTACTACTCTGTTCTCAACTAGCCTACCTGGTTAAATACAGGTGAAATATATATTTTTAAATAAAATACTTTTATCTTTCATTCTTAGCCGTATTCTTTTTAAACTGCACTGTTGGTTAGGGGCATTTCACTGTTGTATTCGGCGCATGTAATTAATAACTTCACCATGTTCAAAGGGATATTCAAGTCCATGCAGTTTACTGTTACTTGTTAAGCAAACTTATTTAGTCTTGCCATAACAAAGTGTTTGAATACTTATTGACTCAAGACATTTCAGCTTTCATTTTTTATACAGTTATTCAATTCCACTTTGACATTATGGGGTATTGTGTGTAGGCCCGTGACAGAAAATCTCAATATAATACATTTTAAATGCAGGCTATAACACAACAACATTTTGAAAAAGTCAAGGTTATAAGGTTGAATATGTCAGCAGCATTACATTTAAAAAATTGCTATTGACCCCATTTGAGTCAGAATGAATGTCTTTACGTTGATGAATTTCGGCCAGTCTCGTAAGATATGATCAAATGTAGTTGTGGGAAACAAAGGTGTCTTTTCCAATGTTTGCTTAACTTTTGGAAATGTGTCTGCTAACATTTTTTGAAGTGGTCAAAGTGCCTGGAATAATTGCATCCATATGGAGCTGAACAGGATGGCAAGACCTGCCCTCGTCACTGAGGAACTGGCCTGTCAAAAGGTGGCTAAGGGGGATAGGAAGAGAGGAATATGAGTTAAGAGAGGGAGAGAAAGAAAGAATAGGGATGACGGTGTAATGGAACAAAGTAAAAAGACCCTCAAGTTATGGCCCTGGTCCAAATCCGATTGTTCAGACATACATGATATGTAGGGTCTGTCTGCAAGTGTTGGGGTGGATGGGTGGGAGGCACCTTGACCCTGGAGTTCCTCTCAAACCTGAGATGAGTGGGTCACTGTGGCCATGACCTCAAGTTAATCCTCCCAGTGGGTTGTCACCAGTACCTCTTGGACGGTGGCTAAAGTTCATGTTTTTTTATTCAACAGGATTTATTTAGTTATGGGTATCACCCCTGACACACTTCAACTATGTACTGGGAAAAATTGCTCAAAGTATCTTTTAAGCACACAAGAAGAGTTAACAGCGCAATGTCAGCTGATTATTTCCAAGTCAGTGACATCTTCTTGTTTTCCAGACAAACATAGCTGTTATTATATTGATTCTGTCTGTGTACAGTCGTGGCCAAAAGTTTTGAGAATGACACACATATTTATGTTCACAAAGTCTGCTGCCTCAGTTTGTATGATGTAAATTTGCATATACTCCAGAATGTTATGAAGAGTGGTCAGATGAATTGCAATTAATTGCAAAGTCCCTCTTTGCCATGAAAATTAACTGAATACCCCCCAAAACATTTCCACTGCATTTCAGTCCTGCCATAAAAGGACCAGCTGACATCATGTCAGTGATTCTCTCATTAAAATAGGTGTGAGTGGTGACGAGTACAAGGCTGGAGATCACTCTGTCATGCTGATTGAGTTCGAATAACAGGCTGGAAGCTTCAAATGGAGGGTGGTGCTTGGAATCATTGCTCTTCCTCTGTCAACCATGGTTACCTGTGTAACAGTATAACTTTAGACCGTCCCCTCGCCCATACCTGCCAACAGTAAAGCATCCCGAGACCATTCATGTGTGGGGTCTGATGAATAATGCCTTTTCCAGCATGATGGAGCACCTTGCCATAAGGCAAAAGTGATAACTAAGTGGCTCAGGGAACAAAACATCATTCTTTTAGGTCCATGGCCAGGAAACTCCCCAGACCTTAATCCCATTGAGAACTTGTGGTCAATCCTCAAGAGGCGGGTGGACAAAAAAAACCCCACAAATTCTGACAAACTCCAAGCATTGATTATGCAAGAATGGGCTGCCATCAGTCAGGATGTGGCCCAGAAGCTAATTGACAGCATGCCAGGGTGGATTGCAGAGGTCTTGAAAAAGAAGGGTCAACACTGCAAATATTGACTGTTTGCATCAACTTCATGTAATTGTCAATAAAAGCCTTTGACACTTATGAAATGCTTGTAATTATACTTCAGTATTCCATAGTAACATCTGACAAAAATATCTAAAGACACTGAAGCAGCAAACTTTGTGTACACTAGGTAAGGACCATTTGACAATTACTTCCATTTGATCGACCTTTCGCTATGCACATATTACATTGCAGGCAAGAGGCACTAAATGACTCCAAGTGCATTCACTGTGTTCAGTATGTGCAGTATGTGCTTTCTGTGTTTCTGTGTTTTTGTCTTTGTGTGAATTATATCATGGTCTGTAGAATATCCTTCCTCTCTTCTTCCCCCTCTTTGTTTCTCTCTGTCCTGATCCCATCTTCTCATCTTCCCTCTGGCTAAGTGGACCAGTAAGAGCTGAATATGGGAGTCAGTTCAGTCATAACCAGACTGTTAATCTGTCTGTGTGCTGGGGAGTTCCCAGACAGCAGTCCATGTAAGCCAGCTCACTGCTCATTATGACTTTATGGCCAATGACGCATTCTGTCAATGCAGGGTCTGTCTGCAGACCTCACATCCACAGGCACAGATTGTCAGTGACAGCATCCCCACAGCCCCTGCATCCCTGCCGTACCATCCCAGCCTCCACTCACCGCTATTGTATTGACTGGCTCCATAAATCAAACAGCGGATAAAGTCCCACTACATTTGTTTAAATTGCCACTTAACTCAGTTTGTTGCACACCTGAGTCTCTCACGAGATTGTTTGGGCAGCTGGGGAAAAGTATGCTAACAAAGCTGGAGCCTGAGTCTCTGTCTGTGGTAATAACCGGTGGGGATGGTATCCCCATTATAAAGCAATAAATCTGAGGCAGAACATCGTCAGTAGGTTTAGAGATTGCCTGTGGCGAGTCTCCTGTGTTGCTATAGCATGGCTCCTCCTGCCAAAAGAAGGAGGCATCCCTGAGCACTTACAGGACCGTGCAGTCATGGTCACTGGTTTCTCCTCACTTGTCTTTATCGGAAAAGGTAGTCTTATGAAAACCATTTGGATAAAGGGCTTGCTTGTAAGGATGACCCATGGAGAGTTGGTCAGCTCCAGCCCCCAAACAGCCCCAGGCAGGCCACTTCCTCCTCAGTGCCATAGGAGACCAACATGGACATCTGACACCAGCAGATCCCATCTTTACCAATTAACTCCTTTTAACTCTCTGATCACAGACAAACCTATCAAGAGGTTATCATCACTTTAAACTACAATGACCGTAAGCAGTAGTTTTTGTGAGATATGCGGATCATCAACTCTAAATGTGTGTGTTTTGTTGAAAAACTGCTGTCTGCTGTTTTAGTTGCTGATGGGGTTTTAATGGAGTTCTCCAGCAGTGATCTTAGGGTGTGTTGTAGATAGAACCAGGCAGTGTTTATGTAAGGTCCAGATTAGCTCTTCCATCCCCTCTTGTTGTGAGACTGGAGGGTAATCCCATCACTGGGGGACTCTGGAGCCTGGTTCTCATTTCCCCTTCCACCATGATTCCCCCTCCCTCCCTCACCTTCCGACACAGCCTTTTTGATGCCTATCTCTGGCGGGATATTTTGTAGTCTTTATCTAAAACAGTAATGGGGCTGTAGTTAAAGAGCTCAACTGGGGCTGTGCCAGGACATTCCCAGTGCTCCTCATTGCCCATGTGCTCTGCCAGGTATCTATCCACCCCTGGTGTTGCTTTGTGAACTCTGTCTTTTCAATGTATTTCACCTGTGTTTTATGGCTTTGAGACATTTTCTATTGCTATTCCTATGTTGAGTGATTGTATACGTGGAAGCTCAAACAGTCAAAATGTATGATTACATTTCAAGGTGAACAAGGGTTTTCCCCTCAAGGTAATTAGAAGTGAATGATAACTCTGTCATGAAACCCAGATCTACATATGTTCAGTCCCCATTGTTGTTTTTCAGGTCAATGTGTTTAATGGTTTTGGCGAACAGACTTCCAAAGACTGGATCGTGTTAGGTTGCTTTGGTTCATGTCGAACCATACATTTCTCTGTAGTTTAGGCACATGTACAGCTACATACATTTGAGTGTATGAGTAAAAATGAAGAGACGTGTTTGTCTGGTATTAAGTGGTTTCAGTGGAGATTTGTTTGCAGTTCATTAATGCACTCCAGATGGAACATGGTTAACTCACACACCCTTTCACCTTTGCCTGCGAGATCTGGCATGAAAACTCTGTTTCTGTTTGTCCTCAAGTGTATTGATTATGATGCTGATTAATTCCATATCACACATCATGACTATTTTAACATCTGAGAACATTCTCCTCTCTTCACATGGATTACACATCTCTGGCATCTTGCAACTTACTGATGGATAAGAGCAGGGAAAACATACACAAACATTAGCCCTACCTAAGGAAAAACATACATTAGCATACTATTATTAATGCACTGTATATATACTGTTCATGCGCACAAACAGTGGTTTGATTGCAAGAACCATGTTTGTATTTTTCTTGAATATTAAGCTGTCATGAAGGCAAGAATCTAAAATATAAAAGATATTTTGATTTGTAAAAAAAAGGGGATTATTACATGAATTGCTCTGTGTTATTTAATAGTTTTGATGTCTTCACTATTATGGTACAATGTAGAAAATAGTAAAAATAAAGAAAAACCCTTGAATGAGTAGGTGTATCCAAACTTTTTGACTGGTACTGTACACATACATACATACATACATACATACATACATACATACATACATACATACATACATACATACATACATACATACATACATACATACATACATACATACATACATACAGTACCCGTCACATTTTTGGACACACCTACTCATTCAAGGGTTTTTCTTTATTTTTATCTATTTTCTACATTGTATAATAATAGTGGATTAATCAACATGCACGTGATGGCGCATGCGTACGCATACGTGTGAGAGGTCTAGTTAGACTGGAGAGGATAAATTGTTTCATTATGTCTCCGTCAGCTGTGCATCCAACTGCATCCAACTTCCAATAGATATCAGCATGACACATTGCGACACGGAATGTGAAAACAAAACAGACAGACAGACGGATAGACAGTTTCGAGCCCAGGGGAATGCAGAACAGGAAATGGTCGAGGACAGCTGAATGGTAGACACACTGGCCATAAGAGAGGGATCCAGCTCACTTCCCTAGAGGTTAAGGGTTCATGTTCAGGTTCGGAGTGGGACTTACACTCATCACTCACACTATCCCCTATGGCTCCACTGGTCTTTTGAGCCTGAGACAACAAGCACACCCTGTAGGAGTTATCTGGGCCCTGGATGACCAACAGTAGCTGTGCAAGAGCTACTGTACCATGGCCAGCTGTAACAGGAGGTCTTGGCAGGTATTTCGGGGTACGGTTAGTCCCACTTAGAGGAGGATGGTGTTCATCCAGACAGTCTTTGGCTCACCTGTTTTTCCAGAAACTTCTGCAGGCTCATTGTGATAGCTGTCTGATCAAATCTTCTCCCTGGTGTTATTTGCTTGGGCTTGTAGTGTGGGAAACATGAGAATTGTGGATGTTGTGTGGATGATGAGGACATAAAAGAAGCAACTGCCCACTGTAGGAAACTACTGTATACCGATGTGGAAAGGAGGACACAATTACTTATTGTGGTTTGACTTCAAGTTCCATTTTCCATCAAAGTGGGGAGAGTGGACTTGGAGTGAAGAATGACTGCTAAAAGTATCCTGTGACACATTTTTTACTTTAGCATATGTATGCTCAACTTGGGTTCAGATATGTTTTGTGCAATGCTTTCCCAAAACTCCAAGCACATCTGTCCACAGCTACTCTTTCCTGGAATCACTTTGACTCCTTGAGCCACCTTGCATGAGTGTGTTGGAGAATTGACAGTCCACCAGGAAGTGTCCCTACACTTGACCCACTGTGTGCCTACACTTGACCCACTGTGACACTGTAAATCTGCCAGAACTAAGGAGACTGAGAAGACCCAGGTTCAACTCTACTTGACTGCTGAGTTGAGGGGTGAAAGCGAAGTGGGGGCTGGCCACTCCTATTCTTCTGGCAAGCTCCATTTAGCATTCAGCCACATGCCAGCTGATTGCAGAGCTCTAACTAAGCCAGCAGTTTAATCAAGCCACATTCCTCAAACTCAAGTAATACTGTAATTCCAGAATCTGCCATAATTTTGCCACATGTCCTTTATAAGCACCTTTTTGGAATGGGATACTTCGGGAGACAGCTGGCGTACCCGTCTGTCGAGTAACTCAACACTGTGAATACTTTGCAGTGACCTTTCTGTGTCTATATGTTTATGTTTATGTCTTTTCTATGGCTCATTTAATTATGGAGCTTTTAAAAAAGGTCTAGATACATGACTCACGCCTAGACTGTTTTAATCAGATAGCACACGCAGCCTAATCAACAGTCCATCTATCTTATTCTTAAACACTAAGCACTCTTATTAAAGATTTGTGTGAGTACCGTACGTATAGTGCGTAGGTTGTGAACCTTATAAGGACCGTAAGTGAGAACATATGCCCCATGTTACTGCGCAGTACCATGAGGTCTGAATTACATGAGGCATGGAATCATTAATTCCTTTGAGCATTTAAAATTTGACATAATTTTGAGCGTTCGAGCTGAGAAATGTTTCAAACGCTCCGAGCAGGTAGGTCTCCCCTCACCAGGATAAAGTCTGCCATATCCACCCACCTCAGTTTCCATCTCTGCCTCTTGACTCAGTCAGATGATACCACCACTCTTTTCTAACTGGTGGTGCATAATTCAGTAATAAAGTAGATCAAGAACAATGGGGCCCAATTCAGACTTTTGACATTTGTGACCAACCGTCTTGATTCGGTCTTATGTAGCAAAATTTGAAATTGTGTTTTTACATTGGATAAAAGCAGAGACACAGAGATACAAAATGGTATATCATACACTGCA
Source organism: Oncorhynchus masou masou (assembly GCF_036934945.1). Taxonomy (NCBI): domain Eukaryota; kingdom Metazoa; phylum Chordata; class Actinopteri; order Salmoniformes; family Salmonidae; genus Oncorhynchus; species Oncorhynchus masou. The sequence goes on from NC_088223.1 coordinate 70,118,672, forward strand.
TTTGAGGAACAATGTTGAAGTAGTTCTGCTTTGAAAGTTGATAAACGTGTAACCTCACTTTTGAGAAAATGGCTTTTGAATAATTTTGTACCTACTGGAGAGCTCTCCTTTGTCTACATCCATTCAGCATTGTTCACACCCTCTTAAGCTTTAGCCCCCACCCAAACTCTGACCATTTTACTCACCCTAGCAGAGCTGGTTAGACTGTTTTCATGTTATCCAGAGCATTGGTGACTGTAATTGTGCTGCTGGCAACAATTGAATTATGCTTTTTTGCTGACGTTTACTGATGCCGGCCATATTCAACAGGTGTTGAGTGTTCATAAATTCATCAGAGTAAATGGCCAGACTGAATTTACGAATGCATCCGAAATGGTTACTTGCATAGTGACATGTAGTTAGCTAGCTAAACAATGAACCATAATCCGAACTCATGACGTTACTACCCTAAATACTTTATGTAAAAATTAGAAATGTGTAATATCTAAGAATGTAGCTAGCTAGACTATCTTATCTGTGGTCTGAAATCGGAGTAGAAAGCCAGAGTGAATTCTCCAGCTAACGTTATGTCTATCAACATTTGTTGCAGTGACATTCTATTGAAATGGACACTTGCATAGTGGAGTATTTTGGTCAGACATGTAGCTAGCTAGCTAAACAATGAACCATAATCCCAACTCATGACATTACTACCCTGCATGAATCTGCAGGTAGCTAAACAACCAAGTTCAATGTTAGCTAGCTAACATTAGGCTATAACTAGCCAAGTAAATGTCTCTGAGATGTGACTAATAAGATCATACATGTAACGTTAGCTAGTGAGCCAGCCAGCTAATGTTAGCTAGCAGTACACTTTAACTTGAAATGAAAAGACTATGACAAAATTAAAAACGTGTAATGTCAGAAAATATTGGTAGCTCGACTATCTCACCCCTTATTTGAAATTGGAATAGAAAGCCAGGGTGAATTTACCAGCTAACTGTCTATCAACAGTTGTTGCAGTGACATTCTATTAAAATGGATACTTCGCATAGTGGAGAGTTTTGTGAAGCTAGCTAGCTACCTTGATTTAACCAGGTAGGCAAGTTGAGAACAAGTTCTCATTTACAATTGCGACCTGGCCAAGATAAAGCAAAGCAGTTCAACACATACAACAACACAGAGTTACACATGGAGTAAAACAAACATACAGTCAATAATATTGTAGAAAAATAAGTATATTTACAATGTGAGCAAATGAGGTGAGATAAGGGAGGTAAAGGCAAAAAAGACCACGTTGTCGAAGTAAATACAATATAGTAAGTAAAACACTGGAATGGTAGATTTGCAGTGGAAGAATGTGCAAAGTAGAAATAGAAATAATGGGGTGCAAAGGAGCTAAATAAATAAATAAATACAGTAGAGGAAGAGGTAGTTTTTTGGGCTAATTTATAGATGGGCTATGTACAGGTGCAGTAATCTGTGAGCTGCTCTGACAGCTGGTGCTTAAAGCTAGTGTTGTGATGTTGTATTAGTTAATGTGACAACTGTTGCTCACCGAATGATTACAAGTTTCTAATGACGTGATTAACTGAATCAAACAATTATTAACTCATTAACCTGGGGCACCATGGGAAAACTAGTTTTTATTGAGTTTCTATTTCCCAAATTAACTCAAAGAGTATCAGAATACGGCCGTTGTTGGTGGAAGAAGGTGAGGACCAAGGTACACGTGGTATGTGTCCATATTTATTAGAATGAACACGGAAATAACAAAAATAGTAAAAGAGAAACAACCGAAAACAGTTCTGGCTGGTGCAGACACACAACAGAAAACAGAGAATAATCAACCCACCCAACTCACGCCCTGACCATACTAAAACAAAGACAAAACAAAAGAACTAAGGTCAGAACGTGACAGAATATCGATTTTACAACAGCCGCTAATTAACCAGTTTCCGCTATCAGTCTCATAATCTGAACGTCGTATAGCCCTTGAATCTGCACGGACCCGGGTCCCACTAATGAATTCGCACCACACCAATCTTAGTTTAATATTTATTTAATAAAAAGCTAAAATTATGATAAAAGATACACATAGACAAAACACATTATAGGCTATTGATTAGAACTTAGTATAACGGGCCAACACGCTATGGCGCGTGTTACCCACAATGGGAATTTCAAAAGAGAGAGAACAGAAAGAAGTACACAAGAAATATACATTTGGGTGAATTAGTCAGCTATGCTATTTTAACCTTAACCTTGCCTCAAACTGCCGCTCTTATGGGTCCGAATACAATGATGTAATTACGTGGTGATGATCTCCGGGGATTCTCTGCGTGGACCGTTCCGCTGTTCGATGACGCACTTCTCCTGCGCACCTCCCTGCTCGTCCACACGGTGTCCGTGTCCTTTTTGGCTTAGGAGTCTGTTCCCTCACCCCTTTCTCTGGAAGGGGTCTTCTGAGGACAGACAGCTCTGTAGCTCAGAAATCACAGCATAGGAATGAAACCTTTTTAGATACCACAATTTGATTTGAGATGGAGGCTAGGTGGTTCGACTTGAATTCACCCGCTTAGACACAGCTACTCATCCGTAGCTTGGGTAGAAAAGGATTTCTTTGTCCTCAAACTTGCGTTGCGTTCTGGGTTGGTTGACTTTTTCAGACCCTGCTGCAGCTGGGGTCACGTAGTCCTGTTGTAAATTCTATACTCACAGGTTTTATACCCCTGGGTCAGAAGTGGGCGTAGCCGCCTTTAGGGCAATTCTCTGGGCGTACCAAGTTAATGAGGCAAGGGTTAGGTTTTTCTCAAATCCCATTTTAGACAACTAACATAACATTTCATCTTCCCCAAAACATTTTCTTTGATTTGGATATTTTCCATACAACGTACAATGTATAAACATCAAACATATACTAGAAAAACCCTTCACATTACAATGTTTTCGTAATAACGTCATCTATTAACCTTTAATAACAGAACAAAAATTACATACATTTTCATAGTCCATCTATCGTCATGACCACCATTGTGGCTGACGGAAACCATTGTTCCAAAGTCCCTTTATTTCATGTTAAATGTTCTGAGGCTGGTTCTCCATAGTAACGGGACAAAGGAATTTGTCTGTGGCCTGAGATTTACCAGAGCCGTGAGGGGCCATAAAACCTCCCGAATCATCAGAACCCTAGATCTCTCCTCCTCTGTTGGGGTTGAGAGATAATCTGTAGGGTTGTGGTCTACTGTAACCTGACCTGATCAAGACAGTCATGACACAAGTGAGGGATAAGTGTTTCGAGTTTCAGAGATTTTTGTAGTTTGTTCTTGTCATTGGCAGCAGAGAACTGGAAGGAGAGGCGGCCAAAGGAGGAATTGGCTTTGGGGGTGACCAGAGAGATATACCTGCTGGAATCTGTGAGCTGCTCTGACAGCTGGTGCTTAAAGCCAGTGAGGGAGATAAGTGTTTCCAGTTTCAGAGATTTTTGTAGTTTGTTCTAGTCATTGGCAGCAGAGAACTGGAAGGAGATGCGGCCAAAGGAGGAATTGGCTTTGGGTGTGACCAGAGAGATATACCTGCTGGAGCGCGTGCTACAGGTGGGTGCTGCTATGGTGACCAGCGAGCTGAGATAAGGGAGGACTTTACCTAGCAGGGTCTTGTAGATGACCTGGAGCCAGTGGGTTTGGTGACTAATATGAAGCGAGGGACAGCCAACGAGAGCGTACAGGTCGCAATGGTGGGTAGTATATGGGGCTTTGGTGACAAAACGGATGGCATTGTGATAGACTGCATCCAATTTATTGAGTAGGGTATTGGAGGCTATCTTGTAAATGACATCGCCGAAGTTGAGGATCGGTAGGATGGTCAGTTTAACGAGGGTATGTTTTGCAGCATGAGTGAAGGATGCTTTGTTGCAAAATAGGAAGCCAATTCTAGATTTAACATTGGATTGGAGATTTTTAATGTGAGTCTGGAAGGAGAGTTTACAGTCTAACCAGACACCTAGGTATTTGTAGTTGTCCACATATTCTAAGTCAGAACCGTCCAGAGTAGTGATGCTGGATGGGCAGGCATGTGCAGGCAGCGATCGGATGAAGAGCATGCATTTAGTTTTACTTGTATTTAAGAGCAGTTGGAGGCCAAGGAAGGAGAGTTGTATGGCATTGAAGCTCGTCTGGAGGTTAGTTAACACAGTGTCCAAAGAAGGGCCAGAAGTATACAGAATGGTGTCGTCTGCGTAGAGTTGGATCAAATATGTAATGTTAGCTAGCGAGCCAGCCAGCTAACATTAGCTAGCTAACAGTACACTTTAACTTGAAATGAAACCACTTTCTGTCAAAATTAGAAATGTCTACCCATCCCGTCACTAGTGCATAATGGGACAAGGACATCCCTGCCCACCAAACCTAGACGATTGCTTATGCACCGCCCTATGGGTCTCCCGGTTGCAGCCGGCTGCAACAGAGCCTGCACTTGAACCCAGAATCTCTAGTGGAACAGCTAGCACTGCAGTGCAGTGCCTTAGACGAGTGCGCCACTCGTGAGGCCCAGTGACAATTATACATGTATGTGGGTATAACTAATGGTGGCTACCGACAGTGGCTAATATTTAACACGGTACAAAATGTAAAAAATACTGTAAAAGTACGAGCATATAATTCAAACATTCTAGCAATCCTAAATCAACTCGGTAGGTTTCGCACTATACTGTCATTAGCACATGGCTACAGGTTGGGTCTCCAAATTTCATCCCAAGTTATAAGGCCAGCATTTCATACGGAGATATGCTGATATGTTTCAATTTGCAGCCATATGACTGGTTTCTCATTTGTCTTCAGCGATCATAAGGCCATTTATATTTACAATCCCTTTATCCAAACGGCTTACTCATCTTTTCAGTCTCTTGACAACAAGGTTGATGAAATCCGAGCAAGGGTAGCTTTCCAGAGGGACATTAGAGACTGTAACGTTCTTTGCTTCACGGAAACATGGCTCACTCGAGAGACGCTAACGGAATCGGTGCAGCCAGCTGGTTTCTCCACGCATCGCGCCGACAGAAACAAACATCTTTTTGGTAAGAAGAGGGGTGGGGGCGTATGCCTTATGGTTAACGAGACGTGGTGTGGTCACAACAACATACAGGAACTCAAGTCCTTCTGTTCACCTGATTTAGAATTCCTCACAATCAAATGTCGACCGCATTATCTACCAAGGGAATTCTCTTCGATTATAATCACAGCCGTATATATTCTCCCCCAAGCAGACACATCGATGGCTCTGAACTAACTTTATTTGACTCTTTGCAAACTGGAAACCACATATCCTGAGGCTGCATTCATTGTAGCTGGGGATTTTAACAAGGCTAATCTGAAAATAAGACTCCCTAAATTGTATCAGCATATCAATTGCGCAACCAGGGCTGGAAAAACCTTGGATCATTGATATTCTAACTTCCGCGACGCATATAAGGCCCTCCCCCTCCCTCCTTTCGGAAAAGCTGACCACGACTCCATTTTGTTGCTCCCTGCCTACAGACAGAAGCTAAAACAAGAAGCTCCCGCGCTGAGGTCTGTTCAATGCTGGTCCGACCAATCTGATTCCACGCTCCAAGACTGCTTCCATCACGCGGACTGGGATATGTTGCGCATTGCGGCGAACAACAACATTGACGAATACGCTGATTCGGTGTGCGAGTTCATTAGAACGTGCATTGAAGATGTCATTCCCATAGCAACGATTAAAACATTCCCAAACCAGAAACCGTGGATTGATGGCAGCATTCGCGTGAAACTGAAAGCGCAAACCACTGCTTTTAATCAGGGCAAGGTGACCGGAAATATGACTGAATACAAACAGTGTAACTATTCCCTCCGCAAGGCAATCAAACAAGCTAAGCGTTGGTATAGAGACAAAGTAGAGTCGCAATTCAATGGCTCAGACACGAGGTATATGGCAGGGTCTACAGTCAATCACGGATTACAAAAAGAAAACCAGCCCCGTCACAGACCAGGATGTCTTGCTCCCAGGCAGACTAAATAACTTTTTTGCCCGCTTTGAAGACAATACAGTGCCACTGACACGGCCCGCTAACAAAACATGCGGACTCTCCTTCACTACAGCCGACGTGAGTAAAACATGTAAACGTGTTAACCCTCGCAAGGCTGCAGGCCCAGACGGCATCCCCAGCCGCGCCCTCAGAGCATGCGCAGACCAGCTGGCTGGTGTGTTTACGGACATATTCAATCAATCCCTATCCCAGTCTGCTGTTCCCACATGCTTCAAGAGGGCCACCATTGTTCCTGTTCCCAAGAAAGTTAAGGTAACTGAGCTAAACGACTACCGCCCCGTAGCACTCACTTCCGTCATCACGAAGTGTTTTGAGAGACTAGTCAAGGACCATATCACCTCCACCCTACCTGACACCCTAGACCCACTCCAATTTGCTTACCGCCCAAATAGGTCCACAGAAGATGCAATCTCAACCACACTGCACACTGCCCTAACCCATCTGGACAAGAGGAATAACTATGTGAGAATGCTGTTCATCGACTACAGCTCAGCATTTAACACCATAGTACCCTCCAAACTCGTCATCAAGCTCGAGACCCTGGGTCTTGACCCCGCCCTGTGCAACTGGGTACTGGACTTCCTGACGGGCCGCCCCCATGTGGTGAGGGTAGGTAACAACATCTCCACCCCGCTGATCCTCAACACTGGGGCCCCACAAGGGTGCGTTCTGAGCCCTCTCCTGTACTCCCTGTTCACCCACGACTGCGTGGCCACGCACGCCTCCAACTCAATCATCAAGTTTGCGGACGACACTACAGTGGTAGGCTTGATTACCAACAACGACGAGACGGCCTACAGGGAGGAGGTAAGGGCCCTCAGAGTGTGGTGTCAGGAAAATAACCTCACACTCAACGCCAACAAAACTTAGGAGATGATTGTGGACTTCAGGAAACAGCAGAGGGAGCACCCCCCTATCCACATCGATGGGACAGTAGTGGAGAGGGTAGTAAGGGTAGTAGCCCAAAACCGTAAGGCTCTCCAGAGGGTAGTGAGGTCTGCACAACGCATCACCGGGGGCAAACTACCTGCCCCCCAGGACACCTACACCACCCGATGTTACAGGAAGACCATAAAGATCATCAAGGACAACAACCACCCGAGCCACTGCCTGTTGACCCCGCTATCATCCAGAAGGCGAGGTCAGTACAGGTGCATCAAAGCTGGGACCGAGAGGCTGAAAAACAGCTTCTATCTCAAGGCCATCAGACTGTTAAACAGCCACCACTAACATTGAGTGGCTGCTGCCAACACACTAACTCAACTCCAGCCACTTTAATAATGGGAAATGATGGAAATTGATGTAAAATATATCACTAGCCACTTTAAACAATGCTACTTAATATAATGTTTACATACCCTACATTATTCATCTCATATGTATATGTATATACTGTACTCTATCATCTACTGCATCTTTATGTAATACATGTATCACTAGCCACTTTAAACTGTGCCACTTTGTTTACATACCCAACATTATTCATCTCATATGTATATGTATATACTGTACTCGATACCATCTACTGCATCTTCAGGCAGAAGTTTGCATCCTGTAGCTCCAACTCCAAAAAGTTCTGGGACACTGTGAAGTCCATGGAGAACAAGAGCACCTCCTCCCAGCTGCCCACTGCACTGAGGCTAGGGAACACGGTCACCACCGACAAATCCATGATTATTGAAAACTTCAACAAGCATTTTTCAACGGCTGGCCATGCCTTCCGCCTGGCTACTCCAACCTCAACCAACAGATCCGCCCCCCCGCAGCTCCTCGCCCAAGCCTCTCCAGGTTCTCCTTTACCCAAATCCAGATAGCAGATGTTCTGAAAGAGCTGCAAAACCTGGACCCGTATAAATCAGCTGGGCTTGACAATCTGGACCCTCTATTTCTGAAACTATCCGCCGCCATTGTCGCAACCCCTATTACCAGCCTGTTCAACCTCTCTTTCATATCGTCTGAGATCCCCAAGGATTGGAAAGCTGCCGCAGTCATCGCCCTCTTCAAAGGGGGAGACACCCTGGACCCAAACTGTTACAGACCTATATCCATTCTGCCTTGCCTATCTAAGGTCTTCGAAAGCCAAGTCAACAAACAGGTCACTGACCATCTCGAATCCCACCGTACCTTCTCCACTATGCAATCTGGTTTCCGAGCCGGTCACGGGTGCACCTCAGCCACACTCAAGGTACTAAACGACATCATAACCGCCATCGATAAAAGACAGTACTGTGCAGCCGTCTTCATCGACCTTGCCAAGGCTTTCGACTCTGTCAATCACCATATTCTTATCGGCAGACTCAGTAGCCTCGGTTTTTCGGATGACTGCCTTGCCTGGTTCACCAATTACTTTGCAGACAGAGTTCAGTGTGTCAAATCGGAGGGCATGCTGTCCGGTCCTCTGGCAGTCTCTATGGGGGTGCCACAGGGTTCAATTCTCGGGCCGACTCTTTTCTCTGTATATATCAATGATGTTGCTCTTGCTGCGGGCGATTCCCTGATCCACCTCTACGCAGACGACACCATTCTATAACTTTCGGCCCGTCATTGGACACTGTGCTATATAACCTCCAAACGAGCTTCAATGCCATACAACACTCCTTCCGTGACCTCCAACTGCTCTTAAACGCTAGTAAAACCAAATGCATGCTTTTCAACCGATCGCTGCCTGCACCCGCATGCCCGACTAGCATCACCACACTGGATGGTTCCGACCTTGAATATGTGGACACCTATAAGTACCTAGGTGTCTGGCTAGACTGCAAACTCTCATTCCAGACCCATATCAAACATCTCCAATCGAAAATCAAATCAAGAGTCGGCTTTCTATTCCGTAACAAAGCCTCCTTCACTCATGCTGCCAAGCTTACCCTAGTAAAACTGACTATCCTACCGATCCTCGACTTCGGCGATGTCATCTACAAAACACTCTTCTCAGCAAACTGGATGCAGTTTATCACAGTGCCATCCGTTTTGTCACTAAAGCACCTTATACTACCCACCACTGCGACTTGTATGCTCTAGTCGGCTGGCCCTCGCTACATATTCGTCGCAAGACCCACTGGCTCCAGGTCGTCTACAAGGCCATGCTAGGTAAAGCTCCGCCTTATCTCAGTTCACTGGTCACGATGGCAACACCCATCCGTAGCACGCGCTCCAGCAGGTGTATCTCACTGATCATCCCTAAAGCCAACACCTCATTCGGCCGCCTTTCGTTCCAGTACTCTGCTGCCTGTGACTGGAACGAATTGCAAAAATCGCTGAAGTTGGAGACCTTTATCTCCTCACCAACTTCAAACATCAGCTATCTGAGCAGCTAACCGATCGCTGCAGCTGTACATAATCTATTGGTAAATAGCCCATCCATTTTCACCTACCTCATCCCCACAGTTTTTATTTATTTACTTTTCTGCTCTTTTGCACACCAATATCTCTACCTGTACATGATCATTTATCAATCCAGTGTTAATCTGCAATATTGTAATTATTCGCCTACCTCCTCATGCCTTTTGCACACATTGTATATAGACTCCCCTTTTTATTCTACTGTGTTATTGACTTGTTAATTGTTTACTCCATGTGTAACTCTGTGTTGTCTGTTCACACTGCTATGCTTTATCTTGGCCAGGTCGGAGTTGTAAATGAGAACTTGTTCTCAACTAGCCTACCTGGTTAAATAAAGGTGAAATAAAAAAAATAAAAAAAATCTTGCCTATGCCGTTCTGTACCATCACTCATTCATATATCTTTATGTACATATTCTTTATCCCTTTACACTTGTGTGTATAAGGTAGTAGTTTTGGAATTGTTAGGTTAGATTACTCGTTGATTATTACTGCATTGTCGGAACTAGAAGCACAAGCATTTCGCTACACTCACATTAACATCTGCTAACCATGTGTATGTGACAAATAAATTTGATTTGATTGTAAATCACAGTGCATGGAGAAGAGTGTTTTTTCTATCGGACAAAAATAAAGTAAATGTTGTTCCACTTGGAACTGACAGGTTACTCATCCTTATTCAAAATTTCACTGCTCATAAAATGGTGGAATTGTGAGAGAATTAAGTCAAGGTCAGAATACCACATATCTGGGCCTCCTGAGTGGCGCAGCGGCCGTGATTGCGAGTCCCATAGGGTGTTGCGAGTCCCATAGGGTGTTGCGAGTCCCATAGGGTGTTGCGAGTCCCATAGGGTGTTGCGAGTCCCATAGGGTGTTGCGAGTCCCATAGGGTGTTGCGAGTCCCATAGGGTGTTGCGAGTCCCATAGGGTGGCGCACAATGGGCCCAGTGTTGTCCAGGATAGGAAGGGTTTGGCCAGGGGGCTTTACTTGGCTCATTGTGCTCTAGTGACTGCTTGTGGCGGGCTGGGTGCCTGCAGGCTGACCTCGGTCATCAGGTGTTTCCTCTGACATATTGATGTGGCTGGCTTCCAGGTTAAGTAGCGGGGTTTGGAGAGTCATATTTTGGAGGACGTATGACTCGACCATCGCCACCTGAGCTCGTTGGAGAGTTGCATCGATGAGACAAGATCGAAACGGGGGTTCATTATTATTAATTGTAAACACACCACCACCTTTTTAATTTTTTTTTTAGCTCCACCCCAACCTAATAGCGGGTGAATAGCATGCTATTCTCATGCTTAAATTCAAGGTCAGAATACACGTATTGTTGAATATGGCAACTTTCAGGATGAAAAAAAGCACTGTATTTTTGATTCATCAATATATTTTGTGCATAAAGGATCTCCAAACCTATTTTTTATGATTCATACAGCATTTACTTTACTAACCCCTAAATGTGCCTAAATAATCAACAAAATCTGAGTATTTTTTTAATCTACCAGTTAGTGCTGAAATGGAGACAAATAGGCAAAAAAGCACCAGTCAAAAGTTTGGACACACTTACTCATTCAAGGGTTTTTCTTCATGTGTACTATTTACTACTTTGTAGAATAATAGCGAAGACATCAAGGAGAAGGGTGTCTACTTTGAAGAATCTCAAATATAAAACATTATTTGGATTTGTTTAACACTTTTTTGGTTACTACATGATTCCGTATGCGTTATTTCATAGTTTTGATGTCTTCAATATTATTCTACAATGTAGAAAATAGTAAAAATAAAGAAAAACCCTTGAATGAGTAGGTGTCCAAAATTTTGACAGGTACTGCATTTAGATGGCTTTCCTTTATTGATCCCTATATTCTGGACCCGTTCTCTCTATTTATTCTAGAGAGTCTGCTGACAAAATTATCATTAAAAGTACCCTGTATCTTTTTTAAAACCTTTATTTAACTAACAAACTATTTCTTATTTTCAATGACGGCCTAGGAACTGTGGGTTAACTGCCTTGTTCAGGGGCATAACAACAGATTTTTACCTTGTCAGCTGGGGGATTTGATCTTGCAACCTTTTAGTTACTAGTCCAAAGCTCTAACCACTAGGCTACCTGCTGTCCCTGCTACCTGATGTATTAAAAGGGATGTCTTAAGATAAATGTAAATATTGTAGACAAGACCATTTGTTTCGTCTGGGAGATTATTATTATAATTAGCCCAGCTTTATGGATGAGGGAGACAGGGTTCATGCTGGTGTTTTTATGCCCTGAACTCCAGAAACCTCTTCTTACACAACTATGTGTCTGTGTGTTTGTTCCATGAGTGTGGTGAGTTTTGAGGGTATTGAAATGCACTTTTCACCCTGACGATGCTTAATAAGTACTCATCTGTTCCTCTACTCGTGTGTGTGCGTATGGGCATATGTGTGATGTGTGCATGTGTGTGGTGTCTACATTTTAAATTGTCAACTGTCCTTATTGTCTGATTACTGCCTCTTGCAAAGCAGTGAAGTTGCTGGCAATGATTTCCAATGGGTCCTCCAACCCCAGATATCCATCTGGAAAAAGTATTCACCTCTCTGGGTCTGCATACTTCATTGTCTTCAGGGGGTCTCTCTCTCTCACTGCTGACTGAAGAGAACATCTGTATTTTCCACCACCTTTTCCCTGTCCAGTGTTCTGAAAGTCGACCTTTACCCAGTGATACACTATATCTTAGGAAAAGCACGCCTGGGTTTAGACCAGACAGTCAGTGCCAGGATCTTGGACTCTAGGCGCACTTCATCTTTTGAAATGCGACCCTTATAGACTTACCTGACCCTCAGAGCCATGGAGCATCTACAAGCACCATCAAGGTCAACAGTTCATAAATCTCTTACTCTGGAAGAGGAAGAAAGGAGCAGATGTGTACAGTTACTGTACAGTATCTGTAACAAAGTAAGACAAACAAAAAAATACATCAAGAGGTAAAGCTATCACAGGACTATGCAGCATAACGGCTTTAAAAGACAAGATGGATCCACCCTAATAGCTATACCGCATGAGATGAAAAATACTAGCAGGTGTGGAAGATAAGTTATCCGTCTACAAGGCTGTTTCTGATTGATTTCTTCCTCATATAGACATAGGAATTTGGGGGAAATCCTATAGTTGAAATTATATTGTACTGGCACTGAAATTACCCCCCCCCCCCACCCCCACCCCCATTGTCAAAATGCAGCATTGGGCCAGATCCTAACTTGAGATGTGCACACATAACTTTTGTGTAATCATGCGTTGATGACAATTATAGTCCGACTGGATGTAGTCTGCTTAACAAAGGCATGCCAAATTACAGCCTTTGACTCTTGAAGTTTGTTCCTATTCTGTGGAGCAAGTTTCTTCACTTCTGCCCATCCTGCGCCCACACCCTCGACCTGTGAGGCAGCAGCAGGAGGAGGTTCTGTGGTTCAGGTCAGGATATGGCAGAGGGTTTCTCATCACAACCTGGTTTTAGAGCATTTTGTATTATTCTGTACGTTAATATGAGACACTCCATTTAATATGATATGTTAGGGGGTGATAGGTAGCCTAGTGGTTAGGGCATTGGGCCAGTAATTGAAAAGTTGCTAGATCAAATCCCTGTGCTGACAAGTTAAAAAACTGTCGTTCTGCTCCTGAACAAGGCAGTTAATCCACTGTTCCTAGGCTGTCATTGTAAATACAAGTTTGTTATTAACTGACTTGCCGAGTTAGATCAAGTTAAAAAAAATATGCATTTTGTATGTTATGTATTAATTTGTGGATATCAATCAAACATTTGTATGATATGTTACAAATTACAATTTGTATTATTTGTTACGAATTTGCAAAACGTACAATATGTTATGATTTTACAGAAACGTATGATAGGTAAGGCTTGCGCAACTCTAAACAGTGTTACAGTGTTACAGTGAACAGACAGAGACCTAAAACCCCTCCTCAGGGTTTTGCCTGCTACATAAGTTCTGTTATACTCACAGATATGATTAAATAGTTTTAGAAACTTCAGAGTGTTTTCTATCCAAATCTACTAATAATATGCATATCTTATATTCTTGGCATGAGTAGCAAGAAGTTGAAATTGGGCACGCTATTTATCCAAAAGTGAAAATGCTGCCCCCTATACCTTAAGAAGTTAAAGGGTTAGGGTTGGGGAAGGGTTAGCTAAAAGGGTTAAGGTTAGGGTTATGGTTAAGGGAAGGGATAGCTAACATGCTAAGTAGTTGAAAAGTTGCAAATTAGCTAAAAGTTGTCATTCATGAGATTGGAACTCGCCCACCCACCCCGACCAATCGCCCTACTTCAGTTTTTGTCGTTTTTGCTCATCTATCTTTCACTCTCTAGGCCCAAAATGTCTACTTTTTTAGTGCTGAAACAGCATCTCCTGTCCTGTCTCTTTCTTTGAACTTTTCTATGCAGACTGTCCAGGTAACCATGTGTGTGGACTGTAGACAATCACTCAAGGTAGAAGTAGACCTTTATTGGTTGGAAAATAACCTATAAAAAATATGTTCTACAGTGAATCACACTGAGTGCCTTTCATGACACATTAGATATGAGTGATAGGAACCATATGAGTGTCGGACCTTGAATCAACCAGCTAATCTAAAGCAAATAGCTCTTGTTGGGTTGTTACCAGTGAAAGTAATGGACATGTCAGTATCAAACCCTTCATCTCAAGTGAGTCACCTCTTTTAGGGGCATTGTTGTCACCTTTCTTACTGACTCTTGACTCTTGTGTTGGTTACTGTATAGCTACAGAAGCATACGACTTTCTTAACAGATGTTCCTCTAGCATGGCTGCTATAGGATGCTCAGGTAGTCATGTATCTCGCCTATGTGAGAGTCTAATGCCATGCCAAAGCCAAAACAATCACATTTTTAGGAGGAACTCAAATCTTACAGATTTTGAGCTACTTGAAGATAATCCTTGAGTTGTATAAGTAGACATGCAGCAAGAGAGACTTTCAAAGTTAGAAAGGGTTCCATTCTGTATCCAACTGCTGCAGTCGTTGATGCCCTTCCACAGTCATGACAACCATACCAAAACCAACAGCATGTTTTTGTAACAGTAAAAGGATGTTTTATTTTTTCATTTTTTATTTCACCTTTATTTAACCAGGTAGGCTAGTTGAGAACAAGTTATCATTTACAACTGCGACCTGGCCAAGATAAGAGCACAGCAGTGTGAACAGACAGAAACACATGTTACACATGGAGTAAACAATAAACAAGTCAATAACATAGTAGAATTATTTTATTAAAAAAAGGAGTCTATATACATTGTGTGCAAAAGGCATGAGGAGGTAGGCAAATCATTACAATTTAGCAGATTAACACTGGAGTGATAAATTATCAGATGGTCATGTGCAGGTAGAGATACTGGTGTGCAAAAGAGCAGAAACGTAAATAAATAAAAACAGTATGGGGATGAGGTAGGTAAATTGGGTGGGCTATTTACCGATGGACTATGTACAGCGGCAGCGATCGGTTAGCTGCTCAGATAGCAGATGTTTAAAGTTGGTGAGGGAGATAAAAGTCTCCAACTTCAACGATTTTTAAAATTCATTCCAGTCACAGGCAGCAGAGAACTGAAAGGAAAGGCGGCCAAATGAGGTGTTGGCTTTAGGGATGATCAATGAGATACACCTGCTGGAGCGCGTGCTACGGGTGGGTGTTGCCATCGTGACCAGTGAACTGAGATAAGGCGGAGCTTTACCTAGCATGGACTTGTAGATGACCTGGTGCCAGAAGGTCTGGCGACGAATATGTAGCGAGGGACAGCCGACTAGAGCATACAGGTCGCAGTGGTGGGTGGTATAAGGAGCTTTAGTAACAAAGCGGATGGCACAGTGATAAACTGCATCCAGTTTGTTGAGTAGAGTATTGGAAGCCATTTTGTAGATGACATCGCCAAAGTCGAGTTTGGCGGCGTGAGTGAAGGAGGCTTTGTTGCGGAATAGAAAGCCGATTCTCGATTTGATTTTGGATTGGAGATGTTTGATATGAGTCTGGAAGTAGAGTTTACAGTCTAGCCAGATACCTAGGTACTTATAGATGTCCACATATTCTAGGTCGGAACCATCCAGGGTGGTGATGCTAGTCGGGCGTGCGGGTGCAGGCAGCGAACGGTTGAAAAGCATGCATTGGGTTTTACTGGGGTTTAAGAGCAGTTGGAGGCCACGGAAGGAGTGTTGTATGGCATTGAAGCTCGTTTGGAGGTTAGATAGCACAGTGTCCAAGGAAGGGCCAGAAGTATACAGAATGGTGTCGTCTGCGTAGAGGTGGATCAGGGAATCACCCGCAGCAAGAGCAACATCATTGATATATACAGAAAAAATAGTCGGCCCGAGAATTGAACCCTGTGGCACCCCCATAGAGACTGCCAGAGGACCGGACAACATACCCTCCGATTTGACACACTGAACTCTGTCTGCAAAGTAGTTGGAGAACCAGGCAAGGCAGTCATTAGAAAAACCGAGGCTACTGAGTCTGCCGATATGAATATGGTGATTGACAGAGTAGAAAGCCTTGGCCAGGTCGATGAAGACGGCTGCACAGTACTGTCTTTTATCGATGGGGGTTATGATATCGTTTAGTACCTTTAGCGTGACTGCGGTGCACCCATGACCGGCTCGGAAACCAGATTGCACAGCGGAGAAGGTTCGGTGGGATTCGAGATGGTCAGTGATCTGTTTGTTGACTTGGCTTTCGAAGACCTTAGATAGGCAGGGCAGGATGGATATAGGTCTGTAACAGTTTGGGTCCAGGGTGTCTCCCCCTTTGAAGAGGGGGATGACCACACCAGCTTTCCAGTCCTTGGGATCTCAGATAATATGAAAGAGAGGTTGAACAGGCTGGTAATAGGGGTTGCGACAATGGTGGCGGGTAGTTTCAGAAATAGAGGGTCCAGATTGTCAAGACCATCTAATTTGTACGGGTCCAGGTTTTGCAGCTCTTTCAGAACATCTGCTATCTGGATTTGGGTAAAGGAGAAGCTGGGGAGGCTTGGGCGAGTAGCTGCGGGGGGGCGGAGCTGTTGGCCGAGGTTGGAGTAGCCAGGAGGAAGGCATGGCCAGCCGTTGAGAAATGCTTGTTGAAGTTTTCGATTATCATGGATTTATCGGTGGTGACCATGTTACCTAGCCTCAGTGCAGTGGGCAGCTGGGAGGAGGTGCTCTTGTTCTCCATGGACTTTACAGTTCCCCAGAACTTTTTGGAGTTAGAGCTACAGGATGCAAATTTCTGCTTGAAAAAGCTGGCCTTTGCTTTCCTGACTGACTGCGTGTATTGGTTGCTGACTTCCCTGAACAGGTGCATATCGCAGGGTCTTTTCGATGCTATTGCAGTCCGTCACAGAATGTTTTTGTGGTGGTCGAGGGCAGTCAGGTCTGGAGTGAACCAGGGCTAAATCTGTTCTTATTTCTGCATTTTTTGAACGGAGCATGCTTATCTAAGATGGTGAGGAAGTTGCTTTTAAAGAATGACCAGGCATCCTCAACTGAAGGGATGCGGTCAATATCCTTCCAGGATACCCGGGCCAGGTCGATTAGAAAGGCCTGCTCGCAGAAGTCTTTTAGGGAGAGTTTGACAGTGATTAGGGGTGGTCGTTTGACTGCGGACCCGTAGCGGATACAGGCAATGAGGCAGTGATCTCTGAGATCCTGATTGAAGACAGTGGAGGTGTATTTAGAGGGCCAGTTGGTCAGGATAACGCCTATGAGGGTTGTACCTGGTGGGTTCCTTGATGATTTGTGTGAGATTGAGGGCATCTAGCTTAGATTGTAGGACTGCCGGGGTGTTAAGCATATCCCAGTTTAGGTCACCTAACAGAACAAACTCTGAAGCTAGATGGGGGGCGATCAATTCACAAATGTTGTCCAGGGCACAGCTGGGAGTTGAGGGGGGTCGGTAGCAGGCGGCAACAGTGAGAGACTTATTTCTCGAGAGATTCATTTTTAAAATTAGAAGTTTGAACTGTTTGGGTATGGACCTGGAAAGTATGACATTACTTTGCAGGCTATCTTTGCAGTAGACTGCAACTCCCCCCCTTTGACAGTTCTATCTTGACGGAAGATGTTATAGTTGGGTATGGAAATCTCTGAATTTTTGGTGGCCTTCCTAAGTCAGGATTCAAACACAGCAAGGACATCAGGGTTGGCAGAGTGTGCTAAAGCAGTGAGTAAAACAAACTTACACTGTTATTGCAGTATCTATGCCAGGAGAAATATCACCATTCTGTCTGTACTGGCCTCCTGGCAGTCATTATATAGCAATCTGAATGTGTGTGGGAGGGGGGAAGTTGCACATGTGTCTTCAGTGCTTGATTTTGCATCAACACAAGAGGCAGCTTGAGTGTGTGAATGTCATGTTACTGTTCAAGATCACAGGCTTCTGATGGAACCTGCCAAGGCCACCACAGAGCTCCACCAAACACACACATAACAGCGTGCTCTCATAGACTAAATGTAACATTGTAAGCATAAATCCGGGACACTCAAATTAGCATGATATGTTACCTTTGATATGATTACACAAGACAGAAGGTTATGTGGAAGGACCACCAGAGGGCAGGCTGGGCTCACGGATAGTAGCCCAACAAGGCATGGGAGACAAGGTAACCAGAGGCAATTAAGCACAGCTGACGGTACTAATGACATATTCTTCTTCGCCTATAAGAGAGAGTATGGAACCAGCAGAGGAGGGGAAAAAAACTACCTCTGTAAGATGGCCACCGAGACAGAGGAGCGATCCATGAAGAACCACTAAGACGGTGACAGTCTCGTGACTTTTGTTATAGTTTAAAGATAATCGTATTGTGTTCCTGTTTCATCTGGAGAAGAAGATGTATCTTTTTCCTTGGGAGATTTTCATTGATTATGTTGGAGTGTTTGTGTTCACCAAATGCCCTCAATAGAGAACTGTGTTCAATCAAGAAAACCTACTCCTGACTTGTTTATTCCACCTTTCCGCTTTAGAGTGACGTCCAATTACTTGGTCCGCTCACAGTTACTTAAAGCAAAAAGGAAAGGAGGGTGGTTGGTCAGGGTGGCAGTATAAGGTTGCGTGTTTGAGTCTTTTTTTTCTTTTTTTACACCTTTATTTAACCAGGTAGGCTAGTTGAGAACAAGTTCTCATTTGCAACTGCAACCTGGCCAAGATAAAGCAATGCAGTTCGACACATACAACAACACAGAGTTACACATGGAATAAACAAACATACAATCATTAATACAGTAGAAAAATATATATACAGCATGTGCAAATAAGGGAGGATAAGAGAGGTAAGGCAATAAATAGGCCATGGTGGCAAAGTAATTACAATATAGCAATTAAACACTGGAATGGTAGGATGTGCACAAGGTGGATGTGCAAGTTGAGAAACTGGTGTGCAAAGGAGCACGATCAATAAATAAATAAATACAGTATGGGAATGAGGTAGATTGTATTGGCTATTTACAGATGAGCTATGTACAGGTGCAGTGATCTGTGAGCTGCTCTGACAGCTGGTGCTTAAAGCTAGTGAGGGAGATAAGAGTCTCCAGCTTCAGAGATTCTTGCAGTTTGTTCCAGTCATTGGCAGCAGAGAACTGGAAGGAGAGGCGGCCAAAGGAAGAGTTGGCTTTGGGGGTGACCAGTGAGATATACCTGCTGGAGCACGTGCTACGGGTGGGTGCTGCTATGGTGACCAGTGAGCTGAGATAAGGCGGGGCTTTACTTAGCAGAGACTTGTAGATGACCTGGAGCCAGTGGGTTTGGCAACAAATATGAAGCGAGGGCCAGCCAACGGGTTCATACATGTTGCAGTGGTGGGTAGTATATGGGGTTTTGGTGACAAAACGGATGGCACCGTGATAGACTGAATCCAATTTGTTGAGTAGAGTGTTGGAGGCTATTTTGTAAATGACATCGCCGAAGTTGAGGATCGGTAGGATGGTCAGTTTTACAAGGGTATGTTTGGCAGCATGAGTGAAGGATGCTTTGTTGCGAAATAGGAAGCTGATTCTAGATTTAATTTTGGATTGGAGATGTTTAATGTAAGTCTGGAAGGAGAGTTTACAGTCTCACCAGACACCTAGGTATTTGTAGTTGTCCACATATTCTAAGTCAGAACCGTGCATTGTAGTGATGCTGGACGGGCAGGCAGGTGATCGGTTGAAGAGCATGCATTTAGTTTTACTTGCATTTAAGAGCAGTTGGAGGCCACGGAAGGAGAGTTGTATGGCATTGAAGCTCATCTGGAGGTTAGTTAACGAAGGGCCAGAGGTATACAGAATGGTGTCATCTGCGTAGAAGTGGATCAAAGAATCACCAGCAGTGAGAGCGACATCGTTGATGTATACAGACAAGAGAGTCGGCCCGAGAATTGAACCCTGTGGCACCCCCATAGAGACTGTCAGAGGTCCGGACAACAGGCCCTCCGATTTGACACACTGAACTCTATCGGAAAAGGAGTTGGTGAACCAAGCAAGGCAATCATTTGAGAGACCAAGGCTGTTGAGTCTGCCAATAAGAATGTTGTGATTGGCAGAGTCGAAAGCCTTGGCCAGGTCGATGAATACGGCTGCACAGTAATGTAAAATAAAATCAAATGTTATTTGTCACATACACATGGTTAGCAGATGTTAATGCGAGTGTAGCGAAATGCTTGTGCTTCTAGTTCCGACAATGCAGTAATAACCAACGAGTAATCTAACCTAACAATTCCACAACTACTACCTTATACACTTATATGTAAGTGTAAAGGGATAAAGAATATGTACATAAAGATATATGAATGAGTGATGGTACAGAACGGCATAGGCAAGATGCAGTAGATCGAATTGAGTACAGTATATACATATGAGATGAGTAATGTAGGGTATGTAAACATTATATTAAGTGGCATTGTTTAAAGTGGGGCAGCAGGGTAGCCTAGTGGCTAGTGCATTGGACTAGAAACCAGAAGGTTGCAAGCTCAAACCCTCAAGCTGACAAGGTACAAATCTGGAGTTCTGCCCCTGAACAGATACTTAACCCACTGTTCCTAGGCCATCATTGAAAATAAGAATTTGTTCTTAACTGACAATCCTGGTTAAAAAAATGTTTAAAAAAAAAAAAAAAAAATGTAAGTGGCTAGAAATACATTTTCTTCCATCAATTTCCATTATTAAAGTGGCTGGAGTAATGTCTCTTATCGATGGCGGTTATGATATCGTTTAGGACCTTGAGCGTGCCTGAGGTGCACCCATGACCAGCTCAGAAACCAGATTGCATAGAGGAGAAGTTACAGTAGATAATTTTAGAAAGACCGGGTCCAGATTGTCTAGCCCGGCTGATTTGTAGGGGTCCAGATTTTGCAGTTCTTTCAGAACATCAGCTATCTGGATTTGGGTGAAGGAGAAGTGGGGGAGTTTTGGGCGAGTTGCTGTGGGGAGCGCAGGGCTGTTGACCGGGATAGCGGTAGCCAGGTGGAAAGCATGGCCAGCCGTAGAAAAATGCTTATTGAAATTCTCAATTATTGTGAATTTATCGGTAGTGACAGTGTTTCCTAGCCTCAGTGCAGTGGGCAACTGGGAGGAGGTGCTCTTATTCTCCATGGAATTTACAGTTTCTCAGAACTGTTTTGAGTTTGTCCTACAGGATGCAAATTTCTGTTTGAAAAAGCTAGCCTTTAGCTGTGTATATTGGTTCCTAACTTCCCTAAAAAGTTGCATATCACGGTGGCTATTCGATGCTAATGCAGAACGCCACAGGATGTTTTTGTGCTGGTCAAGGGCAGACCGGTCTGGAGTGAACCAAGGGCTATATCTATTCCTAGTTCTACATTTTTTGAATGGATCATGCTTATTTAAGATGGTGAGGATGGCACTTTTAAAGAATAACCAGACATCCTCTACTGACGGGATGAGGTCCATGTCATTCCAGGATACCCAGCCAGGTCAATTAGAAAGGCCTGTTCAATAACAATTTATAAGATGAACATCTAGCAACCCAAAGGTTGTGAGTTCCAATCTCATCACGGACAATTTTAGCTAATTAGCAACTTTGCTTACTACTTTACATTACATTTACATTTAAGTCATTTAGCAGACGCTCTTATCCAGAGCGACTTACAAATTTTTTAGCTACTTTGCAATTACCAACCTTAACCTTAACTTTAGCCCTAACCTTAACCCCTATCCCTAACCCCTAGCCTAGCTAACATTAGCCACCTAGCTAACATTAGCGTTAGCCTTCTAGCCACCTAGCTAACGTCAGCCACGACAAATTGGAATTTGTAACATATCATACGTTTTGCAAATTCGCAACATACAGTGCAAATTGCAATTTGTAACATTTTGTACGCATTGCAGTTCAGAACATATCATAAGAATTGTAGTTTGTAACATATCATATGAAATGGATGATGCACATCCACAAATTAATGCATACCATTAATACATACCATAAGAAACATAAGATATCATACCAATTGGAGCGTCTCGGATTTACATTTACTATGTTACATCTACCCCTAAGTCCAGCTTGGGGATTCGATTCAGCAAACTTTTCAGTTAGACCAGTAACTGCTTAGACCAGTAACTCCTCCTTTGGCCGTGTTTCCTTCCAGCTCTCTGCTCCCAATGACTGGAACGAATTGCAAAAATCACTGAAGCTGGAGACTCACATCTCCCTCGCTAACTTTAAGCATCAGCTGTCAGAGCAGCTTACAGATCATTGCACCTGTACATAGCCCATCTGTAAATAGCCCATCCAACTATCTCAGCCCCATATTGTTATTTTTTGTTGTTGTTGCTCCTTTGCACCCTAGTATCTCTACTTGCACATTCATCTTCTGCACATCTACTGTATCACTCCAGTGTTTAATAGCTAAATTGTAATTATTTTGCCACTATGGCCTATTTTTTCCCTTACCTCCCTAATCTTTCCTCATTTGCACACACTGTATATAGACTTTTCTATTGTGTTATTGACTGTATGTCTGTTTATTCCATGTGTAACACTGTGTTGTTGTTTCATGCTTTATCTTGGCCAGGTCGCAGTTGTAAATGAGAACTTGTTCTCAACTGGCCTACCTGGTTAAATAAAGGTAAACTAAAAAAAATACAGTTAATTTTCTTAGCAGCTACGTTGTATTCCTTCTTGCCTCTTCTTGCCTCACTCTCCTCCTCTTACCTTTTCCCTTCGTTTGTGATCTTCAGTGAACAACACATCAGCTGTATGTGACCAGCCAAAATAACCTTTCCATGCCAAACCATGTCATACACACAACCTACATTGTTATCCCTATATTAGCTAAAGTACCATCCTAGTCAACATAGCTGATAGAACTAATGTGTAAGTAAACCCACTATAATCATGCAGTAACGTTAGTGTGTAGTCAGTAACAGTTACACCGGCAGTCCCTGATGGCAATAAATTAATAAACCAAAAGCTTACCTTGACTTGGAAGAGTTCCATCTGTTGGGGCAGTATGCAAATTAGAGTGGGTCTAGGGTTTCTGGGATAATGGTGTTGATGTGAGTCATGACCAGCCTTCATGGCTACAGACATGAGTGCTACGGGTCGGTAGTCATTTAGGCAGGTTACCTTAGTGTTCTTGGGCACAGGGACTATGGTGGTCTGCTTAAAACATGTTGGTATTACAGACTCAGACAGGGAGAGGTTGAAAATATCAGTCAAGACACTTGCCAGTTCGTCAGCGCATGTCCGCAGTACACGTCATGCTAGCCCTGCGGCCTTGTGAATGTTGACCCGTTTAAAGGTCTTACTCACATCGGCTGCAGAGAGCGTGATCATACAGTCTTCCGGAACAGCTGGTGCTCTCATGCATGTTTCAAATCAAATCAAATTTATTTATATAGCCCTTCATACATCAGCTGATATCTCAAAGTGCTGTCCAGAAACCCAGCCTAAAACCCCAAACAGCAAGCAATGTAGGGGTAGAAGCATGGTGGCTAGGAAAAACTCCCTAGAAAGGCCAAAACCTAGGAATAAACCTAGAGAGGAACCAGGCTATGAGGGGTGGCCAGTCCTCTTCTGGCTGTGCCGGGTGGAGATTATAACGGAACATGGCCATTTCAGTGTTATTTGCCTCGAAGCGAGCATAGACGTAGTTTAGCTCGCCTGGTAGGCTCGTGTCACTGGGCAGCTCTCGGCTGTGCTTCCCTTTGTAGTCTGTATTGGTTTGCAAGCCTTGCCACATCCGATGAGCATCGGAGCAGGTGTCGTATGGTTTAGTTCATTGCAAAACAGTGTGTTTTAATCAATTATTTGGTGACATGAATATATTTAGTATAGTTTTATCTGATTATTTTTATTTCTATTAAATTCACTGAGCAGGATGGTCCTCCACTTCCTCCTCTGAGGAGCCTCCGCTGTACTGTAGACAGGGGTAAAGTGCCTAGGCAACAGGACAGATAATAGACAGCAGTGTGTGTGTGTGTGTGTGTGTGTGTGTGTGTGTGTGTGTGTGTGTGTGTGTGTGTGTGTGTGTGTGTGTGTGTGTGTGTGTGTGTGTGTGTGTGTGTGTGTGTGTGTGTGTCGTCAGTATGTGTCACGCCCTGGTCTTAGTATTTTGTGTTTTCTTTATCTATTTGGTCAGGCCAGGGTGTGACATGGGTTTTTGTATGTGGTGTGTTTTGTCTTGTTTGTTTTTTACAGGTATTGGGATTGTAGCTTAGTGGGTTTTTTTATTTTGTGTTTTCTTTATCTATTTGGTCAGGCCAGGGTGTGACATGGGTTTTTGTATGTGGTGTGGTTAGTCTATGGCTGTCTGAAGTGGTTCTCAATCAGAGGCAGGTGTTTATCGTTGTCTCTGATTGGGAACCATATTTAGGCAGCCATATTCTTTGAGTGTTTTGTGGGTGATTGTCCTTGTTCCTGTTCTGTGTTACTTTGCACCAGTATAGGCTGTTTTCGGTTTTCACATTACGTTTATTGTTTTGTATTTGATTCGTGTTTACTTTGTTTCATTCAACATAAATCACAATAGCCACGCCACATTTTGGTCCGACTCTCCTTCGCATATAGAAAATCGTTACAGTATGCATGTGTGCGCATGTTGTGTGCGTGTGTGTGTGTGTGCAAGAGAGTTGGAGTAAAAAAGGGTTAATCTAGGTAGTCCTTGTAGCCATTTGGTTAGCTATTTAGCAGTCTTGTTTAGTAGTCTTATGACTTGGGGGTCGAAACTGTTCAGGGTTCTGTTAGTTCCAGACTTGGTGCATTGGTACCACTTGCCATGCGATAGCAGAGTCTATGGCTTGGGTGGCTGTAGTTTTTGACAATTTTGGGGGGCCTTCCTCTGACAAAGCCTGTTATAGAGGTCTTGGCAGGCAAGTAGCTCTGGCCCAGTGATGTACTGGGGCATACTCACCACCCTCTGTAGCACCTTGCGGTCGGGTGCCTTGCAGTTGCCGTAACAACCGGTAATACAGCCAGTCAAGATGCTCTCAATGGTGCAGCTGTAGACATTTTTGAGGATCTGAGGGCCCATGCCAAATCTTTTCAGCCTCCTGAGGGGGAAGAGGCGCTGTCGTGCCCTCTTTACAACTGTGTGGGTGTGTGTGGACAATGTTAATTCCTTAGTGATGTGGACACAGAGGAACTTAAAGCATTCAACCCTCTCCACTACAGCCCCATAGATGTGGATGGAGGCATGCTAGCCCCTCTGTTTCCTGTAGTCCACGATCAGCTCCTTTGTCTACTTAATCTACTGATATTGTATGTAGGAATTATATTTCTTACAAGATTGAAAACATAGCCATGGAGAGAGGATTGGGAATTGACAATATCCTTGTGGTTGATCAAGGCAATGCCAGGCCTATGCTTAGAACGATCTTCATGAACTGCAGTGTTTTGTGTACATGACAGAAACTAAACTTCCTAAAAACAAATTGTGAATACAATTGGGATTTGTGAAATGTTCAATTGGATTTAAGTTTAAAATAACCGTGTAAACACATTTTCAAACAGTGTAATAATGTGTTTTAGGGTCTCTTTCTGATCTGTTGATAAAGTCGTCACATTCCCTTGTCTGTCTCTTGGCATCCCACCTCAGGTCTTGCAATGTTCCATGATTCCCAATCCCAGCACACACCACACCTTCCCAATGAGCTGAGAACAAGGTGATGAATTAGACCACCTTCACACTGATGTCACATTCATTACTAAGAGAACTGGAGGAAAAGCACAACTGTTAGGCCACTTATTAATAAGCACGTCCACAAGCATAATCAATGTATAATATATAATATAATAATGAAATATATAATATATTCCATTTGGCTTTTATCCAAAGCGACTTTAGCAGATGCTTTTATCCGTGGCTGGTGTCTCTGTCGGGCACTGGAGCGGGGCAGAGTGGCGGTGCAGTCTGAACACATGGCAGATGCCAAGTGTCAGACTGACAGAGGACACTTTGGCCAGGAGTTGGTAGAATTGGCAAAGGAGAAGGGAAGGGTTTTTTCTCAGGCAAAGAGAGAAGATAAATGGTCAGGGAGTTTGTCAGGAAAGCTTCACCTCTCTCTCTTTCACTCTTCCTCTCTTCCTCTCTATCTATCTATCTATCTATCTATCTATCTATCTATCCATCTATCTCTCTTTCTTTCTCTCTGTCTTTTT
The DNA here is from genome assembly GCF_036934945.1 of Oncorhynchus masou masou. Classification (NCBI taxonomy): domain Eukaryota; kingdom Metazoa; phylum Chordata; class Actinopteri; order Salmoniformes; family Salmonidae; genus Oncorhynchus; species Oncorhynchus masou. The sequence goes on from NC_088223.1 coordinate 70,144,681, forward strand.
CTCCATCTCTCACCTCTCTCACCCTACTTTCTCTCTCCCTCTTTCCAGCCCATATGTCACCTGAGCAATGGGAGGTTGCTGTCTATCCATCCTGTGTCACCTTGGAAATGTGCTTCTGCTTTGACTGGCTCACTTCATAATGTCTCAGCCACTACATAAACCCTCTCTCTCTACAAACAACACAGTCTGGGCCAACACAGTGCGTGTTTGTTTTCTCTTTTGTGGTAGTCTGGCTTAGGAAATGTGTGTCTTCTTATGCGAAACCAAGCCTGTCTTTTCTGATGTTTCCTACTATTGGAATTGCATTATTGCACATTGATGCACCATAAATTGGTATGGATGGATTGAAAGGACAAAGATGTGAGTCTTACCTATTTCTGCCAACTTGAGAGTTAATCTAGTATCTCTAACTTGAAGCAACATGCTACACTGTATTACTTACTTACCTATATCTCTTTCTTTCTCTCTCCTTAGAGTGTATGAACTGCACTGGCTATGCTGATATGAATGATAGACTGAGTATGCTGGAATCCAAGGTAATCTTGCAGCAACCAAACCTGTCATTAAAACAGTATTACATACAGTACATGAATGTAATGAGACCTGATATTCTCAAAGATCTAGCTCCTATCTCAGCAGGACTGAACACTAATCTTCCTTCATTTTGTGTCAGATTGTTTTGCTGGAGGAGGCGGGACCACCACCTGTCCTATTCAGATACTCCCCAGATAGGTCATCAGATAACGAGGTGGGACTGGGAGCACCCAAACCCACCCCCATCACTCCCCCCGCAATCGGACTACCAGGTGAGGCGCTTTACAGCAGGACCTCACTGAACCTCCGATGGTTAACTATTCACTTTTCTTCCTCCATAGTTTTATATGGCAACTGTTTGACTCTGTTGTGTTATAGATTTTCAGAAAAATGCACCAAATGTTTAAAGAAGTGTCTGAATCGGGTGGAATTCTGACTGAGTTGTTAAATCATTTGTTTTCCAAGGAGCCAGAGGCCTCCCAGGGCCAGCTGGACTCCCAGGTGTGGCGGGACCCCCTGGACGCACTGGAGAGACAGGCCTAGCAGGGAAACCTGGACCCATGGGACCCAGAGGTATATGTCTTCCCCCCACCTCTTGTATCTCACCCATACACTATCACATGGGGCTCCCGAGTGGCGCAGAGGTCTAAGGCACTGCATCTCAGTGCAAGAGGCGTCACTCCAGTCCCTGGTTTGCATCCAGGCTGAATCACATCCGGCCGTGATTGGGAGTCCCATAGGGCGGCGCACAATTGGCCCAGCGTTGTCCAGGTTTGGCCAGAGTAGGCTGTCATTGTAAATAAGAATTTGTTCTTAACTGACTTGCCTAGATAAATAAAGGTACAAAGCAGTTTGACACTTGCACATGTGCATGTTCACACATTAGATGTGTAAGGACAGTGTTGTGTTGTGTTGAGGCTGACTGTGCTCTGGCTCCCACAGGGCCCCAGGGCCAGCGAGGAGCCCAAGGGGAGAGAGGTGTACCTGGGCCAGCGGGGCCTCTGGGGCCAGCCTCTTCCTTCTCTCACAGAGCAGATGCGTTTGGTCTGAGGGAGCTGGGCCAGTGTGAGTATCCCTGCTACACCAATGAATTTAAGTCAAGAACTACAGAAAGAAATGTAAGCCATAGGCCCTATAGGGATACCACATTCATTAGAATGATTGATGTTTCATTCTGACAGTTTGACATCTAGGACATTTTGAAATATCCATTATTTAAGGTGTTACATCTGCCCCTGCCACGCCCTCTAGTTCTCCTCCTGTGTCTCCCTAACCTGCCGCCACTCCCCCAGTGTTCTCTCCCTCCCTCTCTCTGTGTGGGTGTATCTGATTGTGTGAGTGGAGACAGGTATGCTGGAGTCAAAGCAGATCCCCACCAGCTGAAACCTGTTCCATAATCAAGACCTCTACAAATGCTCAGCCCTGCCACTTCCACACTGCCAGATTGTAGCCTCTGCTCAGTCAGTCTACATTTCAAGCCATTTGTTCCTGCATAGATCTTGCTATTCCTGTGGTGCCTGTTTTCCCTAGCCTGACACTGCTTTTCTCTCTGCTACAGTTCCGTCCTCTCTGACTCTGGTCCCTGTCACCAGTCCCTCGTCTCGTCAGTCCTGCTTCCCTACCCTGGCCCCCGCTCTACTGCTTCCTTGGATTCCGCTCTGGACCTGCTTACCCTGCCCCTACTCCCCTTGCCCCAGCTGCAGCCTCAGGTCCTGGTTCCCTTCTACCCGCCCGAGCTCCCCTGGCCTGCCCCCCCATCTCCCCCCGCTTTTCAATAAATACATTGGTTACCTTATCCCTGTCTCCTCGTCTGAGTCTGCACTTGGGTTCACCTGCTCCACCCCGCGTAACAGTACGTTCTGGCCAAAAGATATGAACCAAGCAGACTTAGATCCTCTCCACCAAACCCTCATTGGCCAAGGCGCCCTGCTCGAGCAACATGACCAAGCCTTGAGAACCCTTCTGGAGCATGTCAAGGAGTTTTCATGGAGCCTTTCTGACCTGCAGGACCGAACCTTCACCCAGAGCTCACAACCAGCCCCTAGTCCTTCTCTCCACCCCGTGAACCGTTTGTTCCAGCTTCCGAGGGTTACAATGGCAACCTCAGAACTTGCAGAGCTTTTTTGGTACAATGTTCACTAGTATTTGAGCAACAGCCTTACTCTTGTGCTAGTGAACGGGCCAAGATTTCCTTCCTGATTGGCTGCCTCCGGGGAGGAGCACGTCCCTGGGCCACAGCGGTGTGGGAGACACAGTCTCCCATCTGCTCCTCCTACTCCAGATTCACGGAGGAGATGAAGAGCCTTCGACCATCCTGTCAGCGGTAAGGATGCCGCTAAATGACTCCTGTCCCTCCATCAAGGCTCCCATAGTGTCGCTGAAATGGTGATCGAGTTTCGCACCCTCGCCGCTGAGAGCGGCTGGAATGAGTAGGCCCTTCAGGGAGCATTCCAGAACGCTCTCACTGAGACCATCAAGGACGAGTTGGTGTCCAGGGATGAGCCAGATGACTCGATGAGCTCATCTCTCTCGCCATCCGCATCGACAACCATCTCCGTGAGCGTCGGGAAGGAGAGGGCAGGTAAGGTTGCATGACCCATAACAACATCTGCTTCATTGCCTTGTTCTACTTCCCCGACTGCCTCCCTTCTCAAGTCTCTTCCAGAACCTGAACCCATGCAGCTCGGCCGGGCCCGTCTCTCGCCGGAGGAGAGGCAGCTGTGAATCAGCACTTGGAGCTGCCTATACTGTGGCCAGGTTGGTCACTTTGTCTCCACCTGTTCCCTGCGTCCAGCAAAATAGGTGGCTCAGCAGTAGTGGGCGATATACTGTTGAGCCAAATCACCATGGCCATCTACCCCCAGACCCCTGCTTAATGGCACCCTCGTGTGGCAGAGCCAGGCCTTTCCTCTGCGTGCTCTCATCGACTCGGGCGCCGACGAGAGTTTCCTGGACCGTGGTGTCGTTACCCAGTTGGGCCTGCGCACTGTTCCACTCGATTCACCCCTCGATACCAACACTCTCAACGGACAGCTCCTTGTCCATGTCTGGGAGAGAATCGTCCCTGTCATCCTGCATCCTGTCATCCTGCATCTCTCTGGAAACCACCAGGAAAGGATCAGTTTCCACATAATTGACTGCCTCCATCTCCCCTGATTCTTGGCCATCCATGGTTAAAGCTGCACAACCCTCAACCACTTGGAATTCATTTTGTCACTCTAATTGTTTACATTCTGCCCTTGCCCCTGCCTTGTCTGTGCCCCAGTCCATTCCAGAACCTCCGGACCTGTCAACAGTTCCTCCTGAGTATCACGATCTAGCTCCTGTTTTCAGTAAGCACCACACCCTGTCGCTGCCTCCTCATTCGCCATACAACTGCCCCATTGACCTCCTGCCTGGAGCTCCTCTCCCCAGTAGCCGGTTGTATAACCTCTCTCGCCCCGAGCACGAGGCTATGGACTGGTTCCCTGGCTGCAGGACTTATAAGGCCTTCATCCTCTCCGGTAGGTGCTGTTTTTGCTTTATAAATACAAAGGATGGGTTACTGGAGCTGTGCATAGACTTTCGTGGGCTAAATAATATCACGGTGAAGAACAAGTATCCTTTGTCACTCAACAGTTCTGCTTTTGCCCCCCTCCATGGTTCCACGAGGTTCACCAAACTCAACCTCTGGAATGACTACCATCTTGTCCACATCAGAGAGGGGGACAAGTGGAAATCTGCGTTTAACACACCAGTTGGCCACTTTGAATATTTGGTCATGCCTTTTAGTCTTACTAACGCCCCTGCTGTTTTCCAGAACCTAGTCAATGATGTGCTGAGGGATGTGATTGGATGCTTCATTTTGTCAATTTGGATGACATTCAGATTTTTTCTAAGGACCCAGAGGCTCACCAGCAACACGTTCTCCGGTGGCTGTGGGAGAATACGCTTTTTGTTAAAGCTGAGAAATGTGAGTTCCATGCTTCCTCTGTCTTTCCTGGGTTATATTATTGCGCAGGGGGAGTTATGTATGGACCCTGCCAAACTCATGGCAGTCACAGTGTGGCCTGCGCCCTCAAACCTGAAGCAGCTACAGCGTTTCCTGGGGTTTGACCATTTTTACAGACGTTTCATCCGCAACTACAGCCGTTTGGCAGCCCCTCTCACCTCCACCTCTACTCCATTCCGCTGGACCCCTGAGACAGAGGCCGCTTCCCTAACGCCGCTTCACTTCCGCTCCGGTCCTCACTCAGCCAGACCCAGAACTCCAGTTCATCATGGAGGTGGACGCCTCCAACACCGGGTAGGTGCTGTTCTGTCTCAACGTTTCCCCTCTGATCAGAAGCTCCACCCATGTGCATTCTTTTCCCATAAGCTCTCACCTGCAGAGAATGATTTTGACATCGGTAACCGTGAACTCCTGGCAGTTAAGCAGGCTCTTTAGTTATGGCATTACTGGCTGGAGGGCTCTGTACTCCCCTTCATCGTGTGGACAGACCACAAAAACCTGTCCTACATCCAGACTGCCAAATGTCTGAACTCCCAGCAAGTGAGGTGTGCCTTGTTCTTTGGTAGATTCAATTTCACACTCACTTATCTCCCCGGTTCTAGGAATACCAAGCCTGACGCCCTCTCCCATCAGTTTACCGCCGACCACGCTGGTTCCGAGCCAGATTCCATTGTGCCTCCACCTGCATCGTTGCCTCCGTCTCCTGGGAGATCGAGTCTCATATCCGCCAGGCTCAGCAAAACCAGTCTGACCCGGGTAACGGTCCTAGAAATGTTCCTGATTCTGTTCACTCTGATCTTCAGTGGACCCATTCTACCCATCTCACCTGTCACCCTGGTATGAACCGGAACCTTGCCTTCCTGCGTCAGCGCTTTTGGTGGCACACCATGGAGAGAGATGCTCGGGAGTTTGTCTTAGCCTGATGGGTCTATGCCCGGGACAAAACCTCCACTAGACCCACTTCTGGTGTGCTTCACCCCCTTCCCATACCCAGTCTCCCCTGGTCACACATAGCTCTGGACTTTGTCACTGGCCTTCCCCCATTAAACGGTAACTCACTCATCCTCACCATTATTGACAGATTTTCCAAAGCGGCTCACTTCATTCCCCTCTCCGAGCTCCTGTCCTCCAGGGAAACTGTGGACCTGACGGTATCCCATGTGTTTCGTCTACATGGCAATCCCACTGACATCGTTTCTGACAGGGACCCCAATTTACATCCCAGGTATGGAGATCCTTCTGTTCAGCTCTTGGTATCAATGTCAGTCTTCTAGATATCACCCCCAGAACAACGGCCAGACCAATAGCCAGACCGGATGGGCCAACCAGGTGATGGAGACTGCCCTATGCTGTGTGACTTCTGCTAACCCTTCCTCCTGGAGTGCCCAGCTACCCTGGGTTGAATATGCCCACAACACCCTCACCAACGCCTCATCATGCATGTCACCTTTCGAGTGTGCTCTGGGTTACCAACCTCCCTTGTTCCCCGCCCAAGAGGTTGCGGTTCCCTCTGTCCATGGCCAGATGTGCCGTTGTCATCATACCTGGAGGAAGGCCCGGGCTGCTCTTCGGGCTGCTCTGTGCCTCTGCCAGGACCCAGTCCCAAGCCAACTGTCACAGTGCCTCAGCTCCAGTCTACACTCCAGGCCAAAAGGTATGGTTCTCTTCTTGGGACCTGCCATTGAAAGTGTCATCGAATAAACTTTCGCCCCGATTCATTGGTCCCTATAAGATTGACCATGTCATTAACCCCTCTGCGGTGCGCCTGAAACTCTCAGGATCCATCCTACCTTCCATGTATCCCTGATTAAAACCTGTCTGCTCCAGTCCTGTCTCCTCCTGCAGCAGCTCCTCCACCCCTTCGGCTCATCAATGTCCATCCTGCCTATACCGTCCGGCAGCTTCTGTACGTGCGCCGTCGGGGTTGCGGCTGGCAGTACCTGGTGGACTGTGAGGGATACGGGCCTGAGGATCGCTGCTGGGTGCCCCGCCGTCACATTCTGGACCATTCACTCTTACGGGATTTCCATAACACCCAGATAAGCCTGGTCGGGGGGGGGGGGGTGCTGCCACGCCCTCTACACCTCATCCTATGTCTCCCTAACCTGCCGCCACTCCCCCAGTGGTCTCTCTCTCTCTCACTCACTCACTCACTCACTCACTCACTCACTCACCCACACAGAGAGAGAGAATCTGACTGTGTGAGTGGAGACAGGTATGCTGGAGTCAGAGCAGATCCCCACCAGCTGCAACCTGTTCCATAATCAAGACCTCGACAAATACTCAGCCTTGCCACTTCCATGCTGCCAGATCGTAGCCTCTGCTCAGTCAGTCTACATGTCAAGCTGTTTGTTCCTTTTTTCCCTAGCCTGACTCTGCTTTTTTCTCTGCTACAATTCCGTCCGCTCTGACTCTGGTCCCTGTCGCCAGTCCTTCATCTCGTCTGTCCTGCTTCCCTGCCCTGGACCCTCACTCTACTGCTTCCTTGGATTCCGCTCCAGACCTGCTTACCCTGCCCCTACTCCCCTTGCCGCAGCCTCAGTTCCTGCTACCCGCCCAAGCTCCCCCTGGCCTGCACCGCATCCCCCCCACTTTTCAATAAATACCGTAGTTACCTTATCCCTGTCTCCTCATCTGAGTCCACCCCACGTAACATCAGGGCCATCTGCCACACATATTGTATATCTGGAGACCTTGTTTCAATAGTAAATTACTGATAACGATCAATTGATAATATTGGGAGACATTACTCTCCCACGTATTTCCACAAGCCTCTTACACACGGGGAATATTTTATGGAAGAAAGAAAAATATGTCATGACATCGTTAAAGCCAATTGACATGCAAAGTGTAGTCTCACCAGGTATCCCTTATCTGGGAAGTCCATCAGTGGAACAGCCCTCACTCTGCCTGTTAAAATGCTCTATTCCTACACAAAGAACCCTCAATGGACAACAGGCAACCGGTCTGCCAAGAGCTATAATATATACTGAGCCCTCACAAGACCATGGAAAAAGTAATCTAGGTTTTATCATGTAGGTTTTATTGGATCCAAATACCCGATAATGTCTCCATTGCAAAAATACATATCTTATCAGTCAATAGTGAGTCCCCATAAACCATAAAGTTGATAATGATAGTTCAGACAGATTTCAGTTGACTGCTGTATGGATGACTAGAATGTTCCTGTAATGCTGGAGTGGCCTTATCACCTTGTTCCTGTAATACTATTATCTGTGAGACATGTGAAGTCTGATAGTGAATAATGGTTCCATCTGGAAATAAATATGCACACTAGGGGAGGAGGGCAGTCAGTGGTAGTAATGTATGAGTGTTAGAGAGACAATGACCTCATATGAAACGAAACATATAGAATATGTAGGCCTTATTAATTCACGCTGTAACATTTAATAGAGTACTTTGGCTAAAATATATGGACTGTAAAATTGTAAGTTGTAGAAGTCTATAGACATGTTCCATTGACCTCCATCTGAGGCATTTCCCAGTTTTGACCAGCAGAGGGCAAAATGCTCCCACTCGGATGTCATGGAAAGCTGTATATTATTATTGTGGTGGGCTGGCTTTGTTTAAACCTGGGCTCTGGCTGCAGTCTGCCTGCTGTAAATCAGACCCAATTTGTAACCTGTCAGCACAGCAGCCTGAGTCTGGAAACCCTGGGCCGCCTCGGAGCCAGAAACTGCTCAATAAACGGCAAGGCGAGGTTGTCAAGTCAAACCTCAATGTTGCAGGTATTTTGAGGTTAGGAGGAGAGGTAGAGAGAGAGAGAGAGAGAGAGAGAGAGAGAGAGAGAGAGAGAGAGAGAGAGAGAGAGAGAGAGAGAGAGAGAGAGAGAGAGAGAGAGAGAGAGAGAGAGAGAGAGAGAGAGAGAGAGAGAGAGAGAGAGAGAGAGAGGCCTGTTTTAGTTGAGTGGTGTGTGTGTGTGTGTGGGGGGGGGGGGGGTCACTACAGGAAGTAGTCTAATTTAGTCTATTTTAGACAAGTTTATAGTGCACCAGAAATTAGTTCCAGTGGCATTGCTCCCAAGAATATCCTGTTGATCCCTCTCTGCAGTGGGATACTGAACTAACCAGAGTTTCTAATCCTTACCTCAACCAATGACAATGATGGGTGTGGCACTATCTCACAACACACCCACAGTGACAACCAACCAAGACAACCTATCATCTCCAATGTTTGACAATAATTCACAACCCAAAATACCACCAGAGCTACAGTATGTAAATATTGGAAGTACTCTTAACTCAAACTTGAAGATCATACATGCAGTACATACATGTAGTACATACGTGTAGTATGTAATTAGAACACAGTGAGCACCTGTTGCACCTAACCCATGGCTGTTTTTGTTTTGGTTACAGATGAAGAAGCTGCACTCCATTCACAGAACAACCAAAGAGCTATGACCGGTCCCCCAGGCCCCACCGGATCCCCTGGTCCCCCAGGTATAAACACTAACACCCCAGCTGGCATGACCATGAAGTCATAATGATAATAGTGTCATATTGTTAGTTAGGGGAAAATAGAATACTACTTCCCCATATCAGCTAATCACCAAGTGGGACCTTTAAGTGGATATTGTCAGAATATTTTGGAAAACTATAATCTCCATTTTCCAACTCCTGAGGCCGTCCGGGACCCACAGGGCCTGCTGGAAACCCAGGTACCCCAGGGAGAAACGTATGTATAACATTGGACTTTCATGTACATCCTGCAGCAGAATCCTAATTTGAGACTGTGATGTCCTAAATTATAAAATCCCCTGATAAAGATTAGCAAAAAAGACTGTACAAAATAGAAAATACTGAGCTATATTGTATACATTTTTTTAAACAATTATATTATTTTATATTAGTACAATTGCTCAGAGAAAGAGATTTTGTTTAACAAGTAATACAACATTTGTATTGGATCCCCTGTTTTCAATACTCCAGCACCCTCCCCTGCATGACATGAGCTGTCCTCGCGCTCTCTCCCACCCTAGATAGGTATTATGCACAATAACTTTCTATCTATTAATGCCAAATAATACAATCAGTCCATCCTCAAAACAATAGCTTACTGGGGATTGTTTCAATATGCAGTGTAGTCTACTATCTCTAACTATACAATGCATTTGGAAAGTATTCAGACCCCTTGACTTTTTCCAAATTATGCCACATTACAGCTTTATTCTGTAAGTTATTAAATAAAAAAAATCCTCATCAATCGACACATAATACCCCATAATACAAAGCAAAAACAGGTTTTTGTAAATGTTTGCAAATGTATTAAAACTAAAAAACAGATACCTTATTTACATAAGTATTCAGACCCCTTGCTATGAGATTTGAAATTGAGCTCAGGTGCATCCTGTTTCTATTGATCCTTCCTGAAATGTTTCTACAACTTGATTGGATTCCACCTGCGGTAAAATGTCTATATAAGGTCCCACAGTTGACAGTGCATGTTAGACTTTGATCTGAAGCCATTCTTGTGATTTTGCTATTGTAAATATTTGTAGGCTTATGTAGCCAAATTGTATCTATGATCGTATGCAATCATTTATGTTTTTTGAATGCTATTCTAATATATGAGAATTAACCAATGTTATCAGGCCACACCCAGCCATGATTACAGACACCTGTGTGTGTCCTTTGACACTATATAAACTAGTCATCCCGTAGTGTTTGTCATTATACCCTGATGAAGACAGCTTGTCTGTCGAAATGTTGGATATTAGGTTATTAAATTATTGCATCTGAGCTCCTAGAGCGTGCAGCTCTTCTTTAATATTTCAAGAGCAAAACCAAGCCATGAGGTCAAAGGAATTGTCTGTAGAGCTTGGAGACAGGATTGTGTCGAGGCACAGATCTGGGGTAGGGTACCAAAAAAATTATGCAGCATTGAAGGTCCCCAAGAACACAGTTCCCTCCATCATTCTGAAATGGAAGAAGTTTGGAACCACCAAGACTCTTCCTCGAGCTGGCCGCCTGGGCAAACTGAGCAATCGGGAGAGAAGGGCCTTGGTCAGGGAGGTGACCAAGGACCCGATGGTCACTCTGACAGAGCTCCAGAGTTCCTCTGTGGAGATGGGAGAAACTTCCAGAAGGACAACCATCTCTGCAGCAGTCCACCAATCAGGCCTTTATGGTAGAGTGGCCAGACGGAAGCCACTCCTCAGTAAAAGGAACATGACAGCCCAATTGGAGTTTGACAAAAGACACCTAAAGGACTCAGACCATGAGAAACAGGATTCTCTGGTCTGATGAAACCATTGGCCTTGGCCTGAATGCCAAGTGTCATGTCTAGAGGAAACCTGGCACCATCCCTAAGGTGAAGCATATTGGTGGCAGCATCATGCTGTGGGGATGTTTTTCAGCGGCAGGGACGGTGAGACTAGTCAGGATCGAGGGAAAGATGAACAGAGAAAAGTACAGAGAGATCCTTGATGAAAACCTGCTCCAGAGCTCTCAGGACCTCAGACTGGAGCGAAGGTTCACCTTCCAACAGGACAACAACCCTAAACACACAGCAAAGAGCAATGCAGGAGTGGCTTCGGGACAAGTCTCTGAATGTGCTTGAGTGGCCCAGCCAGAGCTTAAACCCGATCAAACATCTCTGGAGAGACCTGAAAATAGCTGTGCAGTGACGCTCCCCATCCAACCTGACAGAGCCTGAGAGGATCTGCAGAGAAGATTGGGAGAAACTTCCCAAATACATGTGTGCCAAACTTGTAGCATCATACACAAGAAGACTCGAGGCTGTAATCCCTGCCAAAGGTGCTTCAACTAAGTAAAGGGCCTGAATACTTATATAAATGTGATATTTGTTTTTTTAAATTTTCAATACATTTGCAAAAAAATCTAAAAACACGTTTTTGCTTTGTCAATATGGGTTATTGTGTGTAGATTGATGAAAATTGTTTTAAAATTAATCCATTTTAGAATAAGGATTTGGAAAATAGTCAAGGGGACTGAATACTTTCTGAATGCATTGTATAGCCTTCCGTATTTAGCTGCTATTTATCAACTTTGTAGTAAAAACTACACATCAAATAGCCTAATAATGAGGGGGAAAAGTAGTCAGAATTTGAACTCAGCAGGTTTTTTCTGGCTAATAGCCTACACAAATGGGCTGCAATATTCAAGGTAAATTAAATCCAATTTGAGGGACTCCCCTGGTCTGCTGAAGTCCTCCTTGCTGCTTCTTTCTCTGTCTGTGTCTCTTTTTCTCTTTCTTTCTCTCAGAAGACTGTTTTCTATACTAAGTATTGCCAACTCCAACGTGGTCAAAGCATTTCATATTATTCTGTAAAGGTAAAGCCACGACACTCCATTTAGTATGTTACGTTTCTTATGGTATGGATTAATTTGTGGATGTCCATCATCCATTACATAAGATATATTACGATTCCAAGAACACAGGATGAGATGTTACTATCTATGCAAGCACTTCCAAGAGTTCATGAACAGTGAGCCTGGTGAAATTTGGGGAGCGCATCGTCAGTAGAGTACCTTTTGATTCCTAGGGTGTTTCGGCCTTTCACACTATACACCCTCTCCAAAGGCGGCCAGCGACAGGGTGATCAATTCTACGCTTGCGTCCCATTCCCAATGTCATGGGAGTTGCCTTATTGTTGATAGCCAACATCCGAATTACAATGAATTTAATATGTTACAAATTACAATTCATATATGTTATGAATTACAATTTGTACATTATGTTACGAATTTCAATTCGTACAATATGTTACGGAATTTGCAAAACATATTTGTGTCAAATTGGCTGGGTGTCATTTGGGTGGTAGACCATTCTTTATACACATGGGAAACTGTTGAGCGTGAAAAACCCAGCAGCGTTGCAGTTCTTGACACACTTAAATCAGTGCGCCTGGCACCTACTATCATACCCCGTTCAAAGACACTTCAATATTTTTTTTATACACATACACAATCCATGTCTCAATAGCCTCAAAGCTTAAAAATCTTTCTTTAACCTGTCTCCTCCCCTTAATCTAAAATTATTTAACAGGTGACATTAATAAGGGATCATAGCTTTCACCAAGACAATCTATGTCATGGAAAGAGCAGGTGTTCATAATGTTTTGTAGACTAAGTGTATGTTCATTGCGCTGCACACAATTTAAACTTAGTCTTGTATGAAGCATGCCAAGATATACCAGCAATAATGGAATATTGCAACTAAAACTCAACTCAATATTGCACTTAAAACAACTAAATAACTACCTATGAAAAATGAGTCTCTCAGTTTTGAACACCTGAATAAGCTCCACTAATTACACGGGCACCGTTGTAGCCTTGACCATGGCATTTGTTCACCGACATCCCCTTACTTTAAATCAGTACATTTTTTAAGGCCTGAATCACTTTTTCAGGCACATTCCTGAAGCCCAAGAAACAAACTCTTAGCTTCCTAGTACATATGGAAATTAGAAAGGTTTATGAATTACTTTTTGGAGGGTTACTGTCAAAATGATTTATTAAATAAATAAAAATTGACATTGATGACAGGTGCATGGGCTCCCAGAGCTCATGGACCCCCCTGCCTTGCGGGGGCTGCAGGGATGTCTGGTACGTCAGTGGCTGTAGTATTGAAAAGAGAGGATCTAATCATTTAGACCACTATCTTTTTTAGATGTTTTTCTTACTTGTTAAACACAATCTCTTTCTCTGAGCAATTTCATTAGTATCTCATGTTTAACAAAGGATCCAATAATTCCGGAACCCACTGTATGTGTTTGTTATTTTTGTAAATCAAAAATAGTGCAAGAAATTCTATCTCTGTGTTCCAGGCTGGTGTTGGTCCCTCAGGCAAGCCTGGGGATCGTGGGCTTAAAGGAGACTCCGGTGAAAGGGTGAGGTTTGGCTGCCTTTAAAGTGACCATCTTGAATAAAGATGACTCTATTTGATGGGAATTCCACACTATGTACAGTCTATACATGACGTCACTCATATAGCGTCTGTCTCCTCACAGGGACCCCCAGGACTCAGGGGAGAACATGGCCAGCCAGTGAGTACACAGTGAGGATACAAAAGTTGACTGCTTTTAAACATATATACAAATTGTTATCTTTGCCAACCACCTGTGTTTTTTCCATTTGTGTTTCTGTTTTTAGGGTGTACCAGGGCCAAAGGGTGAGCCAGAAGATACCCAGGCTGAGGTGACCCTACACATTCCCTCTATATGATTTAACAGTCCACAGAGACACATTTGCAATACCTCACTCTTATGAAAAAGCAGTCATAATAGTAGCACAGTAGTAGTATTTAGTAGTTATACATTATACCGTAATTGTTCTGTAATAAATGTAATAGACCTTAACATATAGTTCCTGATGGAAGCTGAATTTGAACTTGATAGCTGAACTTGATGTAGTGATGTGTTTCTGTCCAGGGGGAGGGGCTGCAGCAGCTGAGAGAGGCTCTGAAGATCTTGGTTGAGAGGGTTCTCATTCTGGAGCACATGATCGGCATTCACGGTGAGAGACACACACCCTTACTCAGAAAACAACAGCGTCCAATTCCAAGCAATCACTGTGTCTGTCAGTGACAAGTTATGTTGTATTGGAGAGTCCTGGTTGTGAGTTTAAATTGACCTCCCTCTGTCTCCATCCCCAATTCTTTCCTCCCTCTCTCTCTCTCTCTCTCTCTCTCTCTCTCTCTCTGGTAATTTCTCACAAAACCCACTAGAATCTGGTTCTGGCCTGGACATCCTATCAGACCTGGTGCCCATGTTTAAAAACAAAAGGGCAGGATCCAAAACCCTGCTCCACTCTCTCACCACAGGAGACAGAAAGCTGATTGGAGAGGAAAGAGTGAGGAGGAGGGGCAAATAGATGGTCCTGCCAAGGGGTGTAGTAGAGCATGGTTTGTATACGAACAGTGATTGGGTAAGAGATTGAGATAGCTGTACCATGTGTTCTCTGGGTCAGAGTGGATGACCAGTCAATACTCATGAATCACAGAATTCTTACTCAGATCCTTGAATTTGGCCTGTTTATAATGTTTTTTTTACATTGACTTTTAGTACTGTGTCATTATTGTAGTCATGTTATTTAAATGTAATTGTGTAACTTTGGTGCTGGTACTGGTCTCAACATGTGCATATTCTCAATGACATACTCCTGTTGGGAACTGTAGGATTACCAAGGGTAAAATGAGATACTATAGCCAGTAGGATAAATATATTACAGTTGTATCTGTATTCAGTAAGAATATCATGACTGATTTTAGATAATATCTGTACTGTTTGTTTTTTACAAGACTTGAGATGATTTGTTTTAGGTTTTTGAATGTTTTGAATTTGATTTGAACACAACAGGGAAATAAATTGGTTTTGTTTCGGTTTTATATTTATAGTAATGATTTTGTATCCGATGCAGTAGGGGATATTGTACTGTATCTGCCACTGTTGCATGTCATTGGAGCAGATGGACATGCATGTTGATATCAGATTACATTGCCTCACATGGTTTGAGGTAACATTAATTGTAGTAGCAGTAGGTAGCGCTTTTGCTTTGCAGTCCTGTTTCAACAAGTAGGCTGGTGAAGCAGGTGAAACCAACTGTAAAATGAAGTTTGACCCGTTGATCTTACTTTTAGCTTCACCTTTTCTTTCAGTCTGGAGTTATTAACTCACCTGTTGAAAACCACATTTATAAATAGGTTGAATAAACGTCTGGTGGATTGGAGATGGAATGTGGTTGTGTGTTGGATGCGCTCATATGACCATTTTTATATTGGGTGTGGAGTCCTTGCCAACACATTTGCAGAGTGTGTAACCAGTTTATTATTGTAGCTCAACTGTTATGTCTTTCCCTACAGCATGTCTCTGACAATTTCATGACTCATTACTTCATATTTGTGTGTTGGTTTTTCTTAATCTTTGAGAACGGTTCAGTTTTACAGTACATTTCTTTTAAAGGTGTTTGTTTTCGTTTGACTTGGCCGAGTATTTTGAAGAATGTTCTTTTCATAAAATTCACTAATTTTGACTGTTTAGGATTTGTCTTCATTTTTTTCTGCACCATTGATATGGCTCTAGTGAACATATGGAATTGTAAATGTAGCCTATTTTAAGAGACATAAATGAGACGATTTTTGCCTCAATATTTTTTATTTAATATTGTACCTCATTTGAGTAGATATAATTTATGTAAGAACCTGTCTTATTTTGATCTTCAGTATAACTTGTGGTATTTTACATGCACAATGTAATGTACCTTGGCTTGCTGCTCGTCTTATCGGAGTCTCGAATTCCTATGAATTTCCATAAATACTGTGAACAGTGATGTACTGTAACACAATGGACAAATGGGACAGAGGATGAATCTGAATCAGTCACCAAACTCCTATTATGTAAGGGCAATCTTGAGCATGGTGTTGTGTATCCCTATGGCACTCTTCTTCCCTTAACCTCTGTGAACCCCTGCGACTTGAAGGTGTCTGAAATATGCAAAAGGCTATTCCCACCTTATATAGAATATATTGTTAAGCATTACCTCTGACCCCAATCAACTCTTCACTTTCAACACCTTCATCTTGGGAGTTCAAATGACAATGCCTTGTTAACACCATAGTCCTTTTTACTATGTTTTTATTGTCAGAATGGTGAGATGTGGAAAGGGTGATGATGTGTTGTTGGCTGTCAGAGGTGATTGGTCTGGTGATTTGAAGGTTGTGATTGGTTCCTTTACTCCGCCTCCTTGTCCTCTCCGTGGGTGATAACGTAGCACAGGTTCTTGTAGTCCAGATTGCCGGCGACGTCCAGGGGGAAGTTTGTGAACATGTCTTCGACCTAGACGAGTAAAGCACACACCGGTCACGCTAGGTCATGGGTTGAAACAATACATTAACTTAGCCCTTTTGCACTTTGAGCTGAATTTGGTGTGTATATTTAGTTGAAATAAAAGTGAACACACATGCATGTCAAGTCAGGATAAGGCCTTCTTTGAGTAAGCCTGGATGAGACAGGAATCTCCACTCATGGTTTTGCTTTATGCTATGAAAACAAGCCATGGTAAACACACATGCAATATTAATGTGAGTTACATCTGTGAACACATCCATGTGCTTTTAAGAAATAAATGCCATGGTCTCCAAGGGACTCAGTAGTACTGCATTAGGTCACTGTAAGTACATAGGATTCCTGTACATATATAGTTAGAATGGGTCAGTGCTCTAGATCGAATCGTACTACACTGGCTCTGACGCTTGTCGAATGTGGCAGGGCTTGCAAACCATTACAGACTACAAAGGGAAGCACAACCAAGAGCTGCCCAGTGACACAAGCATACCAGACGAGCTAAACTACTTCTATGCTCATCAATAAGCTAAGGACCATGGAACTAAACCTCCCTCTGCAACTGGATCCTATAAACTTCTTGATGGCCTGCCCCAGGTGGTAAGGGTAGGTAACAACACATCTGCCACGCTGATCCTCAACACGGGCCCCTCAGGGGTGCGTGGTCAGTCCCCTCCTGTACTTCCTGTTCACTCATGACTACACGGCCAGGCACAACTCCAACACCATCATTAAGTTTGCCGATGACACAACAATGGTAGGCCTGATCACCGACGAGACAGCCTATAGGGAGGAGGTCAGAGACCTGGCCGTGTAGTGTCAGGACAACAACCTCTCCCTAAATGTGATCAAGACAAAGGAGATGATTGTGGACTACAGGAAAAAGTGGGCCGAGCATGCACCCAGTCTCATCGACGGGGCTGTAGTGGAGCAGGTTGAGAGCTTCAAGTTCCTTGGTGTCCACAACACCAACAAACTAACATGGTTCAAGCACACCAAGACAGTCGTGAAGAGGGCACCACAAAACCTATTCCCCCTCAGGAGACTGAAAATATTTGGCATGGGTCCTCAGATCCTCAAAAGGTTCTACAGCTACACCATCAAGAGCATCCTGACTGGTTGCATCACTGCCTGGTATGGCAACTGCTCGACCTCCGACCACAAGGCACTACAGAGGGTAGTGCGTACGGCCCAGTACATCACTGGAGCAAAGCTTCCTACCATCCAGGACCTTTATACCAGGCGGTGTCAGAAGAAGGCCCTAAAAACTGTCAATGACTCCAGCCAGCCTAGTCATAGACTGTTGTCTCTGCTACCACATGGCAAGCGGTAACGGAGCGCCAAGTCTAGGTCCAAGAGGTTTCTAAACAGCTTCTACCCCCAAGCCAGATAACTCCTTAACATCTAATCAAATGGCTACCCAGACTATTTGCATTGCCCCCCTCCTTTTACACCGCTGCTACTCTGTTATCTATGCATAGTCACTTTAATAACTCCACCTACATGTACACTACCGTTCAAAGGTTTGGAGTCACTGACTGTAGAAATGTCCTTGTTTTTTAAAGAAAAGCACATTTCTTGTCCATTAAAATAACATCAAATTGATCAGAAATACAGTGTAGACATTGTTAATGTTGTAAATGACTATTGTAGCTGGAAACAGCTACAATATGGAATATCTACATAAGCGTACAGAGGCCCATTATCAGCAACCACCCCTCCTGTGTTCCAATGGCACGTTGTGTTAGCTAATCAGAGTTTATAATTTTAAAAAGGCTAATTGATCATTAGAAAACCCTTTTGCAATTATGTTAGCACAGCTGAAAACTGATTCCAAACCCAAATACCACTGAGCCTCAGAAACCTGAGAGAAGAACATTACCTCAGCTTCGGTGAACTTGTCCGCCTGAGACATTATGTAATATTTGATACTGGAAGGGAAAATGATGATTCGTTAGGTACAGCACATCAAACACGACAGGGAGTTATTTTAACAGAGTTGACCCCAAGGAGTTACACTTTCTTCCTTAATTATTTCCAAAAACACTTGCAATATTCGACAAGAAAAGGTCTCTGCTCTACAATAACCCATGACTATAAAACTAGCGACGCTATCACTGATGGATAATTATCAGCAATCACAAAAGAGAGATTCAATAGATTAGAATCGAATCATTTAAAAAAAAAAAATCTACAGCCTTACTGTAGTACACTTTTAGAAAAAAAGGGTGCTTTGGCTGTCCCTATAGGAGAAGCCTTTGAAGAACCCTTTTGGGTTCCATGTAGAACTCTTTCCACAGAGGGTTTTACATGGAACTCAAAAGGGTTCTACCTGATACCAAAAAGGGTTCTCCTATGGGGACAGCCAAATTACCCTTTTTTCTAAGAGTATAGCTAATGACTTACAGATGTAGGATCTAAATATTTTCCCCTGCTGTAGCAAACTGGCTAATAATAATCCTGCAGCAACAGAAATAGGAATTATTATATGGATTATAATGAATGGACATTTTTTTGTAGGGGTTGATACATTTTTCATTAGGGCAAATCAAGTCTGACATTTTAAAGTGGAAATTATAACTTGGACTTTTTAAAACCTAAAGTACACTACAAAGTGTGAATTTCCTGCTGTGCAGGAAAATGTTAAGCAACAAAAGAGTGATCAAATTAAGATCCTACCTCTGTAGACCCTGATTCAGACCTGAGTTAAGCGTGTGAATGGCACATAAATGCCTCTCCATGCGCTTCTCTCTATGCGTAATCTGACCTTGAATTTAAGCATGACAATAGCATGCTATTCACACACTACTTGTTTGAGGTGGAGCTCAAATAAATTAAGGTGTGGCAGAGGTGTGTCTACAGATAAGCGGCATTCTGACCTTGACTTAATTCCACCAACTTTACACAAGAGGAAACCATGAATAACATCTAGCGAACCTACCGGTTCTAAGTGGAAAAAGTGTCTACGTCATTTTTTTCCGACATAAATAAGACCATTCTCCATGCACTGTAATTTACAACTTGGTAAGAGCTAGGTAAATGTGTAATCCGTTTGGAACATGGGATTGTAAATACACATAGCAATTGTTTTAGATTATTTTTCCTTATGATCTCTGGAGATGAGATTGTGAAACTAGCCATATGGAAGCAAACTAAAAATCATATCAACATGACATGTAGGCTATTACGGCCCCTTTTCCACAGTGAAATAGAATATAAATAGCTGTGCCGTTATTCAGAATTTTTATTGTATGCCCTCATAATTTGCCTGGACGTAATTTGGAGACCCAAGCTATAGGATTCTGTAGGGCTGAACTTGCCAAATTGATGTATGCGCTTTTGAATGTTTTAATTATATGCCCAGGTTTTTCTCTGTTTTATTTGAACAATTTGCATCATGTTAAATATTAGGCACTATCAGTGGCCACTGTCAGTAAAACCCACATATATTTATTTTCACCACATTCAATTCCTTTTATAGTTCTTTCCTCTGTCATGTCCTTCTTGGGTCACTAGCATTAGTGGATCATATTAAGCGAACATTGCCCAATAATTTGGGACATGTAACCTAATTGAATCATTATGGATTTCAGACCACACGTAGGAGGTTAAACCTGGAGCCTGGCTCACTGTTCATGACGACAGGACAATTGTAATAAAGTTCCATGATTAGTGAGAATTAGGGTAGATGCATAAAAGTATTGTTCAACCCCTATTGTAAACTTTTCTCCACCTTCCAATATTTTATGGATTGAACTTGAATATGACAATTTCAGTATAAATCAAACCACTGTATTTATCAATATATTTAGAGCATAAAGGCTCTCCAAACAGTTAAAAATAAAAAATAAAATACTCATACATTCTTTCCGAAACCAAAAATGTGGCTAAATAATCTAGATGATCAGACTATCTACCAGTTGGTGCGGAAATGGAGACGAATATGCATAGATGGCTTTATTTTATTGATCCCTATATTCTGACCCAGTTCTCTCAATGTATTCTTTTGAGTCTGTCGACAAATCTAATTAAAAGGTACACCATATTTAAAGGGATGGCTTAACAAATGTACAGAAAACCCTATTGAATGAAAACTTTATGAGAAAAGAGCTACAGGTACTGTTTCAATGTTTGATGTTATTAGAGTTCATAAAATCCTTACTCTTCTCCCTTGAGGACTCCCTGTCCCTCGGGGTCGAAGATCTTGAAGGCGTTAATAATGGTCTCCTCAGGATCAGTACCTGAGAGAAGATACATGTTTCAGACATACAGCTGGTCTGTCTAAACAGTGCACCGTGGGAAAAGGTCACTAAGGAAAATACCGTAGTAATTTGCCTCATTATAATTCTAGTTCTTAATATCTGTCTGAATATATGATTGTTGTAAAGCATTAACTAGCCATAATGCTTGTGTTTACATGTGATGCACTATGACATGTGCAAGCCCTAGTCGGCCATACAGGGGTGTTGCCTGACCTTTCAACTTCTCGCCAAACATGGAGAGGAATATGGTGAAGTTGATTGGTCCAGGGGCCATCTTCAGCATCTCGTCCAGCTCATCATTACCCACATTGAGACGGCCTGCAGAGACACACAGGACAGGAAGAGATACAGGTCAGAGTTAATTGGGATCACTCACATGACCAGGTGGTGTCACGGCCGTCGTTGGAAGGAGATCAAGGTGCAGCGTGATGTGCGTACATTTTCTTTTATTTATATAAAATGTCGCCAACAAAACAATAACTAACAAAACAACCGTGAAGCTTAACAGGGCTATAGTGCCACTAACAAAGATAATTACCCACAAAATACAGCAGGGAAAGAAAGCTGCCTAAGTATGATTTCCAATCAGAGACAACGATAGACAGCTGTCCCTGATTGAGAACCATACCCGGCCAAAACATAGAAACACAAAAACCTAGAAAACAAAACATAGAATGCCCACCCAAATCACACCTTGACCAAACCAAAATAGAGATATAAAAAGGCTCTCTCAGGTCAGGGCGTGACAGGTGGGGAAAGTGGGAAAGTACAGCAGCACAGGTTTTATGGTCAGAGATGGTTGCTTGGATCAGTCATTCTCTAAATAAATTTTAGAACAGTCTCATTGGAGATAGCTGGAGGAGAAAGGTTGTGTTAAACTACTCTAAACCATGGCATTGTTGAATACTTTTTTCTGATTGGCTTAAAGGGCATTATAGTGTGCATTATTTCCCTTTATAAAACTGGGTGGTTTGAGCCCTGAATGCTGATTGGCTGAAAGCCGTGGTATATCAGACCATATACCATGTATTTACTGGTATAATTACGCTGATAACCCTTTTATAATTAAGTGATACTGCCCGATAAGCCGGTGTTTGGAGGACCTACTGGCACGGGTGTTGTTATCACTGTTATACAACGGGTTACCAACATATTCAAATAATGATTGACATTATTGATTAAAAACGTTATTTTTATAAATTTATTCATACTATTTCATCCTTCCACAAGATAAACATCCATAACAATGAGCTAATGAGGTGTGAAATTTTTTTCACTCATCAGGACACTGTTGTTCAGAAGACCTAGCCAACAACACAGCTAACACATTTACTTCAAACTGAAGCTGGAAAGACTGCAAACTAGCTGCACTTCGTTTTGTTTTATTTCTTTGTATATATCCATAAAAATGATGCAGCAGATTCATGATTTCAACTGGCTGAGAAACGCTGCCTGCCTGTCTGTCTCATCCCGACTCCCGACACCGTCATTACTATGGGACAGTTGTTAGTCTAAAATAAATGTGAGATAATGTCTAGATGCTTTTTATAATGGAGATCAAGTTTATAAATTGCTTGGCTGGGCTGATGAGGCAGTGGATTGTGCAGTCAAATTGAACAGAGTAAACAGGCATTTTAATGTCACAGATTTCGCCAGTGGTAACTTGTGGAATTGACACCAGCTGGAATACGGTTTTAACCAATCAGCATTCAAGATTAAGCAATAAGGCTCGAGAGATGTGGTTTATGGCCAATATACCATGGCTAAGGGCTTACGCATGACCCAGCGAGAGTTTGTGGTACTGTATATGGCCAATATGTGACCGACAGGCTCAAATCGGTCTTATGTAGCAACATTTGAAATTGTGTTTTTTACATTGGATAAAAGTAGAGACTCAGAGAAACAAAATGGTATATAGTACACTACAGTTGAGGAACAATGGGGAAGTAATTTTGCTTTGAAAGTTGATATACAGCTCACTGAACATTACTCGCCCTAGCAGAGCTGGTTAGGCTGTTAGGTTATCCAGTGCGTTGGTGACTCCAACTGTGCTGTCAGATTGTCTGTTCCTAAAATCAAAACGTGTCGCTCTCTGAGCGTTCAGAGCGCATGGCCGATGTGTAGGGTTGACCCGAACGTTCTGACCTCACAATGGCAGTCAAGCACCCAAGCTAACTGGCTAGCTACCTCTGTATCCAGGCACTGCACGTTGCGTCGTGCATACTCATTAGCACACCTATGCATGGTAGCTATCAGCAGGCTAGAATTCAATGGCTATAGTTAATTCTTACATGTTCTGTTAGCGCTGCTTTTGAAAGCAAAAGTCGAATTGAAACATTGTCATTGTTGAATTCGGTTTTAATAAAAGCAAGCTAGGGCTGGTGGTTTGGTTAACTAAACTAGCAAGTCTGTTTGGTTACAAAGGTAACTACTGTAGCTGTCTGATTGGCTTGCTAGCTACTTCAGTGGATGTCGAACACATTTCATCCAGAAAATTAACGCATGTATAGCGCCAAATGTGTTAAATTGTAGCCACCTCCTTGGAGAAGTAGTTACGCAAGGGATAGTCAACCCGGGGCTCTACGCGTTCTCTGGAAAAAAAATGCATCTCCGTGGAAGGTTAGTTCCACTCACTTGCGTGTCGTTCATTATTCTCCATAGAACGCATAGCCTTGTTGATTATCCCTTGCGCAACTACTTCTCAAAGGATGATAACCTCACCCACCCCTTTTATAATGCAATGGGAAATCTCCATAGGAGTTACTAAAATTAGCCTTAGCTCACCCAGAGCACAGAAGGTGTCCCTCAGGTCACTCTTGTCAATGAAACCGTCTCTGTTCTGGTCCATGATGGTGAAAGCCTCCTTGAACTCCTGGATCTGGGCTTGCTCAAACATGGAGAACACATTGGAGCTGGCCTCTGCTGCCTTCTTCTTTGCCTTCTTGGGTGCCTAAGATACAGAGGTATGATCTTAATTTAAGCCAGTTTGCTACAGCAGGAAAATAATCCTACAGCAACGGAAATGTGAATTATTACAGTATGTGGATTATAATTAATGGACATTTTTGTTGGGGTTCATACATTTTTCGTAAGGGAAAATCAAGTCTAAAAGTTGAAATTAGACATTTCTGAACATCAGAAGCCTTTTTAAACTTAAAATACACTACACATTTTTACATGTCCTTCAATGTAAAGTTCTCCTGCAACAGTTTGATCAAAATAAGATCCTACATCGGTACACAGGAAAATGACAAGTTCTTTGATGTTATGATGAATAGCAACAGCTTGCATACATTTTGATACAGATTGCATACAGTGGCATTATGAAGTTTTGACAGTATCATGTAATATAACAGTAATATAACAGTAATAATATAATGACTGTTATATTTCATAAAAAATAATAGGTCATCATTTACTGGATTGTATTTCAAATGCACAACCAAAACTATAAACATCATACATTGAGCTACAGAACACAGTATCCAGTCACAAAACTACATGGCTATTAATAGAGTTTGAATAAATGCATTTAAAAACATTAACAGCTGTCTACTTCTGAAGTAAATTTAGCTACTCCAAGAACTCTCAGCATCCTAGACACCATAGAAGTGAGACACCTAGTTAACCTCAAGGTGAAGATGGAGACAAGTTGAGAGTAGAGAGTGAAGGAGGTGTCATTCTTACCATTGTGTTAGGAGTTTCTCAGTTGTTCACTTACTCTTGGGAGAACACTAAAAAGTGACCCTGGTTACTTATATAGCAAAACACTTGGCTCCTCTGCCCACCTGCACTATGTTTAGACAATGAGGGGACATTACCCTAGGCATGCCAGCCATATAGAGGACTAACACCCACCTCCCCCAGCCACCCATTGTAATTGACTCATGCAGGGGTGCTGTGGCTCTGAACAGTTTATGTGACACACTATCTTAGAAGCAGGGGACACGGTTAGAAGTTCAAACCTGGCACCTATCCTCGAGAGGGGTTCTTCGGCAGTCCCCATACGGTTCTTCGGCAGCCCCCATAGGAGAACCCTTTTTAGTTACAGATAGACCTATTTTGGGTTCCATGTAGACCCTCTGTGGAAAGGCTTCTACATGGAACCCAAAAGGGTCTTACTTGGAGCCAAAAATAGTTATTTAAAGGGTTCTCCTAGATAGTGTTTTTTCTCTCGAAGAGTGTAGTTAGGACGTGTGCAACACCGCATCTCAGCCTGCTAGATTACCACGGTAATGAATTGATGCCCTTGTCTAGTTTGTGTGGAAGGAGAGGCTTTGAACAGCTGTGGTGGGGCTTTTCACTAATAGGAGGGTTGGACACCATGACTGGATCGGATAAGGGCACTGAGGTCATGGCAGGCATTGTTGAACACTAAACTGTTGCATTGTCTCACAATTAAACAGATATTTCTTTAGATAGTTGAGCATTGAGCAACCACTACAGCGATGACTGCAGTAAATAACATTGACACAGCTCAAGTCAGCTGCACACTCAAGATAGCTCACTTTTGTCAAGCAATTCAGTTGTGCTCACAGCTCAACATTTGTTTCTGAAATAGTATTTTGGGACCAAAGTATGTCACTATTGGCAGCACAGATGTGTCTGGGTAGTATAAGCCAAACACCAGATTCTTGATAGAAACATAAGCCCTTCAAACTGAACGGTCAAACGAGAAAATAGCTCCTATTGACCTCAGTTGTACAGATATGGATTGCTGTTGTGCTGGAGACGCTTTATATGTTTGTGTGGAAAACAGGTGACCATTGTTGTGTCAGACGGCAGTAACTCATCTCCACAGAAGAGAGGCCTATTTTAGCTGAGTGATATATAGGTGTGTGTGTGTGTGTGTGTGTGTGTGTGTGTGTGTGTGTGTGTGTGTGTGTGTGTGTGTGTGTGTGTGTGTGTGTGTGTGTGTGCGTGCGTGCGTGCGTGCGTGCGTGAGTGATTAGGAGGCAAGTCATGTGCCTTCAGCCTTGTTCATTTCTTTGTGAGAAGAGCTTAATCTGATGCGTGACAGAGGTATCAACAACAAGCCAACAGTGAGTGCATGTGCGTGTGTGTACAGTAAAATAACATTTGCTCGTATAACGAATGGGTTTGGGGAGACTTTGAAGACTGTGGAGAATGTCCTATTGCTGTGGCCCCTGGCACGACATTGTGTGGACCAGGGTGAGGATATTCATGGAGTGCCAATGGAGGGTTCTGTCCATGTTGGGTGCTTCTCCAAGCAGAGGGAGCGGCGAGGAGTCAAGGTCTCAAGGGGCAACAGTGCCATGGGGACTGCATTCCTCCACTAACACAGATGACTTGGACTCCTTCCAGGCATTATTCTTGCACCCTCAAGGTCCTCCTCCATTTCCTCCCAGCCCTGTCAATCACTGTATTCACATCATAGACTACCAGGCATGTCAATCACTTCTAGAATTCTCCCCCTACTGCATGTAGGGCTACATGCACAATATGTACTCTAGTTATATCTGACTCAGGGGAGTGTTTGCCGAATGGCCAAATGGCATTCCTTTCAGATTCCCTTCAGAGGAGAAATAAGGGCTTAGGGACAGGGACAAGGTCTCACATTTGCACAAAAATCCAAGTTTTGCACATGTGTCTCTCATATTAGAATTTAGCCCTGTGAGAGTATGCGCATCTTTGAGTGTAGTCCCTATTATTAGACCCTTCTAAGTGAATGTTTTGTCTGTGTTGACTAATTCCCTGACAGGGGGAAATGATCCGTCTGATCCACCTGATCCACCTGAAGCTCACTGTTGTCATAGGGCTTTGGCCAGCTCAATTCATTTTAGGCCACTCTATCAGTCAGGCCTTCAGCGCCCCCCGGTGATTAAATTGCGGTTGCTAACTGTGAAATTGACATCATACAGACCCTATCTGATATTGACCCCCTCCCCCTAAACAATTGTGGAGATCTGAGATTAAATAATTGTAAGCGTATGGCAAAACCTCAGCCTAGAAGAACAAGCTTGATCTATTACAGAAGGTACATTTTTATTTAACTAGGTAAGTCAGTTAAGAACAAATTCTTATTTACAATGACGGACTAGGAACAGTGGGTTAACTGCCTTGTTCAGGGATAGAATGACAGATTTGTACCTTGTCAGCTCAGGGATTCAATCTACCAACCTTTCAGTTACTGACCCAACGGTCTAACCACTAGGCTACCTGCCATCCCAAAATTAGGGTGAGGGAACTCCTAGATTCTGCAGAGATAATGAAAGATAATGCCAAGGTAAAGTACCGTGCATTAACAAAGCTTTTTTGGAAGGTGAAAATATGTCAATGAATTAATACATATACTAAGTGGTTTAGCTATCTCTGACAGAAGGGTATTATATACCTCAGCTAAATAGTAATTTCACATGATTGTCAGTAGATGGCGACGTATTCCCAGAGAAGGGCACTGGTCATACTTGATACCGTTTCAATTTACAGTGAAACTAAACAATACCAGGTAGAGAGAGTGGATGAACCTCCATCTTTGATGTTAGTCCATTAACTTTGTTGACATATTTAGTAAGTACCTGAAAAATAATATATATTTATCCCACAGAATATTTGTTTTTATTTCTGTCTGATATATAGTATTGCAATATGATATGACATTAATAATCTATCAAATTATTCCAATGATGAACCTCTACTTGAACCAATAATGGCACTATAATATGATTTACATTCCATCCCCCACACACACACAAACACTCCCACAGACAAGCACCCAACAATGCTCGCTGGGTGGCTTTCAACTCACCCTCTCAATTCCATTCATTTCCGATGTCTTCTAAAAGGCTAGCATTTCCTTAATTAAAATTTAATTCAGCATGCCGTCTCCTTAAAACAAGCACTAGCCTCAAGAGGATTCTTATTTGATTAAAAAAAGACGAGGAGGAGAAGCGGGGAGTCATGGGTAGATCTTCGTGTGGGGGAGACGGCCCTAATTGGGCTCCCCAGAGGGCCCTGACTGAGAGAGAGCGAGAGAGGGAGAAGAAGTCAGAGAGAGAGAAAGGGAGAGAGAGGGGCAGCAGCAATAGCAACAGCGGTAGTGGTAGTGCTAGTGGTAGCACCAGGCTCTGGTGGGTTAGGAAAACAAATTGCCAGTGGGAGGGAAGATGCTGGGCTGAGTGCTCCCTGAGCCCCTTGCTGAGGAGAGGGGAGGAGCACAGAGCCTCAGGGGTCTACTGGGGCCCTCCTCAAATCCCAATCCCCTCCTCAGCACCACACTGCACGCGTGGGCTACTATCTGCTACAGCTCCCTGTCTCACTCTTCCTCTCTTCCTCTGTGTGATTTCAGCTCTCTTCTTTTCCCTTTTTCTCTCGCCCTCTCTCTTCTTGTGTGAGCTATACTTATGTTCCCTCTCTTCCTCTCCCTTCTGAGCTATACTTCAACATGGCTCCTCTCTCGCTCTTCCCTCTTACTGTACCTGAGTTACACTGCTTCCTCTGTTCCCCCTCTCCCCCTCTGTCTTCATCAGCTTTTCCTGCACACTTGTATGAATGTTTGTGTGTGCGTGCACATGTAGGTGTGTGTGTGACTTTCTGACAGTCACACAAGGGAGCCCAGCCAGGGGAGATGGGGACAGGAAAGTGTCTCCTTCTCAGTTCCCTCATGGCCTATGTTCATTCAGCATGTCACTGCTATTGTTGTAGTCCATTTGCATAGCAATGCTTTGTTTGAATTAGCCCACGGCACAATTTATATATTTTTATCTCTATAGTTTCAGTGCATAATGTACTGTCATTTTGAATAAGAATTCCATTTTTAAGAATTATGATGTGTGTGTATGCTACTATTCATTTTTCTTTAAGTGATATTCACTGCTGTACGTCCTCCTGTACATGTAATGTAAAACGTTGGTACCATTCTTCACCGCAGCACACCAAGTTGGCAGGTTGATTAACAGTCATTTTCCATTTTAATTGGGAAACCCAAACATAATTAATCATCAGAAAGCCCCCTACCCCACCTTTCTCCTTCTTTCCTCCGTCTCTCTCTTTCTCTCTCTCTTTCTTTCTTTTCTGAAAGGTGATGTTGGGAAACGCTCCTTCATCAAACTTGCCCATCCGTGTCTGTTCAGTTCCCATCTTCCCCTGCGCAAACACAATCGTCACGCCGAAGTGCCTTGTTAAGGCACAGATAGCCCCCAGAGAGAGAGAGGAGCTAGCTGGTCCCTGCAATACTGACGCACTCACATGCATGATTAGCTTTAAATGGACGGCCCTGATGAGGCCAGGACTGACGGTGTATCTACGACACTCACTCAATGTCTAGCAAGAGAGTGGGAGACTGAGGAAAGGAGAGAGAGGGGGGAGAGGACATGTAGAGAAAGGGAAAGAGAGATGGGCAGAGAAAGGAAGAGATGGAGAGAGAGAGAAAGTGAGAGAGAGAGAAGCCGACAGAATCGTTTAAATAAATCCTATATGTGTGGGGGGAGAAAAAGTGATACATGCATTTCAAGCTCAATTGCTTTCAGCACATTTTCTCCAGGATTTGTCTTTGATTAATGTAATTTCTCCTCTTCAAAGACAATATACATTTGTTCAACATTTCTACAAAAGTCTAGCTTAATTGAGATTCATCTTTTCTCCATTCAGAACTGTAACTTATAGCCGAAACTCATCTTTTCTCTATCTAGTTACTAATAGTTGTCCAATTTAGTCTCATTACGAGTTGAGCATTTCATTGGAATAAGTCCTCTTAAACAGAGAGTGAGAGGAGGTGATGTGAGATACAGATGCGAGTGTAAAGCTAGCTACAGTTGAAGTCGGAAGTTTACATACACTTAGGTTGGAGTCATTAAAATTAGTTCTTCAACCACTCCACACATTTCTTGTTTACAAACTATAGTTTTGGCAAGTCGGTTAGGACATCTACTTTGTGAATGACACAAGTAATTATTCAAACAATTGTTAACAGACAGAATATTGTCACGTTCTGACCTTTATTTCCTTTGTTTTGTCATTATTTAGTATGGTCAGGGCGTGAGTTGGGGTGGGCAGTCTATGTTTGTTTTTCTATGATTTGGGTATTTCTATGTTTCGGCCTAGTATGGCTCTCAATCAGAGGCAGGTGTCATTAGTTGTCTCTGATTGAGAATCATACTTAGGTAGCCTGGGTTTCACTGTTTGTGGGTGATTGTTCCTGTCTCTGTGTTTGCACCAGATAGGGCTGTTTTTGGGTTTCCACGTTTATTGTTTTGTAGTGTTCGTGTTTATCTTTTTTTATTAAACATGAATCAATATAACCACGCTGCGTTTTGGTCCGCCTCTCCTTCAAGTAAAGAAAACCGTTACAAATATTTCACTTAAAATTCACTATATCACAATTCCAGTGGGTCACAAGTTTACATACACTAAGTTGACAGTGCCTTTCAACAACTTGGAAAATTCCAGAAAATTATGTCATGGATTTAAAAGCTTCTGATAGGCAAATTTACATAATTTGAGACAATTGGAGGTGTACCTGTGGATGTATTTTAATACCTACATTCAAACTCAGTGGCTCTTTGCTTGACATCATCGGGAAATCAAAAAGAATCAGCCAAGACCTCAGGAAAAAAATTGGAGAAATGTCTGGTCTGATGAAACAAAAATAGAACTGTTTGGCAACAATGACTATTGTTATGTTTGGAGGGAAAAGGGGGAGGCTTGCAAGCCGAAGAACACCATCCCAACTGTGAAGCACGGGGGTGGCAGCATCATGTTGTGGGGGTGCTTTGCTGCAGAAGGGACTGATGCACTTCACACACATAATGAGGAAGGACAATTATCTGGATATATTGAAGCAACATCTCAAGGCATCAGTCAAGAAGTTAAAGGTTGGTTGCAAATGGGTCTTCCAAATGGACAATGACCCCAAGCATACTTCCAAAGTTATTGCAAAATGGCTTAAGGACAACAAAATCAAGGTATTGGAGTGGTCATCACAAATCCCTGACCTCAATCCTATAGAAAATCTGTGGTCAGAACTGAAAAAGCATGTGCAAGCAAGGAGGCCTACAAACCTGACTCAGTTACACCAGCTCCTTCAGGAGGAATGGGACAGAATTCACCCAACTTATTGGAGGAAGCTTGTGGAAGGCTACCCGAAACGTTTGACCCAAGTTGAACAATTTAAAGGCAATGCTACCAAATACTAACTGAGTGTATGTAAACTTCTGACCCACTGGGAATGTGGTGAAAGAAATAAAAGCTGTGGTGAAATAAATAAAATCACTCTCTACTATTATTCTGACATTTCACATTCAGAAAATAAAGTGGTGATCCTAACTGACCCTAAGACAGGGAATTTTCACTTGGTTTAAATTTCAGGAATTGTGAAAAACGGAGTTTAAATGTATTTGGCTGAGGTGTATGTAAACTTCCGACTTCAACTGTATATATTATTCATGATTATGATTAGGTCATTGTGTGTTCATGTCATGTGTCTGTCTATATGTCAACCAACCTGTCTGTACTGTACGTATAGTGCATTTGGAAAGTACTCAGACCCCTTTCCTTTCCCACATTTTGTTACAATGGTGTCTTATTCTAAAACGGATAAACATATAGGCATAGATATAGCCATCAATCTACGCACAATATCCCATAATGACAAAGTGAAAACGGGTTTTTAGAAATGTTTGCTAATTTATTAAAAATAGAACATGTGAATACCTTCTTTACATAAGTATTCAGACCCTTTACTATGAGATTTGAAATTGAACTCAGGTGCATCCTGTATCCACTGATATTTTTGTTATGTTTCTAAAACTTGGAGTCCACCTGTGGTAAATTCAATTGATTGGACATGATTTGGAAAGTTACACCTCTGTCTATATAAGGTCTCACAGATGACAGTGCATGTCCGAGAAAGAACCAAGCCATGAGGTTTGAAGGAATATTCCGTAGAGCTCCGATACAGGATTGTGTCGAGGCACAGATTTGTGGAAGGGTACCAAACAATTTATGCAGCATTGAAGTTCCCCAATAACACAGTGGCCTCCATCATTCTTAAATGGAAGAAGTTTGGAACCACCAAGACTCTTCCTAGAGTTGGCCGCCAGGCCAAACTGAGCAATCGGGGGAGAAGTGCCTTGGTCAGGGAGGTGACCAAGAACCCGATGGTCACTCTGACAGAGCACCAGAGTTCCTCGGTGGAGATGGGAGAACCTTTAATAATGACAACCATTTCTGCAGCACTCCACCAAACAGACCTTTATGGTAGAGTGGCCAGACGGAAACCACTCCTCAGTAAAAGGAACATGTCAGCCCGATTGGAGTTTGCCAAAAGGCACCTAAAGTACTCTCACATCATGAGAAACAATATTCTCTGGTCTGATGAAACCAAGATTGAACTCTTTGGCCTGAATGCCAAGCGTCACGTCTGGAGGAAACCTGGCACCATCCCTACGGTGAAGCATGGTGGTGGCAGCATCACGCTGTGGGGATATTTTTCAGTGGCAGGGACTGGGAGACTAGTCAGGATGGAGGGAAAGATGAACAGAGCAAAGTACAGAGAGATCCTTGATGAAAATCTGCTTCAGAGAGCTCAGGACCTCAGACTGTGGGCGAAGGTTCACCTTCCAACAGGACAACAACCTTAAGCACACAGCCAAGACAACACAGGAGTGGCTTCGGGACAAGTCTCTGAATGTCCTTACGTGGCCCAGCCAGGACCTGAAATTGAACCCGATCGAAACAACTCTGAAGACACCTGAAAATAGCAGTGTAGCAACGCTCCCCATCCAACCTGATAAAGCTTGAGAGGATATGCAGAGAAGAATGGAAGAAACTCACAAAATACAAGTGTGCCAAGCTTGTAGCTTCATACCCCAAAAGACATGAGGTTGTTATCACTGCCAAAGGTGCTTCAACAAAGTACTGAGTAAAGGATCTGAATACTTGTGTAAATGTGATATTTCAGTTTTTATATTTATAAATTACCAAACATTTCTAAAAAACTGTTTTTGCTTTGTCATTATGGGGTATTGTGTGTAGATTGATGAGCGGAAAAAAAAGATTTACTCCATTTTAGAATAAGGCTGTAACGAAACAAAATGTGGAAAAAGTCAAGAGGTCTAAATACTTTCCGAAGGCACTTTATGAGTGTCTGTGTGCCTTTGTATGTTCTCCTATACTCTAATAATTTAATTGAAAATGTTCTAGACCACTACCTGTGCCTGGGAGGGTTCTAGTGGAGGAAAGTGCACGACTAAACAGACACAGAGATAATACTGACAGGGTGTCTCTCTCTCTCTCTCTCTCTCTCTCTCTCTCTCTCTCTCTCTCTCTCTCTCTCTCTCTCTCTCTCTCTCTCTCTCTCTCTCTCTCTCTCTCTCTCACGGTAATGATACCCTTGGCTGCAATGGAAAAGGGCATGCTGGCCTGTCTTTCAGGTTTGATTTTTAATCATTGGGCACCCCACCCAGCCCAAGCATTAACTGAGAGAAAATGTATGTGGGTGAATGAGGGAAAAGTCACTCATAAACGGAAAGTGCATCCATGAATAAGTTGACGGGGGTTTTAGGAGGGATTGTAGGAGGTTTGTACTCACTATGAATAAATGGCAGCCCGTTCCTATGGTTGACTTAGTATTTAGTAGTGTTCTAAATGTATTGAATTTGAAATGAGGTAGTCTAAGATAACTTGTTTCAGTACATCAGTTTATTGGCTGTATAAATTGGTAGCCTCTATATGTTCTCAAGCAGGCCATTTTGTGGTTTAATAGAATTCACAGATGTTTCACCTAAAAGCATTAATTTACTCTTTGCTTCTTAGAATGATTCATTAGATAATGTAATGTCTGTTTGGGGGTGTGATTCTAAAATCCGTACGTTTAGGAGAACAGACTAGTTTGGTGTGCTAGGTCTTATGGGGGATCTTAAATACATGTACGGTTACATGTATCAAATGACAGGGTTGAACAAGTATGCATTTCCTTCTCCTCAAGTGGGCTTGCATGCGGTGCCATGGGATTTTGATAAATGCTAAATGTGTCTGGTGTTTCTCTTTACTTTTCAACAAGTTATTTTGCCACTAATGAGCCAAAGAACTTTAAGAGCCAGGAATTTTCAACGGGAGCAATTGTGACTGGGTGAAACGGCCTCTGATTCTATGGTAACTTAGAAAGGCTATACTGTTTTCTTCAAATGCAATAGAATGGAACATTTTCAGATTGTCATGGAAATAAACATTCTTGTACAATGATATACAAATAGTCTGGAAAAATGGTTGCTTCTAAGACAGCTAAATGTATAATTTTGTACTGTGCAGGGTTCAACAAAAGTGCAAATTTAAGTTGAACTTCATATTATATAAATATATGTATATTATATAAATAACCTTTATCAGCATAACAAATTTTTTTGATATATAGATATATATATAAAAAGATAACACTACATTCAGGCCTGCTGTATTAAGGCAAATAAATAATGATGTCAATAGTATGTGTGCAGAAGTGAACAATACTTGGCTTTATAATCACTGTGATTACATGATTCCTTTTTTATTGGGAACTTTAAAATTAATTAATTAAAACTGACATCAAGCAATATTCAACTTCTTAAATGTGTTAAAAGTTTGCATGAGTTATTTGACCTTAATATATACATTTTCTCTATTATAAACAAAAACAAATACACCAAAGTTGTGATTAAATTCTTCAAGTTTACTTTAGGCTACTTTAGATCTGTAAAATCTGAGAAAAGGTGTTGGTGAATAGTTTTTAAAGTCAAAAGAAGGAAACTTTACAATCAAAAATAGCATAATGTATATAGCACAACATTGAAACCTATAGATTCAAGCAGGTTGCTCGTATTCCTATTTCAGACCTAGAGGGGCACTGTTGTCTCAAATTCAAGTTCAAATTCAAGCACACATTGCTGAGACGGCTGAAGTATTAATAAACATTAGTCCATGAACATATAGTAATGTTTTTTACAATGCAAACTATACATTGCAATTACTACATTTATTTAAAACATTTCAAGTAAAACATTCTGTGCAGGAATGAATTTACAATAAAATAGGTCTAACAGTGTTATTAAAAAAAACGTACAGAGTTTTATCATGATTAATTTGATTCCTTTCTAATATCAAAGTTAACAACCTCAATATAACGAGATCAAACCATAGAGACCGAAATAAAATGCAATTGATCAGACACTGTTTCCTTTTTGATCAACAAATATCCCCATTATAAAACTACAAATCAATTGATTGGTGGTGACTTGTTCAAGTAAGAACACTTCAATAAGGCGTTTGTTTATACGTTTAAATTTACAAAAGGCGTTTATACGATTTAATTTGTTTGTTTTCACTTGAAAGAGAACTGACGGTTCACAAAATAATTGTTTGACTTAAAAGATGGCTGCCACAAAGAACTAGTAACATGACTAGTGTAAAAACGAACTATTATAGAAAGATAATCTTAATCCACAATCATTAAATGCATTTGAGCATTGATGAATAGATTGCACAAAGAAATTACAGAAACAATAGCCTAAATGTAAAACATGAGTAACTACATTTGGCATGTATTTTCTAATGTATAGTAGGCAATATGAAATAGCAATATTGGCAATAACAGGTCGAAAAACGATAAAAACAGTCCAAAATGCACACTCGACAACAAATCTTACTGCATCGTTCACGATCTACGTGGACGATCCATCCCGTGTTTTAGCTGTTAAAGAAATTGCCAACTCCCATTCAATAATTCTATTCCGTGGCCCTATTCAATATTACAGGTTCCTGTTCAATAACTCCATTCCGCGCACATGTTCAATAAGCGATGGTCCTGTTCAATTGCTCCGCTCCGTGTTTTGCGCGCGCTCCCCCTCCTTTCTACTGAACTCCAGCCCCTCGCGCTCTCT
The DNA here is from genome assembly GCF_036934945.1 of Oncorhynchus masou masou. Classification (NCBI taxonomy): domain Eukaryota; kingdom Metazoa; phylum Chordata; class Actinopteri; order Salmoniformes; family Salmonidae; genus Oncorhynchus; species Oncorhynchus masou. The sequence goes on from NC_088223.1 coordinate 70,180,165, forward strand.
CTATCAGCCTCTCACTCAGTCTCAATATGTCTCAAGATGGCGGCCAATGCGGGATCGATGTTTCAATATTGGAAGCGCTTAGATTTACAGCAGCTGCAGGTCAGCCTTTTTCCTTCAAGTTTCTCTGCTTTCCCGAAGCCTTATGTGTGGAAACCCGTTGTCGAGTTGTGGCTTCGCTCTTGAGCCCCTCTTTGCCGGTGTTTGTGGCCGCTTTTGGAGCTCTCTTCTCCCATTGATTAAAGCGGCTCTCTCGTTGATCGGAAATTGATCCTCTTTGTTCAATTCCCATCGATCAGACATCATGGCCGAGGGGAAGCGGTCACTATGGCAATTCGGGGACCGAAAGCGATTCAACACTCATGGAAGACTATTCTAGTGCAAAACTGGCAACTTAACACTTTTGGGAGGATGTATTTGATGTTCTTGATGCGATTTGTTTGAACAATTTTGTTAAAGAAAATAAGTGCGTTTGTTGTCTAGAGCTCTCGCGGGTGGCGCTGTGGTGCTGAAACGAGTTGGGTGCAGAAGAGTTAGGTGACTTATTTATGTTATCTTAAATGTTTTACACGGGGAAATATTGCTTTTGAAGAAGAAATATACGAAATGCTTTGACAATATGCTTTTCATAATAACTGTTTATAGTTATTATATTCGCGAAAAGCCTCTTGCGAAGTCTCTTGCCCAGTGTGACCTCTTTATTTAGGGAAGTGTTTTGTAGACTACTAGCTATTTTAATAATAGGAAAACAGTTAGCCAATGTCTAGTTTCCGCATAGTTTGTCGTGGTAGTGTTCATCTGTTGAAAGTTAAGTGTTATAGATAGGAAGTCCAGTGAACTTGTGATTTCTACTCTTTATGCGTAGCCATAGGCTATCCTGTAGACATGGATTTGCTTACCCAAATTCAAATGTGCGTGTTTTTAATCTGAAATAGTTTAGCCTACCATTGAGGTAATAACCAAGTTGTATGCTTTATTTCGTTTGAATTGTGCGCTCAATAGATTTTAAACGAGTGCACGAGCCACTTTTGCTTTCATGATTTGCTATGTTTATCTGTTTTTACAGTTGAAAGTTAAATATCGACATAGGCTGCAGTTTAAATTAAGCACGTAGACTACACACACTTTATACATCGCTTCTTTAAATTTATTTCAACAGGTTCAAGTTATCTAAGACTGAATTTGAATTGATTCTTGAATAATCGACAGTAGCAACTTGAGAGTGGTTTTTGCATATTGGGCAAATGTAATTGGTTTAGTGTTTGAAATAGCCTAATCTCTAAATATGTTATTCCAAATGAAAATTGCTTGGTGGGTGCGAATGACAATCAATAGTCTCATGGAATTGAGATGTTATTGGACGAATCATAATGAATGTGATTCGATAACGTTTGCAAATATATTCGTTTTCATGAAGGATACTCGATGTGTATGTCACATTTAAACAAACCCCTACTACCAATCACACCATACGTATTTATGTAGGTAGTATAGATAAACATTTGAAATCAATAGCCTATTGGGTTACTTTTTTTCTTTCTTTTTTTCTGATTTCTAAATGTCAATGAACCAAGTAGCTTACTAAAAGCAAATTCAACTCAAAGTTCTTGGATTTGTCGTCTTTGCATGGATTTTACATACGAAAGTATTGTTTTTCAAATGAATAGGGGTCGTAATATCGATATAGGTGGCCCCTAGGCTACTATCAAAGGAATGCGCTTGAAATGTACACGTCACTCTGAGTCTCACAGGTTTTGCATATCATGTCAGGAGGGGGAATGGGACAATGCCTGTATTTTTCAAGGGACAATATTTCCATCCCAAGATTAATTCAATTATAAAAAATGTGCCGGAAATGTTATTCTTATTCATCCCTATGCCGTTTATTCTCGACCATTGTTTTCCTTGCCACCGAGTGTCCGCCATAGCCAAGCTCTGCTGCGGCCAGGGAACAGGTTGATCTCACAATCAATCACAGGAATGTGTTTTCTCAGCTATTGTGCCCGGTGCGACATTTGCCATCGCCTTTTGAAATAATTGTATTTGTTTGAAAAGACAATAAGGGTGTATTTGACTGCTATGCTCCTATACTGTTCTTTCCCCATCGGAATTTGTTCTCGCTGTTTTGGATTCAACTGATTCATGGCTTTTTGGGAGGAATATTTTCACGTAGCCTAAGCTATTGTGCCTTTCTCGCAAAAAAATATTTTTCTGTCAGATTTAAAACAAAGAAATGTAGAACATGTTGACGCTTATGACTGATTTATGATTCTCACGCGAGGTGCGCTTTTGGCGCCCAGAATATAATGCCTGATATTGTACCCACAGTAACCCCTCTGATAATTGATAGAAGCACATTGTGCTCTTTGCCTTATTAATCCATAGGCTGCAGTGTTATTGTGTATGTCTTTATTTAAACGGTTAAAGCGTTGTGCATTCCATTTTGTCTAACAATAGTCAACATTGATTACATTTAATTTAGTCATTGTTAATCATATGACTTTGCCTCCACTGTTATCTAAATATAATGCAATTTTGTAATAGGCCTACTTTACTTGAATTTCTTGGAAGATCATAACCTGGATAAATTTAATTCTGGAACTAAATATATTCTCAAGTTCAGCTATAATGACGTGTCTAATGTTTATAGCTTAAGTAATACATATTTTGGCACAGATACCCTGCATTATTTAGGCTATTTTGTTATACTCTCTCACACAGAATGTTTTGGGGGGGGGGGGTATTTTGTATTAGTTTAGAAAGAGTGAACCATTAATCTAGTCAGAAACATTAACTGCTATTATCAATCATTCTAAACAAAAGGCTTAGTCATCTGGTTGCTTCCCCCGCCCCCACACACACACTGAGTGTAAATTGAGTCTTGAAAGCCATACATAGTTCTCACAAAGTATGCATAAATAAAGGTTGTGTTAAGAGCCCTGCAATAATCATGGTAAGACCCATCTGATGATATTAGTCATGACAGCTGAAGAGGAACTAGGCAAAGTCCTGTCTGGAGGATCAGACCAGACAGCAGGGAGGACACTGAAGATTCCACCTCCATTATTGATGACTACATATTTACTTTGCTGCGGTACTGCTACCGGTGAGTCTTTCTGACAGGATATGCTCAGGCGCTGCAATATGGCCTTTTCATCACAAGCCGACACAGACTCTTTTAATTGGACTCACAGAATAAAGAGTCACTAGTGATACATATTACAAGTGATAAACCAGTACATTGTTTCTGTTTTCTGGCCTTTTCATATTGCTGCATTCCACATTGGAAAGACATTAAGCTTCAAGAAAAACCTTAAATGGCTGGGCAGAAATAGGATTTCTGTATTGGGGCCACTATCCCAAACAAGGGAACTACTGCTTTCCACTAAGGGATTACCTGGGAAGTGCATCAGATAATGTGAATCCAAGATGTTGTGGTAAACCCAATGGGGATTTTCTTTTTTTACCAACAGACATTCTAAAGTGGCTTATTTCCAACTGAAACTATAGGCCTATGTCTGAAGCTTGTCAGAGTGTTGCAGGCTTTGAATGGGTTACAAGGATATGAATGTTTTTTGACAAGCTGTTCAGGTACTTTCATGCAATCCGGTCGGAAAGACTACCTACTGCACTTTTTTTTGTGCTCAATGCTTAACTCAGCACAGGTGGAACCAATGCATTGACAAATGCTTCTCCCACTTCACTATCATTATACCCCCTGTTTCATGTCCTGGATATTTTGTCATTAATCAAATAAACAGGGAAACTAGGATATAGGATGCTCACTACAGATAGTGCATGTGCAAAGATCAGAGTTGGGGGCTAAGGATTTGAATGAAATTACCACACACACAAACTACCCCCACAAGTCTCTCAGATAAAAATATCATGTAAAATAATGTTTTATTGCCACAAACACCAGATATCTGTGAAATGTGTTTTTTTTTAAACCAGGTTAGCCATAGTAGTACAGTGCCCCTGGAGCAAGTTGGGTTTAATTGTCTTGCTCGAGGGCACATTGACAGATTTTTCACCTTGTTAGCTTGGTTATTCAAACCACCAGCGACCTTTAGGTTACTGGCCCAACTGCTACGCTATCTGCTACAATGTGGTGACTTTCAATATTTCCCTGCTCATCTCAGACAGACAGCCCACAGGAGCTTGCATCTCTGCTGTCGGCCCTTTGATGAAGCTCGGAATAAAAGGGTTTCTTGTCAGGGCATTTTTTGAGACATGTTCTCTACACTGCTTACAGTAGGCAGCTCAGTGTGAAACTTTGAAATGGCACCATTACGGGGCTGCCTTTGTAGTTGAAAGGGCGCCCACAGTTTTATATTCAGGCCCTCGCTCTCCTGATTTTAAGTTTGATTTGGCTGTTTACATTCCGTGTGGCCCAAAAGCTGCCTCTGTCCCACCATGTGCCAATCACATTTCTCATGTGAGCCCTCAGACAGGGCCACTTCAGAAGGCCTGCTCTCCTCGGTGGCTGATTGTCAGTCTGATCTTCATAAGCCACTTTGTTCATAACCCTCCCCATGTATTGACACATGGTAATATTATGATTTTTTTCATGGCTTTTATCTGCCAAATGTCGCAGATCTGTTTTTGATCTAGTGCTTTATAAAAATTATCCATCTGAGACACGAGGCGTAAAATCTGTAAATATAGCGTGTTAGTTTATTTTTCCACAACGTTGTTTTCAACTTAAATTTCTGCTATAATATGAACATTTTATGTTATTATTTTCCCAGAATTAATACATTTTTCAAACTATTTAGGCAGACTGTAAGGTCTTTATGTTGAATGAGCTGTATTATGTACACTGACTATAAAAAACATTTAGAACACCTGCTATTTCCATGACTTACTGACTAGGTGAAAGCTATGATCCCTTATTGATGTCACTTGTTAAATTCACTACAATCAGTGTAGATGAAGGGGAGGACACAGGTTAAAGAAGGATTTTTAAGCCTTGGGACATGGATTGTGTATTCAGAGTGTGCCATTCAGAGGGTGAATGTGCAAGACAATATATTGAAGTGCCTTTGAATGGAGTAGGGTATTAGGTGCCAGGCACCGGTTTGTGTCAAGAACTGCAATGCTGCTGGGTTTTTCACGCTCAACAGTTTCCCATGTGTATCAAGAAGGGTCCACTACCCAAAGGACATCCAGCCAACTTGACACAACTGTGGGAAGCATTGGAGTCAATATGGGCCAGCATCCCTGTGGAATGCTTTTGACACCTTGTAGAATCCATGCCCAGATGAATTGAGGCTGTTCTGTGGGGAAAAGGGGTGCAACTCAATATTAGGAATGTGTTCCTAATGTTTTGCACACTCAGTGTATATTTATATTCCAGACTCTGACATTGCTCATTCTGAAATGTCTTGATTTCATTAATTTTATTTTGAGAAATTTGTGTGTATTGTTTGGTATTACGGCACTGTTGGAGCTAGAAAAATAAGCATTTTGCTGCACCTGTGATAACATCTGCAAAATGTGAGTACGCGACCAATACAATTGGCAGCAAACTGATTGGTCAGCTGTTAAAGCTAGCAAAGCATTAGGTGTTCCTAATGTTTGGTATACTCAGTATATTGGTAAATTGGGCCTACATTTAAATTATATGGAGAGCATGGTTGGAGTGTCTGGTTTACATTTGCAGTTGCTAGCAAAGTGTTTGTTTCTGTACAGAGATGTTTGCTTGAGAGAATAAGCTTATCTGGTACAGTACTCTTGCACTTAGACCAGCCTCTGAGCTTAATTTTCTTAGACGTCCATTACCAAATAGGTTCTCAGTCAATTCAAAGGGTCCCTTGGCGGAGGGCGGCACCTCAGCATACCACCTGTGTTGATTCCGCATACTTGTAAGGTGTCCAAATGCAGGTAAAATGCTGTTCTCAGAGGCATTCGGGCCTGTGTGTGGTCCTGCGTTTTACACGTCAACATATGGAGATCAGTGAAGGAAGCAACGTCGCCCATGACCGCGCCATGGAGATTTGAGCTCCCCTGCTCCCTTAACTTGTGCTGGCCTGCCGTTGGCTGTAAGCATATCAGTTTGATATTTATGATGTGGCAGACACAGGCTGGGCTTTGGCTCACCTGTGTTATTTTTAACCCTCTGTTGTCACAGACTTGCCACAGATATGGGTGTGTCTTTTCGAGTTATGCTTCACGATAAGAATTTGATGGAAGGATTATTTTCACTGAGCTCTTCAACAGACCAGACTATTGACCTACGTATTCATTTAAAGATCAAATTTTATTTGTCACATGCTTCGTAAACAACAGGTGTAGACTAACAGCTCATGGCTGGGTTTATCTTTGTAATCTGTGATAGTTTACAAGCCCTGCTACATCCGATGAGCTTCAGAGCCGGCGTAGTGGGATTCGATCTTAGTCCTGTATTGACGCATTGCCTGTTTGATGGCTGGTCGGAGGTCGTAGCGGGATTTTTTATAAGCGTCCGTATTAGTGTGCCGCTCCTTGAAAGCAGCAGTTCTAGCCTTTAACTCCTTGCAAATATTGCCTGTAATCCATGGCTTCTGGTTGGGATATGTACGTATGGTCACTGTGGGGACGATGTCATCGAAGCACTTATTAATTAATTTGTTACTGATGTGGTAAAGTCCTCAATGCCACCTGATGAATCCCAGGATGTATTCCAGTCTGTGTTTGCGAAACCGTCCTGTAGTCTAGTGTCCGCTTCATCGGACCGCTTTTTTATTGACTGTGTCACTGTGTCACTGGTACTTCCTCTGAGTTTTGCATGTAATCGCCCTCCATTTGGTCAGATGTGCCAAATGGAGGGCGAGGGAGAAAAGTCATATTAGAGATTGCGCACCAGCTGTTGTTAAGAAAGAGATACACACCTACACCCTTGAGCTTACCCGAGGCTGCCAATCAATAGAAAAAAAACGGTAGATGTACATTGAGTGTACAAAACATTAAGGACACCTTAATAATATTGAGTTTGTCATGGTATGGACTCTACAAGGTGTCGAAAGTGTTCCACAGGGATGCTGGCCAATGTTGACTGCAATGCTTCCCACAGATGTGTGAAGTTGGCTGGATGTCCTTTGGGTGGTGGACAGTTGTTGATACACACGGAAAACTGTTGAGCGTGAAAAAAAAGCGGCAGTGTTGCAGTTCTACCATACCACGTTCAAAGGCACTTACATCTATTGTCTTGCCCATTCACCCTCTGAATGGCACACATACACAATCCATGTCTCAATTGTCTCAAATCTTAAAAATCCTTCTTTAACCTGTCTCCTCCCCTTAATCTACTCTGATTTTGAGGTGAGTTTAACAAGTGACATCAATAAGGGATAAGGGATCATAGCTTTCACCTGGTCAGTCTGTTATGGAAAGAGTATGTGTTCATAATGTTCTCTACACTCAGTGTAAAATGTCCATGCCGTTGTTCAGCCATGACTCCGAGAAACATAGGCTATTACAATTCTTCAGGCCCTGTTGAAAGGATAGTCTCGAACAGAACTCGTCACGTTTGTTCTCCAGTGATTGTACGTTCGTCAATAGAACGGAGGGTAGAGACGGTTTATTTACTCGCCGACGTAGTTTCGTCAGGGTGCCAGCACGTCAGCCTCTCTTACACTCTTCTGAGTTGGGGATTAAGGCCTGGTCTGGGGTGAGCAGTATGTCCTGTGCCACAGACTCGTTGAAGTAGAAATCTTAATCCAAATTGAGGTTAGTGATTGATCGCTGTTCTGATGTCCAGAAGTTATTTTCAGTCATAGCAAACAATGGCAGAAACATTATGTAAAACAAATTGTTAAGATCTGCGGAAAACCCCCCACAAATAGCAGAATTGATCAGGATCCTGTAAAACGACAGCTATCCATTGCAGTGCTATTACATACAAAAAGGTGCATCTATGTTCTCTAGTCTCTCAGATCAAATGTTTGTACAGCAGGATTTTAGATACACAGGCACCTGAGTATGAATCATCCATGCTAAAACAGACAAGTTCCTGACTAGTTCTGCCACATGTCAGTGAAAAAGCTGGAGCCTGCACTCAGGACTAAATTTAGAAAACTCCTTAATACAGAAATTAAAGGAGAACTGTGCCTCAGTGCTCTGATCTCCCCCATCGATTCCCCAGTCAGATCCACGCCACTTCAAACTCCAACATGCTTGTAAACAAGACACAAAACAAGAGAGACATTTGCATGTCCCCCTTCCAAATTTAGCCCAAGCGTCTTTGCCTTTTTCCCTGGGAGTTCGTAATTGAAATGGAAAGCTTGATATTCATGCGCTTTCACATAGCATTTGGGACCCGCAGTATTTTGTGGACCACATTCTTTGAGGCAACAATCTTCAGTCCCTATCACTCTGTGATAGTGTGAGCTGTGCAGAATGCTGGAACCCCTTGTCTCACTGCACAGTTAAATGCTGTAAGATGTACACAGCGTAACATCTGTCCACTATCTTTTTTATCCCTCTGTGTGAAATAAGACGAGTCAGACAGACCTGTAAAAGCTCAGAAGGAATCCATCGTCTGTGGTAATTTTTATGATGCAGAGAATTAAACATTTTTTTGGAAGAAATTTGCACTGCAACTGGATTAACAAATCAATTGAAATGTACTTGCCTGGCCATAGTTTTTGTTCTGTAGCGAGCTGTGCTCGGCAATCAGTGGTTTATCTCCACTGTCAGACAAATAGGTCCAGACAGAGTAATCACAAGGGGCTCTTTCCTGACTAGAGATGCAATGTGAGCAATCAAGAAACTCTTCAGACTAACTTTTATTAACTGAATAATCTCAGTTCTCAGTTAGGAGTGTGTCTCTTAAATTGGGATGCTACACTACTCAATGAATTAATGTTCTATTCCAAAGTGTTTAAAAATATGTTGATTACAGTACGGTGTTCTTTAATGGTGGAAGGGGCTCAGATGCAAATGGCTAGATGAGCTCTGTGGCTCTGGGAATGAGGAGAGGGGTCAGGCCCAGAGCCAGTTCATACTATCCTCTACATTACCTCACTATGTTTGCCCCATCCCTCGCTCCACTGTATCTCTCTCTCTCTCTGGGAGCTGGGGTTTCATGGGGGCCCCCTTTGCCTCACACAGTTTTATAGAAACCCTGACGCCAAATACATAATTTGCCTGGAATGTGCTGTCCATTTCAGCCGGGAAGGGTGGGTGGGTTAGATGGAGAGATCCAGGGAATTGGCCCCTCCTCACTCGCTTCCCTCTGCCCACTGGCTCTAACGTAAAGGCTACGCTGCAGAGCATGCCCATGCACTGTGACTGCATCCTGCCTCCATTCACTATTCAGTCTAACTTTTTCATTTACTATGGACTTTTTTTGACACTTTTTTTTCAGCTTCACAAACTATTGTCTGGCAGCCACAGTCTCTCTTTTACTGTTTGAGAACTCTGGCAGAAAAAATAGATCAATACTGAGAGTAAGTGGAGGAACATTATCACGGGATGTAGTGGAGCTTGAATAAAGCATTTTAAGCTGCTTGTTGACATGTGTATCCATTATGAGCCTCGCATACAGGCACATCACGGAAGAGACACTTGTGTGTAAAGGCTTGAAGACAAACTCATACTACTTGCCCCATTTGATCATTTTTATCTAGTCTACTCAGCGGAATTTCAGATTGTGGATAGTGTTTGTTTCATTGTGTTCACCCTGAATGTGAGTGTGTACTCCAGGGGCTGAGCTATGATGTCTGTGCGATGCTACAGCGAACAGACTTCTATCACCAAGGCCATGTTGTCCCCATTTAACGCAGGTACATTGAGGCCTAGACTATACAAGAATGACGTGAGTCCGCAACTGCTTTGACAACCTCTTGTATTATATTACACCATGAAAGAGATGTTTCTATCTCCAGGGTTAAACATATTCCACAGTAAAACTTCTGAGGAGATGTTAATATCGACCTTTTGACGGGTCTTTTTGTTTCCAGTTTAGACGGCTTTGAAGCGACAGCACTTCAAGACCAGGATATGATGTAAGTCCCTTTGTGATCTGTTCCCATATTAGCATTTTTTGCTACGATCTGATCCACTGAATTCACACGCAGAGAGAAAGTAAAAAGGACTACTGAGACTTTGGCTCGCTCACACTCTGGTCAAGATTGTAAATGTAAGGCAATGTAAAATGGCTCGTAAGAGAGTCTGAAAAGCATCAGTGCCTAAATTTGAAACAGTGAAAACAGGGGGGGGGGGGGGTCGTCGCTGCGAAAGGAAGCGGAAAAAAAGTGGAGCAGCAATTTATCTGCTTCTGTGCAGAAACATCTGGAAACAGTTTGGAGAAAATGAGGGAATCTGAAGTACTTGGGAATTAAGAACTATGGGAAAGAAATCGTCCCCCCTTGTTTTCCAGAGCGAGATAGGACAGGAGGTTGCAATCTGGCTTTGCAGGTCGTTGATGATAAAACGGGTAGCCTACTTCAATGTGAGATATTATTCCTCTTTGAAAACATGGTCATTTTCAGACCTGTGTCGTTTTGTCGGACACAATTGCACGTCTATCATATTTTTACTCTGAAATAAGCAACTTAAAGATAAATAGACAACTGTGTAAATTACTGTAGGCTTATTTGTGCCATTTCCATTTCTGTTCTCACTATATAACATGGTGACCTATTTATTTACTCAGGGATTTGTTGCAGTCATTCTACAACCATTCTTATTGTACTTAGGCAAACTGTAACTGTTGCTATAATGTAAACATTTATTTGCTCACAGGAAACTTGCTGGTTGAACAGACATGGTTTTATTGCCATTATGGTCAACTGTACAGCATCCATACCTGCTCCTTGGCCATGTTGTAACACGTCACTTCCTGCTGAACGTGGAACAAGGAAGAGCTCAGTTTTGTTGTTTTGAACGTGTATTGGAAAGTTCTTAGTAGCTAACTTTTTAGTTTGGGTCTCGCGACGCAGTTAGTGTCAGTTGCTGGAATGCTTGTCTCTGTCCAGTGATCCTGCCGACTAAGGATGGGTCTGAGGAGCTATTTGGCATTGCAGCTAGCCTAGCTGCTAGCTAGCTGCATCAAATCAAATCAAATTAGATTTGTCACATGCGTTGAATACGACAGGTGTAGACCTTACAGTGAAATGCTTACTTACAAGCCCTTAACCAACAATGATGTTTTAATAAGGAAAAAACGTGCTAAAGTATTTACTAAAATATACTGAAGAATAAATAATAACAACAATGGAAAAATAGCAAATAATTAAGGAGCAACAAAAAATCCTGGCTATATACAGGAGGTAGTGGTACGGAGTCAATGTGCGGGGGCACCGGTTAGTCGAGGTAATTATGGTAATATGTACGTACATGTAGTTAGAGGTAACGTGACTATGCATGGTTAATAAACAGAGATTAGCAGCATTGTAAAAATGGGGGTGGGGGTGGGGGGGGGGGCAATGCAAATATTCTGGGTAGCCATTTGATTAGCTGTTCAGGAGTCTTATGGCTTGGGGGTAGAAGCTGTTAAGAAGCCTTTGGACCCAGACTTGGCATTTCGGTACTGCTTGCAATTTTTTGGGCCTTCCTCTGGCAGGAAGCTTGGCCCCAGTGATGTACTGGGCCGTACACACTACCCTCTGTAGTGCCTTGCGGTCGGAGGCCGAGCAGTTGCCATACCAGGCAGTGATGCAACCAGTGAGGATGCTCTCAATGGTGCAGCTGTATACATTTTTGATCGTCTCAGGACACATGCCAAATGGGTCTCCTGAGGTGGAATAGGCGTTGTCGTGCCCTCTTCACGACTGTCTTGGTGTGTTTGGACCATAATAATTAATTGGTGACGTGGACACCAAGGAACTTGAAGCTCTCAACCTGCTCCGTTACAGCCCTGTCGATGAGAATGGGGGCGTGCTCGGTCCTTCTTTTCCTGTAGTCCACAATCATCTCCTTTGTCTTGCTCACATTGAGGGAGAGGTTATTATCCTGTAACTACACTGCCAGGTCTCTGACCATCTCCCTATAGGCTGTCTCATCGTTGTCTGTGTTCAGGCCTACCCCTGTTGTGTCGTCGGCAAACTTAATGATGGTGTTGGAGTTGTGCTGAGGCATGCAGTCATTGGTGAACAGGTAGTACAAGAGGGGACTGAGCACGCACCCCTGACCCCCCCCCCCCCGTGTTGAGGATCAGCATGGCAGATGTTTTGTTACCTGCTAGCATATCAAGCTAGCAGGGTTTTCTTGAAGGCTTGAATGTAGCCCGTGACGCAGTTAGCCATTGTGGCTGGGACCGCGGATTGTCCCGGGTTTGTGGCTGTCCGGATCCCTGCTGTTTGTTATTTTCAAACTTCCCTGTGACCTACCCTGTCTGGAACTGCAAGGAGTAAAAGCGTAACCTACGTTGCTAGCCACCATGACAAAGACCAAAGCCGGCGGGAGTACCGTTGAGGACAGTGGTGTCTCTCTATCACATGTGAAGGATATTTTTAAATGAACAAAAATAGTTCCACAAGCAGTTGTTACAACAACAAGAAAAAATGTTGTTCAAATAGTGGTGTATTCAAGTAATAAAATAATGGACGACCTGACCAGAGAGGTCCAGGACCTGAAGAAAAGTTTGCAGTTCTCCCAGGTTCAGCTCGATAAGTGGAAACAGGAGAACGGCAAGATGACAGCAATCTGTAAGTCATTGAGAGAGGACATCAGTTCTGTATGTGAATCTATAATTACAATGACGGATAAATCTCAGGGGACAATCAAGGCGGAACAACATGGTTGTTGACGGATTTGCAGAATCTCCACATGAGACCTGGACGAAGTCTTTATTTATTTTATTTTACTTTTATTTAACTAGGCAAGTCAGTTAAGAACAAATTCTTATTTTCAATGACGGCCTAGGAACAGTGGGTTAACTGCCTGTTCAGTGGCAGAACGACAGATTTGTACCTTGTCAGCTCGGGGGTTTGAACTTGAAACCTTCTGGTTACTAGTCCAACGCTCTAACCACTAGGCTACCCTGAGGACGAAGTGAGGGAAATTATCTGAGAAATTGAAGATGGACCTCAGGAAGATTGAGGTGGAGCTCGCCCACAGGACTGGAAAACCCACCTCCAGCCCAGGTGACAGGCCCAGGCCGAAAATGGTCAAGTTCCTGAGGTTCAAGGACAAGGTATCTGTTCTGGGAAGAGCCAAGAACTTGAGAGGAACGCATATCTTCCTCAACGAGGACTATCCTGAAGCTATGCCCCAGAAGAGGAAAGATCTAATCCCAGCCATGAAAGCTGCCAGAGAGAGGTCATTGCTTACATCCACTATGACAGGCTCATTGTCCACCCTCCCTCCCAGTAGCCTGGAAGGGAAGAGAGCCAAGCTTATGGGTTCATAGCTTCAACCCTGCAGCACACACACACATTAATGGACTGCTGAATGTATATACTTTTTATCTTGCTTTGTTTGCTCTTTTCAGTATTATGTCTATCTCTGATAAGCTACCCATGAAAGGGCTGAAAATAGCCCATATTAATATATGTAGCCTTAGAAATAAGGTTCATGAAATCTATAACTTGCTAACATCAGATAACAACATTAATGTTAACAATTTCTGAGACTCACTTGGATAATTCATTTGATACAGCAGTAGCGATACAAGGACATAACATCTATTGAATAGACATAAATGCTTATGGGGAAGCTGTTTATATTCAGAGCCATATCCCTGTAATGCTTAGAGAAGATCTTATGTCAAGTGTTATAAAAGTGTTGTGGTTGCAGGTTCACTTGGCACATCTAAAGCCTGTATCCGTCCGTACCTATTGGATGCAGTGATCACAAAATAGTGGCTATATCCAGGAAAACCAAAGTCCCAACAGCTTGGCCTAAAATAGTGTATAAGATCATAAAATATTTTGCTGTGATTCTTATGTGGACGATGTTTAAAGTATTTATTGGTCTGAAATTGCTTCTTACAATTATTGATAAACATACACCTGTTAAGAAAATGGCAGTTAGAACTGTTCAGGCTCCATGGATTGATTGAGGAATAGAAAAACTGTATGGTTGAAAGAGATGGGGCAAAAGGAGTGGCTAATAAGTCTGGCTGCACATCTGACTTACTGCAAATTGAGAAATGATGTGACTAAACTCAACAAAAAGAAGAAGAAACTGTATGAAGCCAAAATCAATGATATAAAGAAGGATGTAAAACCTTTGGAATACTTTAAATGAAATTATGGGCAGAAAGACACGTTCAACTCCATCTTTCATCGAATCATACTTTATTGGCAAAGTGGGCAAACTTAGGCAGGAAATATCAACAACAAACAGTGAGCCATCGTATTCATGCATAAAAAAAACAATAATGATTGAAAACCATTGCAATTTATATATTTTGTGAAGTTAGTGTGGGAGAGGTGGAAAAATGTTTGTTATCGTTCAATAATGACACACCTGGCATTGACAACTTAGATGGAAAGGTGCTGAGAATGGTAGCTGACTATAGGAATGGCTATCTGTCATATTTTCTTTTATCTGAGCCTAGAGGAAAGTCTTTGTTCTCAGGCCTGAAGGGAAGCCAAAGTAATTCCGCTACCCAAGAGTGGTAAAGCGGCCTTTTACTGGTTCGAACAGCAGACCTATAAGCTTGCTGCCAGCTCTTAGCAAACTGATGGAAAAAATTGTTTGACCAAATACAATGCTATTTCTCTGTAAACAAATTAGCAACAGACTTTCAGCATGCTTATAGAGAAGGGCACTCAACATGTACTGCACTGACACAAATTACTGATGATTGGTTGAAAGAAATTGATAATAAGAAGATTGTGGGAGCTGTACTGTTAGATTTCAGTGCAACCTTTGATATTATTGACCATAACCTGTTATGGTCAATATGTTAAAAAGCTATGGCTTTTCAACCTCAGCTCTGAATCCACAATATGGCAATCTATCTAATAGAACTCAATGGGTTTTCTTTAATGGAAGCTTCTCTAATGTCAAACATGTAAAGTGTGGTGTACCGCAGGCCAGCTGTCTAGGCCCTCTACTCTTTGCTATTTTTACCAATGACCTGCCAATGGAGTTAAACAAAGCATGTGTGTCCATGTATGCTAATGATTCAACCATATACACATCAGCAACCACAGCTAATAAATTCACTGAAACACTTAACAAATAGTTGCAGTCTGTTTTGGAATGGGTGCCAGTAATAAACTGGTCCTGAGCATCTCTAAAACTAAGAGCATTGTATTTGGTACAAGTCATTGGCTAAGCTCTAGACCTCAGCTGAATCTGGAAATGAATGGTGTGGCTGTTGAACAAGTTGACACTAAATTACTGTCATGGTCAAAACGTATAGATTCAATGGTCGTAAAGATGGGGCGATGTCTGTCCATAATAAAGAGATGCTCTGCATTTTTAATACCACACTCCAAAAAGCAAATTCTGCAGGCTCTAGTTTTGTCTAATCTTGATTATTGTCCAGTCGTGTGGTCCTGGGCTGCAAGGAAAGACATAGTTAAGCTGCAGCTGGCCCAGAACAGAGCGGCACATCTTGCTCTTCATTGTAATCAGAGGGCTGATCTAAATACTATGCATGCCAGTCTCTCTTGGCTAAGAGTTGAGTGTGCATCACTTCTTATTTTTAAAAGAAACATGATTGTTTGCATTGTCAACTTACACACAGCTCTGACACACACACACATTTACCCCACCAGACATGCCATCATGGGTCTTTTCACAGTCCACAAATCCAGAACAAATTCAATTAAGCGTACAATATTATATAGAGACATTATTGCATGGAACTCCGTTCCATGTCATATTGCTCAAATAAACAGCAATCTGGTTGAAAAAAAACAGATAAAGCAACTCCTCACAGCACCTCTCCCCTATTTGACCAAGATAGTTTGTGTTTATGTATTGATATGTACGCTACTTGTGCCTTTAATTTTTTTTATGTAGTTCTGTCCTTGAGCTGTTTTTGTCTATTAATGTTCTGTGTTATGTCATGTTTTGTGTTGATCCCTGGAAGAGTAGCGGCTGCTTTTGGGGATCCCAATAAAGTACCAAATAGCAAAGCCTCCAGTAGACGGCCTGCTCAGTAAACCTAGCTTTACCACAGCAATTTATAGCAGATATTTTCAAGAAGCACAAACACAGATCAAAGCCAGCTACGAAGCCAGTAACTTTCCCGCTCATGAAACTCATGAGCTGCAACTTTCTGAATTTCACATATCGCTTTCTCATCTTGACCAATACCCCTGTGCCTCCATGGATAAGTGATCTTGTCAGTGGCCAAAATGCAGTCTTAAAGGACAATTCCACCACTTTATAACCCCCCCCCCCAAAAAAAATAAAATATTATCAACGTTTATTTTATATGCAAGTACACAGATTTGCAGGCGTTATCTCAGATGCAGCGAAATGCTTATGTTTTTCGCTCCAACATTGCAGTATTAACTAGAAACAATACAATAACCACAAAATATTTTTGAACACGGAAATGAGCTATCAGAATGTGCAGTGGTTAAACTGACACAAACACACACCATAGCATACTACAGGTTGCGGAGGGACCTACAATGTTTGGGGTGAGAATGTCACTCTACTCCAAAATGAATGAAAATACAATTTTGCTGACATGTAAAATATAATTTTTCCCTACGGAAATGAGCCCAATAACATATTGGACTATATTATCAGGCAGGTGTGTTATTTAGCAATAATCATTAGCACCTGATATAGCCCACCGGATGCAGCATAGTGGCTATAAATAAATAGGCTAAGAGTTTCCCATCTGCATTTAACCCATTGGGGTAATCATTGTAGCTCCCGAGTGGCGCAGCGGTCTAAGGCACTGCATCTCAGTGCAAGAGGCGTCACTACAGTCCCTGGTTTGTATCCAGGCTGTATCACATCCGGCCATGATTGGGAGTCCCATAGGGCGGTGCAAAATTGGACCAGCGTCGTCCGAGTTTGGCCGGGGTAGGCCTTCATTGTAAATAAGATTTTTTTTCTTAACTGACTTGCCTAGTTAAATAAAAATTTGCTAGATTACAAACAAGTCTAAATACTAGTTAGCAACATATTGAAACATTCCACTGTCTGTCATTGGCCAACCAAGGATCATGTAGAGAGAATATAATGTAGGCCTTCCTGTTACACCTGACCCTTGTTACATGTATCCCTGTCTTCCCTATGCATTTGCTAACATGCTTATTCCATGCTGCTGCTAAAAACTCAGGTTTTACAATGGTGCATTTTAGGCTACAAATAATTGTAACCTAGTAACACTAGAAATCTCTGATCCTCTTAATAGTGGCCATCAAAACTGCTTTCAATGGTGTGTTTTCCCACAGTTGCATTAAGAATGTTGTACAATGACTGGGCATTGCATCTTGAGATTAAAATTATTTTCTCGCATGGAATGCGACGGGTTTGTCACACTGACCATGATTTGCGTTGTTTGTTTCTATGTTTTGTTTGGTCAGGGTGTGATATGAGTGGGCATTCTATGTTGTATGTCTAGTTTGTCTATTTCTATTTGTTTTGGCCTGATATGGTTCTCAATCAGTGGCAGGTGTTTGTCGTTGCCTCTGATTGGGAACCATACTTAGGTAGCCTGTTTTGTATTTTGGTTGGTGGATTATTGTCTATGTGATGTTGCATGTTAGCACTCTGTTTCTATAGCGGTCACGTTCATCTGGTTAGTTTGTTTGTTTTAGTGTATTTCGTGTTTTATTCCGTCTTTCATTAAATCATGCATTCACACCACATTGCGCTTTGGTCCGCTTCTTACGACGATCGTGACGGTGTTTAACAATTGAGCAGGTTTACTAATCTACTACTAATCTACGGTGTTTTCCCACTTTGATTTTGCTTTCTTTTGTTTTGAAATGTGGACAACCATTTTCCATTTAGATAATTCAAATAACCAAAGCAGGTACTGGGTCTCAACTTCGCCTTGTTCTCATTTGAGTCATAGGTGCTGGGTCTCTTTAACCACTGAGAACAAGCAATGTCAGAGTCCAGAATAAATAAATATATATATATTTATGTATATATATACAGTACCAGTCAAAAGTCTGGACACACCTACTCATTCCAGTTTCTTTTTACTATTTTCTACATTGTATCATAATAGTGAAGACAAAAACTATGAAATAACACATGGAATTATGTAGTAACCAAAAACAAATCAATATATATTTTATAGTTGAGTCTTCAAAGTAGCCACCCTTTCCCTTGATGACAACTTTTCATCTTGGCATTCTCTGTCTTTCGTCTGGCCACTCTACCATAAAGGCCTAATTGGTGGAATGCTGCAGAGATGGTTGTCCTTCTGGAAGTTTCTCCCATCTCCACAGAGGAACTCTGGAGCGCTGTCAGAGTGACCATTGGGTTCTTGGTCACGTACCTGACCAAGGCCATTGTCCCCCGATTGCTCAGTTTGGCCTGGTGGCCAGCTCTAGCAAGAGTCTTGGTGGTTCCAAACTTCTTCCAGTTAATAATAATGGAGGCCACTGTGTTTTTGGGGAACTTCAATGCTGCATACTTTGTTTGGTACCCTTCCCCAGAGCTGTGCCTCGACACAATCCTGTCTCTGAGCTCTATTAACAATTCCTTCAACCTCTTGGCTTGGTTTTTGCTCTGACATGCACTGTCAACTGTGGGACCTTTATAGAGACGGGTGTGTACCTTTCCAAATCGTGTCCAATCAATTGAATTTACTACAGGATGATCAATGGAAACAGGATGCACCTGAGTTCAATTTCGAGTCTCATAGCAAAGGGTTGGAATACTTATGTAAATACGGTATCTTAAAAAAAATCTATATATATTATACATGTGCTAAAATTTCTGAACCTGTTTTCACTTTGTAATTATGGGGTATTGTGTGTAGATTGATGAGGAATAAACATTTCGTTACTCCATTTTAGAATAAGGCTGTAACATAAGAAATCGTGTAAAAAGTTAAGGGGTCTGAATACTTTCCGAATGCACTGTATGAATAGAACAGGTGTGTACAGGTGTAGTTATATAGGATGATCCATGACTATAATACAGTAAATACATATAAAATAGGTAAAACAGTATGAAAACATTATTAAAGTGACCAGTGTTCAATGACTCTATGTACATAGGGCAGCAGGCTAGAGTACCGGGTGATAGCCGGCTACTGACAGTGTCCTGAGGTTCGATTTGAGATGTCAGCTACACTTGTATAACTTAATAGCTAGCTACTAGCTAGATACATTTCTCTCACAATTATAAAGCCAACAAAATGTTAACAAAAACAGAATATTATAACCTAAAAGATTGTTAACCCAGTTCCTAGCTTATCCAGGTTTAGTGATAGACAGTATTATGTATCTATGGGAACAACTGCAATCATTTTGCAAGCAACATTGCTAAATGTAATTTAAATTACGTAAAATTAATATCATAAAATGTCACTTGTAATGCTTATCTCCTGTAGCCTAATTGTCATCCTTATATTAATACTGAACCTAAATTACAAGGGTCATATTTGCACTAATCTATTTTATGTCAGAAATGAAAAGGCATGTACAACATCTGGTATATGGTTTGCCTCATACATTGTCTACTGGTATCATTTTAAATTGAGAACATATTGCCCAACATGTAAACAATTTGTGAGTTTAGTTAATCTCTGCTTCAGATGACAGATGCCCATAATGCCAGTAATGCCTTCATACTGTAGGCCTATGTCTGCATTGGCTTTGCATGCAATATGATAAGCTGCAAAATGTAGGCACATTTGTTTTTTAACATTGTTAAAATGTGTTTACTTACTTGAATAGGTTCTCCCACTGCCTAAGTTTTTTTGGGGTCCTTAATCTTAAAGATAAATTGGTGGCAGCAAAGTGCAGCCATGTGGATGAATGGAGACAAGATTAACAGTATCTTTGTCACCAGAGTGGTTTAGAATATGTTGTGACGTTTGACTTTTCCAGTGTAATCCACTTTCAATTTCAATAAATATAAATCGCAGACTGTCGGCCACATTTGATAACTTGAAAACTAGCACTTGAAAGTAGCATAGGCAACAACAACCCGGACTGAAAACAGTGACACACACAACTTCTGCGGGAGTGTAGAGGGAGGGTTCTTAAAATGTAACATCCAATCAAAAGAATACTAGTGCTGAGCGATTTTTAACCGAAATGTTGGTCTTTTTCTATTTTTTTAAACAACAAATTGACTGATGTCGGTCAAATGTATTTGAATTCCATTTCGTTCAGTTTTTTTTCTGTGAGCTCAATGCGCACATTGTGGTACAGTTTCTCTGGAGATAAATCTGATCATATGCCCGAACTGTGCGATGTAGTAGGGAGTTGTAGTTTTCAATAGGCCAATGTTCTACATAGTTTAGCGCAGAAAACGTGACTTGTCAGGTCTGTTTCTTTTACATCTCATATGAGAGAATAATGCGCAATCAAGAGGGGATATATAGAGGTTTTCTTTGTGAGGTATCTACCTGAAAATACATGATCTAAGTGATTGATAGTTGGTATTCAGCTGTAACAAAAGTTTGTCTTATTTACTTTTGAGAACTATTCAAATAGGGATTTTGTCAGACAGCATTGACAGCAGCTCTATTGAGATGATGACTTGGAATGAAATGATAAATTCATCAAATGTAATATACACAACAACTGAAATATTTAATTGGAGTAATGTGAATAACTGATGGTTATTAAGTGATCAGCTGTCACTACCATCATGGGACTTTTATTAATAGTTGTATTCTGTGTTGCAGTATTCAGCTCACATAATGCATAGTGCATTTAATGTTTTAAAAAAATCATGATTTAAAAAAATTATCTAACCGAACTCAAAAAGCACTAATTAGGGATGGGCATGAGTACTCGAACTGACATCAAAACTAGATCTTTAACCAGAGATCAATTTTTTTTCAAATACTGTAAAACCTTTTGGTCTAAATGCCAATAAAACGTATCTAACTGATGGGATGCACAAGCCACATTCCTTGCCAAATGACAAGTTTCATCACAAATTCTACATGGACTGGTTGACTGAAGTAGGGAAATATGTGTTCCAACAATGAGCATCAGTTTTGGAATAATTGCATAAAATTCAGTTTAGTCTACTATGTGGCTGTGATAACTAGTGACAAAATAATTTTCGGTTTTTAATTTAAGGTTCGGACTAGCTGTGGTTAGGGTTAACGGTTAGGTTGAAAATCAGATTTAAAGAAGCGGAATGGCAGAAACAGGCAGGGTTTATGACTTTGTTGTAAGTAACGTTAGTGACAACCCTACTTTGCGAACTGCTAGTGGCATTTAGAATTGGTTAGACTACCCCTCCTTAACATACAGGTTTCACACTGAAAATATGCAAAAACATTAATTTGATGAAGACAAAGAGCATATTTTCATTAGAATCATTAAGCCTACTCACCAAACAGATCTCCTGGCCATAATTCATCCCCATGCAGTGTTTAATGTGGAGTTGTTCATCCATTTAGAAAATTCCAAGGCACAGGCAGAATAAACTAAATTAAACATCTGTATATCAAAAAAGACAGATTTTTGGTTCGTCTTTCAACTCTCCAAATTGAGCCCCGCTTCAAATGATCACTCTTTAACTGTTCCAGACGGGAGACGCAAATAACTTTACACTATTGTTATTTTATTCTGTTGTATTACATCCAGTTTTTACTATAAAATAGGTGTCTTGACTGTGATAATGGCTCGGGAAATTAGAGCATCTTGTCCGCTAAATGAACAAAACAAGGCTATGCCATTGCACAGCCATAGGCTTCTACAAGCAAGCGCCAAAATACTGAGGTAACTACCTTTTTGAAGACTGTGTTCCACGATATAATATAACCAGTTGATATTACAGGTTCAATAAATTAATCTTAAATGGCACTTGTTCTTTTTATTGACTCAATATATGGCAATGTAGCAATTAGGATCTGTAATGGTTATAAAAAATGTGGCATTGTTGCTCACTGTTGGCATATAGGCATATATTTTTTTCCAGTGCCTTGTTCTTAAGATAGCTTTTTAAAATGTTTTATTCAAGTACTCTAAAGAAAATCATGCCAGTACTCGAAGAGTCAAAAAAGGTCATAGGCTCCTCCCTATCTCGAAGCACTCAGCACCTAGAGACTACTAAACAGTCAATAGACATTAAATTCTACAATTACACAAAAACTATGTAGGACGTCACTAAATACCCAAATGTTAAAAGTGGCGGAGTTGCCCTTTAACACAGTAATATTATTATGCTGCTTAAAGTCGGAGTCATTGGTGTTTTCCCCCCAGCATAGCTAATGGTCAGATTATATACACATAGCTGCTGCCTGAATTTCGATACAATTTAAAGAACCTGCTGTTTTTTATTGATCTACAAATGTCTGCACACTTGTTACACTTTTTCTTTTTTATTTCTTGTACAAATCAATCATCATAAAATGGAATTAGAATTTCAAAGAACTTCATCCACAACTATGCTTCACTGACTAATGCTCTCCTAAAACCTCTGCCTCCAGGTATGTTTCTTGAGAGAATATTTCTCAATATGTGGGTTGAGTTTTTGGAGGGTTGACCATATTGATTTTTTTGGTGGTGCGTTGCAGTAACCCCAGGCCCTCCCCCACGTGGGGCTGTAAATGTTTTAGGAGCAGGCTGACTCTTTTGGGGTGAGTATTTCACTCACATGCCATGTTTAATCAGAGGGAGACAGCTCAGGGGGCTGTTAAAGCACACTCCATTTAGGCTCAGAAACTGCCCTCTCAGCTCCCACGGAGGAATGATTGAAAAGTCTGACTATCCCGTCAGACCACTGCAGATAGCAAATGTGCACGCAATTATAACACCAGAGCACGCTCTCGGCAGCCAACCGCAGAGACTGTCAGGAAACGCCAGGCGGTGGAAAGTTCAGATGGGCGACTTGTGAATAAATAGGCAAGATGTAGCCAACCTTATTCCATTCATTGTTTTACCCATGGGATGTTGTTAATGTGTTTTGTTGGTGCATGTGAGTCCTCTCTCTCTGTGTGTGCCGGTCTCTGGATTTCAACTTAAGAGGATAGGCAGGCAACCAGGGAGGAGGACCCATGTTCTGTTCTTGCTTCCACTCAGCACTGGTGTCCACATTAGCCATGAATCAAGGTTGTGTCAGGTTACACAAAATGTCAACTGCCTGGGAGTACAACTGGCTCTCTTTTTCTCTGGCTGGCAGGGTTACCTCACTCTGATTGCCAAGTTAGACAGTGCCTGAGCAGCCCCTCTCTCTGTATCAGTCAGCCTTCTAAATATAATACAGCACAGAATGTTTTGTTCAGCACAGCGATTCTGTGTTTAGTTTCTCATTACGTTAGGGCTGCATTGGAAATAGATAATCTGTCGAACCTGTATAATCTTCTGTCACATTATACTCCATGACCTCGGTATTATGACCGTGAGACAAGGCTGTTAATCACAAGCAGTGAAAAGATAAGCCATCACAGTTACGTTTACCAATGAGTAGATATGATACCTACGTATTTTCGGCCTAATTTTTTGTAGAGATTTAGCTATTGTACGCATACAGTGTTCCAAGTTCAGACTAATGCCCAGAGACTGATATCATTATTGCTTCTCCCAGACTTGTACCCTTGAATAATGCAGTCAGTTACCTGAAGAGGGATGAACATACTACTAAAAGATGAGGGGGAAAAGGGAAGTGCCTGAGCAACCACATCAGTAATTTCTTAAACTTTGGAAAAGTGCTCTATTATGCCACACAATTGAAATGAATGGATGCCTCTCCCATGGCCCTGTCCACATCCATAAGTATAGTTCAGTATCTTCCTTGATCTTGATTTTTGTAGTCAGAAAATATGTTAGTAGTCTGAAATTGTACGTGAATTTTCAGTAGTTTTCAGCATTCTGAATATGGACAAAATTCTTCAATGTTCCATTCACAGCACCTGCCAGCCCGAAAGTATCAGTTGCCATTTGAATATGTCAGACTAGCTGTAGGCTAGCTGTCAATAAGATTCACCCATGTTAACTTCAGTCGATTTTGTCAGGCTGACAGATTGGATATTCAATTTGGAAGTGCAGAGAGTGCTGTGGTGTGCTATTCAGTATAGTTGACTGCCTCAGCGCTGTGTCCCTGACTGCCACCTCCTCCTTTCTCCACTCCTCTCTTCGCTCCCTCCACCGTTCCCTGCCCCCAGCCTGAACTGCCACCGGTGTCCAGCTAACATTATACATTTTTTTCCTCCCTGCTTCATGAATTATTAACCTGCCTGAATTGATGAGCGTCTGATGAGTGCTGGTGTGTCTATACTGAATGTGTTACATGACAGGCTCACTGACATGCACCTTTACTGTCTATGCTACAGATACAGGGGCCTTTTGTTATATACTTTTTTTTATAGTAGCCTACACCAATGCTGATCAATACAAGTAAGCAACACATATCTTTCTGATGGGCCGCCCCCAGGTGGTAAGGGTAGGCAACAACACGTCTCCTACGCTGTTCTTCAACACTGGGGGCCCTCAGGCGTGTGTGCTTAGTCCCCTCCTGTACTCCTTGTTCACCCACGACATCGTGGCCAAACATGACTCCAACACCATCATTAAGTTTGCTGACAACAATGAGATGATGTCAGAGGAGGTCAGAGACCTGGCAGTGTGGTGCCAGGACAATAACCTCTCCCTCAATGTGAGCAAGACAACGGAGCTGATCGTGGACCACAGGAAAAGGCGGGCCGAACAGGCCCCCATCACAACATTGACGGGGCTGTAGTGGAGCGGGCCAAGAGTTTCAAGTTCCTTGGTGTCCACATCACCAACAAACTATCATGGTGCAAACATACCTAGACAGTCGTGAAGAGGGCACGACAACACCCTTTCCTCCTCAGGTCCTCAGATCCTCAAAAAGTTCTACAGCTGCACCAACAAGAGCATCCTGACCAGTTGCATCACCGCCTGGTATGGTAACTGCTCGGCATCTGACCGTAAGGCACTACAGAGGGTAGTGTGTACGGGCCATTACATAACCGGAGCCAAGCTTCCTGCCATTCAGGACCTATATAATAGGCAGTGTCAGAGGAAAGCCCAATATCTTTTCAAGCGGTCCTGGAGCACCTAGGACCAAAAGGCTCCTTAACAGCTTCTACCCCCAAGCTATTAGACTGCTGAACAATTAATCAAATTGCCACCTGGATTATTTACATTGACCACCCCCCCCATTTGTTTTTACATTGCTGCTACTCGCTGTTTATTATATATGCATAGTCATTTTACCCTTACCTACATGTACAAATTACCTCGACTAACCTGTACCCCCGCACATTGACTCAATACCGGCACCCCCTGTATATAGCCTCGTTATTGTTATTTTGTGTTAATTTATTATTTTTTACTTTAGTTTATTTGCTAAATATTTTCTTAACTCTTCCTTGAACTGCACTGTTGGTTTAGGGCTTGTAAGTATTTCACAGTAAGGTCTGGCTACCGGTATGTCGTTTTTTTCCTTTTTTACTCAATCAAATAAGTTAAGTAAAATGCACAACCTTAACTGATTGGATCATTTTATAGACTTGGTCATAAATGTGTTGGAAGTGAAGCTAGTTCCCAATGACGTAGCCTAGTTTAACATTTCTCCGTTGGTGAAGTGAAACAGTGTTGTTTATCCCTCAGAGTTGATTTATCAGCACAACTGTACGCTCTCACACAGATGCTCACGTCTTGTCTGACGCACTTTCTGAGGTAATGCAGTTTATGTACTGTCAGCAACCCAGACTGTCAAAGTGAGAGATTGTCTAAGCTCTCACTTTAGAAGCGCATTAATGGCCCGTTTTACAGTTAATTGGCCATTCTACAGTAAATGGAAGTGGATTTTGTGCTTGAAAGTACAGCTGATTTGAATTCTAATAGACTGCCCTGTTATGCCGCTGATGAGTTATCGTCTGCTGATTTGGCTCATGGTGTTTTAAAAAAAAATATATGTTTCGTATCAACTCGTAGACCTTCCCCATGGCTGACAGTTCAACTCATCCTTAGCCGTAACCTGAGAGTGGAGGATAAAGTGGATTTAGCCGGGTTTCTGCTTGTCACGAAGACAAACTGGGATAAAACTGATCCAAATTGGGCTGAGAAATTAGAAGAGCTGTGGGTGATGTCCCTGTGTCTTCTGAGAACCTCCTGGTTTCCTTTGTCTTTCTGCTCAGAAGTCTGGCTAACAAGAGAAAACTGGACTGGAGAAATGGAAAGTCGTGTGTGCGTGTGTGGAGAAAATTATATTTCTATTCTTGACCTGACCAAGTACAGGCCCAGATGTTTAGTACATTAAAATTGGAGAGAAATTGTAACAGTGTTACATTTAGAGCTTTTGTAATCATACACTTGTGTGAGTAATGGGGTCCTGTATCTCTGAGGCACATAACTGCTTTTCCCATGCACTGGATCAAGGTGTTACAATAACAAGTGGCAGCTGCGACTATTCAGCACACCAGTTTATTTATGGACACAGACTGAAAAAGTAGAGTCCAATTAGGTTGAAATGCTACACAGTCCCATAGGCCCGAATCCTAACTTGAGATAAGAGCACCTAACTTGGACTCGATGCAAGCCTAAATCATGCACTGATGAGAGTATGGTGTATTCTCACATTTGGATTTGAACCCAAGTGCTTCAAACTTTAACTCCCTCCATTGCCCGGTTAGGTGGCAGTCATAGGAGACATGACTTGTCTCAGTGACCATTGACAGACATTGACTTGAGTTGACCACCACCTCTATTCGGGTTAGCCCAGTGACTCCTGGCCCTCTAAACCTGTCACATTAGTCTGAGGGGAAGGTCGAGACTGCCACATAAGCCTCTGCTAAACCTGAATTTTAACTGCAGCACAGGGCATTAAGACCCCGGCCATGCTCTCCCCTCATTTCCAGCCTTCTGTGTGTGTCTGAGAAAGATTGAGGGATGGAAAGAGAGAGAGAGAGAGAGAGAGAAAGAAAGAAAGAAGTAGGCTTCATCAGCATTACTAAGTGTTGTCAGAGGGGACCTCCAGAGCCTCAGTCCTCCCCCAGCGCTGGAAGTAACTGTTCCCACAGGGCTGCTGGCAGACTGGGAGAGGAACTTTCGACTCCCTGCTGCCCCTCCCCCCCAGTCCCCAGACAGACATCCATCAGACAGGCTCTGCTGTTACATACCAAAACAAAACCAGCTCCCTGAGGGGGGCCTCTGGGGGCACAGGGGGCTCATCCCCTTCTTCATTGGCCCCGTCAATGGTGTAACTCACATCTCTCTGGCATGGAGGTAGACTCTGGCTGAACTCTTGCCTTTGCCTGAAATAGTTATTATTAGTGACCTGAAAACCTCCAGGAGTCCTGTAAATGAAAGCCAGATGCCGTTAGTGACTAGAAAATGATATTATGCCTTTTTGAATGGGGAGAAAGAAAGAGCGAGAGAGAGGGCCTGGTGTTTTCCGTCTCGGGGATGGAAGCGCAGCCCTGGCTAGAGGGGGACCAGGGTCTCTTGGCCAGGGGCACGTTTTCCTCTCCCTGCGGTTTCCACATCAGCAGCCACAGCCTGGGGCCGCCTTGCGGCTACTGGAAGGCCACCTCTCCTGTGGTACTACACTGCCTTATGTACTCCACTGATGAAGACTTCTATTCTCCTTCTGAAACTTTACGAGTTCGCTACTGTTAGAGACAGAGCGTGTGTTGAGGAATCTGTAGGTTTTGAGTTCAAGCCCTTCTACCTATTCTTCTGAGTCAGCATCTCTGGAAATATTTGCCCTTGCCTTGTCCTCAGCAGGTAAACCACAGTTCTTTGTCCTTGCATAGCCTCATTGTTCTTTTGTATTAGTCACCTCTTTGGATATATTTGTGGTCACTCTGCCTGTGCTGGTATTTTCTTCAGTTTTTTTCTAATGCTAGTCAACCCAGGACTCCAGACAGTCACTCTGCCACTTAGTGTTCACCACCAGCGCCCTAATGGCAGAGGAGAGCAGGCCAAACCGTTGGGAAAATAGGTCGTCCCTGTCACCACTTTCTCCCAGGTTAAGTCTAATAAACCGGGCTCTCCCTCGTAACGAGGACCCCTTTGTTTTGAGTGTCTTTTGCCCTCCTCGCTTTGTTGATGTCCAAGGTCTCTTTTAACAGTGTACCTCTAAAAAGGGGCAATTATTTTGAGAAGCCCCTGCCTGTGCAGGTTGGGGGTCTGTGTGTGTGTGTGCAGGCAGGGAAGCCTGGGGGGCTGCTGGGAAGTAACCAGCCCTGTGCAATGCCTCTATACACTTGTGTCCTCATTAGCCTACCAGGCAGGCAGGCTGGGGAACAAGAAGACAGGGAGGCCTTTCTCCACACAAAGCATTAGCCGAGCCTAGCGCTGGGAGGATAATTGTGCACAACCATATACCCCTCACCCCCTTAAAATAGCCACCCTTTCATAGGATATTATTTTATGTCTAGAACAGTGATGAACAACTCTTGACAAAGGCTGCATTGGTCATGATTTAAACCTTTGAACTAAAGTGCCATGTCAGCAAAGGAAGGTGGTTGTGCCACTGCAAATGTGACCCTATGGTAGTGGGTTTTTCAGGTTCTCTCACTATCCCTTGTTTCCACCACATTCCATTTCAAATGCTCCTGTGAATAGACCATTATCTTTGTTACCCCTCAACAAATTACAGCTGTAAGTAACCTTCATTAGTCTTTTTCAGAAGCAGAAATCTGATCATCACACAAATATTAGTCATTGGCAGCCAGGTTGGAGTTTACGTACAGTAGAGGTCTTACCATATCCTCCTGACTGTCAATATGACTGAGATTACACTGGATCCTTGTCTCTTAGCCTTTCATTTATCAGGGGCCATGAAGGAGAAGAGACAAGGAAAGGAGGCCCTCTCAGAGTATTGGGACACATCCACTTTAACACTTTCAGTCTGTGTAAAAGTGAGCTCTGACTCTGTGGTAGACTACAGTAGGACTGGTACTGTTACTTTTGAGGCGTTTGCCTCCTCTTCTGACTGGATCTCTTGGCAGGCCTATATCTGGAGCTGGCGGCTAATTGGCTGGCGGCCAATGCATATTTTAAACACTACCCCTTTTAAGAGCCTACTCCTTAGTCAGAGCCTCTACCTGCAGCATTAGAGTTGTAGATAAGAGACGTATACTGTTTCTTCAGCGGTGCCATGTAGGCCTATTCAAAGGGCTCACTCTCCATTTGAACTGTGATAGGTTGTCCTCTGATATGGATGCATGAAAGGAGACGGTTGGAAAAGAGATCCATTGATCTAAATTTGATTTTGTTCTTTGACCTTATCCAGGGTGACTTGAATGGCTTTGTTTGAGACCACGTTCAGAATCCACGTAAAATAGTATTAATAAAGTCCTACCAGCCAGACAAAACACTGGTCTTGTGCTAATCCTAACCTGTGTTTGAACATGCAAAACTGTAAATGCAGTTTCTCTTGTAGATGAACCCCCATTCTAAAGCGCGTAAACCCCCATTTTTCTCTCACCAATTCATGTCTCTCACCCCGTTACATAAAAACCACAGAATAATGCCAACGCAAACCAAAAGTGAGTATAATGCGATTTTAAAATCAGCTCATCTAAACCATTGCAATCCTTCATTAAAGCATTTTTGGGGGATAATCAGACGTTTCAGATTAAGTTTTAATCCAGAGCGTTACTTACACAGCACAGGTCTATGTGCTCTCTCTGTGTGTTCACTCAGTTAGGCCCCCTAGTCAGACTCAGTTAGGCCCCCTAGTCAGACTCAGTTAGGCCAACCCTAGTCAGACTCAGTTAGGCCAACCCTAGTCAGACTCAGTTAGGCCCCCCCTAGTCAGACTCAGTTAGGCCCCCCCTAGTCAGACTCAGTTAGGCCCCCCCCCCTAGTCAGACTGTTAGGCCCCCCCTAGTCAGACTGTTAGGCCCCCTAGTCAGACTGTTAGGCCCCCCTAGTCAGACTGTTAGCCCACCCCCTGGTCAAACTGTTAGGCCCCCTAGTCAGACTCTGTTAGGCCCCCTAGTCAGACTCTGTTAGGCCCCCTAGTCAGACTCTGTTAGGCCCCCCTAGTCAGACTCTGTTAGGCCCCCCTAGTCAGACTCTGTTAGGCCCCCTAGTCAGACTCTGTTAGGCCCCCCTAGTCAGACTCTGTTAGGCCCCCCTAGTCAGACTCAGGACCCAGATTATTATGGTGTAAATGCATCCAGGAACATCCATTATGTTTAGATCCCTGATGCATTATATTGGAATGTAATGTTAAATCTCTCCCCATTGCACCTGCTTTTTCGGGGCCAGGGAGTTCACCTCATTGATGATGCAGAAAATTTGCTACATTTTAATACATTTTGAGAGAATCCCCTGTGTACCTTTTTAGCATTGGCTTAGCTCAGTTTTAAAGCCAATGTATTAGGGTTTTTCTTACAAACTCGGTTTTTATCTGACTGATTTTTCTATGTAACTTGATTAAAATAGTCAATATCCCCTACCAGAATGGCTGAGGCCAGTGGAAACTGGCCTGGCCTCCTGGGGAGCCAGCCATGAGAGAAAGCCCTAGTGTATTCTGCCCAGGTCACTGCTACCTTGCATCCCCTTAGAGAAACCCATTTGAACCTCATTCAACTGCCTAGTAGTCCTTTATCACTGGCATCATGAAGACTCCACCCCAGCGATAAGGAGTCTGGCCAGAGGCCTGTAATTGCTCCCCCTCCCTGCCCTGGATTATTGAATAAAAAACCAGTGGTTACGAGGTAAGGGCTGTAATACATACAAGGCAGTACCAAAGGCATCCTCAGGCTGTAGTCTTCTCTCCCTGGTTGTTAGGAAGGCCTGTTCTCCGCCACACTAGGATTTATCAAGCTCTCTCATAGAGACCCCAGATAAAGAGCTAAAACAGCCACGCTGTACTCTACAACTGTCGATGGGATTCACCTAGCAATGACTACTACTGTATCCAACCGGCCTCTGTAATCCTGGCTGTATCTGGGTCAGTTTTAAATCAAGCTACTCTGTTATTGAGTGAGACATGGCATCGAGACAAGCTGTATATTAGGCATTCTATTTCCGTCTTGATGATTTACAGTGCTCTCGCAGAAAAAAGTTAGTTTACATTCCTATTCCACTCGAAACATGTGATGTGCTAGCTCCGCCTATTATGGGGTTCTTTGAAGGTTCAGCCAATCGCTACCACCAGCTACAGGAAATAGGTTTGATGAGAGCAAGTGTGTATTTTTGCTGAGTAATCTGACTGCCATTGTGGCAGAGTAGGCTTTGGAAGTGCGGTTGGAGCCAGCATGTGAGAATGTGTGCGTGTATGTATTTGTTGGATGTGTGTATTTGTGTGTGGGTTTGGCAGCGGCGCGGTGCCCTGGGGGGCATTGTAGTGAAAGGGGAGCCCCTGGAACGGGCGGCGAGAGCACTGTCACGACGGAACGTGCTCGGGGGAAACCGCAAGCCAGACGTGCTCTTTCTTCTCCTCTGGTCTGACAACATGTTTCCCATGTTCCAACCAGTTTTCACTGGAGCCTGCCCAAGGCGAAGGGGAAACCCCCCTCTCCACCGCTCTCCCTCCCTTCCCATTCTACTGGCTGGGCCGCGTCTGCCTTTATTAAGACAGACGGCTGGTGAAACGGCAAACCTGCATGTTAAGGGAAATACAAATTCTTGAAAATGAACCCCATGTTTCTCCCCTTGTTCCCCCCAGCCAAGTGGAGTGAGGTCTGCTGACCGGCAGGTTCCCCAGCTGTTCTCTCTTTTTTAGTCAGAACCGCTAAGAGGTTCTACCTCAGAATGCCACTACATCAGAGGTTTGACTGTACTGCCTGCTCTGCACTGTGGTGCCATAGAAGTCTAGTTTAGTTTTACAACTTTAAGTTGTTCTTAAGCGCAGATCTTAAGTCAGTTTTGCTGTGAAGCCTACCTCTTTATGGTGCAGGTTGGGTTAGCCGATCCTAGATCTGTGCTTAGGCTAAGCGTAAAGTGGAGTCTATCCAGAGAAAGACTGGATAGGTTCTTCTTCCCCACAGCTCAACTCTGCCAACATGGTGTCCGTCGGCATCTGGCCTCACTTTTCACCCGTTTGAAACGACGGACAGCCATTCAGGCAGCTTATTTAGACCTACTGTTCTAAAACCTCTTCTATAGGTTGTGTCTCACAGAGGTTGCCCAAGTGGGATGACCTTATATCCCCTTGGCTGATGTCTCGAAAATGTCTTACGTGGAGAAAGGACAGAGGGGGTGAGGTGGGAATAGTTATTTAGTCAGTCAGTTATTGCTCCAAAGATCGGCATGTCATTTGAATAATTAACTAACCCAAATGAAAAGGGCTGGGTCGAGGGGGGATAGGCTTGGTTAAAATGGCCGCACTAGCATCCTGTTCAATGATAAATAGTTAAAACACTTGCGCTGGAGCCTCCAGACTGCGCTTGCACATTTCATGCATTATTAAGCCAATGAGAGCTGTGTTTCTGGGCTCTTCTCTCTTTCTTTTCCTATCTCTATCTCCACCGCTAAAAGCAGAAGACAAAAGATCTCTCTGCTTTGATATTTCAAATGAGGCTCCTGGCTCTTCTCTGACGCAAGGCCATTAATTAATATGTGTGTCTGTGAATATGTATCTCTATTCAATATTATAGAATCCATTTTTTACTGTTGTAGGCACACACCTCCACACTTAATCAAAAACTGCAGAGTGCCTATAGATTTCCTGGACCAGCTCAAGTTTCTCTCCCTCTTATTCTGTGTAAGACTTTGGTAAGCATCTGAGAGAGAACCCGCACATCGTTTCATATTTCAATGGGGCACCTTATGTTTGCGTTTTTTCCTCTCTCAAACGGGTCTGGCTGTGGGATTCTAACCGTTTGATCGTGTGAAAACTCACGTCAGCATGTTTAAAGGGACTTCACTAATCTGCACTGGGGGAGAGAGAATTCCGAACGCAAAACACAGCCAAATCACATGAGTGTGCAGAGTGAGTGTGGGTACGGATGGGGGTTTGTGGACCTAAAATTAGAAGCGTGCGCAAGGCCTGAATCAGCATGCCGACGTTTTCCACACGGGATCGGGAATGCATTTTGCTGACATGCTTTTTCTTTTTTTCCCTTATTTTCTTCTGCCCCTCGTCTGTACTTTTCCCTTTTTAGTGTGAATTTGGCCTTTGGTTGAGAATGTGGTGGTGGTAAATTGGTGTCCCAGTGTATTATGATTAGCGATTGAGGTAATTTCAGGGAGGGCTGGAGATTTGCTGACAAGTGGATTGGAAGCTTGGGTCTGGGAAAGAAGGCCCTAACCAGGGGTTTAGAGTGAGGGGTCAGAGGTAGGCAGAGAGACAGACATGTAGCGTCACACACACACACACACACACACACACACACACACACACACACACACACAGGCATGTCCACACACAATTCATTTTCTTTCTCCACACTGTGAATGAAAGATTAAAGAAATATTTAAAAGTCCATTCAAGTCTTTGTGAGACTCAGTTTCTGGGTTGTAGCGTGCCATACAGTTGCTGCTAGCATAAGTTCAGGATAGAAAACTAGCGTCGATAGCAAGTATAGGCCTAATTTAGATACAGCCTGTGTGTGTGTGCTTGCATACTATATGCTAGGCCTACAGCTACAGCCTGGTCTCCTCTGGATCCCCCAGATGAATTCCAGAGTTTGTCCTACCGCCCCCGCCATTGCCTATGAGAGGGCTAAGAGGAGGCAGCACATTGGCTGATTGATTACTTGTTGGTTTCGATTTCCGTGGCAACTGGAGATGTGCGCTGTAGCTAACAGTTCCCCTATCCACCCTATCTGCTCCCGCCGCCAGGGCACTTCCAAATCCATTTGCTACTGCTCGACAGCTCTCCACTCCTTACACGCACCACAGTAGCCCCATAACACAATCCCAGGCAAACAAACAGACAACCCAAACAAATCAGGAATCACACCTGCACTATTGGGTTTAGATTTGGTCGAGTGCACGCTTGGAATTGCAGGGTTGATAGTAGTTGGAACTCGATTGTATAGCCTTTTAAAATGGCTGCCCGTTCTTAGATGAACTGATATGTGAAAATTTCACTCTGTCGCGTCTAATCCCAAATTGCGATCTGTTTGACCGCTCGTACCGTAGCAAGTATGGCCATTCATAAAACAGTCTGCACTTTGAGTGACAGTCTGAGCCTCCAGTAAAAGTTTTCTTACATCATTGACTACTGGAGTACCGTGTTATTATTGGCTGCTCAGGGCTGTTGTGAAACACTCCCAGTGCTGCCTTTCCAACACAACAAATCTACAGCCAGGATGCATCGTCCTTATGTTCTCCCCTCATCCTTTTCCTCCTCTCTCTCTTTCTCCCCCTCGTCTTCTCATCTCTTGGTTATGAATCGCAGCAGCAGGCAGCGCCAGGCGACTGTGGAGAGAAGAGAGGAAGGAACGGTGAGGAGAGGTGTTCAGTGAAGGCCTGAAAGGTGTTCAGGCAACAATGTATGGCTGGAGAGGAGCTGAGGGTGGGTGGTTGGAAGGTGGCATGGGGGAAGCTATTGCTGTTCGTAGTGGGAGGGGGGACATTTGTGGCTATCCTCGGGCTGAACGAGTTTAATCAAAATTGTATCCATATCGCAGGAGGCTGCAATATTTCTAAACACTTAGCCATCTGTAACACACATTTTTAAAAAACGTTTTATTTATTGTGATAATTTAGTTTTCTCTCTGTCTGTTCTCTTCTGGCAGTTTCCCAATCCCCATCCCCTTTCTCTCTAGCAGACAGTTCCTCGTGCTTGAGATTCACTCTGCATGCATTGACCAAACAACAACATGCAGTCAACAGATTTTCCAAACAAGAATGAAGCAACTTTCCACTTTTGTTTCTTAATAAAAATCCAAGTTTTCTATATTATACAATTTGATTGTGTAACTTTCTCTCTGTGCAAAACGCTAATTAGTTGGTATTAGAAAGCTGCAAATGTGCCCAAATAATTTGTTAGCCCCTAATACTAATTGCTAGTGGCTGGCTAGCTAGCTAAATCCACTGAGGTATGGCAAATCTAGCTAGTAAACTTTTGCTCTAATACAGGCCGGTACCAGTAGTGGAGTATATCAGAATTGTTTGTGCAACAGCTTGTTCTTAATCAGAGAGGGAAAGGTAGTGTTGTCACGATACCAGAATTTTGACTTTAGTATTGCAATAATCAATACCAAAACGATACTCGATACTGAAATTATACCATGGCAAAAAATCCTAATGCCTAGGATTTCTAGTCCCGGATGTTGCGTATTGCATTCAGCCAATCAGGTTGCAGCAGTCTATTTTTTTACCCCTGGCTGAACGAGGGGCGCAACATCAAAACGTGGCATTAGCCACTCTAGCATGGTGGTGGAAAATGGTGTTTCATAAAGAATGCACACATATTTTCCTGTTTCTTTCCGCCTTCCCACCATTAAACCTAGTTAAGGAGGAAAATAATCCCTTTGCAGCCTGAATGAAGAATTCTTTACGTATGAGCCGTTCCATGGTGAACACAAGTGTTACCTGAAATGCACCTCAAGCCTAGACTATTGTGCAGATCTAGCACCCATGCACTGTTGGCTGCATAGGCTACCTCATCTGCTCCGTAAGCAGAGTATTCCCATAGTTTACATCTGGAGCCAGTTTTGTCAACAAGGTGGCGGGATGGAGGTATGACGTTTTTGTTAGAAGAAGCCATGCTATCTGCATTTTGTCTTCTCTCCCTTCCTTCTCAAAAGTGGCTTGCGCTGTGTCAAGTTGCCTGGATAAATTACTATAGCCCCCTTGAGAAGATTCAGACAAATTACAAGACAGACTTGATCCTCTCAATACGTATATGATGTGAGACACATTTGACAGAAGTACCGAAAGTAACAAATTCTAGTACCTAAGCCTTTTTCATGTTGTGGTATGAAAAACGTACAGAAGTGTCAGTATACCGTGCAACACTAGGAAAAGCAAAGAATATTCAAAACTCTTTGAATGTACTGATCTTAGATCAAATTAGGGTCCCATTGGAAACACTAACCAACACATTTTCATTCGTTGTCATGCCAAACAAACTGCATTCAACAAAAAACAAGTGGCCACTGTATTCCAAGCATAACATCAGAACTATCATTCTATTTCTAGGAATCTAACAGTTTACCCAGGTGTTTTGATGTATAATCGCATGGATAATATTTGGTCAAAGAAAATTGCAATTACATTGTTTGCCCATATCGTGCAGCCCTAGGTTATTATCAGGTCTTATCTGATGGTGCTGGTCCTGGTCCCTAATTCATCTCTTAGTGCAGCGACCCAGCTCCTCGGCCTCTCAGGGAGCTCCACACAGCGATAAGGGCTCATCTCAGCCAGTCAGCCGGAATAACACTTCAACTTCTGGTGGACAGAGCAAAGAGAGAGGTTTAAGCCCACTAATCTGGTCCAGGCCCCGAATGATAATTAGCCAGCTGAGTGCTCGTCTCCAGCCCCACAAATGAATGTTTTTTCCAAAATGGATGTCGTGAGAAGAGAAGCCCCAGTCGAAAGCTAATGCATTTTCCATTTTGTTTTGCCATTTTAATTCTCTAATTTGTATTCTCTTAGTCTAAGTCAGGGTGAGATGAACTTGACAATGACTGGTTGAGCAGTTTCGTTGACTTCGGAATGACTTGACCCCTTGGTGTTTTTTCCCCCCTAGGCATTTTCTGGATGCAATTAATCTTGACTGCTTCAGTGCTTTCTAGAATCTTATGTTTCTTTTCTCTCCCTGTGCTTTTTAATTGATCTTTTTTAACTGGAGTTTAATGACGGAACATTCAGATGAGCTTAGTGGAACCATTTATTGTTGTATTATACTCCTTAGTAGTGTCTTCATTCTGTTGTTGCTCATGTAGAAAGTTGAGCTCTTATCATTCCTGAAACAGTTTGCTAGTCCCAGATCCTATCTCCCGTTCTCAATGTCTCCACCACCTCCGGTAAGTAACGTTAAATCCTCATAGGGGTTGTTTGTTGTGTAAACCTCCCTCCCTATCCTCCTCTCATCCTCTCAATGTCTAATTAAATTCAAATCAAATGTTTGGCCAATACCGCTACTGTCACTTACTAGCCTGGTACCTCTTGTAGTAGCTGCAATCTCCACTCTACTCAATTGGTTTATTTGTCTATTCTCCTTATAGTGTCTCTCCCATGCTGGGTTCTAGGGAGATGTCTGCCTCACTCAGTTTCGCTTCAGAGAAAAGAGTGGCCCTAGAAAGGGTTCATTCAGGAAGGTCAGACGCTAACGTTGGATCAAGGAACCCAAATCAAAACATCCCAGGCAGATTCCAGCAGTTTACTGAAAATACCTGAGCTGTGTCGATAAATAAAACAACTCGAGGAGCAACCGGCCTACCGAGCGATACGTTTGTTCCTTATAAACTTAAACTTCAGAGGTGAAGCGTTTGTGTCATGATTGTTGGCTTAGTGTGTAATCCTATATGTTAATTTCTATAATGTGGGTCTATATTCTCAGTTGAGGGAAGCTAGATGATCTCAGGAATTATATGTATAGCCTACCTCTGAATCTATACCTCAGATGTTGTAGATAGGCTAGTTATGCTGAACATTCCTGTTCCTCTGATGTCTCATTACTCTCCAGTGCCAGGTGAGGAACCCTAATAAGAGAACTAATAAGTCCAAGCAGGCCTTAAAGTGGAGTGCGTGACAGTGGTGTCTGAGAATTGTGCTTGTGAGAACCAACACAAACCCAAACAAAGGCTGCGTTTCACAGGCCCTGTTGTAACGCAGAAAAGGAAACCTAACTCTGACTCCGACCGCAGACCACAGCTCACGGCAGGCTTGTCTCCCCTCTCAGAGCAGCCGAGCAGGAAGCGCCGTCTCCAGGAAAGAGAGCGACGAGCCACCTCTACTACTTGTAGTACTTTTTACTACTTCTCCACATTTCACTACTGTAGCGGTGATAGTTTCCGGCACAATAGTTTTTTCGTATGTCTCTGTTTGCCAGAGCGTTTCCTGTTTACAGTACACAACTGTGAGAAAGCGGAGGCTGTGACTCTGAGGGTGCTGTGCCAAGGTTAAAGCAGGGCCTTCACTACCCAGTTCCCCGACTGCCACTACTACGGCACACACATCACAATCAAGGTCACAGCCAACCCACTGCATCCCGTCTGCTTCTCGTCTGCGTCTCCTCCGCTCTGGCAACAATCACCCACTTGTCGTCTCCTCTGCTCCGCCGTAAACAAGCCAGCCCAGCCAGCCCAGCTCTCTCCTCCTCTGTTCATTCATTGTGCGCTGTGGCTATGCTAATATTAAATTATAATTCTGCATCATAATTAATGCAGCTCGTAGCCCCAGCCATCAGAGTAAACACATTCCTCCCCACCCAGTGTTAAAATGCTAATGCATGGAAGGGGCAGAGCAGCAAAGCCTGTGAATGAGATACCATCGGAATATTCCTTGATATAATGCAGCACTTGTTCCCTTGTGTACTGTACCTCGCTTTGAATCCAGACTTTTGTGGAGACCTTGATCCCCACTAGGCAGAGGCAAAACTTGTAGCCAGAATGTAGGCTCCCAACTGCTAATGAAGTTTACTAGTGGCAGGTGACTGTTTTGTTTCAGTCACTTTTTATTTTATAATTTGAAGGTCTTATAGTGGTCCTGTGTAATTTTGTCACCATGCATGATGAGAATACATTGGTCTTTCTGTTGGCCAAGTACCGTTATGGAGGGAAATAAGGCCTTATGGCCACCAGGCAACACTACCAAGGCAAAAGATTAGGGGCAAGCACTGTCTACAGTCAATCACCAGTATAAAAAAATACTGTATTTTCCCCTTCTGCATACAGTAACTACAACTAGATAAAATTACTTCAAAGTCATTTATTCTGCCGTAAAACAAAAACTATATTGGCAAGATCAGCACACAGATGAGATTGACAGATCATTGCAGGCAGAGTTTTTCAGGAGTTACAGGCTTGCATTCAAATATATTGGTATAATCTCTAATCAATGTACTTGTCTAGTGCTGAATTTAAATAAGCCTTTGGGTGTGGCATTAAACACAGCCACCTCAGTATAAGTAACTATAACACTACATCAACTCAGTGTAACCATGTTCCCTTTATTTATTTAGAATTTTTTTAGGCTGTATTTCACAGGCTCCATCTGAAGGGTTCCTCTTCCCTGCACAAGGACCCGGCTCTTCCAATGTGTTGCTATTGATTTTGTAATCGGCTTCAGTTAGCTTCCTGACAGGAATTTAAGGCTGTCTAGCCGCGATCACATGCTCCAAGAAAACACTACTGACAGGGGATGGGACTTTTAACCCTGAGCATTAGTCATAAAAATATACACTGAAGAAAAATATATATGCAACATGTAAAGTGTTGGTCCCATGTTTCATGAGCTGAAATAAAAAATCCCAGAAATGTTACATACGGACAAAAAGCTTATTTCTCTCAAATGTTATGCTCAAATTTGTTTACATCCATATTAGTGAGCTTTTCCATCCACTGACATGTGTGGCATATCAAGAAGCTGATTAAACAACATAATCATTACACAGGTGCACATTGTGCTGGGGACAAAAGGCCACTTTAAAATGTGCAGTTTTGTCACACAAAGCCACAGATGTCTCAAGTTTTGAGGGAGTGTGCAATTGGTATGCTGACTGCAGGAATGTCCACCAGAGCTGTTGCCAGAGAATTTAATGTTAATTTCTACCATGAGTTGCCTCCAACGTCATTTTAGAGAATTTGGCAGTACGTCTTCACCTGCGGGAACGTCTTGAGGAAGGGTTGGGAGGGGTTGGTGCTGAGGAGTATTTCTGTCTGTGTTAAAGCCCTTCTGTGGGGAAAAACTCATTCTGATTGGCTGGGCCTGGCTGCCAAGTGGGTGGGCATATGCCCTCCCAGGCCCATGCATAGCTGCACCCCTGCCCAGTCATGTGAAATCCATATATTAGGTCCTAATGAATTTATTTCAATTGACTGATTTTCCTTATATGAACTGTAACTGAATCAAATCTTAAACTGTGTTTCAGCAACACTGGGTCTAGGAGAGATCCGTCACATCAGCCCTAGTCCGACTCTCATACCATGGCTGCGGGTGTCATAGAACAGCAAGGCCTCTGTGATAAAGAGGCTTCATTATGCAAAGAAACCGTCTCTTAATAATGACATCACACGACGGCACAGTTGTTTTTTTTCTCTTCTCCCTTTCAATAGAGAAGTGTTGTCTGTCTCTCACAGTGAAGGGCTTCATTCTCTTTGCAGGGTAATAGATGGAAAGATGGCGGGAGCGTGCGGGCTCTTACCAGGCGTTGTGAGGAGTACACAGCACTGTGGGGCTCGGTGTGACAGTGAGTTGTTTTGTCTTGGAGCAGAGCAAGGGTTGTGTATGTGGCACTCAGGTGTGAGTAAACAATGGTAGAGATGGAGGGAGGCAGAGACTGCACTCAATCCACTGTACAAGTTTTCTATAGTTCTCCTGTTGCTCAGCCTATTCCCACTGAGAGGAAATGAAGGACAGGCAATTGTTATCCTCCTTCCTGCTTTCTTTGTTCCATTGTGCTGTCTTATGCCATCTGAAATCTGCGCTCTTTCTTTTAGGAGTTAGACATGATGTATGCACTCAAAACAGTTACCTGGAGTGAATATTTGTCTCAGAACACTGTGTGCTTGCTGCTTGGCTTGGTGGTTATTTGTTTCTCCAACTTTATTGGAGAAACTATCCTGGTAGTCACTATCCTGGTAGTCACTAAACTACCTCAAGGACTTGGTCAATGTTAGCCTGGTAGTCACTAAAACTGAACTCCCCCCTTTCTCAAAGAGGTCCAGTTAAACTCTCCTCTTAGCAAGCTGTATAATTTATCTAATTAGTCGCTGTAAAGCTTGGAAAGTATTTGCGGAATGTGGATTGATGTGGGTGGAGGCTACCACCAGCTCCCTATACCAGTGTGTGTGTTTGTGTGCGCAGGGGAGGGTGCGCGTGCGAGGCCTACGTGTGTGTGCGCACCATTACACCCAATTGTAAATATAGATGAGCTAAAAACGTCTGACCCCCACTCCCCTCCCCTCCCCCCACCACATCCTGTCCTTTAGCAGTGTTGGCTTATCTCTGCATTGTAATTGAGGGAGACGTTAAAACTTGGAGTTTTGTTTTCCTCCTCAGTCTCCTCTCTCACTGTTAACCCTTTATAGTGTCCAACCAACCAACCAGTCAAACACTAAATCACCCACTCCCCGCTCACAGCATGTCTGTCATTGGCCTTCTCTTCTCCTCCGTGCCACAAGTGTCAAGTCCAGGAATCTTAATTGGTTTACCATGTTCATTGTCTGGTCAGCGGATACATTGTGGGGAAGGTAAAGGTCTTGAGGAAATGGCCTTGCTTCTCCAGTCAGAGGACTTCATTATGCCCACTCTCACTGCGTCACCAGAACTCTGGTATTTGCGCCATTACATGCGGTCTAGACCGGCACGCGCGTGCATCCGCCATGCAGGTTGATTTTGTACGTCCACGCCAAATGCGATCCAGACACACAGGTTCAAATAACAGAAGGAACTCTGAACCAACTCTATTAATTTGGGGACAGGTCGAAACACGTGAAAAATTCATGGACATTTAGCTAGTTAGCTTGCTGTTGCTGGCTAATTTGTAGTGGGATATTAACATTGGGTTGTTATTTTACCTGAAATGCATAAGGTCCTTTTTTTCTGGAATTTTGAGTCACACAAAATCATGTGTTTTCTACACCGACATTTAATCCACAGATTAAAGGGGAATCCTAGTTAGTATATAGTAATCTCTCCTCCAGTTCTCTTCTTCTGTGGACTTTATATGTCAGTTGGCTACCAACTTTAAGGTGCATTACCACCACCAACTGGACAGGAGTGTGGAACTTCATCTACTGAGGAGATGGGAGAGGTGGTACTTGCAGCGCATCAAGTGTCAAAAATAGAACCAACTTGGAGAGAAAAAAATAGCACCTGTCTACGCAGACGATCGTTGATGTGCGCGAGCAGTTTAGATGAAATGATTGAATAACATGCATTTGCACATTTATTTTGCAACGCGAGCGGTGTGATTAGCATGTTAGAAGCAGCCTAAACATCAGCTGGCAGATCTTGAACCTAGATGACTGCCATATCCACCACTTTTCTGTGGAGCTCATCTCTCTCTCTCTCTCTGGGCCTCCTTATGAAGCTGAATGGGGGCCTTTTGAAGCGAATCACAGCCCTCTTGTTGCATAATAAATCAGAGGGTGAAGAGAGATTGGGAGAATTGTCAGAGCGAGCGAATCAGTCCCCAATCATTACGGGGCTGGAGCGCGTTTCATATCACTGAGAACCCTCCAGGATTGATCCGCCCATAGACCCTGGCAGAGCAGAGCGCCACAATCTGTGCAGCAGCACTGTATTTAATTCACACTAATAAAGGTTCTGATCCTAACAACCCCCCTCCCCCTTCTACCTCTCCCGGTTCGTTCTCATAATCACCAAATCCTTCAACTGAAGAGCTCTCCATAATGCTTGTGATTATAGACTGATTATAGTGAATACATAATGCTTGCATGTAAACAAGCCTCTCGTAAGGCAGATGTTACAACATCAGTAGCACCAGCAGAAGGCAACCCCGCCCCCTCAGACTAATCAAAGTTTTTACGCTTACATAGCAACAGTGGTGGGGGGGGGTGTTGGTCTGCTGTCAAGCATTAAATCAAATCAAATTGTATTAGTCACTTGCGCCAAATACAACAGGTGTAGTTGTAGACCTTACAGTGAAATGCTTACTTACGAGCCCCTAAGCATGTGGTCTTTGATTGGCTATCAATTTGAAATGGAGAGAACATCTAACCATAGGCCTGATTTATAGAGCAGTTAGATTGTGAGATCAAACAATGTTTGCAAATTGGGCACGTTGAATGGGGACGACCCATTTTTCTGTTTCTGCTCGTCTAAATCACAGCGGTGTAGGCTGTGTCCATTAAAAGGCATGAAGAGGTAGGCAATAAATAGGCCATAGGAGCGAATAATTACAATTTAGCAGATTAACACTGGAGTGATGAATGAGCAGATGATGATGTGCAAGTAGAGATACTGGTGTGCAAAAGAGCAGAAAAGTAAATAAAAAAAACAGTATGGGGATGAGGTAGATAGTCTAAATAGCCCACCCATTCTATGTACAGCTGCAGCGATCGGTTAGAATGTAGTACCATAAACCCCTGTACCTCTATCCAGAGTGAAGGAGTGTTTTTCATTGGTCAACAACCACCTTATTGTTCTTACCATAAAGCTACA
Source organism: Oncorhynchus masou masou (assembly GCF_036934945.1). Classification (NCBI taxonomy): domain Eukaryota; kingdom Metazoa; phylum Chordata; class Actinopteri; order Salmoniformes; family Salmonidae; genus Oncorhynchus; species Oncorhynchus masou. The sequence continues at coordinate 70,223,394 of NC_088223.1, forward strand.
TGCTGGGAATTAGCATACAAATGTATGATAATAGCCAGCATTTCGCTTAATTGGATGGAGTAGTTAAGTTTTTTTTCTTCTCAGAGGTAGTCCACTCTGTGAGAACCAGCACCCATTCTGAGAAACTGTGTGGGAGTTGTTGTTACCAAAGAGGCCAATGACATTTCAATGACCACTGCAGTTTTTCAAAGAACAGTCCTCTTGGTTATGAGGCATGGCTGCTACAACTCTCAGATAATATATTCTCCTCCCCTTCTCTTACATGAGCACCATGCCCTCCAGAGGCCCCCTCCCAGTGAATTGGCTGGTTTTGATTGGTCGATCTGGCAGTCAATCAGGCAGGAGGAAGGTCATAGCGAAGGTGAGAACTGTACCAGCACAATGATTCCATTGTGGGCACGCTCGGGTAGGTGAGGTCCTCATGGTGGGGGAATTCAATTAAAACACACGCTCCTAGGTCACTGTGCTAATAAAAAATATAAAACCCCTAGATAAGAATACATATGAGTTTATTATGGAGTAAATAAAAATAACTTTAAAGATGCTGTTAAGGACGGTCTCTAGAAGGACTGTGAATTATGAGGACAGTGTGTTCCTTCCTTGTGGGGACATTTGTTCCATACTACGTCCCACCACAGCACACTATCAGTCTCCTCCCACTGATATACAGTTGAAGTCGGAAGTTTACATACACCTTAGCCAAATACGGTGGCAGGGTTGCCTAGTGGTTAAGAGCGTTGGACTAGTAACCGGAAGGTTGCAAGTTCAAACCCCCGAGCTGACAAGGTACAAATCTGTCGTTCTGCCCCTGAACAGGCAGTTAACCCACTGTTCCTAGGCCGTCATTGAAAATAAGAATCTGTTCTTAACTGACTTGCCTAGTTAAATAAAGGTACAATTTAAAAAATAAAAATACATTTAAACTCAGTTTTTCACAATTCCTGACATTTAATCCTAGTAAAAATTCCCTGTCTTAGATCTGTTAGGATCACCACTTTATTTTAAGAATGTGAAATGTCCGAATAATAGTAGAGAGAATGATTTATTTCAGCTTTTATTTTTTTCATCACATTCCCAGTGGGTCAGAAGTTTACATACACTCAATTAGTATTTGGTAGCATTGCCTTTAAATTGTTTAACTTGGGTCAAACATTTTGGGTAGCCTTCCACAAGCTTCCCACAATAAGTTGGGTGAATTTTGGCCCATTCCTCCTGACAGAGCTGGTGTAACTGAGTCAGGTTTGTAGGCCTCCTTGCTCGCACACGCTTTTTCAGTTCCGCCCACAAATTTTCTATAGGATTGAGGTCAGGGCTTTGTGATGGCCACTCCAATACCTTGACTTTGTTGTCCTTAAGCCATTTTGCCACAACTTTGGAAGTATGCTTGTTGCCTCAATATATCCACATAATTTCCCTCCCTCATGATGCCATCCATTTTGTGAAGTGCACCAGTCCCTCCTGCAGCAAAGCACCCCCACCACATGATGCTGCCACCTCCATGCTTCATGGTTGGGATGGTGTTCATCAGCTTGCAAGCCTCCCTCTTTTTCCTCCAAACATAACGATGGTGAGTATGGCCAAACAGTTCTATTTCTGTTTCATCAGACCAGAGGACATTTCACCCAAAAAGTACGATCTTACTGGCGGTTTTGGAGCAGCGGCTTCTTCCTTGCTGAGTGGCCTTTCAGGTTATGTCGATATAGGACTCATTTTACTGTGGATATAGATACTTTTGTACCGGTTTCCTCCAGCATCTTCACAAGGTCCGTTGCTGTTGTTCTGGGATTGATTTGTACTTTTGCACTTTTTTGCACTCTCCTTCCCGAGCGGTATGACGGCTGCGTGGTCCCATGGTGTTTATACTTGCGTACTATTGTTTGTACAGATGAACGTGGTATCTTCAGGCGTTTGGAAATTGCTTGCAAGGATGAACCAGACTTGTGGAGGTCTGCAATTATTTTTCTGAGGTCTTGGCTGATTTCTTTTAATTTTCCCATGATGTCAAGCAAAGAGGTACTGAGTTTGGAGGTAGGCCTTGAAATACATCCACATGTACACCTCCAATTGTCTCAAATGATGTCAATTTGCCTATCAGAAGCTTCTAAAGCCATGACATCATTTTCTGGAATTTGAGGAGTAAAGACACAGCCAATTTAGTGTTTGTAAACTTCTGACCCAGTGGAATAATCTGTCTGTAAACAATTGTTGGAATAATTACTTGTGTCATGCCAAACTATATAGTTTGTTAACAAGAAATTTGTGGAGTGGTTGAAAAACATGTTTTAATGACTTCTGATTTCAACTGTATGTTCCATACTACGTCACGACCACCACATCACACTGTCAGTCTCCTCCTGCAGATATATGATTCACAGCCTATTAAAACATCCGTCACAAATCTGTTACCAGGGCGCAGTTTGAACACTGGGACGTTTATTAGAAACCAATGTTAATGTGATTCCCCTTCTCCATGTAGGTTAAACTGACACTCCAATTTATGGCTCCAGTTTATTCGGCTTAAGGCACACTTCACTCTGACCAGACCATTAGGGGAGCTTTAGTATGCATTACCCCTCGCTTCAAGTCAACGGATTAGGACTGAAGGTTAAGTTATCTCCAAGACACATACATACACACGTCAAGGTGACATTTTAACCTGCATTGCCAAATCCGTATTGTCGATGGGTTCTAATCGGACCTCCTTGTTCCAAGACCTGTTCTGAGATCTTGTGTAAACGACCGCCTAGCTTTTGAGACTGTGTCAACGAGTATGAAAGCCTAGCGTGGCCACAAAGCCTGGTCTGTTTTAACTGGTAGTGTTAGCGAAAACAAAACATGAGGCTTTGATAAAGGTTTTAGTGTGCCGCCTCACTACAATGCAAATAGATTAGCCCTGCTCTTAATGTTAACAGCAGCTGTTGGAGCAGCCAGGACAGAGCAGACACTTGTATTTGCTATTTGCCTAAAGCTCCTTTGAAGTGGTACCGAGAGCTAGACACCTCCCTCCCCTCCCTCCCTCCCCTCCCTCCCTCCCCTCCCTCCCTCCCTCCCTCCCCTCTCCCTCCCTCCCTCCCTCCCTCCCTCCCTCCCTACCTCCCTCCCTCCCCCTCCCTCCCTCTCCAAATGTTTTGATAATAGCCCAATGCTCTAGTCTAGTTAGCATGGGCTGTCTTTCTAGTAAAGCTGTCAATGTACTGTGAAGGCCTTGTATGCTGACGTACTAACGGAAACACTCAATACTATACAGTACACACACAATCATACAGCGTTGCAGTCTCTGACTCATATCTGTGAACATGGCTGGAGAAAAGAATAGAATGCCTGTCCACATATATTCAAATCAAATGGAGATTATCAGGACGACCACTTTCATAAGTGTAATTCTGGAAATGAGTTGCACCTCATTAAACCTTGGTTTTGCTTCGTGCTGTTTTTCTGGCCTTTACAGTTGTACTGTACATTGCCAGACTGTAGTGTGTGAGGCACAGAGGTGAGGTCAGATTGCAGAAGGGCAGTCATTGGTGATGTTGTCACTCAGTAAGTGCACCTGAACAGAAGAGTTGTTTCATTCGTGGCAGTGTGGCGTGTTCCAACCTCCATTATACAGATGTCCTAGTAGATAAAAGACACAGAGAGACTCTGGGAAGAAATCGGCTCCAGCAGTGTAGCGGCAATATCTGTTCCACCTTCGTTTTGTTCCACATACAGAAGGGCTAGATAATGCCTTTTTCTGCACTGCGCCTATTTAAGGGTGGATAAATTGATGCCGTTTTTAAACCCGTCGCCAGCTGTTGATGAAGTTAACTTTTTGAAAACCTGCACCTGCTTATACTCAAGAAATGGGGTCAGCTGATGCGTAGATCAACTTTGTTTTGTCTGTTGTTACCCAATTAACTTTTATGACTGTCAGCCTATCATGATAATCTATTTGGAAAGATTCAAAGCTGCATCTTGAAAAGCTTTTTGCACAAATCTGAAGTTGGTCAGCAGTTCTCCACAACAATACCATCTTCAGAAAATGCCCTCTGCCTTTTATTGGTTTCAATCAGAGTAAATTGTTCCATTGCCCCTACCCAACCCCCCTCCCTCAACTACCCTTAATGATCTTGAGATTGAATTTGTGATCTGGTCTGTTTTGAGGGGAGCTTGGTTGGAGTAGGCAGGGAGTGAGACAGGGACGCCGAGAGGGAGACGGACAGAGACGCAGAGAGGGAGGGAAACGGACAGAGGAACAGGGAGACACACAGAGGAACAGAGCGAGAGACACACACACACACAGGGAGAGACACACACAGAGAGGGAGAGACACACACACACACAGAGAGAGTGAGGGAAACACACAGGGAGAGTGTGAGACACACAGAGACACAGAGGGAGGGAGACACAGAGGGAGGGAGACACAGAGGGAGGGAGACACAGAGGGAGGGAGACACAGAGGGAGGGAGACGCAGAGGGGAACAGGGAGAGACAGAGGGGAACAGGGAGAGACAGAGGGGAACAGGGAGAGACAGAGGGGAACAGGGAGAGACAGAGGGGAACAGGGAGAGACAGAGGGGAACAGGGAGAGACAGAGGGGAACAGGGAGACACAGAGGGGAACAGGGAGACACAGAGGGGAACAGGGAGACACACACATGGAGAGACACACACAGAAAGAGAGAGAGCGAGAGAGACACACACACACACACGAGAGAGGGACACCGAGGGAGACACACAGAGGAATAGGGAGACACACAGAGGAACAGGGAGGCACACAGAGGAACAGAGTGAGACACACACACACAGAAAGAGAGAGAGAGACACACACACACACAGAAAGAGAGAGAGACACACACACATGAGAGAGACGCACACAGAGAGAGTGAGGGACACCGAGGGGGAGACACAGAGAGAGTGTGAGACACAGAGGGAGGGAGACACACAGAGGGAGAGGGGGACACAGGGAGAGAGACCCAGAGAGAGAGAGATTCCCTTCAGCTCATGCAGCTGATAGCATCTGGCACAGTCAAGCTCTCGAGGGAGCGTGGTAATCTGTTCCATCAGCGTTTACTACTGAACAAATTAACTAAGACAAGCACCACTGCCTGAGCCAGCAAAATTCTTCCATTACAAAAATTATAAAGCCATTATAGAGCACAATTTGGTCCTTTATTTAAGCATGGCTGCTGTGAGAGGCGGCAGGGCCCGATGTAGGCAGAAAGGCTGAGAGGGCCGACGCTATGGAGCTTGGAGATAGGGTAGGGTGGGACACACTGAGGGGGGTAGGGGTAGGACGTGTGAGAGGGGTTTGGCCACATCTGTCCTCCTTGTGTTGGTGAAGTTGGTCACGCCACCCTATGATGGAATAGTCAGCATTTGTGACGGTTAATTTTGAAGTAGTATAAGTAGTGGTCTGTGTGTTACCCTATCATTCTCACTAGTCTATGCCATAGCTCCTACAGCTATGCCATACACTAAATGAATCATATAGCCTACGTTATTCTTACACAGATTCTGAACTAAAATGCCAGTTTCTATACACCAAGGCCTCATGTAGCCTGGACACATTCACTTTTCTGGGAGAGACCACTGAGGGCCAGGCAGCTTCTTCCCCCTGCGTGCTGCCATAGAGTGACATTGACAGTGCCTGTCCAACAAGGCTCAAGGTCATTGGACACAGATAAGTCTTTTTTCCGGTAACTTTGATTGGACTGATATGTGTTTACTTCATTGTTTACCGCGTCTTCTAGCTAGCTGAAAAGTTCTATAGAATCATGTTGACTCCTAGCAAAGTATTTGGTCAGGTGGCCCAAAAAGTGACATATCGCAGCTTTAACGTTTGATGTGGTCCAGTTCCGTGGGTATAACAGTAACTAGGCAATAGATGAAGAGAGGGACTTGCTTTAATCTTAACTGCACAATCTTGGTAACAGGCAGGCAGACGCACTCAGAATGGTGTTTTGCCTGCATCCCAATACTCGAACAATGTAGCAAAATTGTAGACTCATGCTGAATTTGAAGTCAACTGATCAGAATTATAGCGTTTGTGTGTTTAGTGGTTTCATATGAGCTTTTTTAATTGAGTTTGTTCCACCAGTATTTTCATGTTCTAATCACCACTGGTGAGCTACGTGGGTGGATGAAGACAGGGGGCTGGGGTTGGGCTGACTCGTCCTGTTGATAAAAACATAATTACCCCCCCAGCTCCATGGGCCCAACCCCACCCCATTCCCCCTTTCCCGCGGACGGGCTCAGCACCGGCACATTAGGACATGGGTTAGGAAGCCTAGTGCTAATCAATTTGAGTTGATTAGCCAAATCGTTTGCATAATGGGCTTAACAGCAGCATCTGCTAATCAGTCTCAAGAGTGTAGCTTTTGGGGGAATGTGGCGTTCCTCCTTTCCACTTCTCCAAACCTCCCTCCTTCTTCCCTTGCTCACTTATCCATTACGCTCTCGTCTAGATACAGCAGGAGAGTGAGTGTGGGAATACAGTTGCTGAGAGCTACAGTACAGCTAGCCAGTGCTAATGCGTTAGCTCCCAGGGCTAGCTAACTCTATAACCTTTCTATTAGCTTGTCTTCCACTCTGCTCAGTGTCCCTGTGGCAAACCCTGGTTTCTACAGCTTTTCTGTCATATGGGCCCCTCGGGCCAGAGACAGCAGGGTGGAGGTAATGTGCAGCGGGCCTCTCCCAGACTCTGGGTCAGTGTTGCCAGCAGGGTAGAGTGGCAGTGCCAGGCCCACCAACCCCTCTACTATGACCTGGGAACAGTTCCCCCTAGCGCCCACTCCACAGAGCTGCAATTAGCATGCCCACCGCGGCAGAGGTGGCACCACAGGGATTGTGGGCGAAGGTTGACGTCTTGAAATATGATGCACACACATGGCCTTAAAAAGACACCAACATTTTTTATTGTACCCAAATTATTTTAGGTTTGGGGCCAAAGTAGGAGGTGCGTCTAGGGTGACCCATCTGCTGACGTTCCCAAAAGGCTCTATTTCCTAGATTGTCCTCCTCAGTGAAACAGCTCTTATAGCAGACTTGAAGAGGATCTGGAAGCAGATAAAATTGGGAGAGCGAGACTGAGAGAGTTGTACTGTGTGCTCTAGCTGGCCCCTCCAGATGTGGTGGTTGGTAGTAGTGGTGGTGGTGGTGGTGGTTGGTAGTAGTGGTGGTGGTGGTGGTTGGTAGTAGTGGTGGTGGTGGTGGTTGGTAGTGGTGGTGGTAGTTGGTAGTAGTGGTGGTGGTGGTTGTTGGTAGTAGTGGTGGTGGTGTTGGTTGGTAGTAGTGGTGGTGGTGGTGGTTGGTAGTAGTGGTGGTGGTTGGTCGTAGTGGTGGTGGTTGGTCGTAGTGGTGGTGGTTGGTAGTAGTGGTGGTGGTGGTGGTGGTGGTTGGTTGGTGGTGGTGGTTGGTGGTGGTGGTTGGTTGGTGGTGGTGGTGGTTGGTAGTGCTGGTGGTTGGTTGGTGGTGAGTAGTAGTAGTGGTGGTGGTGGTGGTTGGTGGTGGTGGTGGTGGTGGTGGTGGTTGGTAGTGGTGGTGGTGGTTGGTAGTGGTGGTGGTGGTTGGCAGTGCTGGTGGTGGTGGTGGTGGTCGTTGGTAGTAGTGGTGGTAGGTAGTAGTGGTGGTAGGTAGTAGTAGTGGTGGTGGTGGTGGTTGGTATTAGTGGTGGTGTTGGATAGTGGTAGTTGTGTTGGTGGGTGGTGGTGGTGGGTTGTTGTGGTGGTTGGTAGTAGTGGTGGTGGTGGGTAGTGGGTAGTGATGGTGGTGGTTGGTAGTGGTGGGTAGTAGTGGCGGTGGTTGGTAGTAGTGGCGGTGGTTGGTAGTAGTGGCGGTGGTTGTTAGTAGTGGCGGTGGTTGTTAGTAGTGGTGGTGGTTGTTAGTAGTGGCGGTGGTTGGTAGTAGTGGCGGTGGTGGTTGGTGGTGGTGGTGGTTGGTAGTAGTGGTGGTTAGTAGTGGTGGTGGTGGTTGGTAGTGGTGGTGGTTGGTAGTGGTGGTGGGTAGTAGTGGTGGGTAGTGGTGGTGGTGGGTAGTAGTGGTGGTGGTTGGTAGTAGTGGCGGTGGTTGGTAGTAGTAGTGGCGGTGGTTGGTAGTAGTGGTGGCGGTGGTTGGTAGTAGTGGTGGTTAGTAGTGGTGGTGGTGGTTGGTAGTGGTGGTGGTTGGTAGTAGTGGTGGTGGTGGTTGGTAGTGGTGGTGGTTGGTAGTAGTTGTGGTGGTGGGTAGTACTGGTGGTGGTGGGTTTTGGGTAGTGGTGGGTAGTGGTGGTGGTAGTGGTGGGTAGCAGTGGTGGTGGTTGGTAGTAGTGGTAGTGGTGGGTGGTGGTGGGTAGTGGTGGGTGGTGGTGGTTGGTAGTAGTGGGGTGGTGGGTAGTGGTGGTGGTTGGTAGTAGTGGGGTGGTTGGTGGTGGTGGTTGGTGGTAGTGGTGGTGGTTGGTGGTAGTGGTGGTGGTTAATAGTAGTGGTGGTGGTTAATAGTAGTGGTGGTGGTTAGTAGTAGTGGTAGTAGTAGTGGTGGTGGTGGTGGTGGTTGGTAGTAGTGGTGGTTGGTAGTAGTGGGGTGGTGGGTAGTTGTGGTGGTGGTGGTGGTTGTGTGGATTAAAGTGGAGGCTGGTGGTTGATAGTAGTGGGGTGGTTGGTAGTGTTTGGGTGGTGGTGGTTGGTGGTGGTGGTGGTTAGTAGTAGTGGTGGTGGTTAGTAGTGGTGGTGGGTAGTAGTGGTGGTGGTGGTTAGTAGTAGTGGTGGTGGTTAGTAGTAGTAGTGGTAGTAGTGGTGGTGGTTGTTGGTGGTGGTTAGTAGTAGTGGTAGTAGTGGTGGTGGTTGGTAGTAGTGGTGGTGGTTGGTAGTGGGGTGGTGGCGAGTGGGTAGTTGTGGTGGTGGTGGCTGTGTGGATTAAAGTGGAGGCTGCAATCTGGCTTGCTCAGTTCCAGCCTAATTAAGGTGATTTGTTCCCTGCATCTGGCTGCCAGATGTCAGCCTCAACAGCCCCTCTCTCTCTCTCTCTCTGCCTCCCTCTCTCTCTCTGCCCCCCCCCCCCCTCTCTCTCTGCCTCCCTCTCTCTCTCTGCCTCTTTCTCTGCCCCCCCCTCTCTCTGCCTCTCCCTTTTTCTCTTTTCTCTCTTGCTCTCTCTCTCAGAGCAGAGACGACACACGCAAACACATACACAGCGTCGGCGAAGGCCCATCTTGACACTGCTTGTCAGTAAGTCACTTCACACGTCCCAGTCCAATGGGGAGTTATATCATCAGAATAACTATAGATACTTGTGGATTACATTATGACAGGTTCAGAGTCAGACATACCATTGTGTAGGGGGCTTCATCCTCTGTGTGGATATTCTAAAGCTTAGGCTAGTAGCTTGGCTGCAGAGGCCTCTGAATAGTACTATTAGCCTACAGTACAGTCTCCTCCTAGCCTGACTTGTCCATGCTGATCTAGAGTCAGTGTTTATATCTCCTCTGGGTACCTCTCCCAATATTGATGATCTGGGATCTGCCCTATGACATTTACATTCCTGGAGACCATAAAGGCTGCTGGTGAATTTCTGCCTGTGAGAAAAGCTATTTTCCTATCTCTCTTGAATACATTTTTTAGTGGAAATGCTGCCTGGATCCAAGTAGTTGTACTTCTTTTTCTATACTTCTGTCTGTAGTTAAAGATGGAAGATGTGCTGAAAGAAAGGGGGGAAGAAGGGAGTGTGTGTGTATGTGTACATTTTATGTGTGTGTACACTGTACAGTGTGTGTACTGTACAGTGGGGTGTGTGTGATGCCAGCATGTAAGTAGTCATGGTGCCTGTGCTAGTGTCATATCTAGGTCTGTCTGTCTGTCTGTCTGGAGGGAGAGGAGAGAAGATGAGGCTGATTCTGTCTTTCTCTTCTCTCTCACGCTCCCCCTCTCCCAGTGAAGGGCTAGTGGTGCCAGACTACAGGGGGGAAAAGAGAGTTAAAAGAAGAGGGGTTTTCTTGTTTGTCTGCTGATGTAAATGACGGTCACCCCCCACAGAGCCCTGTGTAATCATTTAGTGTTTTCTCCTCCTCCCCTCTTGGTCTCACAGAGAGAACTGAATGCCACAGCCACAGCCCTGGCCAACAGACAAGATGAGAGCGAGCAGTCCAGGAAAAAGCTCATCGACCAGAGCCGCGAGTTCAAGAAAAACACACCAGAGGTGAGTGTCTGCTCTGCTTCTGCCTGTCCCTACTTACACACACATACACACACACACATACACACACACACACACACACCACAGTAGTAGAGGCACGACAGACAGGATGTGCGTCTGTGTTGGTCTAACGGACATGCAGCATCATGGCCGAACAGACGTGTGTGTAGACCCTCGTCATCAATGCCTCTATTGTCATCCGACAGGGACACATCACCCGTCCCCTTTGTTGGGGGCGGGGTCAGGGGTGAGGTCAGGGAAATGGTGCCCAGTCAAGTGGAGGAGACAATGTCCTCTTATTGTTCACTGGCCCTCCGCCCCCCACCCTTCTTTCAGCTGCTTCCACTGGCGTTTTGTGTGTTTTTATCTACCTTTTGGACAGTGTCTCTTCCTCTCAAATGGCTGAGCTCCTCATTTGGATTCCACTTCCCATGCGATCCAGTTAGCCCATCCTTACATTAGCCCATGCTAGCATAGTTTTTTAAAACACCATTCATTACATGTCATTACATAGACTACTCAATGCTCCTCCCTCTTGTAAGCTCCAACTCAAACCAGGTTTGTCAGTACAGTCTGAAACCCTCTGGGAATCAAAGGATGACCTTAGTAGTCAGTAGTCCGAAACCACCAGTCCACAGCCACCCCCTCAAACTGAACTCTATTACTATGACCACCTTTTAAGGAATATTCCTTTATTCCTTGTTCTGGACAGTTTTGATCGGCCCTGCTGCTTTTCTGTGAAGTCATGTCTTGAGTTGGTAAAAACTAGCGACGCGCGTGAAGAGTTTTAAGGGGTGAGCGGTTCTTTATTTAAAGAAAACTCTGCTGTGGATCTGATTTAAGCTGCCAAGGCTTAGGTATGCTGGCAATGCCTTGGTAATGAAGGAACAAGTCCAACAGAGGCTTCAATTATCGTTACGTCAATATATTTCGGCATAAGAAAGTGGCTCTTTTGATTCTGGTCTTTGATGACAACACTGTGATTCTCAAAATGGCAACCGAATTAGAGACCCAGAATTGAAGATTGTAGAACAGATGTTAGATTTTTGAAATATTATTTTAAATTACTCATGACTCTTGTCCCTCCTGCCCTTAGCTCCGTCAACTGTTCCCATTGAAGAGTGACCACTACCTAGCCTATCCTCCTCTGCCTTGTCAGTTATTCTACCCTCCTAGCACCACCACCATCGTTTTCACAGGTTGCCATTTTCTCATGATCCTAAAATGCATCGATGCTGATGACATAAACCCTCTATTCAGACAGAAAATGAGTCCATTTTGCACCGCAGAGTTCCTCAGGGGGGTGGATTTGTTTTCCACCTAAATCTTGTAAACACCAGGAATGCGTGACACTCCAGCTGTGCGAAGTGGTGCGGCCATTGTGTCCACCCGCCCGCCTCGGCTCCACGTCATGTGACCCTTTTGTGAGGTTCCTCCGTCGCCATGGCTCTCCTCTCCTCAAACAAAAGAGAGCGCAGGAGAGAGCAATGTGAAATATAAAGAGAACGAAAGAGCGAGAAGAACAAACAGACTGCAGGTGGGAGGACAGACGAGTAGCTTAATTTACTTACTGTAGCTGAAACAGATATTCATCCGTTCAAACAATATTGAATGTAAAATGGATAACAAAAACTACTCATCAGATAATATGTACTGAATGTACTATTGCACCCACACACAGTCTTAGACGACGGCTTGGTGTTTTAGGTCTGGGCCCACCTGAGTCAGCTCATCCTCAGGGCCCATTAGTCTGTTTGGTGATTTACAGTAAGCCCCTCCACTGTAAGTAAGCTGCCGGCCAGGTCATTGTCATTGCTCAGGGCAGTGCTGCCCTTCTCTGTCTGCCCCCCCCCCCCCCCACACACACACACACACACACACAGAGCAACGCAGCACAGCAGTGCTATGTGCTGTGTCAGCAGCAGCCGTGCCATGCTTCATTCAGGGCCCTGATGACCCATGGTGCTCTGGCACACAGAGGCAGACCTAATGCACAGTAGACACAGGGGTCAGGAATCGGGTGGCTTTTAGAACAGGAGAACATCACCTCAACAGGACTGAGATCCAGCTTTCATTCCACTCATTCATATCCCTTCTATGCAGAGGTCTGCACACCATTATGAGATATAATAACCTATTGGTGTGTTGTGTGTTTGATTTTGTCTGTTTGTATGACGTCTCTGGAATGGACAGGTTGTGATCCATGGTATAAGATGGTATACAGCTGAGTTGTGGGCCCATTGGCAGGTGGTTTCTCTGGTGACTAGAGGCAGTCCTTATACAGCAGACATATTGAGGGTACACTGTCAATGTTTGGCACAATCGTTGGCTCACTACCCCAGAGGCCCCTTTCTTAGTCAGAGGAGTACGTCCCCAAAGTCATAAACCGCTCAGTCTACTAAGGAAGAGAGGGGACAAAGAGGCTTAGTCACTTTCAGCATAATGGTCAAGTTTATGTAACCGTGAACTCCTTAGTTTCAGTTTGTCAGAAATTCTGTAAAAAATAGATAAATAATAATAATCCACTGAACCTCAAAGGATCATTATGTAGACCTGGGCCTCCATGAGGAGATCACACTGATGTGAGTTGAAATGACTGATGACATAATGAAAATGTCTCTTTCATTAAGAGTGACGTTGTCAGTTCTGTCAGTCTTCCCAGCCTCAGATATGGCTTGAGAACTTTATTTTCGGACTTTAGACGAACCCAGGAGTGTTTCCGATTGCTCAGAGGAGGCCGTTAGCCAGCCTTGATGAAATATCTACTGAAAGTCAAGAACAGATACAAGGATACAGTGCGATAGCAAACACTATTGATATATATGTTCAGCTGATGCAGTGCTCCGCCAAACAAATATAGTGTTGTCCAGGGAAGAGCTTGGATAAGAATGTCATGGCCATTGTGCTCCTCTCCCCAGCAATTTGATCACGGCAGCCATTGTTGCTGCCCCACCCCCTCCCCACTTCTTCCCTTTTCCCCTCTCCTTTTTTGTCTGAAAATTCCTTCCGAGTTACCACTCCCAACGAGTGTTGATGAATAAATGGAAAATAAAAACCTGTTTTGTCTCTGGGTCTCTAATAAATCAGGCTTCTTTTCCATATAAACCGTCCAGGGCTGCAATTTATGTTTGAGCTTAATAACCCGTTACTAAATTAATCGTGCTGGGGTTTTGGCTGGGAGGTTGTGTTCTCGGGGATTCTGTGAACTCTGTAAGAGAGGGAAAAAAGGAAAAGGGAAAAAATAACTGCTCTAGTTGCCAGAATGGGCCCAGAACCCAAGGTACAAAACATCAAGGGGTTCCGGCAGAGGGGTGGAAATTTCATCCCTCTGTCGCTTGGAGCTGGAAAGCTACCTTAATTACTGCTCTGTTCAGAGGGGCTCAGAGTTGCTAACTCAATGTAGTGTTTCAATGTAGTGTTTCAACCCTTTCAAAGTGTTTCATCTCGTCTCTCTGAGAAGGGGAGTTATGGACACCCTTTCAAAGTGTTTCGTCTCGTCTCTCTGAGAAGGGGAGTTATGGACACCCTTTCAAAGTGTTTCATCTCGTCTCTCTGAGAAGGGGAGTTATGGACACCCTTTCATAGTGTTTCGTCTCGTCTCTCTGAGAAGGGGAGTTGGACACCCTTTCAAAGTGTTTCATCTCGTCTCTCTGAGAAGGGGACATGGACACCCTTTCAAAGTGTTTCATCTCGTCTCTCTGAGAAGGGGAGTTATGGACACCCTTTCAAAGTGTTTCGTCTCGTCTCTCTGAGAAGGGGAGTTATGGACACCCTTTCAAAGTGTTTCGTCTCGTCTCTCTGAGAAGGGGAGTTATGGACACCCTTTCAAAGTGTTTCGTCTCGTCTCTCTGAGAAGGGGAGTGATGGACACCCTTTCAAAGTGCTGAGTGTCTTCCTCTGGACTCCTGGTGAGGATATTTTTGGGTTGTTCGGTTCACCTCCATTTTGGCTCAGAGTGCAGACCATGCTAGTGTTGCATGTGACATCTCTCTCAAACTTATTTATGTCTGAAGACAGTAAAAGAGGGTATTGATTACTTTCGTTTTTAGTTACAGATTCCACCCGATAACTTCTCAAGGAGTTGTCTGGTATTAAATTGAAAAGAGGGTGATTTCTACACCACTTTATATACTACTGTTCTTTGTAATGCATGAGCGGTCCCGGTCCTTTATTATGTCAAGTGGAATGATAAGATGGAACAGGTAGTTTAATGAACAAGGGGATTTCTAGCTGTGTTATCACTGCTTGACCTCACAGCTGTACGGTGTTGCAATTTACCTCTGTCTGATAGAGGCCTGATATGTCCACCTTACGCTTCCCCTTAAAGAGAGACATCCTTCCTTTCTGCTGGAAGTTGCATTTGTTTTCCAATAATTCAATTATACAGCCTGTTTCTTCTCTTGTTCAATATGGTTTTGTTGCCATCCGAGAGAAAAGGACTGAATTCCGGGACACACTTTGTGAATAAGATACAAGGACATTCAGTAGGTTAAATCATTCCAGACATGTCTGCGTGGAAGAGGTTCATCTGATTCTGACAGAATTCAGGGATTCTGTCTCTGCAATTTCCCACTTTGTCAGATGATATTTGAGTTTGAGATTTACCTTATGACATAAGACAGCCTTTTTTATTATCTGAGTAGGAGTCTAACTGTGTGACATCACCAGAATCATGAGAAGACCTACTGTGCTCGTCAGGTTGACCTACTGTTTTCCATGGTAAGAAGTGACCTCCAGAGAGTGTGAGGACTGAGCTGAGTTGTCTGACTTGTGTCAGAAGAGGGATTAATTTAATCATTGTCGTCTCTGTTTGTTTTGAATCCTGAAGTAGTCTAACCGAACATGGGCGCATGTTTGAATCTAAATTGTATTGCATTGGAGTTGTATAGTCCATATTCTAATGAATGTCACTCAGTATGTCTTTACCTCAAATTAAGTTTTATTTTCAGTCTCTCAGTCAGACCACTTGTCCGGTGCCCATAGTACTCGGATATAAAGCTCATCAGAATGAATGCCCTGCATTTGGCAAGAGGGCTGTCGATGACTCTGCTTGTGCATACTGTACGTAATTATATCTCTACTATCAGCTTCTCTCCGTGGTGCCCCATGAAGGCTCCCACGTATGCTAGTGATCGTTATCCCTCTCTGGCTGTGGCTGTGTTGAAACAGGCTTTGGAGTGGGATTTGCCCGTATGTGGACAGTTTGGGCCGGCAGTGTGAAAGAGGCTTTAGTGTGATAAACTGCCCTGAAATGGTTGTCTGAGCTGCTTCCACAGTCAAACTATTTAAATAAAGCCATATTCATCCCCCGCCTGTGGAGTTGACATATTTCCAGTTCAGTAATGAAGCATTGATAGCAGGCCACGTCTAAAAATATATAAATTATATATATATATATACAAATAATGTAAATACCTCCACCAGCCTTTTGATAGCAACTCAATTCTGAGCATTTCATTTTAGCCAAACCCCATGCATATTAAAAGGGTGTTTATAAACCGTGTGAAAAATGTGTCTTCTCTTCTCAACAACATCAATAAATTGAGCATGTTGGACATCACAAAATAGCACTGAAGCTGTTCATGGAGACACTGCAGGAGGCAGAAATGTCTGTTTTTAAACTGGTGTTTATCTTAATCTGAAATCAGAGTTGACTAAACATGGAGCCTCAGATCAGGTTTAAGGCACAGTCTTGTGCTACCTGTAAAAAGAACATATGTACAAGATCCAATCAATGTGAAAATCAGTCAGGGCGTCTGGGAGCAGCATTACTGTGTACAGGATTATTTTTGCTCAGTCTGGTGGCCCCTGTGTTTGTTTGGGCCCTGAGCTTAGCGGGGCCATTGGGTGGTGTCTTCTGCTGCAGTCGCTCAGCCCTACACCCACCCAGCCTTCCATCACCCAGCAACTGCTAGCCTTCCCGGCCCTCCTGCCTGCCAGTCGGCCCCGTCTGCCTCCCTGAGAATGTGCTGTGCAGTGCCGGGGGATTTCTGAGGCTGCCAGGGCCTATCAGAGGGAGCAGCAAAGTGAGCTTCCCTGACAAAGTGAATATAGTAATTAGGGCTGATCCGTTGGCATGGCGCCCAACCCTGACTGACTGGCGTCTCCCACAGTTAATTATAGCCCTCCTGTTTAACACGACGCAGGGATATTTACCAGCCAGACAGCCCGTGAACCAACCAACGACAGAAGAGCGAGAGCTTCAGCCACCGACGCCTCCCCTTTTTTGCCCTCAAACCTGCCTATTGAGTTCAGAGGCGGGCCTGGTAATCCAGCCTGACTGAGGAATTTGGTGGGAGGATGGAAGGAGGACGGGAGGGGGAGGTCTGACTGACTGGCTCTCCCAGTCTACCACACAGCTCGGCAGGGGTGGTGATGATGTACGCCAAGGGGACTTCTCCTTAATGATTTTTAGCCGGACGTACTGTACTCTGTAGGGCAGCAGTCTGCCTGCATCATGTACTGTACTCTGTAGGGCAGCAGTATGCCTGCATCATGTACTGTACTCTGTAGGGCAGCAGTCTGCCTGCATCATGTACTGTACTCTGTAGGGCAGCAGTCTGCCTGCATCATGTACTGTACTCTGTAGGGCAGCAGTCTGCCTGCATCATGTACTGTACTCTGTAGGGCAGCAGTCTGCCTGCATCATGTACTGTACTCTGTAGGGCAGCAGTCTGCCTGCATCATGTACTGTA
Source organism: Oncorhynchus masou masou (assembly GCF_036934945.1). NCBI lineage: Eukaryota > Metazoa > Chordata > Actinopteri > Salmoniformes > Salmonidae > Oncorhynchus > Oncorhynchus masou. Next base: position 70,240,228 of record NC_088223.1, read on the forward strand.
CTCTGTAGGGCAGCAGTCTAGGGCAGCAGCCTGCATCATGTACTGTACTCTGTAGGGCAGCAGTCTGCCTGCATCATGTACTGTACTCTGTAGGGCAGCAGTCTGCCTGCATCATGTACTGTACTCTGTAGGGCAGCAGTCTGCCTGCATCATGTACTGTACTCTGTAGGGCAGCAGTCTGCCTGCATCATGTACTGTACTCTGTAGGGCAGCAGTCTGCCTGCATCATGTACTGTCCTCTGTAGGGCAGCAGTCTGCCTGCATCATGTACTGTACTCTGTAGGGCAGCAGTCTGCCTGCATCATGTACTGTACTCTGTAGGGCAGCAGTATGCCTGCATCATGTACTGTACTCTGTAGGGCAGCAGTATGCCTGCATCATGCACTGTACTCTGTAGGGCAGCAGTCTGCCTGCATCATGCACTGTATCTGTAGGGCATGTACTGTACTCTGTAGGGCAGCAGTTTGCCTGCATCATATACTGTACTCTGTAGGGCAGCAGTCTGCCTGCATCATGGACTGTACTCTGTAGGGCAGCCGTCTGCCTGCATCATGTACTGTACTCTGTAGGGCAGCAGTCTGCCTGTATCATGTACTGTGCTCTGTAGGGCAGCAGTCTGCCTGTATCATGTACTGTGCTCTGTAGGGCAGCAGTCTGCCTAAATCAACCCACTCCCCCTACAAAGGTCAACCAACTCCCCCTAAATTATTTGTGTTTTAGATGCATGCTAAATGAGTGGGTGAGCGAACACTAACTGAGTATTACAGAGATGTATTCATTGAGGGAACATTATCCGTTGCCCGGGCGTAAATGTGAGTGAGGGTCGTTTGTTAATGTGTGAGGGGTTCATCAGAGAGCCACGGCGTCAGTGACGCACACCATCACACCAGCGAATTACCCATTTCTCTGACCCTTTCTCTCTCCATGAGCCCCTGTCTCTGGGAGACTCTGTGAAAAGAGGGGCCTCCTCCACCCCTTCTACACCCGGCTGTAAATCTGAATTCCAGCTTCTCTCAAAGACCCCAAAAGGAATGGAAATGGTCCCAACAATATAACTAATCCCTATGGAACTTTCCCACGCAAAGAATCTGCTTACCCTCATTAAGCCCCATTCACTTTTAATTCATCATTAATTATTACAATTACTCTGAGCACTGTGCTCACAGAATACAGTGTACTGTTTGAAAGCCACTTAATGTAACTATATACCTAAATTAATTTCACAATATGCCACGATGCATTGAAAGATTATGCAAGATGATCTAATCTCGGTTATTGATTCTGTGCAGGCGAGTTGTACCTTATTTTGCATAGTCCGATGATGGGAAGCAGCTCTTAGCAGTGATGGGCTTAGAGCCCTTTGCCCCCAAAGGTGTGGAGCACATGCAACTGGGGGAGTCAGTCGCAGGTGAGTCTATGGTGTTTCCCACAGCACTCCCTTCATCTTCTATCAGGAGCGGCCATTTTGTGCCAAATGCACCAAGCGCATGTCCCAGTGTGCCTACAATAAAACACAGGAACTTGTGGACTGCTGATGCGTTTGCCATCAAATGCCCAAACTCATTTGAAGTCTCTCCCTCTTTTTTTTAAGCTCACTTGTTTAATGCACTGGTACATTGCATATCTGCCTCAAGGATTTGGTCCATCTGGTCAGCTAATGCTGGGGTTGATGGAAGAGTGGAACTGACAGGAGTTGAGCACATGCCATCTCATCACCTCTGGGGATCTGTGATTAGCTAGCTGCTTTCCACAGGCTCTCTGGGACAGAAAGAGGATTGCTTGTTGGGTTTGGAGGACCGTGGGGAGACAGATGGGCATGGGGCATCCCTCACTGCATCCTCGCTCTCTGATAGCATTCAGTACAAGACCCTGGACGCCAGCCTAGTCATCATGCCATCCTACTACTGGATGAGGCTAAATGAAGGTTCTCTCCATTTTGGTTCCTATGAAAGCATCTATTTTGGCTCCAGTTTCCCTTGGTGGTTTTGCCCGTTGTATCATGTACTCTGATGGCAGTAAATCAACAATGGTAGCAATCATTGTTCCACATGAGGGTGGTCTCCGAGTGCTTACATTACAAACTAAGGTGTGGGGCCTCTTTATGCTAGCAGCTACATGTACATATGTGGCATTACTGGCATCTCAAATGAGATCATTTAACTCCCATTCAACATATCTTGGTTTAATTGCTTTCCCTCTACATAAAACAGATCGTTAGTTATTATTGTGTTCCAAAGCCAGACACATGGCATTTCCCCCCCACTCGTATGCAAGGAAGGTTGGTATTACATGAGAACCTTGTGGTAACCTCTCCATGCCCTTGCGTAAATGAAAAATCCACCCACTGACAGACAATAACAACGTGGCACCCACTTTAAATTAAAGCAGCCCATCACCACACTAGATAGAGGGGGGCGACTGGGGAGCTTTGAGTCCAAATGAAGAGGAGGGGGCCTGAGTAGATCAGGCGATTAGAGTAGGGGGAAATTGGATATGGTCCCGCTAGGCCCCGGCTAGCCCCCCAGTGCGGGGGGGGGGGGAATGATTGCAGAGCACAAGGCCATTAGACAGACAGCAACTGGGAATAGGCCTCTCCCTCTGGAATTAAGCCACTCTCCCCGGCCCCCTATCCCAGCATGCAGAGGGAGCCTGGCCATCCGTCTTCCTATGACATCAGATCTGTCACTACTACTCCCCCCCCCCCATTCCAACAGGTAAGACCCTGGATATCCACTAATTCAGCAGGATGCTGTTCAGTATTAGATGAAGGAGCTCATAATATACTCAAGCACACATGCTGCATGGGCATATAAGGACTGCACAATTTGGGCAAAAAATCTAATTGCGGTATAGATCAAAACACTTGGGTGAACTGTTGGAATCATTGAAATACAATGATTTATATTAATAAGAAGCAAAGTGGAAAGCAGCATAGTTTTTGTTTGGAACAATCTGGTGGCTTCATTTGACCTAACAGAACAGCCTGCAAACTTATAGTAAAACTAACAGTGGGGAGGAGGAACCGAACTGTTTGTGTGATGAATATCGCACATGTCATTATTATGATTTCGATGTGAATTTGATTAATTGTGCGCGTATGCACACGCAGTTTGTACCCATACACGCACACACAATTACTTTCCTCAAGATTTGTGATCAAATTTGACCATCATTTGAGGTGAGATTTGTTTGTTTTGTCGTTCTAGGAGAGACATGATTTTGTGTGCCTTGGTGTTTGTTTGTTTACCTTGAATTCTTAACACTTCACATACATAGCAACCAAGACGTTTATCCATATTTGTGGGTGTGAAAAAGAAGGCACTACTCGAAACCCCTTGGGAGTGTGTCTTAGAGTCTGTGCTTGTCTTTTTTAAATATGCCATTTCAAGTTACCAAGGCTATCATTTATCTTTTTAATGAATTGTTTGTTTGTTTTGCATTTGTATGTCTTTATATGTGTCTGGCAGTGTCTGTTTCTTTGTATGTCTGCTTTTGGAAGTGTGTTCCTTTGTCTGGGTCGTGCGTGCGTGCGTGCCTGCGTGTGTGTGCGTGCGTGTGTGTGGTCACATCCTCACCCCCTCCTTCCCCTTTGCTTCGTTGTGCTGCGTTTCCCTCTGTGGGTGGTCGACGGGCGCGAGGCGCAGGCTTGCCCAGAGATCGAGTTTCAAGGCGGGTGGGAGGGAGGCTGGCTTCTGTCACTCAGAGGAAGCTCAGAGCTCTGTCAGGGCCGTCCCTCCCTCCACTCATACGCTACAGACACGCACACAGGCACACGCACTACACACACCCCGCGTCACCACTGCACTCCCCCGGCCCGGGATCTATTTACACAGGCTCCTCTTACAGCCAGTCAACGGTGTGCTTGCCTTTCCTGTGCTTTTCATCACCAGTCCACCGCAGACCCACTCTGGCCCCCATGTGTCCCCACTCACTGACGACCTCTCTGTCTGTCTCTCTATCCTTTTTCTTTCATTCTGTCTTTGTTGTTCCTTCTCTCTCTCACACACACAACTGCAACCCCCTTTCTTTTTGTCTCTCCCTGTGTCTCTTCCTTATATCTACGCTGAATTAAAATAGAAATGCAACATGTAAAGTGTTGGTCCCATGTTTCATGAGCTTAAATAAAACATCCCAGAAATGTTCCATACGCACAAAAAGCTTATTTCTCTCAGATTTTGTGCACAAATTTGTTTACATCCCTGTTAGTGAGCATCTCTCCTTTGCCTGTCAGGTGGATGGATTATCTTGGCAATGTCAAGTAGCTTATTAAACAGCATGATCACTACAGGTGCACGTTGTGCTGGGGAAGATAAAGGCCATTCTAAAATGTGCAGTTTTGTCACACGACAATGCCACAGATGTCTCAAGTTTTGAAGGAGCGTGCAATTGGCATGCTGACTGCAGGAATGTCCACCAGAGCTGTTGCCAGAGAATTTAATGTTAATTTGTTCTACCATAAGCTGCCTCAACGTCATTTTAGAGAATTTGTCCAACCGGCCTCACAACCACAGACCACGTGTATGGCGTTGTGTGGGCTAGTGGTTTGCTGATGTCAACGTTGTGAACAGCGCGCCCCATGGGGTGGTGGTGGGTTTATGGTATGGGAAGGCATAAGCTATAACAATGAAAACAATTGCATTTTATCTATGCAATTTGAATGCACCCACTAACTCCATGTCTCTCATTAAACACTTTAAGGTTGGCCTCAGAAAAGTAGGCTATATGAGAGGATGGTTGGTACTGCCCATATACACCATTTGGTTCCTGTGACGGGATCCTGAGGCCCATTGTCGTGCCGCTCATCCGCCACCATCCCCTCATGTTTCAGCATGATAATGTATGACCCCAAGTCACAAGGATCTGTACACAATTCCTGGAAGCTAAAAATGTCCCAGTTCTGCAATGGCCTGCATATTCACCAGACATGTCACCCATTGAACATGTTTCAGATGCTCTGGATCGACGTGTATGACAGCATGTTCCAGTTCCCGCCAATATCCAGCAACTTCCCACAGCCATTGAAGAGGACTGGGACAACATTCCACAGGCCACAATCAACAGCCTGATCAACTCTATGCGAAGGAGATGTCACATTACATGACTGGTCACACCATATACTGACTAATTTTCTCATCCACGCCCCTAACTTTTCTTTTTAAAGGAATGTGAAATCTATAGATTAGGGCCTACTGAATTGATTTCAATAGACTGTTCTTTGAAATTGTTGCATGTATATTTTTGTTCAGTATATGTCTCAGTTATTTGTTTTCTCTTCTCGCTCCCTTTCTTCCATGCTCCAGTCAGTCAATCAGTGGTCAGGATTAGGTGTCTGGCCCTAATGCTCCCCGGCCTCATGTTACAGGGTGCTGCTGCGACTGCAGTGCACCCACTAACCCCATGTCTCTCATTAAACACTTTAAGGTTGGCCCCAGAAAAGTTTTTCAGGCTAGCTAAAGACAAAACTCTATATTGTATCAAACCTAAAGATGCATACAGAAATCAATCATATTTTCAATCAAATGTATTTATAAAGACACATGTCACAAAGTGCTATACAGAAATCCAGCCTAAAACCCCAAACAGCAAGCAATGCAGATGCATGGTGGCTAGGAACAACTCCCTAGAAAGGCAGGAACCTAGAGAGGAACCAGGCTCTGAGGGTTGACCAGTCCTCCTCTGGCTGTGCTGGGTGGAGATTATAAGAGTACATGGCCATTAAGGCCAGATTGTTCTTCAAGATGTTCAAATGTTCATAGATGACCAACAGTTTCAAATAATATTCACAGTGGTTGTAGAGGGTGGAACAGGTCAGTACCTCAGGAGTAAATGTCAGGTTTTTGTGTGTTTTTTTTAACCTTTATTTTACTAGACAGTTAATAAGAACACATTCTTATTTTCAATGACGGCCTAGGAACAGTGGGTTAACTGCCTGTTCAGGGGCAGAACGACAGATTTGTACCTTGTCAGCTCGGGGATTTGAACTTGCAACCTTTCGGTTACTAGTCCAACACTCTAATCTCTAGGCTACCCTGCCGCCTTTACATAGCCAAGCATTCAGAGAGAGAGAGAGCGCAAGGTAGCACATCCGGTGAAATTGCCTTTGGAAGAGGTTTGATGTTCAATGTCCATTAATTATTTATCCACTCCTTTTTCTCAGACTGTATGGCTGAGCTCTGTTTGGTGCGTTTTCTATACAGTACCAGTCAAAAGTTTGGACACCTTCTCATTCCAGGGTTTTTCTTTTTTACTATTTTCTACATTGTAGAATAATAGTGAAGACATCAAAGCTATGAAATAACACATATGGAATAATGTCGTAACCAAACAAGTGTTACACAAATCAAAATATATTTTATATTTGAGATTCTTCGAAATAACCACCGTTTGCCATGATGACCGCTTTGGTATTCTCTCAACTATTTCATAAAGAAAATAAAGAAAAACCCTTACAAAGGTAGGTGTGTCTAAACTTTTGACTGTGTGTGTGTGTGTGTGTGTGTGTGTGTGTGTGTGTGTATATACTGCTCAAAAAAATAAAGAGAACACTTAAACAACACAATGTAACTCCAAGTCAATCACACTTCTGTGAAATCAAACTAACTGTCCACTTAGGAAGCAACACTAATTGACAATAAATTTCACATGCTGTTGTGCAAATGGAATAGACAACAGGTGGAAATTATAGGCAATTAGAAAGACACCCCCAATAAAGGAGTGGTTCTGCAGGTGGTGACCACAGACCACTTCTCAGTTCCTATGCTTCCTGGCTGATGTTTTGGTCACTTTTGAATGCTGGCGGTGCATTCACTCTGGTGGTAGCATAAGACGGAGTCTACAACCCACACAAGTGGCTGAGGTAGTGCAGCTCATCCAGGATGGCACATCAATGCGAGCTGTGGCAAGAAGGTTTGCGGTGTCTGTCAGCGTAGTGTCCAGAGCATGGAGGCGCTACCAGGAGACAGGCCAGTACATCAGGAGACGTGGAGGAGGCCGTAGGAGGGCAACAACTCAGCAGCAGTACCACTACCTCCGCCTTTGTGCAAGGAGGAGCACTGCCAGAGCCTTGCAAAATGACCTCCAGCAGGCCACAAATGTGCATGTGTCTGCTCAAACGGTCAGAAACAGACTCCATGAGGGTGGTATGAGGGTCCGACGTCCACAGGTGGGGGTTGTGCTTACAGCCCAACACCGTGCAGGACGTTTGGCATTTGCCAGAGAACACCAAGATTGGCAAATTCGCCACTGGCGCCCTGTTCTCTTCACAGATGAAAGCAGGTTCACACTGAGCACATGTGACAGACGTGACAGAGTCTTGAGACGCCATGGAGAACGTTCTGCTGTCTGCAACATCCTCCAGCATGACCGGTTTGGCAGTGGGTCAGTCATGGTGTGGGGTGGCATTTCTTTGGGGGGCCGCACAGCCCTCCATGTGCTCGCCAGAGGTAGCCTGACTGCCATTAGGTACCGAGATGAGATCCTCAGACCCCTTGTGAGACCATATGCTGGTGCGGTTGGCCCTGGGTTCCTCCTAATGCAAGACAATGCTAGACCTCATGTGGCTGGAGTGTGTCAGCAGTTCCTGCAAGAGGAAGGCATTGCTGCTATGGACTGGCCCGCCCGTTCCCCAGACCTGAATCCATTTGAGCACATCTGGGACATCATGTCTCGATCCATCCACCAACGTCACGTTGCACCACAGACTGTCCAGGAGTTGGCGGATGCTTTAGTCCAGGTCTGGGAGGAGATCCCTCAGGAGACCATCCGCCACCTCATCAGGAGCATGCCCAGGCAGTGTAGGGAGGTCATACAGGCACGTGGAGGCCACACACACTTCTGAGCCTCATTTTCACTTGTTTTAAGGACATTACATCAAAGTTGGATCAGCCTGTCGTGTGGTTTTCCACTTTAATTTTGAGTGTGACTCCAAATCCAGACCTCCATGGGTTGATAAATTTGATTTCCATTCATAATTTTTGTGTGATTTTGTTGTCAGCACATTCAACTATGTAAAGAAAAAAGTATTTCATAAGAATATTTCATTCATTCAAGATCTAGGATGTGTTATTTTAGTGTTCCCTCTAATTTTTTTGAGATGTCTGTCTATCTGTCTGTCTGTCAGTCTGTCTGTCTGTCTGATATCCTAAAAGTACGTACCTAATATTTCATCATATACATTAATATATTTACACAAACGTACATGGAGCTCTGTAAGTTCTGTCTTTTATACAAATATGTCCAAGTCGGCTCTAATATACCGGCCCCGAAATGTGAACTGCTCTGAATGCACAACAATGACTTAATATTCAAACGTAGAGCCAATTCACAAAACATTCCAGAATGTTACCAGAACACTATTACAGTTCATAGCTATATACAAGGTCCCATATAGGAAAAGAGTCCATAGATCTCAGTCTGAGTTGAAGTGTTCAGGTGTTCAACTTCCAAAAAATGTCAAAAGGTTTCGTCCAAAAATGTATGACTACGACATCAAAGAATGTAAGAGTACGACATCAGCGAATCAGAGGTGCACATGATTCAAAGATGGAGCTGTGTTTGTGTGTTTCTCACTCTGCCGCCTCCAGGAGCAGACAGTTTATTGATAGGTCTCTGTAAGATATTGGTCTTGGTCTTAACCATGACGCTCCGGACAAGACCATTGGCCCCTTGCAAAGCCTCAACCACACAACCCATTCGCCAAGAGATCCTTGGGGTGGTGTCATCGACGATTACAACAAGTTCACCAGGACTGAAGTTTCCCTTAGTTTTGTTCCACTTGTTCCACTCCTGCATAAGTGGAAGATACTCCCTGATCCATCTCTTCCAGAATAGGTCAGTGATACTGTCAGAGCAGCTCACAGATTACTGCACCTGTACATAGCCCACCTATAATTTAGCCCAAACAACTACCTCTTTCCCTACTGTATTTTATTTATTTATTTATTTTGCTCCTTTGCACCCCATTATTTTTATTTACACTTTGCACATTCTTCCATTGCAAATCTACCATTCCAGTGTTTTACTTGCTATATTGTATTTACTTTGCCACCATGGCCTTTTTTTGCCTTTACTTCCCTTATCTCACCTCATTTGCTCACATCGTATATAGACTTGTTTATACTGTATTATTGACTGTATGTTTGTTTTACTCCATGTGTCGTTGTATGTGTCTAACTGCTTTGCTTTATCTTGGCCAGGTCGCAATTGTAAATGAGAACTTGTTCTCAACTTGCCTACCTGGTTAAATAAAGGTGAAATAAAAAATAAATAAATATATTGTACTTGCTTCCATCTCCTTTGTGAGTATATGTCGCTTCTCTGGAATTTTCCTGGTGGCAGGACTGGCTTTGATTTCAGATGAAGCAGATGGTTTGTCGTCAGGGGTTCTAGATCATTAGGGTCATTTGTTAGTTGTGATTGGTCTGTCGTTCATAATCGCCTCAACTTCACACAAGGCTGTCTGCAAAGCCTCATCATCCAGTACTTGCTCTTTAAGGACTGATTAGAGGATATTTTGAATAGATCGACCTCTCCCATACCCCCCCCCCCCATGGTGGGCTCCAGAGGGATGGTTGAATGACCATGTCACTCCTTCCTTCAGTAATTTGTTTTGAATCTTGTTGTGATCCAGCTCTTTCAGAGCTTCTCCTAGCTCTCTGTGTGTTCCAACAAAGTTGGTGCCATTGTTTGTTCTGATACTTGATACTGGGCCCCTTCGACAGATAAACCTGCACAGGGCATTGATGCAGGAATCAGTATCCAGATAACAAGCAACTTCTAGATGGACAGCTAGACTCACAAGGCAAGTAAAGATCACATCATACTGCTTCACATGAATGCAGGCTTGCTTAACCTCTATGGGGCCAAAGAAATCTATGCCCACATGGGTGAAAGGCGGCAAATCAGGTGACACCCGATCTTGTGGAAGGTTGGCCAGCTTCTGTTCTCCAGCTCTAGCTTGCATCCGTCTGCAGAAGACACAGCTCTTAAGGATCTTCTTTGCTAAGGATTTGGCACAGGGTATCCAATATCACTGGCGAAGTCTAGAAAGCATGTGACCTCTCCCAGAGTGGCCAACGTGCTCATGGATGTGGAGTAAGATCAGTCTGGAGTTGTAGGAGTCTTTGGGCAGGATGATAGGATTCTTTAGTTCCGGTAGGCATAGCAGCGTTGCTTAACCTTCCTCCCACTCTGAATGCCATTGTCAACAATTGGATCAAGCTTACAGATTGAGACGCTTCTCTTGGCATATTGTTTTCCTTTCACAACTTGTGCAATTTCTTGTTTAAAGTGCTGTCGTTACTCAAATCGAATGTTGACATTTTCTGCTTCATCTAGGTCATCCACAGACACTTTCTTTTCCAAACGTTAGTTTGAACTTGTCAATTTGTTCCTTCGGGAGTTTGTTAGACTCTGATCTGATCCTGGATCAGTTTGTGTGAGAAGTTTCCTTTTCTTGCTGAACTGTAGAAGAAGTCTCTTCAGTTTCAGCATCCAGGCAACTGTTTTCTTCAAGCTGTTCCATGTTGAATAGTACAAAAATAATTTTGCTGATTGGACTCTTTTCTTCCACACTTGTACTGTTTACGATGACGTCTTTTCTCACCTCTGGATCATCCGGAGGGAGGGAGCCAAGCTCCTTGGCGACTTTCGGCCATTGTGTTTCTGTTTTTTTCCAGGAATTCTGGTCCTTGGCGTCATCTTTTTGAGTTCAGGAAAGTTTCAACATGTAATCCTCTTGTGGCATCATCGGCTGGGTTGTGTTTGGAGTTCAAATACCTCCACTATTTTGCTTTCGATAGGTCAAGGATCATAGCAACCCTATTAGCCACAAAGGTATGGAATCTCTTGGTATCGTTGCGGATGTATTTTAGCACAGACTGGCTGTCTGTCCAGAAAGTTGACTCCTCAAGTTCAATCTGGAGCTCCAACCTTAACATCCTGTCCACTCGCACTGCCAATGTTGCTGCGGCAAGTTCCAGTCTGGGGATTGTCATCTGCTTGAGTGGAGTCACCCTTGATTTCCCCAGTATGAATGAGATGTGGACCATAAGTAGCTTGCCGTGCCGTAACCTTGTTCACTTGCGTCACCGAAGTGATGCAGCTGTGCGGTCTTGTCCTGACCAAAGTTCTCAGGCATCATACACCTGTCAATCTGGAATCTGGACAGCTGGTCCAGCTCTGAGAGCCATCTCTTCCATGAAATAGAGTGTTCTTCAGGGATGACTTCATCCCATCCACACTTGAGCTTGCAGAGCACTTGAAGAATTTGCTTTGCCTTTAATACGAATGGGGCGAGGAAACCTAATGGATCATCAATAGAGCTGAATGTTGAAAGAATACCTCTTCTTGTAAGGGTCTGTTCTTGACAGTGACTCGGAAGGTAAACGCATCACTTTCAATGTTCCATCGGATTCCAAGTGCTCTTTCAACAAGCAGCTTTTCTCTGTCCAGGTCCAGTTCTTTTATCTGCTTGGCTTTATGTTCATCAGGGATAGAAGCCAGCACAGCACGGTTGTTGCTGACCCACTTGGTCAATTTGAACCCACCCTGAGAGCACACATCCCTGAGGCTTTTTGTGAGAGCTATGGCTTGTTCTTCTGTGGCCATTGACTTGAGGCAGTCATCAACATAGAAGTTGGACTTGACTGTTTGAATCACCTCTTTATCGTACCTCTCACAGTCTTTTGCACAACTTGGAGAGGTTATTGCACTGAAAAGATGTACCGTCATTCTGTACTCCTCCAATGTTTTGTTAGTATCACCGTCCGGCCACCATAGGTATCTCATCTTCATGGACACGTACTTGATGGAACATTCCTTCAATGTCTGCCATCATGGCAATGTGCTCTTGCCGAAATCTTAGCAAGACTCCTATAATCGAATTTGCCAGGTCAGGGCCTTGAAGGAGTTCACTGTTGAGAGATGTGCCTTTTATAGGATGATGAACAGTCAAACACCACTCGTATTGTTCCTTTGCGCTTATGGTGAACGCCATGGTGTGGTATGTACCATACCTTTCCTTTCTCTCTGAGATGCTGTTCTTGTGATACCTTCTCGGCGTAACCTTTTATCATCTCTTCAATGAAGCCTTTACTCTGCAGCGTAACCTTTGCACTTCTTGAACTTCTTGATAATATTTAGAGCCCAATGCTTTGCCATGTCACGGTTGTTTGGCAGGACTTCATCTTTGTTGCAAATGGCAACGATAAGTAGTAGTGACAGTATCAAGCTCCATAACCCTCAAAAAATATCGATCCTCAGCTGACATCTCACTTTTCTCTTCATACTCTCTCTCTCAGGGAAGTCATGGTTGTACTGATTTACCAGAAGAACCCCCAGGTCGGCCATTGAGATACGATTGGCCATCACTGAAGGACGCCCAGATTCCTCTGCCATGGCACAATTGTTAAGAGGACCATTCATCACCCATCCGAAGAGGGTTTTCACTGCATACGGTCCGTTGCCTTGGCTATTTTTGATTTGCTAGGGTCCCATTGCCTTTGGAGTATTTACGCCAATCAGGAGTTCGACGTTGGCATCAATCTCCTTCAACTGAACCTTTTTCAGGTATGGCCACCTTCTGAGATCTTTCTGAGTGGGAATGTTCTCTCTTGTCACTGGGATTTTATTCTGGGTGTAGACCTTTGGTAATGCAAGAAATGTGTTGCCTTCCACGTTGCCAATCTCTAATCCAGATATCTCAAAGCTCTTGGTAGGACTCTCCTGCCCCATTGTGTGTAGCAGAATTTCAGTCTCACTGCCTTTAGCTTTCAGCTGCCTCATGAGTCTCTCCGTACAAAATGTTGCTGAGCTACCAAAATCGAGAAACGCATAGGTTAACACAGACTTGCTTCCATTTGCCACCTTTACTTGAGCTGGCACAATTGCATGTGCACAATCTGTACCGGCCCCGGTATCTTCATCAGCTTCCAGTGAAACAAGAGCACTGCTGACAGTCTCCTCCCGCTTTACTGCTACACCCCTCGTATCTGCCTTTTGATATCTAAATCTTTCTCTTCCTTCAATGTGCAGGATAGTGGGGTGCTTTCTTTGACAGCTCTGACAGGTCATCCTTCTTTTACATTCTCTGCTTAAGTGTCCTCTCATCAAACAGCCAAAACAAAGGCCTCTTGGTCGCAGAAACTCAACCTTGGATTCGTGTGGCTGTGTCTTCACTTGTTGGCAGTCGACCAATAAATGCTCACCAGCACAAAATACACATGAGATACTGGAAGCATCAGAATTGTAGGTTCCTGGTCTCTTTACTTTGAATGTTTGTTTTTTTAGAGGTTTTTCAGAGTCACAATCGGCCACAACAGTTACTGCAGTGGTAAAGCTGCTTCCCCTACTCTTGGACTGCTGTTTAAAGTCGGCTTCTGTTTTGGTTTCTAAAAACTTTTTGTTGGGCAATCAACGGAACCTGCAGTATTTTGGACTGTTTTTCCATGAACGTCACAAGGTCACTGAACTGGGCCCTCAGGTGGCTTCTCTCTAAAATATCGCATGCTGTAGACCTCCATTTTTCCTTTACTTTGTAGGGAAGTTTTGACATGATCAACTTTATGTTGGAGGGAAGATTAAGCTCTTCCATGTTCTGTAGGTCTTGCATAGCGTTACAGCAACCTCTAGATAGAGTGTATAGCCACCCAGTCCCTTTCCATTATCCGGTTTGATGTTTGTCCAGTTCCAAACTTTTTCCATGTAAGCAGTGTTGACTTTGATTTCATTGCCAAAGTGTTCCTTTAACAACCTCTTAGCCTCTGCATAGCCTCTTCTGGCTTTCATATGCAGAAAACTACGTACCAGATCCTTGGGCTGACCAGAGGTGTACTGTTCCAGGTAATAAAGCCTATCCTGTGTGTATATGAATATGTGTGTGTGTGTGTGTGTGTGTGTGTGTGTGTGTGTGTGTGTGTGTGTGTGTGTGTGTATATATAATATATATATACTGCTCAAAAAAATAAAGGGAACACTGAAACAACACAATGTAACTCCACGTCAATGACACTTCTGTGAAATCAAACTGTCCACTTAGGAAGCAACCCTGATTGACAATACATTTCACAACCTGTTTTGCAAATGGAATAGACAACAGGTGGAAATTATAGGCAATTAGCAAGACGCCCCCAATAAAGGAGTGGTTCTGCAGGTGGTGACCACAGACCACTTCTCAGTTCCTATGTTTCCTGGCTGATGTTTTGGTCACTTTTGAATGCTGGCGGTGCTTTCACTCTAGTGGTAGCATGAGACGGAGTCTACAACCCACACAAGTGGCTCAGGTAGTGCAGCTCATCCAGGATGGCACATCAATGCGAGCTGTGGCAAGATGGTTTGCTGTGTCTGTCAGCGTAGTGTCCAGAGCATGGAGGAGACAGGCCAGTACATCAGGAGAGGAGGACAGGCCAGTACATCAGGAGGAGCAGGAGGAGCACTGCCAGAGCCCTGCAAAATGACCACCAGCATATGGTCTCACAAGGGGTCTGAGGATCTCATCTCGGTACCTAATGGCAGTCAGGCTAACGAGCACATGATGATCGGATGGCAGGAGACCCTAAAGCATCCGCCAACTCCTCCGCCTGGATTGTGTCCCAAGGATGGAGGTCAGGAGCCAGAGCATCAATGCCTTCCTCTTGCAGAAAGCACCTCCAGCCACAAAATGACCACCAGCATATGGTCTCACAAGGGGTCTGAGGATCTCATCTCGGTACCTAATGGCAGTCAGGCTACCTCTGGCGAGCACATGGAGGGCTGTGCGGCCCCCCAAAGAAATGCCACCCCACACCATGACTGACCCACCGCCAAACCGGTCATGCTGGAGGATGTTGCAGTCAGCAGAACGTTCTCCATGGCGTCTCAAGACTCTGTCACGTCTGTCACGTGCTCAGTGTGAACCTGCTTTCATCTTTGAAGAGAACAGGGCGCCAGTGGCAAATTTGCCAATCTTGGTATTCTCTGGCAAATGCCAAACGTCCTGCACGGTGTTGGGCTGTAAGCACAACCCCCACCTGTGGACGTCGGGTCCTCATACCACCCTCATGGAGTCTGTTTCTAACCGTTTGAGCAGACACATGCACATTTGTGGCCTGCTGGAGGTCATTTTGCAAGGCTCTGGCAGTGCTCCTCCTTGCACAAAGGCGGAGGTAGTGGTCTTGCTGCTGAGTTGTTGCCCTCCTACGGCCTCCTCCACGTCTCCTGATGTACTGGCCTATCTCTTGGTAGCGCCTCCATGCTCTGGACACTACGCTGACAGACACAGCAAACCTTCTTGCCACAGCTCGCATTGATGTGCCATCCTGGATGAGCTGCACTACCTGAGCCACTTGTGTGGGTTGTAGACTCCGTCTCATGCTACCACCAGAGTGAAAGCACCGCCAGCAATCAAAAGTGACCAAAACATCAGCCAGGAACAATAGGAACTGAGAAGTGGTCTGTGGTCCCCACCTACAGAACCACTCCTTTACTGGGGGTGTCTTGCTAATTGCCTATAATTTCCACCTGTTGTCTATTCCATTTGTGAAATTTATTGTCAATCAGTGTTGCTTCCTAAGTGGACAGTTTGATTTCACAGAAGTGTGATTGACTTGGAGTTACATTGTGTTGTTTAAGTGTTCCCTTTATTTTTTTGAGCAGTGTGTGTGTGTGTGTGTGTGTGTGTGTGTGTGTGTGTGTGTGTGTGTGTGTGTGTGTGTGTGTGTGTATTTTCATACTCATACAGTGGGGCAAAAAAGTATTTAGTAAGCCACCAATTGTGCAAGTTCTCCCACTTAAAAAGATGAGTGAGTCCTGTTATTCTCCTCATTGGTACACTTCAACTATGACAGACAAAATGAAAAAAAAAATCCAGAAAATCACATTGTAGGATTTTTTATGAATTTATTTGCAAATTATGGTGGAAAATAAGTATTTGGTCACCTACAAACAAGCAAGAATTCTGGCTCTCACAGACCTGTAACTTCTTCTTTAAGAGGCTCCTCTGTCCTCCACTCGTTACCTGTATTAATGGCACCTGTTTGAACTTGTTATCAGTATAAAAGACACCTGTCCACAACCTCAAACAGTCACACTCCAAACTCCACTATGGCCAAGACCAAAGAGCTGTCAAAGGACACTAGAAACAAAATTGTAGACCTGCACCAGGCTGGGAAGACTGAATCTGCAATAGGTAAGCAGCTTGGTTTGAAGAAATCAACTGTGGGAGCAATTATTAGGAAATGGAAGACATACAAGACCACTGATAATCTCCCTCGATCTGGGGCTCCACGCAAGATCTCACCCCGTGGGGTCAAAATGATCACAAGAACTGTGAGCAAATATCCCAGAACCACACGGGGGGACCTAGTGAATGACCTGCAGAGAGCTGGGACCAAAGTAACAAAGCCTACCATCAGTAACACACTACGCCGCCAGGGACTCAAATGCTGCAGTGCCAGACGTGTCCCCCTGCTTAAGCCAGTACATGTCCAGGCCCATCTGAAGTTTGTTAGAGAGCATTTGGATGATCCAGAAGAAGATTGGGAGAATGTCAGATGAAACCAAAATATAACTTTTTGGTAAAAACTCAACTCGTCGTGTTTGGAGGACAAAGAATGCTGAGTTGCATCCAAAGAACACCATACCTACTGTGAAGCATGGGGGTGGAAACATCATGCTTTGGGGCTGTTTTTCTGCAAAAGGACCAGGACGACTGATCCGTGTATAGGAAAGAATGAATGGGGCCATGTATCGTGAGATTGATGAAAACCTCCTTCCATCAGCAAGGGCATTGAAGATGAAACGTGGCTGGGTCTTTCAGGATGACAATGATCCCAAACACACCGCCCGGGCAACGAAGAAGTGGCTTTGTAAGAAGCATTTCAAGGTGCTGGAGTGGCCTAGCCAGTCTTCAGATCTCAACCCCATAGAAAATCTTTGGAGGGAGTTGAAAGTCCGTGTTGCCCAGCAACAGCCCCAAAACATCACTGCTCTAGAGGAGATCTGCATGGAGGAATGGGCCAAAATACCAGCAACAGTGTGTGAAAACCTTGTGAAGACTTACAGAAAACGTTTGACCTCTGTCATTGCCAACAAAGGGTATATAACACTATTGAGTATTGAGATAAGTATTTGGTCAATAACAAAAGTTTATTTTCCACCATAATTTGCAAATTAATTAATTAAAAATCCTACAATGTGATTTTCTGGATTTTGTTTCTCATTTTGTCTGTCAATAGTTGAAGTGTACCTATGATGAAAATTACAGGCCTCTCTCATCTTTTTAAGTGGGAGAACTTGCACAATTGGTGGCTGACTAAATACTTTTTTGCCCCACTGTATACACTCACACAGAGGAGGTGCATAAATCCTTCTGGCTCCTCTGAATGAAATCTGTGCGTCACAGAGTTCAAGGTCGCAGTGATTATTACAGTGCTAAATGCAGTGTCTCTTTTGGGAAGACTCTTCAGAATCCATTAGCATGAAACACAGGCAGTTAAACGGCCCCTCGGGTGGGCCGCCCGAAAAGTCACAAGCGCTCTACCTCGGAGGAGAGAATGTGTAAAAACCTGCCGGTACTTTCTCAAAGTCACTGTGAACTTCAGAATGTTGGACTTTTCGAAGGACACATGGTTAGCAGTTCAAATTAAACGCTTCGCATGAGTTTTTTAAAGTTATAATTCTCCATTTTGTTTGGATAGAGATTGTGTTTCTGCTAAAATAGCACTAGCTAGCTGTCTAGGTCCAGTGTGTAAGCACATTTGGAAACAACTTCAAGGCAGTTGGCTGCTTTGAGGTGCCTGAACTCGACAATTCACAGAAGACTGGGTCAGTTTAGACTTCAGGGATGTTGTGGTACGTGTGTGTGTCCGTGCATCTTGTGCGAGTAGGAGGTTTAGGTGTATGTGTGTTTTATTCATCCCACATTGTTGATGACTGGTCATGCCTACTGGACCGTCCATCAATGCCCCCCCCCCCTCCTCCAGCCACCATCTAGCCCCAACCCACAACCCTCTGTATCCAAAAAGCATAGTGCCATCTGCCATCCCCTCTTCCTCTGAGGTGGCATGGCCACAGGCTTTTAGCAAGGAACAACGCAGTATTTTCTTTCCAGCCCGAAACGCATGACTCATTGCCATCCCTGTTTGTTTGTGGATGTAATGGAATTTTGCTCTTTGCCGAATACAGTAACTCCATTATTATGAGTGATGATATTGTTTCTCGATATGGGAAAAAGAGCATTTACATTTTACACAGAACCGCAGCTATGATTATCCACCTGCTGCGGGTTTGTTTGGATACATACGGGTGTTAGGCGTTTCACACAAACACTAATATAAAGGCAAAATATGAGAGGTAGCACTTTTGCAAACAAAATGGCCACTGATCATTGATGTGGCTTTCGTTCTGCTGTTGTATCACCCCATGTTGTTTTTATATGCCTAGTGTTGTTTCAGCTTTATTTTACTGACACAGCTCAACAGAAAGAACAAAGTTGTACAGTATGTGTGTGCGTGTGGTATTAGCTACCCAAATGTAACCCACTCTGTCATATTCTGTATATGATTCCATAATCTGTAAGGTCGGTCATAAAACAAACTAGGTTTCTATTCTAAACCTATTCTAAGTAGGTTAGGGAAATTATTTCTGCTATTATGGTGTGTGTTAATGTCTTTACATGTGTGTGCGTGTGTGTTTATGTGGGTGGTATTTGAGACATTAAAGTGTGACAATGTGTACGTCTGTGTTAACGCACATGTGTTTGTGTGCAAGGCAAACATGTGTAATACTCTTGAGTACAGTATTAGTGCGCATGCATGAACACAAGGCAAACGTGATCGTATTAATGTGTGTGTGAGTGAGCACTGTACTGTGTGTGTGTGGCGGGGTTGCCAGCCCGGCCCAGCCTCCTCCTCCGTTTCTCATTACTGTGCTGATGAGTCAGTGTCTGTGAATGCAGCCATCCATGGAGGCGAAGAGTGACGTTAATGTGTTTACTCTGTGTTTGTTCTGTGTCTTTACAGCATGCCGCCGTGACCCTCTAATGGAGTCCAGGGCTCCAGTCCCGGCCTTGGCCCCTTCCCTCTTATTAAGTTTCTCTCCCTCTCTCTGGCCGTGTCCGAAATCTGGCTTGCCTACTACTTACTTAAACTGCACACTGTGTACGAATCATACTACATACTATTTAGAATGTACTGTAAAAAATGAATGCAGTGAGCAACAAATATCAACACACTAGGCTCCCCCTACTGAGAATGTGTCATCTAATGCGCCATTGCGTTGATTCCCGCCATTTGTTCATTTTGGTACAGCACGTCCCCTAAGGTGATTATCACCTGTTGTCAGGCACACGTAGGTCTCAAAATAATATTCTATTCCTCAGTAGTGTGCAGCGAATTCTATGAGATGAAAAGCCAAAATGATTATGCCATCCTGGTATCTCTCCTCTCTTCTCTCTCTTTGGACTTTGCCCAATTTAGAGGAATCCTCTGACATTTTTTGAGATGTCTCTTGGTTTTCAAGACACACCCCTGACCACTTACTTTGTCGACAAATAAAGAAAAGACTTTGCAGGGGGAAAGTGCAGCCGGTGCAGAAACGAAGCTCAGCGGCTCTCACTAGCTCACCTATTAGGCAGGTGTCAAGGTGCAGCAACGCTCCAGAGTTACTGGTAAACTTGGGAAGGGAGGGAGGAGTGGGGAGGTTGAAAGACATACTCTTTCTCTCCAAAGATACACACAAGGTCAGACCCCTGTGCCAAGAATAAGCCCCAACTGCTGCTGGCCCCCCTCCTGACCTCAAGAGTGCATAAATTTATCCTTGGTTGAAAGAACTTGGCAACAAATGGTTTAACTTCTGGTTGCCAAGGGACACATAGGAAGCCCTCTAAGTCAAACCCCACAAAGATGTGAGTCGGGAGCTATCTGAGGTGGAGGTGAAAGATTGACTGAAAAGTGTTCCACTAGCAATAGCCCTTTTTATGGTTTTGATGGTTTGAAAACCCCAGAAGTGAACATCTTGTTACCATGGGGGGAAAAGCAATTGCTTGACAATTACTTCACTATTTACTTACCGACTGAAGCGAGAGACTTTCTTACCAAGCAGTCAATTTTCACAGCCAATTGTCTTTCCTCGATTAATATTTGACATTCATACACGCTCTCCCTTTGTAATTGCCCCCGTGATTGAAACAATTATACACTGCTGACATCATCGAAGGCTTATTACAATAATTGTATAGGACTTTGGGCGGTTGTGGTTTTCGCCGCCCAACAACGGCAGGTTGTGTGTTTATTTCCCTCCCTTCTGTCCCCCCGGTCGCTAGGACGTCTGTTGCGCTGCCTGCCGGCAATGCCCCAGTGCTCATTACTGATTTTAAGTTATGAATACCTGATAGCTCAAATTTATGTTTTATGTTGAGCTCTGCATGTAATTCACCCTCTGAGAATGGCGGTACGAAGATGTGTATACACACACATATTAGAGGTCGACCGACTATGATTTTTCAACGCCGATACCGATACTGATTATTGGAGGACCAAAAAAGCCGATACCGATTAATCGGACGATTTTATAAAAATAAATAAACAATTGTAATAATGACAATTACAACAATACTGAATGAACACTTATTTTAACTTAATATAATACATCAATAAAATAAATTTAGCCTCAAATAAATAATGAAGCGTATTCAATTTGGTTTAAATAATGCAAAAACAAAGTGTTGGAGAAGAAAGTAAAAGTGCAATATGTGCTATGTAAGAAAGCTAACGTTTCAGTTCCTTGCTCAGGACATGAGAACATATGAAAGCTGGTGGTTCCTTTTTTTTTTTGTAACAGTATTTTTTTTATTGGAATTTCACGTTTTTCACCCATATTAAGAGATAAAACAACAGAGACAAAGCAACAAAAAAACAGCACTCACTTACACATACCTACGTATATATACATACATACATACATACATACATACATACATACACACACACACACACACACACACACACACACATACGTACACCATTTTCCTCTTCCGGCTTGGTGCTTCTCTCACCCCATCCCCATCTTTGCGTCTCTCAATACATACATTTTAAACAAACTTACAAACAGAAATTAAACAAAAAAGCTCAGTTTAAACCAAGAGGTTAGCTTCCACACATGGAACGTACAGTGTAGTTCTGAAATACATAGATCCCCGCCATTCTTGCAGCATAATTGGTGGTTCCTTTTAACATGCGTCTTCAATATTTCCAGGTAAGCAGTTTTAGGTTGTAGTTATTATAGGAATTATAGGACTGTTTCCCTCTATTCCATTTGTATTTCATTAACCTTTGACTATTGGATGTTCTTATAGACACTTTCGTATTGCCAGTGTAACAGTATAGCTTCCGTCCCTCTCCTCGCTCCTCCCTGGGCTCGAACCAGCAACACAACGACAACAGCCACCATCGAAGCAGCGTTACCCATGCAGAGCAAGGGGAACAACTACAGTGCCTTGCGAAAGTATTCGGCCCCCTTGAACTTTGCGACCTTTTGCCACATTTCAGGCTTCAAACATAAAGATATAAAACTGTATTTTTTTTGTGAAGAATCAACAACAAGTGGGACACAATCATGAAGTGGAACGACATTTATTGGATATTTCAAACTTTTTTAACAAATCAAAAACTGAAAAATTGGGCGTGCAAAATTATTCAGCCCCCTTAAGTTAATACTTTGTAGCGCCACCTTTTGCTGCGATTACACCTGTAAGTCGCTTGGGGTAAGTCGCTTGGGGTATGTCTCTATCAGTTTTGCACATTGAGAGACTGAAATTTTTTCCCATTCCTCCTTGCAAAACAGCTCGAGCTCAGTGAGGTTGAATGGAGAGCATTTGTGAACAGCAGTTTTCAGTTCTTTCCGCAGATTCTCGATTGGATTCAGGTCTGGACTTTGACTTGGCCATTCTAACACCTGGATATGTTTATTTTTTAACCATTCCATTGTAGATTTTGCTTTATGTTTTGGATCATTGTCTTGTTGGAAGACAAATCTCCGTCCCAGTCTCAGGTCTTTTGCAGACTCCATCAGGTTTTCTTCCAGAAAGGTCCTGTATTTGGCTCCATCCATCTTCCCATTAATTTTAACCATCTTCCCTGTCCCTGCTGAAGAAAAGCAGGCCCAAACCATGATGCTGCCACCACCATGTTTGACAGTGGGGATGGTGTGTTCAGCGTGATGAGCTGTGTTGCTTTTACGCCAAACATAACGTTTTGCATTGTTGCCAAAAAGTTCAATTTTGGTTTCATCTGACCAGAGCACCTTCTTCCACATGTTTGGTGTGTCTCCCAGGTGGCGTATGGCAAACTTTAAACAACACTTTTTATGGATATCTTTAAGAAATGGCTTTCTTCTTGCCACTCTTCCATAAAGGCCAGATTTGTGCAATATACGACTGATTGTTGTCCTATGGAAAGAGTCTCCCACCTCAGCTTTAGATATCTGCAGTTCATCCAGAGTGATCATGGGCCTCTTGGCTGCATCTCTGATCAGTCTTCTCCTTGTATGAGCTGAAAGTTTAGAGGGACGGCCAGGTCTTGGTAGATTTGCAGTGGTCTGAT
The DNA here is from genome assembly GCF_036934945.1 of Oncorhynchus masou masou. NCBI lineage: Eukaryota > Metazoa > Chordata > Actinopteri > Salmoniformes > Salmonidae > Oncorhynchus > Oncorhynchus masou. The sequence goes on from NC_088223.1 coordinate 70,262,802, forward strand.
ACTCCTTCCATTTCAATATTATCGCTTGCACAGTGCTCCTTTAAATCTTTTTGTATCCAAATCCGGCTTTAAACTTTTTCACAACAGTATCTCGGACCTGCCTGGTGTGTTCCTTGTTCTTCATGATGCTCTCTGCGCTTTTAACGGACCTCTGAGACTATCACAGTGCAGGTGCATTTATACGGAGACTTGATTACACACAGGTGGATTGTATTTATCATCATTAGTCATTTAGGTCAACATTGGATCATTCAGAGATCCTCACTGGACTTCTGGAGAGTTTGCTGCACTGAAAGTAAAGGGGCTGAATAATTTTGCACGCCCAATTTTTCAGTTTTTGATTTGTTAAAAAAGTTTGAAATATCCAATAAATGTCGTTCCACTTCATGATTGTGTCCCACTTGTTGTTGATTCTTCACAAAAAAATACAGTTTTATATCTTTATGTTTGAAGCCTGAAATGTGGCAAAAGGTCGCAAAGTTCAAGGGGGCCGAATACTTTCGCAAGGCACTGTACTAGAAGGCTCAGAGCGAGTGACGTTTGAAACGCTATTAGCGCGCTAACTAGCTAGTCATTTCACTTCGGTTACACCAGCCTCATCTCGGGAGTTGATAGGCTTGAAGTCATAAACAGCGCAATGCTTGACGCACAATGAAGAGCTGCTGGCAAAACGCACAAAAGTGCTTTTTGAATGAATGTTTATGCGCCTGCTTCTGCCTACCATCGCTCAGTCAGATACTTAGATACTTGTATGCATGTATGCTCAGTCAGATTATATGCAACTCAGGACACGCTAGATAATGTCTAGTAATATCAACCATGTGTATTTAACTAGTGATTATGATTGATTGTTTTTTTTATAAGATAAGTTTAATGCTAGCTAGCAACTTACCTTGGCTTACTGCATTCGTGTAACAGGCAGTCTCCTCGCTTTCATATGTTCTCATGTTCTGAACAAGGAACTTAAACGTCAGCTTTCTTACATGGCACATATTGCACTTTTACTTTCTTCTCCGACACTTTGTTTTTGCATTATTTAAACCAAATTGAACATGTTACATTATTTATTTGAGGCTAAATTGATTTTATTGATTTATTAAGTTAAAATAAGTGTTCATTCAGTATTGTTGTAATTGTCATTATTACAAATCAATTTGAAAAAACGGCCGATTGATCGGAGTCGGCTTTTTGGTCCTCCAATAATCGGTATCGTTATCGGCGTTGAAAAATCATAATCGGTCGACCTCTAGTATATACCCTAAAAGCCGACTCCGACATAATCGGCCTCCTCTCCCAGAGTAAGATTTCAGCCCACAAAAAGACCCATCACACTTTTTTGTTGGTTTTCTGAATTTACGAGTTTCAAGCAACAAACAAACTTTTGGGAGAGCGCGATGGTGCTCTTAGATTAGCCCACAAAAAGCTGGCACCTCTTGTTAAGACATGCCTCAGGGCGAATGCCCCACACTGTTAGGTGTAACCCTCTTTTTTTTAATCCGTCTCTGTCGATCTCTCCGTGTGTGTGTATGTGTGTGTGTGTGTTTTTCTCCTTCTGGAGTCATAGCGCTCTCTGTCCCTAAATATTTCAGAGGTGTTCCATGTTAGTTTCTCTGTAAATGTTTCTCCCTGACTTTTCTACGTCCACTCCCCCATCATCTCTTCACTGTCTGCTCGGAGCATTTACTCAGCGCATCCCAAAGAGAGTTACCCCTCCTCCTCCTCGATGTAGCCACTCTCTCTCCCGGTCTTTCTCTACTAGGACAGTAGAATGGCTATCCTCAGTGTGAGGACTATTTGCGATTATTTATGCTTAGGCTGAGGTAATGTTGGTGTCTGCCATTGTGTAATGGCCGCCTGAGCTACCGCTTCCTGACTGAATTACAGGGCAGCCGATGATCATCTTGTAAAATTAAATAGTGTTTGAAGGTTTCAAGAGGACTGGGGCTTGTTTCCACTGGGTAACCTTTTTGAAGTGACTGCTAACAATTATGCATCCCCCTTAATTGTGAAGACCCCCCTCTCTGTTAGCTCAGTATGTTGTAGTAGGTACCTCGCACAGATCGTTCCCACATGTTCCCCTTTCTGACACTTGGTCCTTCGACCTCCCCAGCTGTTGATAGGTAAATAAATACGTGTGTGTGTGTGTGTGGGTGGGTGTGTCGAAGAAAGCGACTGAACATTTCGGCCTGATCTGTTAATGACTTTGGGAAGTTGAGGCACTTCAGTCACAGCATCTCAGCCTGACCAGCTGCTGCCTTGAACAGGGGAAAGAGAGAGATGGAAGGAAAGAGGCAGACATTTACAGAGGAATAGAGTGGGACATGTATGCGTGAGGGAGATAGGCTAAAGGTTAGAGCCGGGACGATAAACCAAAATGTATCGACACCTACGAAACCAACCATTTATCGAGGACGTTTTACTGATAACGATAATAACATTAAGTAGCCTTTATTCCAGGAATGTGAAGATTGCAATGAAATAGGCCTGTCTGCTAATAACAGTAGTAGGAGTACTTATTCATAAATGCTTATTCATTTCATAAATGTATCGTTCAGTTCATCGTGGTATGGATTTTTGCTCTACTGCATGGTGCATAGAGGTGGTGCCTGCCCCTTTTGTTACGTGAGTGCCCTCCATGTAGCAAGGTGCCGACTGCACTGACACACACACACACCATGCAGCAGCAGAGGGGCATGGTTTCTCCTACTCTTCCCCTCATTCTGATTTGCATGGCTGCATCACAGGTTTTTCTCCTGAAGCTATGGCTAAAAATAGCCTCTCAATAGCGGGCTGCCAAGCAGACCTGCTCATCAGAACTAATTGCAACAGAAAAGTTCCCCCCCCACTCCTTTTCCCCTTTTGCCATCCTTAGCTTTTGTTTACTCTGAATAGAATATCCTCTCTTTATTCACTGCAGACCAAACACAAATGTTCAGACCTATATTTTCCCCCACTAGTGTCTGTAATTGTAATTGCCAGGCTACCCATCCACATCGTTCCGGCCAAACGCCACATCCACTGACGTTTCTTCTCCACCAGTCTGTATTTTATCTCCTCCCTAACGACTTCTCGAATGCGAACACTAGAGCAAGGCAATATGGACAAAAACCCGTATCTCAATAAATTGCCTGAATTGATACGATAATGATCGAATCAAATCTTATTGTATTGGTCATGTTATTGCGGGTGTAGCGAAATGCTTGTGTTCCTAGCTCCAACAGTGCAGTAATATCTAACAACTCACAACAATACACACAAAAAAGTAGAATAATGGAATTAAGAAATATATAAATATTAGCATAAGCAATGTCGGAGTGGCATTGACTAGAATATAGTAGAATAGAACACAGGATATACATATGAAATGAGTAAAGTAATATGTAAACATTATTAAGGTGACTAGTGTTCCATTATTAAAGTGACCAGTGATTCCATGTCTGTTATATGGGGCAGCAGCCTCAAAAGTGCAGGGATGAGTAACCGGGTGGTAGCCGGCTATTGATGGCTATTTAACAGTCTGATGGCCTTGAGATAGAAGCTGTTTTTCATTCTCTCGGTCCCTGCTTTGATGCACCTGTACTGACCTCGCCTTCTGGATGATAGTGGGGTGAACAGGCCGTGGCTCTGGTGGTTAATGTCCTTGGTGATCTTTTTGGCCTTCCTGTGACATCGGGTGCTGTAGGTGTCCTGGAGGGCCTGGAGAGCCCTGCGGTTGAGTTTGGTGCCCTAGAGGGCCTGGAGAGCCTGCGGTTGAGGTTGGTGCAGTTGCCGTACGAGGCAGTGATACAGCCCAACAGGATGCTCTCAATTGTGCATCTGTAAAAGTTTGTGAGGGTCTTAGGGACAGAGCCAAATTTCTTCAGCCTCCTGAGGTTGAAGAGTCGCTGTTGCGCCTTCTTCATTACACTGTCTGTGTGGGTGGACCATTTCAGATCGTCAGTTATGTGTACACAGAGGAACTTGAGGCTTTCCACCTTCTCCACTGCTCTCCCGTAAATGTGGATAGGGGCCTGCTCCCTCTGCTGTTTCCTGAAGTACACGATCAGCTTCTTTGTTTTGTTGAGGGAGAGGTTATATTCCTGGCCCTCACCTCCTCAACTGTAGGCTGTCTCATCATTATTGGTAATCAGGCTATTATTGGTAATCAGGCTATTATTGGTAATCAGGTAATCAACTCAATCATCAAGTTTGCAGACAACACAACCATAGTAGTATGGTTGTGTTGTCTGCAAACTTGATGATTGAGTTGGAGGCGTGTGTGGCCACGCAGTCATGGGTGAACAGGGAGTACAGGAGTGGGCTGAGCACGCACCCTTGTGGGGCCCTATGTTGAGGATCAATGAAGTGGAGGTGTTGTTTCTTACCTTCACCACCTGGGGGTGGGCCATCAGGAAGTCCAGTTGCACAGGGCGGGGTTCAGACTAGAGGTCGACCGAATATGATTTTTCAATGCCGATACCGATTATTGGAGGACCAAAAAAGCCGTTACCGATTAATCGGACGATTTTTAAAAATGTATTTATTTGTAATAATGACAATTACAACAATACTGAATGAACACTTATTTTAACTTAATATAATGCATCAATAAAATCTATTTAGCCTCAAGTAAATAATGAAACATGTTCAATTTGGTTTAAATAATGCAAAAACAAAGGGTTGGAGAAGAAAGTAAAAGTGCAATATGTGCTATGTAAGAAAGCTAACGTTTAAGTTGAGAACAAATGAAAGCTGGTGGTTCCTTTTAACATGAGTCTTCAATATTCCCAGGTAAGAAGTTTTAGGTTGTAGTTATTATAGGAATTATAGGACTATTTCCCTCTATACCATTTGTATTTTATTAGCCTTTGACTATTGGATGTTATTACTGCGCTCACTAGCTAGCCATTTCACTTCGGTTACACCGGCCTCATCTCTGGAGTTGATAAGCTTGAAGTCATAAACAGCGCAATGCTTGACGCACAATGAAGAGCTGCTGGCAAAACGCACGAAAGTGCTGTTTGAATGAATGTTTACGCACCTGCTTCTGCCTACCATCGCTCAGTCAGATACTTAGATACTTGTATGCTTGTATGCTCAGTCAGATTATATGCAACTCAGGACACGCTAGATAATATCTAGTAATATCATCAACCATGTGTAGTTAACTAGTGATTATGATTGATTGTTTTTTATAAGATAAGTTTCATGCTAGCTAGCAACTTACCTTGGCTTACTGCATTCGCGTAACAGGCAGTCTCCTTGTGGAGTGCAACTAGAGAGAGGCAGGTCGTTATAGCGTTGGACTAGTTAACTCTAAGGGTGCAAGATTGGATCCCCCGAGCTGACAAGGTGAAAATCTGTCGTTCTGCTATATATGTCAGTGAAATTATATTCAGTATGAGTCGTCAGGCGATGTCTGAAAAATGGTGGATCCACTATAATTTGTCTTTGGAGCACTTCTGTTATTTTACTTCAGTTGACTCTTAACAGAACCCCTGTTAAGTCAAATTATTTCAGTGGCTATCATGCTCAGTCATCCAAGAAGGGCAAGCCAAGGGCCCACAATAGAACCTGGTAAAGGTGTGAAAAGCACAGTTGTCCCTCCCTGGTCTGGTTTCAGTTGGAATTCCACTCCAATCCCAGAGGACAATGAAACCCTATACTCCTATATCAGAAGAACCCTGCCATTCAAAAACCTATCTTGAGAATTGGACAGCTTTTGTTTTGTTTGTGTTGTGTTGTGGGGGCAGGGAATGAGGATGGGTGTCTCTTTATTGGGAGCGGCGGTGATCAATGGTATTGTGTGGAGCTTTGAGGCGGATGGTGGCCCAGCCCAGTGTAACGTCTGTGTGGAAAAGAGGCTGGCCATGAGGCTGGCTGGCTCTGGGTACCGACGGGGCAACACCGACACTGCAGCCTTTTGTGTGAGGGACTATGGGAGAGTCATGACCTCATTCCCAGACAAGCGTCAGGGGCAGGAGAGGGTAGCAGGGGGACAGGGGGTGGGTGTGTATGTGTCTTTGGCCGGCTCTCACGTACCCCCTTCCCATTCCACTTGACCCTGAGACTTCCCCACACCCTCAACCCTCCTGTTCGTTACGTATCAATTTACAACCACAGTAGTGAGTTGGATTCATCCTTAAACTCCTCATGTTTCTCTCTTTTTGGTCTCACATGTTATCAAATACAGATTTAGCCACAGTTGGTCATTTTCTGTGACAAGGATAGGAGCGGTATACATAATGTCCGGAGTTTCCCACACCAGGCTCTTTCCCCCCTGTCTGCTCTAATGGTTGTTGGCCTTTGGCAGGAGGGCAATGAAGGGAGGTCAAAAAGCCTGGCCCTTAATTGTGAGTGGATCTGGCCTCCTCCAGATGGGGAACGGTGGACGGTGTTTGCAGAGCAGTGGGGGAGGGGGGGGGGGTCTCTGTCTATTGATTGTAAACTGATTGAGTCTGTGTCTGGGGGTCTAGAGTCTAGTATCAGGATAGTGTTTGTAAAGCGTCTGCTGTTGGGCCAATGTTTGTAAAATAATAATGGTTTCAGATATTCTGTAGAATGTTGTCTGTCTAACCACAACTCATAAAGTGACTGTGTCTGTAAGTTGAACAACAACCTGGAATTGTGATGGGGTTTGTAGAATAGGCCTAGTTTACTCCGTCAAGTGCCTGCTACTTGAGACACCATTAGTAAAATAACCCGTAAAATGTTTGACATCCAAGGTTGTGTGTAAAACGTCTTTTGTAAAACCACTTGTAAAGTGTCTGCTATCAGGGGGGTGAATGGCCGCCGGGGGGGGGGGGGGGTGAGCTCCATAATTGCCGCTCTCCTAGAAGTGGCGCGATTCTATTTCCTATAGTGGTGGAGCGCGGACAGCGTTTCTCTTATCATTGGGGTCTTCTCTCATTCATCATTGCTTCCCGCTCTCTGCTCCCTCTTTGTGCTGCCGAGGTGTATGAGGGGTAGCCTAGCTGTGTGGCGCCCAGCCTGGCCTGCCCGGGCCCCTTGGAATAATAAGCAGGGTAATGTCTTCTGTCTTTGTCAGATGGGCTCTGTGCAACCAATCTTCAGGGAGTGACAAGCAAGGGTCAGCCTGTCTCCATCAAACCATGGAGGTGGAGATTTTACCCACTACTTAACCCTCAGAGAGAGAGATGGAGTGAGAGAACCCGTGGTGTTTTTAGCCTTCGATGCAATGGGAGTGGAGACGTTAGTGCAGGAACAGAAAGTTTCATAACCCTACATCTGACCTTCTCCTGTTTACACGTTCCTGTTCTCCCTGGGACTATATAATGCTCTCCTGTTGGGTAGGTGAATATGTCTGAGATCACTGTATTCATGTCAGTCCATCAGAAGTTACCTGGGGAAGGAAATACATTTACATGTCATTTTCCTTCCCTCTTAGCCAAGATGCTAGTTACAATCAATTTAATTGCGCAGTTTAGACTTTGATAAGTCCTTCATACATGGATTTGCAAGTATTGAGTATATTGTAAATGTTACAATACCTTAGTGTATAACATTTATCCACTTATCTATAAAAGGTAGACATTAGCATAGGCATAACATAACAGTGAGGCTGCAGTTTGATGTGTGTATGTGCTCACTGGTGATGATGTACCGCCCTCACACTCACACGGTTCAGCAGACACACACTGCGGCAGGCAGGCAGCAACACGGGCAGCTCAGTTGCTCGGCATCAGGACCCCGGTTTCCTTTCTCTCCGTAACACAGCCTACATGAAGAGCTCCTTTGCCAGCGCAAGGCAATCATCGAAGAGAGAGGGAGAAAATGAAAGTGAAAGACAGAGACAGTGAGGGTAGGGAAAAGAAAGAGACAGAACCCCAGTGGTAGTAGGAACAGAGGCCTAGAGCGTCAGACGCAGCCCTCCTCCATTCACGGCCCTGGATTAAAGATGCATCGAGCGGTTTGTGTGTGTTGGGTCGGGGGGCTGGCCGGGACTGGGGAATGTTTTCGCGGAAAGGCATGGCCCAGTTCTTCTGGATGATCTGGTAAAAAATATCTCCCGTCTGTCTCTCCAATATCTCTATAAGAGACGTGATGTTTAGTCAAACTCCATCAGTGTATACTCATTCATATTCTCCCGAAACGATTGATCTTATTCTTCAGTCTATCTCAATCTCTGTTTCTCTCACTCCCTACCTCCCTCTTTGATTCGCTGGCTCATCCTCTTGTGTTTCCTCTACTTGCCCTCTGTCATGTCTGGGCCAGCGGGTCTCCCTCTCGCGGGTGTTGATGTACTGGGCAGTGGCTGAGTCACAAGCTCCCTTGCCCCTGACCGCCGACTCATCTCTTCCTGTAGCCAGCCTGTAGCCAGCCTCAGACCAGACACAGGGGTTAGGCTCCCCTGCCTGTGCTCGGCCAGGCCAGGCCACAGCCAGTGTGAGGCTTGGCAAGCAGCCGCTTGGCTCACAGACCCAGTGGCAGAGACCGGTCAAAAGAGAGAGAACTGCCATTGTGCTACAGTAACCCAGTGGCAAAGGAGGGGAGAGGTAGGTGTGGAGAGAATGTAAGAGCGCGAGAAATCCGTCTACTGTGCTAACCCAATGGCAGGGACAGAGAAAGAAACCATAGGAACAAATGGAGGGAGAGCAGCTCTCCACCCTCAATGACTAGACATGCTATGTTCTGCCCTCTAAAGACCAAGTGCCCTCGCTTGAAACACTCAACTCAGGACAAAAAACCTTAAATTACACAAATGCTGCAATATTACCAAACCCAGGCACTTTCTCTCTCAATTTCATGACATAGACTAATGCTGTAGCCCTTTCTCTCTCCACGCATCACTGCTCTCCACTATAGAGATGAGAGCTCATAGGCCCGAGTAGTACACCCTCCGGGTCTCCACTGTACGCTGCTTATTTCATTGAACAATGACCACACAGGTCCAATGCACTCAAACACAAAGCGAGGGCCACTCAGTGGGTCGACCATTAAAAGGGGAGCGAGGGTTACTTAAAAGCTGAAAATGAAAAGAAGCCATTGTCTATGTCCCTGACCGTCACTGGGGTAAAGAAAGTCTGGCCTAGAAGAAATTGTGTTAATGTAGCCATTGTGCTAAGAAGGTAATTGGTTAAGTAGTGTCAGGCATCCAGTGGAGGGATCCCTGAGGAAGGCCATGTCTGAAGTAAAGCTTGTAAACTCATTGTGGTATCAGACTCTTGTCCTCTTCTCCTACCTTCTTACACTTCTCACCCTCTTTCTCTCCCCTCCTTTTCCCCCTTCTCACATTCTCTCTCCCACTGCTCCCTCCAGCTCTCTGAGTATACCTTGTGATTGTAGTGCGTGTGTGTTGGTGTTATGAACCTGCAGTCTTGCCTCCCTGGAGATCTGGGCCGGTTTCCAAGACAGGGAGCTCCCTGGTGGTGGAGAGTTAAAAAGACATGCAATCACCATAACAATCCCTTTTAGTTTGAGAGGTGATGTACACTACATGACCAAAAGTATGTGGAGACCTGCTCGTTTAACATCTCATTCCAAAATCATGGGCATTAATATGGAGTTGGTTCCACCTTTGCTGCTGCAACAGCCTCCACTCTTCTGGGAAGGCTTTCCACTAGATGTTGGAACACTGCTGCAGGAACTTGCTCCCATTCAAGCCACAAATGCATCAGAAGCCAATGCCAGATTTCTGGATTGGGCTGTGCTCAGAGTATCCTGCCTTGGCAAATTGCACTGTTAAGACACTGATGCCCTTTGCAACCACGTACCTGTGTGAGAGTGCATTCTCAGCCCTCACTAGCATGAAAACTAAAATGAAAATGATTTAAGTCTGAGACTCTCTCCAATACAACCCACCATTGCAGAGTTATGTGCATCCTTTCAAGCACACCCTTCTCATTAACCTGTGGTGAGTTATTCACAATTTTCGATTAACAAATAAGGTTTAATATGTAAGCTGGTTAAATAAAGAGCAAAATGATTGATTATTATTAGTATATTATTATATGTGCCCTGGTCCTATAAGAGCTCATTTTCACTTCCCACGAGCCAGCTTGTGACAAAAAGTAATTCTTATGTTTATTAAACATATTGTATAGTGTGTGTGGCAGGCTTACAATGATGGCAAAAAACAACATTTGAGAGTGTGCTGACCCTGGTTATAGAGGGGGTACGCAGCTGGAGGTTGATTGTTTGAAGGGGTACGGGACTATAAACGTTTGGGAACCACTGTTTTAAAGAATTTGGCAGTACGTCTAACCGGCCTCACAACCCCAGACCATATGTAACTATGGCAGCATAGGACCTCCACACCCGGCTTCTTCCCCTGTGAGATTGTCTGATGGGGAGGGGGGGTGCTGAGGAGTATTTCTGTCTGTAATAAAGCCCCTTTGTGGGGGAAAATGAATTATGATTGGCCCTAATCTATGGATTTCACATGACTGGGAATACAGTTATGCATCTGACTGGGCACAGCCCACCCATGTCTACACCCCTGCCCAGTCAGATGCATATCTGTATTCCCAGTCATGTGAAATCCATAGATTAGGGCCTAATGAATTTATATCAATTGACTGATTTCCTTATATGAACTGTAACTCAGTAAAATCTTTGAAATTGGTGCATGTTCGGTTATATTTTTGGTTCAGTATATGTATGTATAGGTACAAATTGCATTTCCATGTGGTTTTCATGGACCTGCTCCCTCCATCTGAACCCCTTGTGAACCATGTAATGTGTGTCCTGAAGATCAGTGTTTACTGGGCTAGCTTTTATTGGTCACTTGGTCAAGCCTTTTTATCCGTCAGAGTAAAGATCATTTTTATGCAGTGGGGCTCTCTGTATATCAAATTTGGGGCAATTGCATTTGCAGATCTCGAGCAGTGTGTGTGTGTGTGTGCGTGTGTGCGTGTGTTTCCCTGTCGAGATCCAGAAAGACTTTGGAGTTCTCTTGGCCGGGGCAGGAGTGTTATGTTGAAACCAGATGTTGAGCGACGTTTCCTTTTTGTCACGTGGCCCCTTCATAAAGGTGATCTGTACGGTAGCCGGTGGCGACGGGAGATCAGCGGGCTCAGCTGATCCCTCCAGGGGACTGGGAAAAGTCCAGCACACTAGGTACCTTCCTAGCATCGCGCTAATGTTAGCATAGCACAGCATGGTATGGTCTGGGTCAGCCAGTCCCCAGAGTCTTCCATAGAGGCTCCCTAGTTGAAGGGGAAGGAAGGAAGGAAGGGAGGGAGGGAGGGAAGAGCGGGGGGAGACTGGTGTAAACATCAGTCAGTCATAGGAGGCACACTTACACACATCAATGTGGAGGGAGAGAAAGTAAAACGAGAGGAGAGATGGGGAAGAGGATACAACAGAAACCCATAGGCATTTAAGAGCTCTACATTTCACACAGTTGTAATGTCTACCCTGCAAGTTATGGTTGGTCAGCTTAAAATATATGGCCCTTCATGCATTTTGTACATTTCACAATTGACACACGGTTTCAGTAATAGGTTACAGAGGTTATACTGTGTCACAGGACCCCCCATGTGCTGTGCATGTGTTCTGCAAGTGTCAGAGTACACCTATACTGTATCCTGAGGGTGACCAAAATGTCCACTTGGCTAATGTGGGCCAGTCTTTTAGGAGTGTACTTGGTGTGTGTGCATGTGTGTAAATGCATTGCATTCCACTAACTGGCTGCTGCTAACTCGGTTTCAGTGGTCAGTTCTGTTTTGGAGCATGCTGTGCATTCCTATAGGGAGGCCTCATGTAAGGCCTTTTTGTGCCCAGCTGAGATTTATTCAGGGGCGCATTTAATTACATTTTATGATCAAACACGCTTGCTCTGTTCAAATGAAAAGAGACATTGAATTTGGCCATAATCAGATATACTTTAATGTCGAGGTGTCGCATCGCTCCACTGTAGGTTGCCCAAGGTAAGATTCATCATTGCTTGAGTAAGGTCGGAACAACGTTTGTTTTGATTGGAGACTTTGTAAATTCACTTGTTTTTGGGACTTTTATTTTCATCCGCCACAGATTCGAGACTCAACCCAGTTTCTCCCAAGTTAAACAGACAAATAACTCTACAGAAATAGTCGGCTGTTGAAGTTGGACAATTTTTCAGGCCTAACATTACTTTTAGAAGTGAATTAATGAACAGAGTCCACATTTGCATGTAGCGACTCTACGTTTTTCTGTTTTTGCTTGAATGGTAATTTAACCAGAAACAACTGAGTCATGGCGAGAGAGGGAGAGTAAATGTATGCCACACGCTTTTCCTTTAAGCACAGCGTCCTCTGCTCTCATTCAAGGGCAGCACAAGGTGATACTCTGTTTTGTTTTTCTTCCTCCTTTTCCCAGAGAACAAACCTTCCCTCTGGGAGGGTTTGGACAAATCAGGATCCCCATTTCCATATGTTTAATGTGTTTCTATGCTCCGTATCTGGGAACAAAAGGCAACACTCTCCCTCATCCATCAGAGTTGACAGTAGGGATTTTGCCTCGCAGAGAGAATGTAGTGAAAATGGGGCCTGGCTTTGCTAAACTAAACATATGGTTAGTTTGTAAGAGGTTTCTGCTCAATACTGTAGGGATGAAAGTCAATGACCAAGGTGTTAAAGACTGTGGAAACAGAGAATGTGGCCATTTTCACCGTATGATAATATATTGTCTTTTGCTCTCCCACAAGGTAGCATTGTTATGCGATGCTAATACTTTTCCTTCTTTTTTTGTCTTGCAGGATCTGCGAAAGCAGGTAGCTCCATTGCTAAAGGGCTTCCAAGCAGAGGTGAGTGCTATTTAAAACTCTAGAACATTTAATACCTAGCTTTCCTTTATCGATTTAAGGATGTGTGTTTGTGTGTAGCCTACTGTACATCGTGTATGTTGTGAGGGATGGTGGACATTTTGTTTTTACGGGGAGACAGTGGCCCCCTGACACACTCCATAAAGGCTGACATGTGCTGTCTCTGCCTGGCTAGACTTCTGCTGGCTGGCTGCTCTGCTCTCCTGCTGGAGGAGCCTTCCCTTCCCCAGTGGAGCCCTCGCCAGGGGAGTCCATTATTTGTGTCCTTTTATGAGGCTCTCTAGCTCCCAGCCATGTTTAAATTGCATCCCCTTAAAATATTCCAGCCAAACTGCTCCTGATCAGAGCTTCAGTCTTAAACTCCAGGCAGACATGCCTTTCTCTGTTTCATAACCCCCCACCTCCCCTGTATGGCTATGTGTCACATCGTCTGATGTAAAACTCCTTTTGATATCTGCTAAAATGAATGCAATTGGCCTCCTGAATAATGATTTGCCAATGGGAGAAACATGTTGCCAATTGTCTCTTGTACTGAATCTCTGACTTTGTGTGTCTGTGTGTGAGATATTGTAGTATCATTGCCTCAGAAATGTGAGCACGGGGGTGTGGATGAGAGTAAATGAGCCAGTTTACACCAAGGGCTGATTCGCGGGTGGACAGGGGGGGTGAGGTTGCGGGCGGCTGATGGCAATAGCGCTTTAACCCTCTATTCTGGAGGGTGTGCAGGGTGGGGGCGCTATGACCGCGGCGGGTTTAAATCCCTGACCCTGACAATGCGCCCTGACAGCCTAGGCCAGCCACAGGGAAGAGCGGCCCTGACGATTTAACACTTTGTCCTGAGAGCGCCCCTTGCACTGCTCTGAAAGTATGGTAACTTCAGAATTGATTTAGGGGACTTTAATGATAATAATGTGAGCTGTGAGTCTTGAGGCAGGGAGGAGGGGTGTGGGAGTGAGAGCTGTGTTTCTGGCGCCAGCTCTTAATTCCTCCTCAAGTGCCACTCCTGCAGTAAATAAGGGCTTAGCGATGTGAGGGCTTTATGGAGAGCATCTGAACAGGCCCAGCCTGACTCCTCTGACTCCTCCGAGGGCCTCCGCTGCTATACTGCTACTGCTGGGGCCTGCCTCAGCTGGAGGCACTGCCTGAATTACTACAGTCAATTCACTTTTAATCTTTGTCAAATCAGGAAAGGATTTCAATTCAATCCTATGAATCAATTAGAATACATTTTTAGAATAGGCACTGATGTGGTCACACTGGTGTTTATGTTTGCTTGAGGCACTTTCATTCTTGACAGGCAGCAATGTCTCATCCAAACAAAGTGACATCCATAAATCTGTCAACTATTTTAGGGGACAGATGCATGATAAGTGTTTGTCGACTGCAAATTTGTCCTCTGTCTTGCTTAGTGCATATTTAATGTGGTAATGATGGAGGACTGTAACATTTTGCCACTGTCAGATTGCATTTTTAATTCGGAGCATGCATTTGTGAGTACCTGACTAATTCATGATATAAAATGTTTTGAGTTTAGTCTGAACATAATTAAAAGGCCTGCTACTCCCTTTATATGTTATGTTTGGAGTTCTCTGCCTTCTCATGGACACAAACCAGTGTATTTTTTCATGTGCAGTACACTATTTTGCATACAGTGCCTTTCAATTCCAGAAAAAGACAGTAGGTTACTTAAGACAGAAATGATACTAGAACATCACTAGTCGTCTGACCCATGAGTCATGGTCCTGTTTCTGGTTTTCCTGTTCCAGGAGGATTTACCAGTACTATGCAGCGTTACTTAGTGCAACAATTAAATACATTGTTAGAAAAAGAAGCCATGTGGTACACCTTTATTTTGATTGGTTGTTTTTTCTCCCTCATTTGTGTTTACAACAAATTTCTCTCATGCTCAAAGATATTCTATTACTTTCAATTCATCTAATGGGTATTATTAAGTTAATTCCACTGTACTGAGATATTTGATTATTTTAGAAGTCCCTTCAGGGAAACGGAAACTGTACATTGTAGTCTTAGGCGTGCGCCTTGAAATCAAACTGTCGTTTTGATCACTTTGATGATCACATGTCTCCCAACGCTCCACAATGCTTTCTATGAGCACCATTGTGTTGCCATGTTACACCCAGCACCCCAGTCAGCTTCTTATCCCTGACAGTAATTAGTCACCACTTAATTATATTCCTATTCCTGTCGGCTCTTAAAGTATTATTTTGTTAAGTGCTCTGGATCTCCTAAAACAAAGCCCACTCTCTCACTGAGAGGCCCAAGAATTTGGCTGCCCTCTAAATGGCTGCTAAATAAAACTCCTAGCTGCTACTGCGTGCCATGACTCAGTAATTGGTCAGTGGCTGCTATCAGCCCGGCTCTGCCTTGCTATATAGGCCTATATATAGACCCTTGGACAGGAAATCCCTAATATGAAACAGAGTGTAGATGGTGCGATTTAAGAAAAGAAGACAGAATGGAAAGAAAGTACAGTAATGCTGGCTATTTTAAAGATTTGCCTTGCTTCAAATGTCTGTCACCCTCGAACCCTCAAAATGTCTATCGCCGACGCCTACCAATAAAGACGCTGCTTCAGCGACTAAAAGCACTTCTTTATAATTCAGCAGCAAGGAGTGCCATATAAATTTCATGAAGTTAAAGGGTCTGGAAAGACGGCTCCCTGTACACCTCTCTCAGGCAGGGCGGAACCGCACCGCAGCCTGTCTGGCCCATTAGCGTTCATTGTGGTTGGAGCGAGCAATTTGTGAGGGCCCCCAGGCCTATTATTGACAGAGTTAATCGCCCCTGTTTAAATCACCCCAGGTTTAAAAATACCCACTACTCCCCCCACATCACACGGGCCCGGCTCACAGGCACCAGCCTGAGACTCCTGCAGCCATTTTAATTTATCTCCTCTGTGGATGAATAGGGCGATTGGCAAGGACAGGAGAAGTCCCTGACCTTCGAAGGCCCAACTTATCATCTCAGGAATTTGGTGCTTCCACTTGGTTTTCCATGAGCATCAGCTGGCTGAGAGATAACGGTGTTCCAGATCTCAGAAATGGCTCCTCATGTGAAAGCAGTAGTGTTGACTGCTTTATTAGGGAGCAAAACAAATGACTAAATGGAGACATGGTGAGATTCAAAGTACAGATTGTCAGATACAGAGACACAGTACACAAACATTTCAGCTCTCCCCATAGGGGGAAGGAGAGGGAAAAAGTCAAATTTTCTGCTCCCTCTGTTCCTTATACACAAGGCAGAGCATGAAGTGCGGCGCATTAGAATATATGAGATGCTCTGGAAGACTCCTGGAAGGCCTCAAGGGTTAGGGAGAGGAGCCAGGCAGCTAGATCTGTTTGGGTTGTTTCCCCTTCTTTCTTACTGTTTCAGTTTTTTACATTTTATTTGTGAAATGAGCGAGCGCTTCTTTTCCTGTCAGGAAATGAGAACACAATGGGGAGCAGAGCTCAGCACTCGGCACCCACAGGCCCATGTGGACACACGCCACAGCAGGGGGAGGGTTGACGGGAGAGAAGGAGGGCAGGAGAGCTCAATGGCACCCCCTCTTGGGGAGAGGGGAGAGGGGGGGGGAACCTTTCTACCATACCACCCCCCACTGCAACTGTAGCCTCCCCCACCTACTCACACACACTTATACATGCATGCATGTAAACAAATTCTTTCCTGATCTCCCTTGATGCTGTCCCTACTGTCGCCAAAGCCTCGGAGGGAATCCATCCTTGCATGAAGTGTGATGTGTGAATGTGGTGTGTGACGCCACCGGGGGGTTCTCCGTCTCTCCCCGGACCATCTCTGCTTCTCCAAGACACCACTCAGAGTCTATCCCAGATGCATTTTACAGCCACAGCAACTGTAGCTTGATGACGAACTGGCACTGTAAATGAAGAGGGAGGAACCAGCATCGAGTCAGTCAGTGGCGTGTAAAGAAATCAGTCGCTAAGGAACAGGGTTGTGTTGGTTACTTTCTAAATGTACTCCATTACGGTTAATAGTTACTTGTCCCAAAATATTAAGAACTTTTGGATTACCCAAACTCAGTAATGTCATCTGATTTACTTTCCCATTAAGAGGTGCAGGTTAGTAGTTGGAACAGCCACAAAGTCATAAAGTCTGATTTAAACATAACCCTAACCACACTGCTAACCATGTGTAACCCTAACCTTAAATTAAGACCAAAAAGTTACCAAAAAAGTTCAAGGTTTTTACAATGTAGCCAATTCTGGTCCATCTAGATGAAATGGTCCATCTAGATGAAATTGATCAGTTCTACCATAAGGAGAAGACTCATCCCAATAAACGTCAAGAGGCATTAAAAGAGGGAAAAAATGAATATTACCAATTGAATGACCTCTTACAGGATAAATCAATGTTAGAGTTTACATAGCCAACCATAAATGGATGTTGCATTTTACTTTGTGTTGGTTATGTAGGCTTCTTCCAACCCATTGCTTTCTACTTCAGATAATAATATGATTAGTCTGTATCTTTACATTAAAAAAACTGTCTGTCAGAGTCCCAGTCATTCCAATTAATTTAATACCCCTTGATCTTCAGGAATAGGACTTGGAAATATAGATTAGCCTAATTGTTTTACCTGAGCATAACCCAAAAATGAAGAACTAATTATCCTACTCTGTTTATGATTTTGTTGTCATGGAGGACTTATTGGGGCTCATTGGTTCAAGCTGAAAAATAAATGGTGCTATTGAAATGGCATGCTTTGAGCACTAGCGAAAAATGCTATTTGTATGTGGAAAACTAGATGCTATCATCACTTGTGGTCTTCTTAAATGAAACTTGTTTTGACAGTATGGAGTACAATACCACAGGGGACTTTAGAAGGAGGAACTCAAACTTTTATTCCATAGACTGGGATCTGCTCTAAGAGCGCGTTTTCACTGGCTGTCCACTGGGAGCGGATTCGTTAGGCTGATTCTGTTTGAAAACGTTTCTTAAACGGAAATGGGAGTTTTTAAAAAAAAAGTATCTGTAATCTGATGACAATATTTTTGTTGGTAAAGTAACAGATTACAGTTAGTTTTTTTGTAATCCCTTACATGTAATCTGTTACTCCCCAACCCTGATAAGGAATGAGATTTAAATGTGAGTAAATTGTTAGTACGCAGTGTAGGCTTATTTTATTTGAGGGCACACCGAATCAGTGTGCCACTTCCAAACCCCATAAAGCCTAGTCGGGCAACCGAATGCTACAGAGAGACCTTCAGGAGACGTGATGGCTGTGGCAGAGAGAGACACGTACAAAGTGGCATAGGAGTGGGACAAATGCAGGAAGTCACTACTGATTTTGCATAATTGCGGTGTAATTTTGGATGTCTGTCTCGTCGTAAGGGCACCGGGAGCCCAGGGAGAAGGCTGTGAAAGTTAAGTTGGCAGCTCGCACAGCGCTGTGATTAGCTCAATTCTCAGACAGTGTGTGTGCGTGCGTGTGTGTGCGTGTGTGTGCGTGTGTGTGTGCATGTGTGTGTGTGTGTGTGTGTGTGTGTGTGTGTGTGTGTTAGCATAGGCATACAGTAAAAAGGGGAGACTGGGATGGGCTTCAACTTGTATCAGGTTATTAAAAGTATGTTTTCAAAAGGATTCTGTGTGAATTGGGCGGCAGGTAGCCTGGTGGTTAGAGCATTGGGACAGTAACTGAAAAGGTTGCTAGCTCAAATCCCTTAGCTGACAAGGTAAAAATCTGTTCAAATCAAATTTTGTTTGTCACATACACATGGTTAGCAGATGTTAATGCGAGTGAAGTGAAATGCTTGTGCTTCTAGTTCCGACCATGCAGTAATATCCAACAAGTAATCTAACCTAACAATTTCACAACAGCTACCTTATACACACAACTGTAAAGGAATTAATAAGAATATGTACATAATCTCAATGTTAGTGATGGCTGTTTAACAGTCTGATGGCCTTGAGATAGCTGTTTTTCAGTCTCTCGGTCCCCACTTTGATGCACCTGTACTGACCTCACCTTCTGGATGATAGCGGGGCGAACAGGCAGTAGCTCGGGTTTTTGTTGTCCTTGATGATCTTTTTGGCCTTCCTGTGGCATCGGGTGGTGTAGGTGTCCTGGAGGGCAGGTAGTTTGCCCCCAGTGATGCGTTGTGCAGACCTCATTACCCTCTGGAGAGCCTTACAGTTGTGGGCGGAGCAGTTGCCGTGTCGTCTGCTAACTTGATGATTGAGTTGGAGGCGTGCATGGCCACGCAGTCATGGGTGAACAGGGAGTACAGGAGAGGGCTGAGAACGCACCCTTGTGGGGCACCAGTGTTGAGGATCAGCGGGGTGGAGATGTTGTTTCCTACCCTCACCACCTGGGGGTGGCCCGTCAGGACCGTTGTTCTGACCCTGAACAAAGCAGTTAACCCAATGTTCCTCGGTAGGCCGTCATCGCAAATAGGAATTTGTTCTTAACTGACTTGCTTAGTTAAATAAAGGTTACATTTAAAAAATGTGTGTGATTGTGTAAAGACATACCTGCCCCTGTTCTCAAACACACTCCTCTCTACCGTATCCTTGAGTCAGATGTTCCTCCTTCTGTATATGATTAAGCTACGCTCTCTCCAGCACCTCCCGCCCTGATGGCACACAAAGAGAGGGGGTGACTGTGATGATGGCACAGGGTGGTGCTCGTTCTCTGATTTCCCTATGGCACTGACGCTGATTCCAGGCGACACCCGATCTGCCCCAGAGGAGCAATGTGTCAGCCATCACAGACCATCAATGTGTGACGCCGTTTCGCTCCTCCATCCTATCCCAGCTCCACTCTTATGATGAGATCTTTAATGTTGTACGAGGTAAACGTTGGCTGTAATCACAGATCTTGGATCAGATTACCAAATTTCCAATCCTCACCACCATTAGGGGGATTAGAAAACATCTGACCCTGGACCAGTGGTTAGAGGAACATCAACCTACTTCTAATGTAAGGCTACAGCAATGAGGAAAATTAGTAGAACTATATATCCATACTACGGTAGCTGCCTTCAAGTAGGCCTAGTGTGTTAGGCCCGCCATATGACAACCCCAGGTGACACCGAGATGAAGAGAGGGAGCTAGCTAGCTGTTTCCTGTTTCCCTAGGAAGCCCAGAGGATGCTCTAAGTCACCGTCCTCTCAGACTATAATTCCCCGCTTAAAAGAAAGCTGCAAAGCCAGTAATCCCTCCTACCCAACCCAAAAAGAAGCACACTCAAACACACACACACATATACTCTCTCTCCCCCGCACACGCACACCACTCCGGATCAGTTATCCACAGCTTAAAACCTGCTCTGCAATTAAGGGGTTAGGCCAGGTCACAGACAGAGACAAGCAGGCCAACGGTTTCCCCTGGCCCCTAAGCCGATGCCAAAGCCTTCCTTGTGTTTCATCTAGCTCCCGCTAGTGTCATTAGGCTAGCAACCACGTCTATTTTTAAGTTGTTCCCGCACCCCTAAAGAGTCCAGATGGTTCATTGGATGTGTGTTATGCTATACCTGTGAGCTGGTCAGAGCTGGTCAGATCATTCAGAAGGCAGCATGGCCGGCGTTGCCAGATGCCCTCCCCTGTCAGAATGTGTATGGGACTGCATTGGAGAGAGAGGCAGATAATCTGCACTGAGCCATCGCCGCACAGTCACGCAGGACCTTGGCGCACACACACACACACACACACACACACACACACACACACACACACACACACACACACACACACACACACACACACACACACACACACACACACACACACACACTCCAGGTGCCATCCATCCCATTACCTTACCTCTCTCTCCCTCCTCAACCCCCCCAGTCACTATCTATCCCACTCCACCCCCTTTCTCTTCACTTTCAATGGAAAGCCAGAGAGGGAAGCAGCCTTTTCCTGACAAGATGTCTGGTGGATCCCTTTGCCCAGTAAGCAGGGAACATTAATTGCTCCATCTGCGATAGAGAGAAGGAGAGAAAGCGGGGAGAGCGAGAGAGGGAGGGTGGGGGAACTTGGGAACTTGGCGCTGCCCAGTTTGGATCCAGATGTTTTCCAGCAAAAGCCCATTTGAACATGTTTCATTTCTCTCTCCCATAGGAGCAAAGAGTGACTGGGGCTCACTGGCGTTTGTCAGTGGCAACTGCCTGCCTCGCTCCATAAATCAAAACCTCTAACAGAGTCTGGGCAGGAGACGTCCAAAACGTTGTTTTTATTTGATTTCTCCTTTAGGAACCCACTGTTTGGTGTCTGTAAACACTGTAGTTCTGGACACTTTTAACTTTGTGTGTAAGTTGCTGACTTGCAGTTGCAGTTACTGAGCCACATCTTTTTGTGAATTTGAGCAAACACTGCCACCCTATGGGTTGGGAAGGAAATTGTAAATGTTGGGGGAGGTGGTATGTATGCGTGTGTGTTGGGGGGAGGTGGATGGGACAAATAGAACTCCTTTCCTCTTCGGTTGGTCTAAGTGTGTGTGCTTTTAGTCCAAAAAACACTTGAAGTAGATCCTGGCTGACTGACACTAGCAGTGTGGTACAGTAGCTCTCCCCTGCTTCCCCCTCCCTCTCTCCCTCCCTCCCCTCCTCTACCCAGGGATGACCCAGTTAGCTGGCTTTGGCCCAGTTCAGAGGCGATGCCAGGACTGGCTGGCTGGCTGCTCACACTCCCAGAGCAGTGGAGGAACGCACAGTCAGGCCTGTACTGGGCTCTCAGGAGACACCACAGACACACACAACACACACGCACACGCTACCTCTGGGCTGCTCGGTGCAACCTCAACAACAGCCACACACATGAAGACTCTGAACCCCACAGTGGGCGGGCCCACTGTCTATCATTAGCTCATGTAGCTTGGCCAATGAGACACCTTTCTTACTCTTATACACTGCAGGTAGAAGTCTGCAAGTGGATTAAAAAAGTACTTTACTATGGTAGTTTACTATGGTAGTTTAGCTAGGCCAAATGGTGAGTATCTTGAAAAGGAAGAACAGTACAGTTGGTCATTTTGACGACCAATACATCTTTATCTTGTTGAATAAAGGTTATACTGTATTATTTTTCTCTGAAGAGTGGTATTATATCCAAATGACTTACATTGGCCATCTATACATTAGGAAAGGATTGTATTTACAGTGCATGATTGCGAGGTGGTGTAATGTATAGAGCACAGCTCTGGCTTTAAGGGTTTAGCATGCTTATGTGTGTGTGTTAGATCATATAAAACGTGTGTGTGATGGTGGACATAGAGTACTCACCATTAATATAGTTCCTTCCATGTGACTGAAAGCTGATCCAAAATGCATCAACGCGTGGGGGGTTATAATAGTGTGAGAGGGCCGATGCATTACGTCTGTCACATGACCCAAAGATGGTGTTTAACCAACCCTCCACCAAACATCCACCAACCAACCACGCAATTTAAAAAGGCTTGGACAAAAGCCTCGCCAGCTGTTGCCCAGTGTGGTACTGAGGGCGAGAGAGGGTTCAGGGAAGAGTCATCTGTGGCCTGCATTTTTCCTCCTCTCCCTATATCTCCAAGGGCCAAGGATGAATATGGTACAGTATTTGACTGTATGTCCAAAGTGTGTTTTCTTTCTTTTAGACGGTATTTGAGAGGCAATCTGGAATGGATGTTGAGCCACACAGACTGTTGCTGTTGTGTTCTATCCTGATTCATGAAGTACTTTTGCAACATCTATAATGTTTAGTTTTATGGGCGGGTATTTGTGATGTATAGTGTTGGTTTGGAGCTAAAAATAACCATTTTTGAAACCTCACCTGCGTACTACAGAAATGTCATGACTATAGAAGAAGACCTCTTCCACAGCTCTATACTCCTGTACTTGATTGTTGAGGAACTTCAAGCAAGGTCTGTGGTGCCTCTTGGCCCAACCCCAAATCACGTCACCTTCTTCATGACTCATTGGTTAGCTGCATTGGTGCTTTCCAGTTTTAGGAGAGCTCTGTCTGCCCAGCGCACAGCAGTGAAGCACTCAGTACCCATGATTAACTGAGAGGGTTGGAAGCTCAATCTCTTTTAGCAGGTTGTTACTAAATTACATTAATGAAATTACTATTCATGTGTTTTTAAGACTGAAATTCTGTGGTCAATAGATCTGTGTGGATATTGTAGCACTAATAGATCTGAAAATGTTTAAAATGAATACATTTTTATATAAACCAGATTCATGTTGAACTACATTGGATATGTGACTATTTGTCCTATAAAACTAGATTAATCCTGATGGAATGAATAGTATAGGGAAGATGATGCCAAAGTATAAAAGCCTTTATAAGCCGGAAAATGTGATTTATGATTGTTGGGGTGTTGTCTGAAAAAAATGTATCATCTTGACTATCTCTCTTTTTTCTTAACCATTCTCTCCATCTCTCCTTTCAGATCGACGCAGTGAGTAAAAGAAGTAAGGAGTCAGAGGCTGCCTTCCTAAACGTGTACAAGAGATTCATCGATGTCCCAGGTAAGTCTCATCACAACTGTGTATGCGAGGCACCGTAAACACATCTGTCATGTTTATGAGGCACATGTCTCTGGCGCCACATATATGTGCCTACACAGACACGTTCCTGATGACTTTTCTTGGTGTTCCTGAGACAATGTGCGTCCAGGAGCCCTGTGAGTGCCGAGCGGTAGGGAAATTGGGAATCGATGGGGAGCAGGGCATAAACTGTGATTTAAACATCTACGAGCCACACAGATTTCTTACCAGCCAAAAATATTTTGGGGGAATAGAATTTACACCAACAAAACATTTAAAAACGGATGAGCATGCTTTGCAATGTTTCTAGAACATAGCGTGCGTTACTAGTAAGAAGTAACTAATGTGGTATATTTATGCAATAAGGCCAGATAGGGTGTGGTAAATGACCAATTTACCACTGCTAAGGGCTGTTCTTATGCACAGCGCAACGTGGAGTGCCTGGACACAGGTATATTGGCCATATATCACAAACCCCCGAGGTTACCAAAGTGATTAGAGAAGTAAAAATGTAAGTTTGTCATATCTGTGGTATACAGTCTGATATACCACGGCTGTCAGCCAATCAGCATTCAGAGCTCAAACCACCCAGTTGAATAATTATGTTTTTGTGACCTGCTATCACCAAAATAACACATTAGACAAATTTCACCTTCCCCTTTAAGGGCAGGAGGTTACCGTGGTATCAGGACTCAGTCATGTCTGTGCCTGTTAGATTGAGTCTGACTAGTAGAAGCGTTGTCTTCTCTTCCCTAGCATTTGAAACTCGAACATAGACAAACAACATATCTTGTGAACAAAACAATGTAAATAGCCAAGAAACACAAGGACAACGTCTCACTTCAGTAGACTTTCGTTTAAAGTAAATTAGATAAACTTTTATGCCTGTGCACATTACTTCTAAAAATGAATCTTTTACTTAGCTCTTCACGTGTGCACAGCACCCAGCCAGGCATTGTTGCAGCGCAAGGTGGAATAGGCTATATAGGATTCATAGTTCTTTGATTTTGTTGCGTTTCATTTACCACCTATGAAGCAAAATGGCGGAAATACTTTGAAAACAGCTACTGCAGCTTTTATTTGACTATAAATGACTATTTGACTATTTTTTATCAACACAAATGCGAGTGAAATGCGTGCACTATGGAGCCCTGACCAACCTCCAATGTGGCTGGTGAAATACACATCTTACCCGCCAAAACCTACCTGCAGGTGGCGGTTGTTCGTTTTAGGTCCTGATGGAGAGTACATTGATGATTTCAACACACTGACAGACACACAGTCACTGCTAACACCAGTGTTGTTGTCCATGGAGATCTCCTGGCCAATGTTTTTTCCATCTAACTGAAGCACTAGAGGACTTGGATAGGCTGACTAATAGTGGAAACAGACAGTCAGCAGTGGAGGTCGACTGGACTGGACTGGAGTGTGTGTTTGTCTGTGACCGACTGAGCTTTTTGAGCTGACTCGATCCTGTGTGTGTGTGGCTGTGTGTGTGTGTCTTCTTGTGTGTGTAGCTGTGTGTGTGCAGCTTGCTGTCTGTCTGAAACACATTTCCTCCTTGGTGAACCTTATGGACACACACACGCGAACAGACACACACAGAGGCTTGTAGGAGCAAGCATGCTGGCCTGGGGAACCACGTAGTACATGCGTAAATTACTGCTTTTGTGTTTTGGAGATCCCAGACACACACACACACACACACACACACACACACACACACACACACACAGCTCAAAGCCTGCCAAGACAGAGGAGCAGCACCTAGAGACCTCTTTGCCTTGGCTCTCTTACGTGGTGTGTGTGTTGTCTGCCTGTGTGGGAAAATCTAGGAATGTCTGTATTATCATTGTAATCTGCATCCTGTCCATTCTTGTCTCCATGTCTGAGGATGAGAGATCACTACTCCACTGATTATCTCACAGATGTGTTTGTGATCACACAGACCTAGCGTCAGTGTGTCCACCCTTTTGAGCTCTTTTGAACACACCAAGGAAAATACACGCACCTTACCTCACTCTCATCCTGATGACACTATGCAATAGAATGTCAAAGTTGACAGGTGTCTCCACCCGTCTGCCCTCTAGCCTTCTCATGCAACCTTTGGAAATATTCACACTGTTCTCACAGACAGCCTAGTGTTCTGCAGCAGGCTGGACTGACTGCACTGACCAGTTGGCACTGTCTCACTCCTTCTGCTTAGAACACACACACATGCCCATCCAGACAGGGCTGGTGCCACCGCCTGTCTAGTGAAGGGACAACCTCCTGGTTAGAAGTCCAGGGAGGACATGGAGAGAAAGATTCCATGTGACACACACTGTAGTTCATCTGTTCTGGAGAGAGCAGCAGTAGAGTGGTAGGACCTGGGACTAGGCCCACAGAGACAGGCTATGTTGTACAGTCCAGTACTGTACAGCAGTCATCATCACCCTAATGTCACAGTATAACCTTCTCTCCTGTCAGTTTGTTTAATCATATGGGGTATTCAAAGCACACATAACAAGTGAGTATCATCCTAATATAATAAAAAATTTAATGGGACTGAAAGATGAGATCCATTATAACCCTTCAAGGATGTTTGTCTAGTGTTACTTTTTATTGACAAGAAATTAAAGTACATTTTAAATAAAAAATTAATTAAGAGATTTTCCAACAGAGTTAAAGATAAACAAGCAAATAAAAAATAGAAATAACCTGGGTGTATATACAGGGAGTATCAGCAGCGAGTCAATGTGCAGGGGTACGAGGTAATTGAGGTAGATAGTGTATGTACATATAGGTAGGTGTGAAGTGACTAGGCAATAGGATAGGTAATAGACAGTTGTGTGTGTGTGTGGCATCAGTACACATGTGTGCTCATGTTGTGTGTATGTGTCGGGGTGTCAGTATGTGGAGTCTGGGTAGAGTTCAGTGTGTGTGTGTTTAGAGTCAGTGCAGGAGAGTGTATGTGTTTCACAATCAAATAGTGATTTATGAGAAACGTAACATGGGAACAGGCTGTCCAAGGCTAGATCTTTCAGAATATTAGATTACACTGTGTATGACGCAGGGTGTCAGAACTCAGGACAACAAAGTTGACATAATGGGCCTTTGATAATGCTGTTGTGTCCTCAATGGCTTGTCTGGTGTTGGAGAATGTATCGCTTCTCCCTCCAAGGACGTGTGTGTGTGTGTGTGTGTGGTGTGTGTGTGTGTGTGTGGTGTGTGTACTCAGAGGAGAATAGAGGCACTGGATGTCTTTCATCTCTAAGATCAGACCTCTTCCCCCTCCCTCTCTTCTGCTGTTTCCAGACTGCCTTAAATATGCTCTCATACGCTTGTACACTGACGGAACAAAACATTAAGAACACCTTCCAAATATTGAGTTGCACCCCCCTTTGCCCTCAGAACAGCCTCAATTTGTCAGGACATGAACTCGAAAGTGTTCCACAGTTGTGTCAAGTTATGTCCTTTGCGATGTCCTTTGCGTGGTGGACCATTCTTGATACACACGGAAACCAGCAGCGTTTCAGTTCTTGACACAAACCGGTGCTCATCTACCATCATATCCCGTTCAGACTGTCATGGAAAGAGCAGGTGTTCCAAATGTATTGTTTACTTAGTCTACTCACCCTCGCCCTCTTCGTCTCTTTTCTTATCTCCCTCTTTCTTTCCCTCTCTAGTCTCTATCACTTTTCATATCCCTCCTCTTCCTCCCCCTTCCCCCTAGCTTCCTCCTCCTATTCTCTTTCTCTCGGGGCCAGGGGGTCTAATGTAATCATATGATTATATAATTAACCCAGCTGTCTCATTAAAGAAAATCAACTGGAATTGGGGCATAATTAGTCATACGCCAATTAGTGACCGTGTCAATGCCGGGCACTGATGAGGCCAGGGCTGGCAAGACTGGCAGCGCCCAATGTGGAGGGTGGGGAGGACTCAGTGTTAGAACACCCTGCCAGTCTCCACATCCCAACCCCTCCCTATCCATCCCTTACTCATTACCATCATCACAATCTCTGACCTTGACTCAAGAGGACCACAATCAGTCATAGACTTTTTCCTGTCATCTGTAATGTGTTTTACTGTTTTTGATTAATTAAATGATTCAATATGTACATCAATACATCTATACATCTATAGTTTTCACCACTGTGGGTTGTGTCTATGCTGTACTACTATTAG
This sequence comes from Oncorhynchus masou masou, assembly GCF_036934945.1. NCBI lineage: Eukaryota > Metazoa > Chordata > Actinopteri > Salmoniformes > Salmonidae > Oncorhynchus > Oncorhynchus masou. The sequence goes on from NC_088223.1 coordinate 70,290,215, forward strand.
ATAGATACTGTACAGTCTGTTTGCAGGAATGTATTGTTGTCCCATGGGTTTTTCTGTCCCTAAGATAAGATAAGTCATCATCATTGTCCAGAAACCTAGGTAGCTCCCCTCTTCCTATCTCTCTTTTCCTCTCTCATTCATTGTCCCTGCCTCTCTCTCTCTCTCATGCCCTTTTGCTTTTCCTCTCCCTCTTACTCTCTTCCTCTCTTCCCCTCCTTTGTCTGGGCTGTGTGTGTGGTGGCAACAGCAGCGCTGTCTCAGCTCTCCAGCTTTGCTCTGTGCGAATGGGGGCAGCTATACATAGCTCTGCTGCTCTGGCACCCAACACACACACACACACACACACACACACACACACACACACACACACACACACACACACACACACACACACACACACACACACAGAAGTCATCAGTCAGCCTCGCGTGACTCGCCCTGGCCACTCAGTCACAACCAGGCACAGAGACACAAAACCCCACTCTAGACCTTACTGTTGCAGTGCATGGAAGTATGTTGGAATGGAGTGAGGGGTAGAGGTTAGAGACTGACTGGATGGGTGTGATCTCCTCAGTGAACCGATCTTCAAAACATGTTACACTACTAGCTACATACACATCAAGCTGTTGAACTTTGAAGATCTGTTCTGATGTTAGACATGCTTGGTAATACAGTGGTGCAAAAAAGTATTTAGTCAGTCACCAATTGTGCAAGTTATCCCACTTAAAAATATGATAGAGGCCTGTAATTTTCATCATGGGTACACTTCAACTATGACAGACAAAATGAGAAAAAAAATCCAGAAAATCACATTGTAGGATTTTTAATGAATTTATTTCCAAATTATGGTGGAAAATAAGTATTTGGTCACCTACAAACAAGCAGGATTTCTGGCTCACACAGACCTGTAACTTCTTCTTTAAGAGGCTCCTCTGTCCTCCACTCATTACCTGTATTAATAGCACCTGTTTGAACTTGTTATAGGTATAAAAGACACCTGTCCACAACCCCAGTCACACTCCAAACTCCACTATGGCCAAGACCAAAGAGCTGTCAAAGGACACCAGAAACAAAATTGTAGATGTGCACCAATCTGGGAAGACTGAATCTGCAATAGGTAAGCAGCTTGGTTTGAAGAAATCAACTGTGGGAGCAATTATTAGGAAATGGAAGACATACAAGACCACTGATGATCTCCCTCGATCTGGGGCTCCACGCAAGATCTCACCCCGTGGGGTCAAAATGATCACAAGAACGGTGAGCAAAAATCCCAGAACCACACGGGGGGACCTAGTGAATGACCTGCAGAGAGCTGGGACCAAAGTAACAAAGCCTACCATCAGTAACACACTATGCTGCCAGGGACTCAAATGCTGCAGTGCCAGACGTGTTCCCCTGTTTTAGCCAGTACATGTCCAGGCCCGTCTGAAGTTTGCTAGAGAGCATTTGGATGATCCAGAAGAAGATTGCGAGAATGTCATATGGTCAGATCAAAACAAAATATAACATTTTGGTAAAAACTCAACTCGTCGTGTTTGGAGGACAAAGAATGCTGAGTTGCATCCAAAGAACACCATACCTACTGTGAAGCATGGGGGTGGAAACATCATGCTTTGGGGCTGTTTTTCTGCAAAAGGACCAGGACGACTGATCCGTGTATAGGAAATAATGAATGAGGCCATGTATCGTGAGATTTTGAGTGAAAACCTCCTTCCATCAGCAAGGGCATTGAAGATGAAACGTGGCTGGGTCTTTCAGCATGACAATGATCCCAAACACACCGCCCGGGCAACGAAGGAGTGGCTTCGTAAGAAGCATTTCAAGGTCCTGGAGTGGCCTAGCCAGTCTCCAGATCTCAACCCCATAGAACATTTTTGGAGGGAGTTGAAAAGTCTGTGTTGCCCAGCAACAGCCCCAAAACATCACTGCTCTAGAGGAGATCTGCATGGAGGAATGGGCCAAAATACCAGCAACAGTGTGTGAAAACCTTGTGAGGACATACAGTCATTGCCAACAAAGGGTATATAACAAAGTATTGAGATAAACTTTTGTTATTGACCAAATACTTATTTTCCACCATAATTTGCAAATAAATTAATTAAAAATCCTACAATGTGATTTTTCTGGATTTTTTTCCCTCATTATGTTTGTCATAGTTGAAGTTTACCTATGATGAAAATTACAGGCCTCTCTCATCTTTTTAAGTGGGAGAATTTACACAATTGGTGGCTGACTAAATACTTTTTTGCCCCACTGTATATATGTGCAGAGAAAAATTCTGTGATAAGTAATTAGTCTATAGTAATTAGTGATGTCTGGTGATTAGTAACAAGTAGTGCCCTTTCCTTGTCCCCTCCTATCAGACCCTGTGTCGGCCCTGGAGGCTGCCCAGCAGTTACAGCTGAAGGTCCAGAGGATGCACGACATCGAAACGGAGAACCAGAAGCTCCGCGAGACGCTGGAGGGCTACACCCAGGAGATCGCTGAGGTCAAGAACCACGGTGAGGCTGAGACACATGCTCTTTCTGAACCTATCCTGGACCAGTGTGATCGACCCAGTTTGAACCTATAGGCCACAAGAAATTGTTGGCTTGCGGAGCTAAAGCCCTAGGTATTAGCTCAGGGTGCTAACACAAGTGTTCAGGTCCCAGACAACCTCATCCACTGAAACGCTTCCACTACACCACCACAGAGAGCTGGGCTAAGACTCCCATTGGGAGATTCATCAATGCTTAGCCATCTTTAAAAGGGATGAAACGGTCTGGTTGAAAGTATAGTAAAAGTATATGTGCAATGTTAGCAGTTGTAAGAAGATTTCATCTGTCATGTGGATACCGTTTCAAGAGCCGATGTCCGTGGAGTTACATCAAACGCTGTAAAATAGCTAACATCTAACATCAAATTAGGGGAGCAGCGGAGTCAGCCCAAAGTCATTCCATAACCCCGAAATATAGATCATTTTTTAATAAAGGCTCTCCTCCTCCATAGCCATCTTTATGAGAAAGTATCCCCTGGGCAGTCTTTTCAGATGAATCCCATTGTATAGGCCTCTAAAGCCCTCACTGCTTTTTCTCTTCTCAGAAAGGCAGGGAAAAGAAGGGGAGGAGAAGAGGGGATAGAGGGAGGAGGAGGGTAGGGGGGCCTTCCCTCTCTGTCTTTGGAATTCCCCTCCCACCAAGAGCTAATTGACCCAGCTCAATAGCGGCAATATTTTATTTTGCCATTGATTTTTCCTCTCTTTCTCCCCTCCCCACCGTGCCGCGGCTAAGCTGCAGATCTTCTACCTCAGCGACGGAGGAGAGGAGAATCCCCCTCTCTCTCATTCTCTCTCCTCCTTCCCGCTCTTCCTTCCTCTCTCTCTCTCATCCCGGCCAGCCAAGGCCATTGATCCCCTGCAACCTAAATGTTTAAAGTTCAATTTAATAGTTAAGCGGGAAAAGGGCTCAGAGGGGACTCATCGCCATTGATTATGTGTCAGGGCTGAAATGTTGGAGTTTAAATCACCGCAGAGGAGGAGGAGAGAGCGAGGGCATCAGTGAGTGAGCGAGAGAAAAAAAAGAAGACAAGACAAGTAAGAAGTGGGGGAAACCTGAGAGCTCTCAGTCAGTAATACAAGTGGGCTGTGCCAATGCACACAGTGGAGTGGAGCCCTGTTCCTCCTACTCCATCTTACTTGGAGAATCCCTCTCAGTGTAACTTACAATCCAGACTTAGAAGGATGATGTGCAGGATCCTTATGTGGTACCTAATATCGTGTTGGTACTCTGGTTTATTTCTTTCCGGTTATCGTATCACTTACTGACTTTTTGTGTTTTCTCTCTCCTGCCCTCCCTCTCTCTCTCGCTGTGTATATCTCCCTCTTGCGCTCTCTCTCTTTCTCACAGAGGTCACAATTAAAGCACTTAAGGAGAAGATAGAGGAGTATGAAGAGACCCTGAAGAAACAGGCCAAGGAGCTGGGCCAGAAGGAGAGGAGAGAGAGATGGGAGGAGGAAGGGCAGCTTCACAACAACCATGCAGAGGAGGAGAGGTAAGTTAGTAAGGACTAGCTGTGGAGGATAGGCTAGCTAGTGTTTACCAACGGGCAGCAACTACTGGCTGCAGCTAGTGTCTAAGTATGAGCGAAGGTTAGGCCCAGAATGAACGATGGTTAGTTTCATACATGTTTGTATTGTAGATAAGTGGGTGACCAAGTTTAGTTAACCTTCCAGTGAGGATTGGCGGTAGTTTATCAGATGCATCAGGGTTGTTGTGAAGGGCACGGACTCCCTATCACGTTGTCATTTACACTTTCACTCAGCACTTGAGCTGAGCAAATATTGAATCAGGAACGGGAGATAACCGGCACTCATTCATTTTTTGCATTGTTTTAACCCACCATATTCCCATTGAACTTGCTCCTAATCATGGCCGATATCTCAATTTGAACTCGAACACTATACACTGATAGTGTCACACACTATTATATGATCCCATCAGTTTGTCCTGATGGAGGCATATGCGGCCGTTACACAAGGCTTTTATTGGGACCAACCCACCCTAACTGTAATCCCATTGCACTGTAATACCTTTTCATTGGCCGCTGTTTGTTTACTCCTAACCCCCCCCCCGTAAGGATGGTAATACCGCACTGAGCCTCCTGATCATCGCTGCTGCCAGACTGTCACTCACCGGACAGGGACACAGTTCGGCTCTGTTATCTGTTATGTCAGAGGGTAACAATAAGGCCCCATTGTAACCTATTGTCACCGCTCTCACCCTTATTACAAAGACGCCACCATAGACCCCATTCTGCTACCTTGAATTATATTAATGTTTCCTAGTCACCCAAAAATAGCACCTGGGAGGGAGGAGAGGGAGAGAACAGAGGTACAGTACAGTGACATGGGGATGAGTAGAGGCACAACAGGGGTGCAGTCATCCACAGAGGCAGGAACTGCCGGGCAGTCAGAACCAATGTGTCAGTGAGGTTTGTCTCCCTTGCTTTGACTGAGGCACTTCCTCGTTTTTTTTAATGCATTTGAGGTTGAGAGGTTCTCTGGTGAGAATGGTGATTCTTGGTGTTGTGGAGATTTTGACCAATGTATCTCACCAAAACTCCATTTAGGCCACACACCCTAGACCTTGCCAGAGTATGTGATATCTGGTGATATCTCAGACTCTATGAAACCTAAATACAGACAGAAAATAGATAGCCCAGATTGTAAAACCTGTCTTCATTATCATTATCTGGCGACTAGCCATACATACTATAAACAGTGATATCATTGATAACTAACTACTCCCAACCTTTATAGCTTTTCCCTTTGGAAACTGACAGTTTGTCCTTATAATGAACCAACTCCCAAGGAGAAATGGGCTCTCAACCCCTCTCATCTCGTCCCCTCTCATCTCGTCCCCAGTAATAGCTAGCCAGTCAGGAGTTGACATTAATTCTTAAGCGTTTTGCATGTTCTCCTCCTCTTTAGCGCTGCGGTAAATTGATGAGTCGTCTGCCAGTGCAGGAGGGTTGGTGGCATGATGGTTGGCCCAGGTGTTTCAGTATTGATGATACTGCTAGGCCCTAACATACTGCCCTCTATAGATTCCTGTAAGGACTGACTAAGGCCTTTCTGCATTCAATTACATGAGCAGACATGACAGAGCAGAACAGCCTAGCCGCTGTTGGCAAAAAATACAACACTTAAATGTCCTCTCCACTTGCAGTGTACCACTTCAACTGGAATCAGAGCGAGTGCTTGTTCATTTGAGCGGGTGCTATGGTAACCGGTCTTATTTTTTCTAAAGTGCTAATAGGCTGAAAATGTCCCTTCACGTTGAGTGATGATAAATCTCTTAGCTTACCTGTATCCTCTTGATGCTATAAGTCTTTTTTATCTTTAAAGTTGATACTTTTTAACCTGTTCGCTCTGTTTTGTGGTGATGCTAGCAGGCAAACTTGACCCCTGTGATGCAACATTAGCCTCTTGAAATGCTCATTAGATACAATGTTGTTTCTTACTGAGGTGATGCTAAGCTAACTTGTATCTGTCCCTCTGTCCACACAGTCAACAACAGGAGAACCAGGAGTCTGTGGTGTCAAAGCTGGAGGAGGCAAACCGTAAGGCCCAGTCCCTACAGACAGGTAATCAGTAGCTCACCTTCTACACCCAGTTATAGTCCCACAGGCCCAACCCTAACTTGAGTTTCATTGGTATACTTTAACAAACTTTTGCATAAATCCCCCAACGTCACACAGCAAGCTAAGGCTAGCTTGGTGTCAACACACTCCTCTGCTGGCAGTATGTCTTTATGTTGACCCAGAAGTCAGTGTCAGATGTTGGATTCCTCTGTCTCTCTCTCTCTTTCTGGCTGGCTGGCGGCTGCCCAGTGAGTGACAAATCTAGGCCTGTCAACACTGTCCCAGCCCCATGCAGCCTGCTTGCTGCTGTAGAACTGACAGTCTGCTGTCACAGCACATCAGCTCCAGAGTCCAGACCCAGCCACTACCTCTAGTATTATTTAAGCCCAGCCATTCACTCTAGTATTATTTAGGCCCTGCCACTCACTCTTGTATGATTCGGGCCCAGCCACTCACTTTTGTATGATTCGGGCCCAGCCACTCACTCTAGTATTATTCGGGCCCAGCCACTCACTCTAGTATGATTCGGGCCCAGCCACTCACTCTAGTAGGATTCAGGCCCAGCCACTCACTCTAGTAGGATTCAGGCCCAGCCACTCACTCTAGTAGGATTCGGGCCCAGCCACTCACTCTAGTAGGATTCGGGCCCAGCCACTCACTCTAGTAGGATTCGGGCCCAGCCACTCACTCTAGTAGGATTCGGGCCCAGCCACTCACTCTAGTAGGATTCGGGCCCAGCCACTCACTCTAGTAGGATTCAGGCCCAGCCACTCACTCTAGTATTCGGGCCCAGCCACTCACTCAGGCCCAGCCACTCACTCTAGTCACTCTAGTAGGATTCGGGCCCAGCCACTCACTCTAGATTCGGGCCCAGCCACTCACTCTAGTAGGATTCGGGCCCAGCCACTCACTCTAGTAGGATTCGGGCCCAGCCACTCACTCTAGTAGGATTCGGGCCCAGCCACTCACTCTAGTAGGATTCAGGCCCAGCCACTCACTCTAGTAGGATTCGGGCCCAGCCACTCACTCTAGTAGGATTCGGGCCCAGCCACTCACTCTAGTAGGATTCAGGCCACTCACTCTAGTAGGATTCGGGCCCAGCCACTCACTCTAGTAGGATTCGGGCCCAGCCACTCACTCTAGTAGGATTCGGGCCCAGCCACTCACTCTAGTAGGATTCAGGCCCAGCCACTCACTCTAGTAGGATTCAGGCCCAGCCACTCACTCTAGTAGGATTCAGGCCCAGCCACTCACTCTAGTATTATTCGGGCCCAGCCACTCACTCTAGTATTATTCGGGCCCAGCCACTCACCCAGCCACTCACTCTAGTAGGATTAGGAGCCACTCACTCAGGCCCAGCCACTCACTCTAGTAGGATTCGGGCCCAGCCACTCACTCTAGTAGGATTCGGGCCCAGCTCACTCTAGTAGGATTCACTCTAGTAGGATTCGGGCCCAGCCACTCACTCTAGTAGGATAGGGCCCAGCCACTCACTCTAGTAGGATTCAGGGCCACTCACTCAGGCCCAGCCACTCACTCTAGTAGGATTCAGGCCCAGCCACTCACTCTAGTAGGATTCAGGCCCAGCCACTCACTCTAGTAGGATTCAGGCCCAGCCACTCACTCTAGTACCTGCTTCAGATAATATCTTTATGCTTAACATATAACTTTATCACCAATTGGTGAAATTGGTGGCCAGGTTGGGCAACCAGGCAGTAGATGGTCCGTTTTTTTACGCACCAGCTTAGTTAAGTTATTGTTGCCTAATAATATCTACCCTTTGAAACATAGTTTTTATTGTTTTATTGGGTATTATAGAAGAAGTAGGTTTACCAGAAAAGTATCAACTGCTAGTATGTCATTTATTTGAAAATAGCAGCTGTAATAGGACAGTAAATTAAAGTTACCAAAGTTGTCTTCGGTTGTGAAACCTAAGATGGGGTTTTTCTAGAAGCCTCACCTCATATAATTGAATGCAGAAAGGCCTTAGTCAGTCCTTACAGGAATCTATAGAGGGCAGTATGTTAGGGCCTAGCAGATGTACTTCTTCCATCCAACCACCGCTGGTCTCCATTCAAAATGCTTGATTTGTATTTTCAGCACTTGAAGCAACTCAGGCAGAGCTTTTGGAACTGAAGAGCAATGGGGTTTTCTAGAAGCCTCACCTCATATAATTGAATGCAGAAAGGCCTTAGTATGATGGTACTTCTTCCATACCGCTGGGTTGTTTCCAGCACTTCCAACTTTGGAACACAAGTATGACGAAGAGTCGACAGCAAAGTAGGTCCCAGTTTCTTTGCTTCACACTTTTGCTTGTGTGCTACATACGCGAGCATACACACACACACACACACACACACACACACACACACACACACACACACACACACACACACACACACACACTCTCTCAAGAAATCCCCAGAGGCGTCTTGGTTGCTGTGCGGCTTTGATTAGGAGATAAAACCCCTGTGGTTGCCATCTGCCGTAATTGCACCTGAATCTATGGAAAATCTGATCCCCTGTAATAACCCACCTCATTCTATAATCATATATCACATTACCCCTTTATACTCAGTCATATTCTCTCATCTGATCCTAGATGTGTACTGTAAGCCATCCAGACCTGTCTGACTTGAAATGAATGGAATACAATGTCTATAATTGCTCACCATAACGATGCCGAGTACAAAGTAGTACCCAAGCATTAATCATTGTGTGGCTTCATGATTCATATCAAAGTATTTATGAGTGACATGGAGGCTTTTCAGCTCTGTTCAACCTGAATGTGTTAGAAGGATTGTTGTTGTGAGGTGGAGGATGGAGTAGTCTGGGATATGTAGAACATGGTTCGTTGCAAGGTTGTTTGTGTGTGTGTCTAATACATACACTGTGGGTATATGTACAGTACCAGTCAAAAGTTTGGACACACTTACTCATTCAAGGGTTTTTCTTTATTTTTCCTATTTTCTACATTGTAGAGTAATAGTGAAGAGATCAAAACTATGAAATGACACATATGGAATCATGTAGTAACCATAAAAGTGTTAAAGTACCCAACCTTTGCCTTGATGACAGCTTTTCACACTCTTGGAATTATCTCAGCACGCTTCTTGAGGTAGTCACAGGTGTGCCTTGTTAAAAGTTCATTTTTGGAATGTATTTCCTTAATGCATTTGAGACAATCAGTTGTGTTGTGACAAGGTAGGGGTGGTATACAGAAGATAGCCCTTGAAGAATGTTACTTCAAGTGTGGTTTCAAAAACCATCAAGTGCTATGATGAAGCTGAATCTCATTAGAACCGCCAGAGGAAAGGAAGACCCAGAGTTACCTCTGCTTCAGAGGATAAGTTCATTAGAGTTACCAGCCTCAGAAATTGCAGCCCAAATAAATGCTTCACAGAGTTCAAGTAACAGACCCATCTCAACATCAACTGTGGGAATCAGGCCTTCATGGTCAAATTGTTGCAAAGAAACCACTACTAAAAGAAACCAATAAGAATAAGAGACTTGCTTGGGCCAAGAAACACGAGCAATGGATATTAGACTGGTGGAAATCTGTACTTTGGTCTGATAAGTCCAAATTTATCAAGGCACACTTAACCAGCATGGCTACCACAGCATTCTGCAGCAATTCGCCATCCCATCTGGTTTGCGCTTAGTGGGACTATAATTTGTTTTTCAACAGGACAATGACCCAACACACCTCCAGGCTGTGTAAGGGCTATTTGACCAAGAAGAAGAGTGATGGAGTTCTGCATCAGATGACCTGGCCTCCACAATCACCCGAACTCAACCCAATAGAAAAGGTTTGGGATGAGTTGGACCGCAGAGTGAAGGAAAAGCAGCCAACAAGTGCTCAGCATATGTGGGAACTCCTTCAAGACTGTTGGAAAAGCTGCCATCAAGGCAAAGGGTGGGTACTTTGAAGAATCTAAAATAAAACTTGGTTAATACATGATTCCATATGAGTTATTTCTTAGTTTTGATGTCTTCACTATTATTCTACAATGTAGAAAATAGTAAAAATAAAGAAACTCTTGAATGACTAGGTATGTCCAAACTTTTAACTGGTACTGTATGTACAAGGTGTACTCTATACCACGGTGTGAGTGTGTGTTCACGGCACGCATATTTTCATAGCTACTGTATGTGTCTCCATGGCGATTAGCCTATGCCCATACAGTATACAGTACAAACAAACATGTCAGAGGGGTAATTCTCATTCTCTGACCGTGTCATATCTGTGGCACGGCCTGTGGTCTCGGGTCAGGCAGTGCGCAGGCGGTCATTTGTGTGTCGGCCTATCACAGTGAAATGCTGCCTGTTGCTGCTCCCGGCCACACACACACACACATACTGTACACCACTTTTGTATGCCACCCAGCTAGGCTCCTGTGATTTTCTTAATTAAAGCAGTACTAAAAGAAAGAAAGCTGCTTTTGCCACTGCCAGGCCATCTACGCAGACACACATACTCATACCCGGGTCGCGTTTGAAATGATCCAAGTCCCCATGTTATTGGCCAGGGCTGCGGTGTCAGTCACACACCCACATTATCTCACACACCCATAGCCTTGTGAGGCCTCCCTGTGGTGTAGGGACTGGATGAGGCCTTGTGAGTTTAGTCAGTAAAGAGAGACACAGCACTCAGGGAAAGAGGTGTATGGTATTTATGGTTGTGCTTGCTCGAGTCCTTCGGTCACAGAATGGGTTTGTCTGTGTCTTTGTTTCTGTCTGTATATCTATGTGTGTGACTGTGTGTATTTGGCATGCTTTGCATACCAAGAATGTGATCCTAGAGTGCAGTGCTTTCTGTCTGGCAGACTGTGCTGTCAGGGTAAGTGTGTGTCACCCTGATTGTCTCTCAGAACTAGTGAACCCTGTCTCCTCTTAAAACTAAACACCAGCGCTCCTTTGTTTCAGAGGAACAGAACAAGTTTCCCTTCTCTCACACTCCACATTTGAGTGACAGGTTATTGCTGCAGCTAGTGCTCTTGCTCTCTTTTTATCCTCTTGTCTGTTGCTCTCTCTCCCTATCCTCTTGTCTGTTGCTCTCTCTCCCTATCTCACACGCACACACGACTGCGTCTTCTCTCTGAGCTGCAGAAAGCTCTTTCTCATTCTCTCTGTGTGTCTTTCTCTCGCTGTCTGTCTCACTCGCTGGCCCCTCTTTATTTTACCATGTAGCCTAATCTGGGCCACCGTATTGTTGTCCTGAAGTGGCAATTAAATCGTATTGTTGTCCTACCCGCCATTAAATCCTCTCTGGCTACTGGTCTGGAGTCAGTGTTTAGAGTGGCACTCTGTGACAGCTCTACTGGTCTGGGCAGATTGTCTCTGTGTAGATATGCCTGGCAGACGTTGGCATTTTACCTAGACGCTGACAGGGCTCAAGCTGGAGTTCCCTATTGTTTGTTACAGTGACATCTCATGTGGTCTAGAATCTAGGCAGTGTTCTGGGTAGTCTCATGTTGGTCTGTAGTCTGGTAATGTAAACTATGGTCTGTACAATGAGGTCTGTAGTATATAAGATGGTCGTTTAGTCTTCTATGGTTCCTCATCCCTGACGACCACTCAAAAACCAATGCTTCAATTTGGGGGCAACTGGGCCTTGGTGTCTAGTGTTTTTCTGTCCCTCCCTAATCCTGGTAGAGTTCCGTTGGCGTTGTTATTGTGGTGTACTTGAGCATTATGTGCCTTCAGAAAGTTTTCGCACCCCTGAACTTTTTCCACATTTTGTGTTACAGCCTGATTTTTAAATGGATTATGTTTTGATTTTTTTTGTCATTAGCTTGCACACAATGCCCCATAATGTCAGTGGAATTATGTTATTCAACATTTTTACAAATTATACTAAACAATAATATCAACACAACATGCAACAATTTCAATATTTTTACTGAGTTACAGTTCATATTAGGAAATCAGCCAATTGAAATAAATTCATTAGGCCCTAATCTATGGATTTCACATGCCTGGGGGGAGGGGCCACCCACTGGGGAGACAGGCGCAGCCAATCAGAATGAGTTTTTCCCCACAAAAGTACTTTATTACAGACAGAAATATTCCTCATTTTCATCAGCTGTCCAGGTGGCTGGTCCCAGACGATCCTGCAGGTGGAGAAGCCAGATATGGGCTCGCGCGGTTACACGTGCTCTGTGGTTGTGAGGCAGGTTGGACATACTGCCAAATTCTCTAAAATTACGGAGGCGGCTTATGGTAGAGAAATGAACATTCAATACTCTGGCAACAGCTCTGCTGGCCAATTGCATGCTCCCTCAACATCTGTGGCATTGTTGTGATAAAACTGCACATTTTAGTGTGGCTTTTTATTGTCCCCCAGCACAAGGTGCCCCTGTGTAATGATCGTGCTGTTTAATCAGATCTTGATATGCAACACCTGTTAGGTAGATGGATCTTGGCAAAGGAAACTGCTCACTAACAGGGATGTAAGCAAATTTGTGTGCAACATTTTTGAGAAATAAGTGTTTTGTGTGTATAGAAACATTTCTGGCATATTTTATTTCAGCTCATGGAACATGGAACCATCACTTTACATGCATTTATTTTTGTTCAGTATAATTAAAAATGAAAATCTGAAATGTCTTGATTTAATAAATATTCAACCACTTTATTATGGCAAGCCTAAATAATTTCAGGAGTAAAAATGTGCTTAACAAGTCACATAATAAGTTACATGGACTCTGTGTCTGTGTGTAATAATAGTGTTTAACATGATTTTTGAATGAGTACCTCATCTCTGTACTCCACACATACACCATCCAAAGTGTTATTACAGATCATTGTATCAATACACCCAGTCACTACGAAGATACAGTTGTCCTTCCTACTTAGTTGCCGGACAGGAAAGAAACCACTCAAGAATTTCACCATGAGGCCAATGGTGACTTTAAAACAATGACAGTGTTTAATGGCTGTAATAGAAAACGGAGGATGGATCATCAACATTGCAGTTACTCCACAGTACTAACTGAATTGACAGAGTGAAAAGAAAGACGCCTGTTCATAATACCAACATGCATTCTGTTTGCAAGGCATTACATTAAAACTGCAAACAATGTGGCAAAGAAATTAACTTTGTCCTGAATACAAATCATTATGTTTGGGGCAAATCCAACACAACACATCACTGAGACCCACTTCATATGTTCAAGCATGGGGGTGGCTGCATCATAATACGCTTGTTATGCTCGTCATCGGCAAAGACTAGGGAGTTTTTTTCTGATAAAAGTAATGGAATAGGGCCAAGCACAGGCAAACTCCTAGATGAAGACTTGGTTCAGTCTGCTAGTCTGCTGTTCAATCTGCAACAGACACTGGGAGACAAATTCACCTTTCAGCAGGACACATAACCTAAAACACAAGGCCAAATATACACTGTTGCTTACCAAGACAACATTGAATGTTCCTGAGTGGCTTAGTTTCAGTTTGGACTTAAATCGGCTTAAAAATATATGGTAAGACTTGAAAATGGTTGTCTAGCGATGATCAACAACCAACTTGAAAGAGCTTGAAGAATTAAAAAATAAATAATGTGCGAATATTGTACAATCCAGGTGAGCAAAGCTCTTAGGGACTTACCCAGAAAGACTGATTGTAAAGGTGATTCTAACTATTTACTCAGGGAATTGAATACTTATCCAATCAAGATAAATTAGTGCTTCATTTATTTATTAATAAAAAATGTTCCACTTTTTTTGTGTAGATCCATTTTAATCCCACTTTGTTACACAACAAAATGTGGAAAAGTTTGAAGGGTGTGAATACTTTTTGAAGGCACTGTAGAACTTATAACAGTTGAATGTAACTCTCAATATGTCTTCTCAAATTACTTAATGAAATTCTGTCGCTTGAAAGTTGCAGAGGGGACTTCCTGTTCGTTTTTTGAAACACAAAGCTCTATTTTGTGTGTGTCAATCTGACTGAGTGACTGCAATGAAGTCATTTCACAAACAGGACGTCGTGATTGACAAGGGGGGAATTACATTCTCTGAGGTAGAGACCATTTATCTGGCAACACACACACACACACACTGTCAAGACTGGGCTACCTCTAACTGACATCATCATTATTTGTTTATCTAACCAGTATTTATCCAGGTTGATTAGCATAACTAACCTGGATATAATATCTGACCTAACATATTGACTTCCAAGACAGATGTAGGGTCAACAAATGTACAAATATTGGCAGCATAATGTTTGAAAATGTAGGATTTAAACACAAACAAGCATTATAGGCCCCACCCACCTGCCCCAAACAAGGGTTTAGCAATTTAGTACAAGGCTTAAGTATCCATCTAATTATAATGTAGCACTAATCACATTGGGGGAACAAATATTTCTGTTAATAGTCTTTCATTCATTGATGGAGGCAGAGAAGAGAGCGAGTGGGATGGAGGGCCCCGTAGAGAGAAAGAAGGAGAGGGAGGGGAAAAGGGAGGGATGGATATGGTTTACTGAAGCTCTGTGGAGATCCCCCTCATTATTATACACTCTGGGAGGCTGATGCGCACACACACACACACAAACTTCACATTGACAGAATTCCTACATACACACACAATCACACTTCCTACAGCAGCACAGACAGATCACCCACATTGAGTGTACACACACTCTGTCTCAGTGCTCAGACAGAAGGCCTTGTACCTTATCAATGGCTCCTTGTTCAGTCTCTGAGGGCTAATTACATTGGAGCTGAGAGCGCACCCTGGAAAACATTCCCCCACTTCGAGCGCGCCCTGGAAAACAGTACCCCACTGCCACAGTCCCAGACAGCACTCTGAAAAGACTGGGTCTTTTCCCAATCTTTCGACAGGGTCTTTTCCCAACAACATGCATTTCTTCATCCTTCCTCTCTTGCAAGGCCAATCCCCCTCCCACACTTCCTCTCTGGCAGGGCCATCCTCCCCAACTTCCTCTCTGGCAGGGTCATCATCCCTATCTTCCTCTCTGGCAAGGCCATCCTCCCCTCCTCCCTAACTTCATCTCTGGCAGGGCCATCCTCCCCTCCTCCCTCTCTGGCAGGGTCATCATCCCTATCTTCCTCTCTGGCAAGGCCATCCTCCCCTCCTCCCTAACTTCCTCTCTGGCAGGGCCATCCTCCCCTCCTCCCTCTGTTCCTCTCTGGCAGGGCCATCCTCCCCTCCTCCCTCTGTTCCTCTCTGGCAGGGCCATCCTCACCTCCTCCCTCTCTGGCAGGGTCATCATCCCTAACTTCCTCTCTGGCAGGGCCATCCTCCCCTCCTCCCTAACTTCCTCTCTGGCAGGGCCATCCTCCCCTCCTCCCTCTGTTCCTCTCTGGCAGGGCCATCCTCCCCTCCTCCCTCTGTTCCTCTCTGGCAGGGCCATCCTTCCCTCCTCCCTATCTTCCTCTCTGGCAGGGCCATCCTCCCCTCCTCCCTATCTTCCTCTATGGCAGGGCCATCCTCCCCTCCTCCCTCTCTTCCTCTCTGGCAGGGCCATCCTCCTCTCTTCCCTCACGTCACTTCTTCAGTATCTATTTTTTCTCTTATTCCTCTCAATAAATGCACTATCCTGCTTTTTTAGCCTTTTCTCTCCATCTCATATTCTACGAGACAGCACACATTCACCCATAAAGCTTAGTATCTCGGTCCTAGGTGAAGTTGGAGAAAGTATAATATAAAATATACATATAAAATATTTAGCTTTGTTTTCTCATCTAAAGTTTAGCATAAAAGTATTTGCGTGAAAACAATGGGAGTGATGGGACCCCTGTTAGCATGCTCCAGATAGCAAGCTTCCTTGCCCAGAGCTCTTGTATACTGCAGGTACCCACTTCCTCTGGGTAGCCTGTTTACTTACCAACTATCTAAATATACATCTATATACGGTATATATTCATTCATATATATATATAATATACACTGCTCAAAAAAATAAAGTGAACACTAAAATAACACATCCTAGATCTGAATGAATGAAATATTCTTATTAAATACTTTTTTATTTACATAGTTGAATGTGCTGACAACAAAATCACACAAAAATGATCAATGGAAATCAAATTTATCAACCCATGGAGGTCTGGATTTGGTGTCACACTCAACATTAAAGTGGAAAACCACACTACAGGCTGATCCAACTTTGATGTAATGTCCTTAAGTCAAAATGAGGCTCAGTAGTGTGTGTGGCCTCCACGTGCCTGTATGACCTCCCTACAATGCCTGGGCATGCTCCTGATGAGGTGGCGGATGGTCTCCTGAGGGATCTCCTCCCAGACCTGGACTAACGCATCCGCCAACTCCTGGACAGTCTGTGGTGCAACGTGGCGTTGGTGGATGGAGCGAGACATGATGTCCCAGATGTGCTCAATTGGATTCAGGTCTGGGGAACGGGCGGGCCAGTCCATAGCATCAATGCCTTCCTCTATCAGGAACTGCTGACACACTCCAGCCACATGAGGTCTTGCATTAGGAGTAACCCAGGGCCAACCGCACCAGCATATGGTCTCACAAGGGGTCTGAGGATCTCATCTCGGTACCTAATGGCAGTCAGGCTACCTCTGGCAAGCACATGGAGGGCTGTGCGGCCCCCTAAAGAAATGCCACCCCACACCATGACTGACCCACCGCCAAACCGGTCATGCTGGAGGATGTTGCAGGCAGCAGAACGTTCTCCACGGTGTCTCCAGACTGTCACGTCTGTCACATGTGCTCAGTGTGAACCTGCTTTCATCTGTGAAGAGCACAGGGCGCCAGTGGCCAATTTGCCAATCTTGGTGTTCTCTGGCAAATGCCAAACGTCCTGCACGGTGTTTGGCTGTAAGCACAACCCCCACCTGTGGACGTCGGGCACTCATACCACCCTCATGGAGTCTGTTTCTGACCATTTGAGCAAACACATGCACATTTGTGGCCTGCTGGGGGTCATTTTGCAGGGCTCTGGCAGTGCTCCTCCTGCTCCTCCTTGCACAAAGGCGGAGGTAGTGGTCCTGCTGCGGGGTTGTTGCCCTCCTCCACATCTCCTGATGTACTGGCCTGTCTCCTGGTAGCGCCTCCATGCTCTGGACACTACGCTGACAGACACAGCAAACCTTCTTGCCACAGCTCGCATTGATGTGCCATCCTGGATGAGCTGCACTACCTGAGCCACTTGTGTGGGTTGTAGACTCCATCTCATGCTACCACTAGAGTGAAAGCACCGCCAGCATTCAAAAGTGACCAAAACAGGAATGAACTGAGAAGTGGTCTGTGGTCACCACCTGCAGAACCACTCCTTTATTGGGGGTGTCTTGCTAATTGCCTATAATTTCCACCTGTTGTATATTCCATTTGCACAACAGCATGTGACATTTATTGTCAATCAGTGTTGCTTCCTAAGTGGACAGTTTGATTTCACAGAAGTGTGATTGACTTGGAGTTACATTGTGTTGTTTAAGTGTTCCCTTTATTTTTTTGAGCAGCGTATATATCTCACTCACACACACATTCAGAGAAGTTTTATTGGCATGTGAAACATATGTTTACATTGCCAAACCAAGTGAAATAAGGAAAAGTGAGAAGAAACAAATGTTAGACCAAAAAACTATTAGAAACTGTTAGACCAAAAAACTATTAGAAATTAACACTAAACATTGCACTCAAAAATGTTTTAAAAAGATAGACATTTCAAGTGTTATATTATCAGCTATGTACAGTATTTTAGCAATGTGCCAATAGTTGTAGTACGAATAGTGGGGGAAGATAAATAAACAGATAAATATTGGTGATATTTCCAATGTTGTTTGTGGTTGTATGGCAATGGGCCACAAATCTTGCTGCTGTGGTATTTTGCCGAACAGCTATAGGTGTTTATCAATGTTTGATTTGTTTTCAAATGGGTCTCTTTGGGTCTGTGTGATTTGTGGGAAATGTGTGTCACTAATGTGGTCATACATTTGGCAGGAGTTTAGAACGTTCAGCACTGTTCCCACCACATTTTATCGGCAGTGAACACATCCTGTCTTCTCTTGAGAGCCATGTTTGCCTATGGTGACCTTTCACAATAACAATGCTTACTGAGTCTGTGCATAGTCAAGGATTTTCTTAATTTTGGGTCAGTCACAGTGGTCAGGTATTCTGCCACTGTGTACTCTCTTTTTAGGGCCAAATAGCATTGAAATGTGCTACATTTTTGGTTGTTTCTTTCTAGTGTGTCATAGTTATTTTGCTTTCTCATCATTTGGTTGGGTCTAATTGTGTTGCTGTTCTTGGGCTCTGTGCGGTCTGTGTTTGTGAACAGAGACCCAGAACCAGCTGGCTGAGGGGACTCTTCTCTAGTTTAATTTCTCTGTAGGCGAGGGCTTTGTGGTGGAATGTGTGGGCACCGTTAGAGCTGTGGCAGTCATGAAATTTTGTCAGACATTTGTTTGTCATGCAAAAGACTCATAATTGACCGTTAATGAACATAAACCCTTTTAGCATCTCCAGGCCTCCACACATACAGTAAAGCCGCATACAAGCAGCTGATGCAGGCTCTTGCAACATCTATAATAAATCAATGAATATACACCACAATACATCCTTTATTTCTTTTAGGCAGGTCTAAAGAAACATTATGATATGAAGACATTTTTTTTCAGAAGAACAATATTACTTTGCCTACTGTATGTTATCTGGCTATGCGTCATGCCATAGGTTGTAGCTTGTTAATTTAACAGACAAGATAGGCTTATAAGTCCCATGCCATTATTTTATATTATGATTTTATAGTAAGAATAATATAATTGAACTAGCTGAATAATAGAAGGATATTTTTACCATTCCAGAGAGAGTGCATGTATGAAGTGGCTATGTTGAACGTAAAAGTGATCATTTGAAACAGGTCCTATACACTAGATTTAGAGTTATTTGGTAACTTTAGTTGTTAATGATGCAAACCTTAGAATGTTTTAGGAATCAAAACATATGGGCTGCAAGATGTGACTATCTGCTATTGATGATTTGAGAAAGTCGCAAAAAAAGGTTACCCTCTGTTTCTTGCCTCAGGCTGCACAGATTGTTATTACATCAAGTGATCATATTTTCACCCATCAGATTATTCTCAAGTTAATCTTGTCTTTACTAATATGTCAAATTTGTTTTGATTTAGAATGGTCCATTATCAAATGGTCAGGGGAAAATGTATGTCATCTCTATGCACTCGAATAGTGAATGGAGGCCATTTTCCCGCCTGTTCGATTCTAACTCAAGCTGGGTAGGCTACTCCGGTTATTTCACTCCACACATCAACCACTGTTTGAGGAGCATGCAGTCTCTTGCTTCGCGACTTTGTATGCCATGGGCTCTCCAACCCTGTTCCCACAGCAATCCAGTGCTTCATTTGGGAAACCAAGTGAAATCTGTTCAGGAACATCGATAGTAGCCTAACATGTTTTCACATCAAAACATATTTAATTCAACTGTTGACAGCCCCTCTCTGCATGCTGGAGAAAGGAATGAAGGAGAGAGTGGAGGAGATGGAAACGCACAGTGGTGAGATATTCTGTAACTAAAGGTAATGTGTCATACTATTAATAAGGAACATATATTTTAAAAACATATTATTTTGCTCTTCATAATCAAATTCAAATTCACTATAATTGAAGGGCATTTCTGAATGTGTTTAATTGTGGATTATAGGCTAGACCATTATTGAAGAAGAAAAAGACATCTCAAATATTTTTGGGAGGTTTTCTGTCACACTTAATATGTGGTAGGCTATGTATTGTATAATCAAATCATATTCTATTGGTCACATACACATATTTAGCAGATGTTATTGCGGGTGTAATGAAATGCTTGTGTTCCTAGCTCCAACAGTGCAGTAATATCTAACAACTCACAACAATACACACAAATCTAAATGTAAAATAATGGAATTAAGAAATATATAAAAAATTAGGATGAGCAATGTCGGAGTGGCATTGACTAAAATACAGTAGATTATATAATACACTATATACACATTAAATGAGTAAAGCAGTATGTAAACATTTATTAAAGTTACTATTGTACCATTATTAAAGTGACCAGTGATTCTATGTACGGTTGAAGTCGGAAGTTTACATACACCTTAGCCAAAAACATTTAAACTCAGTTTCACAATTCCTGACATTTAATCCGAGTTAAAAATTACCCTTAGGTCAGTTAGGATCACCATTTTAGGAATGTGAAATGTCAGAATAATAGTAGTGTGATTTATTTCAGCTTTTATTTCTTTCATCACATTTCCAGTGGGTCAGAGATTTACATACACTCAATTAGTATTTGGTAGCGTTGCCTTTAAATTGTTTAACCTGGGCCAAACGTTTCGGGTAGCCTTCCACAATAAGTTGGGTGAATTTTGGCCCATTCCTCCTGACAGAGCTGGTGTAACTGAGTCAGGTTTGTAGGTCTCCATGCTTGCACACGCTTTTTCAGTTCTGTCCACAAATTTCCTATAGGATTGAGGTCAGGGCTTTGTGAAGACCACTCCAATACCTTTAATTTGTTGTCCTTAAGCTATTTTGCCACAACTTTCGAGGTATGCTTGGGGTCATTGTCCATTTGGAAGACCCATTTGCGACCAAGCTTTAACTTCCTGACTGATGTCTTGAGATGTTGCTTCAATATATCCACATCATTTTCCTACCTCATGATGCCATCTATTTTATGAAGTGCAGCAGTCTTTCCTGCAGCAATGCACCCACACAACATGATGCTGCCACCCCCGTGCTTCACAGTTGGGATGGTGTTCTTCGGCTTGCAAGCCTCCCCCTTTTTCCTCCAAACAAAACGATGGTCATTATGGCCAAACAGTTCTATATTTAGGACATTTCTCCAAAAAGTACGATCTTTGTCCCCGTGTGTAGTTGCAAACCATAGTCTGTCTTTTTTATGGCGGTTTTGGAGCAGTGTCTTCTTCCTTGCTGAGCAGCCTTTCAGGTTATGTCGATATAGGACTCGATTTACTGTGGATATAGCTACTTTTGTACCTGTTTCCTCCAGCATCTTCCCAAGGTCCTTTCCTGTTGTTCTGGGATTGATTTGCGCTTTTCACACCAAAGTACTTTCATCTCTAGGAGACAGAACGCGTCTCCTTCCTGAGCGGTATGACGGCTGTGTGGTCCCATGGTGTTTGTTTGTACAGATGAGCATGGTACCTTCAGGCGTTTGGAAATTGCTCCCAAGGACGAACCAAACTTGTGGGGGTCTACAATTTTTTTCTGAGGTCTTGGCTGATTTCTTTTGATTTTCCCATGATGTCAAGCGAAGAGGCACTGAGTTTGAAGGTAGGCCTTGAAATACATCCACAGGTACACCTCCAATTGACTCAAATTATGTCAATTAGCCTATTCAGAAGCTTCTAAAGCCTTGACATAATTTTCTGGAATTTTCACAGCTGTTTAAAGGCACAGTCAACTTAGTGTATTTAAACTTCTGACCCACTGGAATTGTGATACACTGAATTATAAGTGAAATAATCTGTGTGTTAACAATTGTTGGAAAAATTTCTTGTGACTTGCCAAAACTATAGTTTGTTAACGAGAAATTTGTGGAGTGGTTGAAAAACGAGTTATAATGACTCCAACCTAAGTGTATGTAAATTTCCAACTTCAACTGTATAGCATTTCTTTATAGCATTCAATTTCTTCGGCTTCAATGTCTCATCATGGTTGAGTATTGTTCTGTTCTAGTGGATTGTAATTTTGCTGTGGTCTGATAGGGATGTCATTTGGCTGACTGTGAACGCTCAGAGAGACTCTGGGTTGAGGTCGGTGATAAAGAAGTCTACAGTACTACTGCCAAGAGATGAGCTATAAGTGTACCGACTGTATGAGTCCCCTCAAACCCTACCATTGACTATGTACAGACCCAGCAGGCGACAGAGCTGCAGGAGTTGTGACCTGTAGTTTTGTCATAGTTGTGTGTAGGGGGCATATTGGAGAGCTGTCACCTCCAGGTAGGTGTTGTCCCCATGTGTGCTGAGAGTGTCAGGTTCTTGTCCAGTTCTGGCATTTAGGTCACAACAGATTCGTACATGTCCCTGGTCCTGGAAATGTTTTTTCTTCCCCACTATGATGGAGAAGCTGTCATCATTAAAGTATTGGGAGGATATAGGTAGCACACAGAATTAAATTTTTCTCTGTTGAGAGAATGTCCCTATTAATTTCTAACCAGATGTGAAATGCTCCTGTTATGATTAATTTAATAGTGGGTTATGTCTGATCTATACCAAATGAACATACCCAAAGTCATCTTCCTGTTATACTCCTGATAGTTTGGTGGATGGGACCAGTTCTCTGTAACCTAAAGGGCAACCAGTGGGTCCATCTGCTCTATGCCATGTTTCTTGTAGGACTGGTGGTACTGTGGTCTGGGTGCAGGTGCAGTAATGGTCACAGCTGGAAGCCAAACCCATGTTCTCACTCACACACAGTTTCTATGTTTTTATGTGGATTGCTCTGCTCCTGGTGTCCATCTCACTACAGTAGATTATGTAATCCATGCAGGGCTAGTGAATCTTCTTTCTCACTCACATACACACACACTCTCCTTCCGCCTGGCCCCTCTGTGTGTCTGCCTGTGGCCGTCTCTTTCACCTCTCTCAGGGTGTGTGTGTGTGTGTGTGTGTGTGTGTGTGTGTGTGTGTGTGTGTGTGTGTGTGTGTGTGTGTGTGTGTGTGTGTGTGTGTGTGTTCATGTATGGAGGGAACGTTGAGCTGTATATGAGAGAGCAGCGGGTTCTTGCCAACTTGTCTCAACGGGGGCTAGGCGGCGCGTATGTTAGTATGTTAAATAAGTGTGTGTGTGTCACATGGTAATGAGCAGGAAAGAAAGGAGGAGACGGGCGTGAGTCCTCGGGGGCCCCAGCCATAGTGCTTTGATCTGAGGCCCCCCTCAATCCCACAACCCCACAGAGACGACTCCCTCTGCCACACTCTCTCTACCCAACGCCTTATACTCTGTCCATATGCAGTTATAGAGATAATCTACATCAAGGCCATATGATGTGTGTTAATAAACATGGTTTTTTTGCATAAGGTCTATGCATTACATTAAGTTACCTAGTTTTTTATTTATAGATTCCGATTTGCTTTGAAATCTTTGGTAGATAAATGCTTGTGGAATTGTGGCAAACGACTGCTCTGTAAATGTGTTGTCTCTATATTGTAACTCTGGAGTTCTAGAAGGATAAAGACCACTCGCTCTCAGAAACAGCTCTGTTTGATGTCCTCAGAACAGCTGTGACTTGCTGTCTTCATGTCCGTTAAACTGGACTCTGCTGGGGGAGAGCAGCCAAAGCCCCGTCTGTGCTATTGATTTTGAATTTAGACCTGAGCATGTCTGACTTCTCAATTGGGTTTCTGCCTTGATGAGGTTATATGTGTGTAGTGTACTCTAGTTCTTTGGTCTTCACAAGACTGCTTTTCCCCACTTTTTTCCCCTCTTCCTTCATTCTTCACTCGCTACTCCTCTCCTTTAGCCACCTTGTTCTTTCTGTTTCCTTTTTTGCTCCTTACTCATTTCACTCTCTCATTCTTCCCTTTCATACTCCTTCTCTCTCATACTCTTTATACTCCCTCACTATATTTATTTCTCTCCCTTGTTTCTTTTATACACACACATTCTCTCTTTCTCTGTCCCTCCGTTCTGTTGTAAAGAAGTTAGTGTGTACAGTAGGAGTGTTTGAGAAGGAGAGAACCGCTGAAGCGCAATAATGGAATGCATCAATTCACTCCGCCGTTTGGGTACGACCCACCCTCCTAAATCTCCTCTAACCATTCATCTTTCTACCCCCCTTTCCTCTTCCCCTCCCCCTTTCCTCCTCCCTTTTTCATGATTCTGTGGAGGAATGTCACTGTTTAGGCCCAGGCCCTCAAGGTGTCTATCGTCCCCCCGCTTCCTCCATCCCCATCCCCCCCACGTCATGCCTGGGGCTCTCCATTGATGCAGACAGAAGCCCGGGCCTCAGTGTTTAGCGTGCCACGATCTGAAATTTTAATGCACTGCTTTACAACACAGACCTCCCTACACACACACATTATCAGCGCGGCGGCTGCTAGCTCGGTCTCCCCTGAGCCTTCCCCATTTACTGCTCGGCTGAGCAGCGCGCCCGCCCAGGCACACACGCAAACACAGACACAGGCCCCGGATCAGGCGTGGACTGACTGACTTATTCCTCCTCCACTCAAAGGCACGCACACTCACACCTGCTTACCTAGAGGAGTTGGTTTGCTTTTATTTTCATGTATGCCCTGTGTGTTTGTGAGAGCGAAACACGAGTATTAGGTCGTTTGGTGTGTCTGTGTTCGTCTCTGTGTGTCTCTCATTTTGCATTGATAATAGTCCAGCTGGAGGTATGACCGTGTGTGTACAGTACAGTGGATGCTCCTCCTAGCGGTGGGCTAGAGGACAGTATAGATAAAAACACCTTTACCCTGCAACATACACAGCAGATATAAATGGCTTACCTGGTATCACTTTCTGTCAGGCATATGTGTATAGGTGGCAGGGAAGTCAGGCGCAGGAGAGTCAAACGGAGTGTAAAATGGAGTCTTTTAATAAAGTCCAAGTAACATGCTCCATAACACTAAATAGACAAATGAATAATAAATAAATATGGGTACGAAGACCCGTCGCGCACCTATACAAAAACACTACACTGACGATAAACAATCTCTGACAAAGACATGAGGGGAAACAGAGGGTTAAATACACAACAGGTAATGAATGGGATTGAAAACAGGTGTGTGGGAAGACAAGACAAAACCAATGGAAAATGAAAAATGGATCAATGATGGCTAGAAGACCGGTGACGTCGAACGCCGAGCACCGCCCGAACAAGGAGAGGCAACGACTTCGGCAGTAGTCGTGACACTTTCTGTATAAATTAATGCTATCCTCACACAGCAAAATGCATTGTACTGGCTATTTACGGTTGACTTTGGCTTTTTGCTGACAATCATAATTTGCTGGGTGCTCATTTGTCCTATTTCACACATGTGCAAGTGGGTATTAATATGCATGTGCGAATTGTAAATGTGTTTTTTGCATGTAACAAAGACGTTTGGCATGTTTGACCTTTTTGCCTTTGCTGTCGTTTTAGCCAGATTTCATCACTTGTGTATTAAATATATACAGGTATTAACCTCATAAATATAAAGTCCCCATATTTTTTTATTTTTTTAAATTCAATTCAGTCTGGTATGAGAGAATAGTTCCTATCTGCAAAAGCAGGGTGTCTGCGGAAAGCTGTGTATCTTGGCTATTGATCTGTGCCTTAAAATCTTTGGTGTGACTTACTACCATATGTGGGCATACGAATGTATAAGGGCAGGCCGAGCCGATGACCTAATTTCAAGATGGCTGCTACCTACAATCCGGTTAGTGTTGTGAAGCATACACAAAATAAACACAGAATACGATTCACACCAAAAGCCGGGACAACACAGATCACGAGGATGTCTTATTTGTCTCCTTGTGACCTACCGTTATTGATCACCAGCCCCGAGAGTGAAAATGTTTATTTTACACAAGGTTGTCACCAAACAGCAAACATCTTACAAAGTAAGCTTAAATGTGGTCTATGTTTGAGCTATAGCTAAATGGGGGATAAGAAATGAATCCTTAGGTTGATAGGAACGATTCTAGCCTATTGCCAGTATTATCTGATAATGTATGACTTAATGGCAACATCGAATGTCCACTGAGTGACTATATATTTGCGCATGAAAAATATGTTTCCGGCATCCATTACACAGGGAATAGCTACTATGGCACATTGACAGTCTTGTAGCCAATGAGATAAGTTTTCCAGGGATATGCAGTTGACAAGGCCTTGAACCTTTTAGGCTAAATGCGAACTATTGTTACCTGGCTCAGAGACGAGACACACCGAGCACAATACATTACTTTGTAAACAGATTTCACCGCTGTAATTTAATCGCTTTAGCATTAAAGATGGCTTCTCAAAAAGTAAAAACAAAGAATATGGAACAGGAAGCTAAAAAGAAAAGACAGCTATGAATAAGCATACCGACACAGAAGCTTTGAATAAAATACTGGAGCCGGACTCTGATTAGGGGAGCGATTTGGATGAGGATTTTGACTCGGCCGACAAAGATTGCTTTCAAGAAGGATTGGATCCACTTTTAGATCTGTAAGTACATTATTTTCATGACTATATAGCTAATTGAGTATATGTATATTTTTTTTTTAAGTTGTCTGCTTTTTGTGCTTTGGATTTAGTTTACATAGGCCTATGTAACAAGTCATTTCAATGTTATATAATTTCAAAGTGGTTATTGTCATATTAGGTCACTGTTTTCTGTTCTAAATTTCACCCTTTAGAGAGGCCACTAATCTCTCATGGCCATTGTTTATTTGTGGTTCTCACCTCTGCCTTTGTCTCCAAAGTGTGTGTGTGTGTGTGTGTGTGCTTCACACCTTCTATGCGAATCTCTGTACAGATAAAGTGTAGGCTTGGTGTTTTTACTTCACAGTAATGTCATTTGGTAAATTTAGTCAACTGTAATTCTGTCTTACAACAATACATCCCTTTATTTTATTCACCACAGAGTGGAGGATGCAGTCGATTTGGATGATGACATTTGGGAGCCACCCCTCCCCGGCAAGCAACCCCTTTCCGGACAAGGTTGTCACCCCATCTGATGGTTCTATATCCACTTTTCACAGATCTCTTGAAAAAGAAAATAAGGGTTTGTGGCACCATTCGTCCTAACATAATCGGGTTCCCCAAGACTAAGGTAAACAACATGACAAAGACAGTGGAGAGGGGGACCATATGTCGGATCAGGACTAACAAGCTGCTTTTTGTGAAACGGAAGGACACTAGGGAAGTAACTATGCTTACCACAGAGGATAAGGCATTCAATAACAACCATGTCTCAAGGAGGGTGAAAAGGGAAGAATTTCCAAGTTTCTGTGAAGGACTACAATGCCAACATGGGGGGTGTCGACCTATCTGATGCTCTGATAGGCTACTACCAGGGCCTCCACAAGACCAGGAAGTGGTATAAGACTTTTTTGGACCACTTTGTGGACATTGCTACAGTAAATGCTTTATTCTCCACAAGCAGATGGCCAAAGCAAAAGGTCAAATCCCTCTCTCCCAGTTGGCTTTCCGAGAGCAGCTGGTGTTCGAAATGGCTGAATTGGAGGCCCAAAGCAACCTCACAACCATCACAAGACCCCCCACTCAAGGTGAGTGCCACTATCAAACACACATGCCAAAAGGAAGAACTGTAAGTTTGCACAAAACACAGGTGTGGAAAAGGGTGAAATGTCAGATCTTCTGTCCGCAATGTCAGTTGGCTTTTTGTTTCCTGCTTCAAAGACTATCAATACATGCACAAACAATGGTGAAAGTGAAATCTAATAATCGACACCTGGATTGTAATCGTTCATCTTATTTCTATTTTAGTGAAGGACACGGGTGTAACCAAGTTTGTGTAACCAAGTTTGTGTTTGATAATACATTTTATATATTTTTTTAAATGTTTATCTGTTGCTTTTATATTGTTTTTGCAAATCATTCATTAGAATGTGGGACCAATACTTTGGATATGCCTAGGCTAAATGTTTAGGCACTTTGGGGAGGTTGAAAAAACACGTGGATATCCCCTGTATGTCCCCCGACACCACCACAATGTGTGCGAGAGGTTGGTGTGGTACAAATGTAATTCTTATAATGAACAATAACTTTTAGGCACATCCAGTGTGCGAAAACAATTACCACATTTGGACACTTTGGAGAGGTTGAAAGGACATGTGAATGTACCTTGAATACCCCATAAACACCACCACAAAATGTGTGAGGTTGATATGGTACAAATTGTGTTTTTATACTGAACAAATAGCATTTAGGGATTGGAAATATGTAATAGCACTGGAATGATCTCATTTACAGACATATGCCACTTTGGAGAGGTTTAGGGACACCTGACGCTACTTACTAAAACATCTGCCCATTTCTAGCTGTTAGGTCTATTAATCCCATTTTTTCTAATATTGTTCACATTTTGTGGAAGCCATCTGATGTGTTTCCAGCTCTGGGCATTAATAATTCACTCATAGCTTGTCAATAAAAGATTACTTTCAAAATAAAAAAAACTATTTGTTTTTATTTTGTGTGTGCTTGATCTTGTGTATTCTGAACTATGTAACTCCTATCTTCTGATCATTTCCTCATAATCGCCCAGATGTCGTCTATCCAAATATACCACGTTTTGGCATGTCAGAATCATGTAATTACACATGACTAGCAGTTACTTTTGGGTATGTCTATTTAGGCAGAAATCTAGAGGTATTGAGGTAGACTGAAGTGTTCTGTTGTTTAGTATGTTCAAACTATAGTTAGCTTGTAGTCTTTTGGGGGACTGCTGAAAGCCCAATTTGAATTCATCTTAACCTTTGGACTGACTAAAGTGCTTTTAAGAACTCCATGGAGGCAAATACGATCTATCATTTAGAAGACTGCCATCTAGATGGAGTGAGGTGTTTTGGTATGTGTGTTTGCACGTGGGTGTTTGTTCATGTATGTAAGGTAGCTAGCATTGCCAGGGGGCTGAGGGCTCCAGTACACCTGGCTCTCAGCACACCACCGTGTGTATCGCTCCAGTGGAGCCCGTTTTAGAAAATTCCCAAACACCCAACTGCACTTTGATGTACAGACCAGAGCCATCGCACGCTTCTGGGCTATGTGGACTGATGATTTTGTGTGTGCGTCTTCCCCATCTCTCCTGCCTCTGTGGTACCTCCAGGGCCCAGTTTTTCTGAAGTAATCTGGATTTTGCCGATAGGATTAAATGCATAGAAATACAAGGATTCGTCTGTTCTATTCATTCTATGTGTAGTACTGTACATGCGTGCTTGTTTGTGTGTAGATTAGTATTCATTGTCTGTGCTTGCGTGACTGTATATATTTGTTATTTGTGCATCCTCAGCCCCATTGAGTGAGGTAGAGAAAGAGGGGTAGAGAGAAAGAGAGACTGCAGAGAGGGAGAGAAAGGAGCGAGAAAGTAGGCCAGTGGGTAGAATAGCTAGCGACTACAGTGTCAGGCCCACTGTGAAGGGTAGAGGCTGACTGAACACCTGGGGAGGTGTGTGCACAGATGCAAGTGGATGTTTGTCCATGGTCAGGTGCCTGGAGGAGGCCTAAGGTGAGGGACCCACACACAGTAACACACAAGCACATACACATGCTATGCACTCACATGCTCATATACACACACCACACACACACACACACACACACACACACACACACACACACACACACACACACACACACACACGCGGTTGCCCAGGTAGCTCCAGCTGTCAGGGCACTTTACCTCTGTCTGGGTGCTACGCCCCATATTACACCAGGTTCCTGTAAAATACAGTGTTTGAACAGAGAATGAATCAGTCTTCCAATGCTTTAGGCCAGGTACGTCCAATCTTCTCACCCTAGGGATTGACTGCACCCCATATAGCTAGTGACTCTAGTGTCAGGCCCACTGTGCAGAGTAGAGGCTGACTGAACACACTTTGCGTGACCTCATTGCAGGTGGGCGTGCGGTTAAGAAAACAGCAGTCTCTTGCTTCTCCTCAGCCCAAATTGGATGGGAGAGGTCTTAGATCATGAAGAGCTGGGCTCTTTGAGCGCGCCTGCCTGTGTTTCTGTTTCCTTTAAAGATTAATGTCCTATTGATCGAGAAGGCTTTGCAAACAGCAGCTCTGGTGCTTTCCACAGAGGGCCCCCACGCTCGCTAACTCATTCACAAACACATGTGACCCACCAGCTCAATTCAGTTTTATGTAGCAAAATTTGAAATTGTTTTTTACATTGGATAAAAATAGAAAATGGTATATCATACACTACAGTTGAGGAATATTGGGAAAGTAATTCTGCTTGGAATAAACTTGTAACCCCACATTTGAGAAAATGGCCATTGAATGTTTTGGTACACCTGCCGGAGAGCTCTTCTTTGTCTACACCCATTCAGCATTGTTGACACCCTCTTAAGCTTTAGCCCCATCCATTTCTTGAAGGATTCACATGTGAGGCCATGTGCTAAACAGAGTGAGTACAGTAGTGCACTAAACAACCAAAGATGTCAAGACTAAAGGCTGGTTTATACTACGTCTGTAGACAGTTGTCACAGTTATATCATGAGCATTCTATTCTATTCTATGACAAAGTCTTAACTTTAGCTAGTTTTTATTAATTATTACAGGGAAATAAACTTACATCCAGATCACTATTTACAAGTTAATGGTGAGCTAATTACAGAAAATGGTGTGACGAAATAAAAGCAGTGCATTCTACTGGAGAATTTAGAGTTTGGATACGGTCTCGTTTGGCCTAACGTTATATCCTAATTTGACTTTGGTGCAGGACATGTTGTTCTTCACATTACCGTCTCTGATAAACATACACTATATAAAACATACACTATATCAAATAAAGATCAAAGCAAGATCATCTCCCCGAGCTGACAAGGTAAAAATCTGTCGTTCTGCCACTGAAAAAGGCAGTTAACTCACTGTTCCTAGGCCTTTTTCGAAAATAAGAATTTGTTCTTAACTGACTTGCCTAGTTAAATAAGGGTAAAAAACAAGATAAATCCAAACTCAACGTTAACATGGCATCGTGAGAGGGAGAAGCATTCATCTATGTACAGTACCAGTACACACTCATTCAAGGGTTTTTGTTTATTTTTACCTTTTTCTACATTGTAGAATAATAGTAAAGACATCAAAACTATGAAATAACACATATGGAATCATGTAGTAACCAAAAAAGTGTTAAACAAATCAAAATATGCTTGATTCTTCAAAGTAGCCATCCTCTGCCTTGATGACAGCGTTGCACACTCTTGGCATTCTCTCAACCAGCTTCATGAGAAGTCACAAATGCTGCCATCAATCCACGGTTTCTGGTTTGGGAATGTTTTCAAAGTTGCTGTGGGTACGACATCGCTGATGCACTTGCGAATGAACTCGCTCACCGAATCAGCGTATTCATCAATGTTGTTGTTGGACACAATGCGGAACATATCCCAATCCACGTGATCGAAGCAGTCAGCTTTTCCGAAAGGAGGGCCTTATATGCGTCGCGGAAGATAGAATAACAATGATCCAGGGTTTTACCAGCCCTGGTTGCACAATCGATATGCTGATAGAATTTAGGGAGTCTTGTTTTCAGATTAGCCTTGTTAAAATCCTCAGCTACAATGAATGCAGCCTCAGGATATGTGGTTTCCAGTTTACATAGAGTCAAATAAAGTTGATGTGTCTGCTTGGGGGGAAATATATACGACTGTGATTCTTATCGAAGATAATTATCTTTGTAGATAATGCATTCAACATTTGATTGTGAGGAATTCTAGGTCAGGTGAATAGAAGGACCTGAGTTCCTGTATGTTTTTGTGATCACACCACGTCTCGTTAGTCATAAGGCCCGCCCCTCTTCTTACCAGAAAGATGCTTGTTTCTGTCTGCGTGATGCGTAAAGAAACCAGCTGGCTGTAACGACTCCGATAGCGTGTCTCGAGTGAGCCTTATTTCCGTGAAGCAAAGAACGTTAGTCTCTGTCTCAACCTTGTTGTCAAGAGACTGGACATTGGCGAGTAGTATGCTAGGGAGTGGTGCGTGATGTGCCCGTCTCCAGAACCTAACCAGAAGACAGCTTCGTTTGCCCCTTTTACGGCGACGTTGTTTTGGTTCGCCGGCTGGGATCCGATTCATTGTCCTGGGTGTTGGGCAAAACAGAGGAACTTCGGGAAAGTCGTATACCTGGTCGTAATGATGGTGAGTTGACGTTGCTCTTATATTCAGTAGTTCCTCCCGACTGCATGTAATGAAACCTAAGATTACCTGGGGTACCAATGTAAGAAATAACACGTAAAAAAAACAAAATACTGCATAGTTTCCTAGGAACACGAAGCGAGGTGGCCATCTCTGTCGGCGCTGCCTTCTGTGTGTTCTCTTTTCGACTCCCTACACATATTTTCAATCAAACGGCAGAATTGTCTCCATCTCCTTAGCTATCATACTCTGCTTCCACTGGGCATTTCACAGATTTTTTTCCACTGTTGAATGCTGGTTCAGAAGACTCTAACAATGTCTGGTTCAATTAGTATGTTTTTACCAAATCAGGGATTCGTTTTCAGAGTCAGAGTCAGCATGGCACAATCGTCCTCCAGAAAGTGGAGAGCATTAGCAACACTTTTGTCGTTTTTGTGATATCTCTCAAAAAAGCTGAGGTAGAAAGGATTACCTGCACATACTGAGCAGCTCATGTTATAGACAGAAGCACGCTACATGGCAGACCAATCCTTTCTCCTCTCGCTTCAGCCCATCCATTATCTCAGCCAATCATGGCTAGCAGGAAGATTGTGTCTAAACCAACTAGGCTCGTAATTTAACAATAGAAATTTGTAATTTCAGATAGCATAAAAGTTTGAAGCATATGAAAGTTCACGTTCCAGAAAGCATTTCTGCCCAAAAATGTATTCGAATAAAAAATAAATGTTTACGTTCAAATGCCTCTCCTGTGAAGTAGTGACGTAGAGTCCCTCACATATAGTGCACACACACACCGATACACACATAATCTCTCAATCTGTTCCATGGAGAGCCCATTCTCTCACTCTCTCTCACGCCCACTCTTTCCCAGTCTCTGTCTTTAGTGGAGCAGATAGACTGGATGTGTGTGCATGCGTGTGTGCGTTGGTATGTGTGCCCACAGAGCCAAGAGCCAGTTGAGCTGGTGCAGGCAGGGCCTTAGCCTCGCCAGAGCTGTGCACATTAATAACATCAGCCTAGCACATGACAGGCCCACAGAGCGAGCGGGAGGGAGGGGAGAGTGAGAGGCAGAGGTGAGAGAGGGAGGGAGGGGTGAGGAGGGAGGCAGGCAGAGTTGGGAGGAGGGGAGGTGAGAGAACAAGGAGAAAGAGGATAGATGAGAAGAGGAAGAAGGGAAAGGAAATTATAGGAGGGGAGAGAGATGGATGTGGGGTGTGTGTTTGTGTGTGTTTGTTAGAGCGTATATCTGTTTGGAGAAGTG
This sequence comes from Oncorhynchus masou masou, assembly GCF_036934945.1. Classification (NCBI taxonomy): domain Eukaryota; kingdom Metazoa; phylum Chordata; class Actinopteri; order Salmoniformes; family Salmonidae; genus Oncorhynchus; species Oncorhynchus masou. The sequence goes on from NC_088223.1 coordinate 70,323,400, forward strand.
TGCGTGTGTGTGTGTACACATCCATGTAATTTGTGCGAGTGTCTGTTTCTCCGTATCTGGGCAATCTGTGTTGATTTATTTGAGTTGGCCTGCACGTACGGGACGCATGTGGACAGGCGCTCAAATGAGCAGCCTTAAACCCGGATGGCAGTCTGATTTCCTCAGCCACTCGCTCCACCAAGAGATAAATGTCAAGTTTGTTCACGCCTCTCCCCCCAACCCGTCGCGGGTTGTGTGTGTGTGTCCCAGACACCGGCACGGTGCTATGACATGGTCTCGGGCACGCTGGCGGTGGGCTTTTTTGACGGTGGCGTTTCTGCTCGGTCGGAGCTCCGTTTCCCTCCCCGGTGCCCTGATGTGTTGTGATTTGGCATCGGGCTGGAATGAGCCTTCTCTCTCTCTCTCTCTCTTTCTCTCTCCTTCTCTCTTTCTCTCTCTCTCCTTTTCTTTCTCCTTTTCTTTCTCTCTCTCTCTCTCTCTCTCTCTCTCTCTCTCTCTCTCTCTCTCTCTCTCTATCTCTGTTTATGATATGCCACAGCCAATGTCCCTTCACTCATCACCATCACACCCCTTGCTGTCAGTTGAGATTTATTCTTCTGCAGAATATAGGACTGGCTGATACACATCCCACACACACGAACATACCTCCTATTTTCATCACCAGAACCCCTTAAAACCCACTTTCTTTTTTCACAGAGGCGTCTTCCTCTAAGTTATTATATTATGACTGGTGAGCCATCCCAAAAGAGCCTATTTATAGTGTTCTCCAGTGCTACAAATGACATCACAGGCAGACCTCCACAATATTATTGCAAACCCCCACAGTGACACTGTAAGCAGAGCTCCATGGCCCGAGCAATATAAACACAGCTCTGGATTGATAGAGAGATTTAGCAGCAGGGCATGCCAGGCCTGGTAGCATAATACAATATGTGTGTGACTGTGTGTGTTGTAGGACATAACTGGAACATTTCACTGCAGATGTTAGCTTTAGCGCTATTTTGGGCGAGCGCAGCAACGGGGCAACAACACTATCAGCACAATGCTATTTCTTCCCTCTGGGGACATATTTTGTATGTTGGGAAGAATGGTATCATATGTGGAGTGTTGTATGAATGATATCCCCACCCTTTTCATTTTCCCTGGACTTTGTTACCAGGCACATAAAATACTGGTTCATGGTGCTCTACTAAATGTGACTTTGTGTATTTCCTGAATAGGCTGTGCTAGCTAGGTGGATGAGTGTTATGGGTCCAGCAGTATCATTGTCTCTTGGGTCTGTGTGGTTGTTGTGGGTGGAAACTCTAATAAAAGTGGATAACAATATTGTGACGAGCAGCCCGGCCACATCAGTGTGAAGAATGGCCATGTTAACATGGCCTTCCATTCTCCTCCTCCGACACACACACACACACAGCGAGAAGAGCCAAACCCCGGGGGCCATTTTGCCTCTCCAGCCGCAGAAAGGTTAAGCAACTACACCAGAAGAGAGAAAGAGGGAGCGAGTAAGTGAGGGGAAAAAAAGACAAAGGAGGAAAGCGAACAATCTCCAAGGCGACATTGGCTGTGCTGAAAGAGAACGGGAGGAAAATGAAAATCTAATGGGCTAAATCTGTGAAATGTCGTGCTGGCCCAGGGGGATTGGGCTGGGAGTAAGGGGGCACAGGATATGAAGGGAAAAGAGAGAGAGGGATAGAATGGTGAAGAGGAATGGATTACCAGAGGCGTATCGTAGCGTTCCGGACTCGTCCCGGCCACAGAGCCCGACCAGAGGAGTTAACGGCTCATTTCCAACAGGCGGCGATGGAAAGGTCAGGGCGGCCGAGAGAAGAGGGCCCCGGCCCCTGGTTTTGACCAGAAAACCCCAACACACACCATCAGCACCACTACAGGGGCCATTTGCACACCTTCGGTTCACTCTAGTTCAAGTCATCTGAGGTGGTGTCGTTTTAATGTCAGGTATCGGGGTTCAAAATGCATCCAGGGTGAGCTCAACAGACTACATCATATTCACCACATTTTCAGTATTTATGATTAAGCATTCTGGATGAGTGGTAGAATAATTGTGGAGCCCCAACACCTTAACCTACTGCACTGTTCCCAAAGTCTCTGGGAGTCTTGTTTATAACTGCACTGTTCCCAAAGTCTCTCTCTGGGAGTCTTGTTTATAACTGCACTGTTCCCAAAGTCTCTGGGAGTCTTGTTTATAACTGCACTGTTCCCAAAGTCTCTGGGAGTCTTGTTTATAACTGCACTGTTCCCAAAGTCTCTCTCTGGGAGTCTTGTTTATAACTGCACTGTTCCCAAAGTCTCTGGGAGTCTTGTTTATAACTGCACTGTTCCCAAAGTCTCTCTGGGAGTCTTGTTTATAACTGCACTGTTCCCAAAGTCTCTGGGAGTCTTGTTTATAACTGCACTGTTCCCAAAGTCTCTGGGAGTCCTGTCTTGTTTATAACTTGTTCCCAAAGTCTCTGGGAGTCCTGTTTATAACTGCACTGTTCCCAAAGTCTCTGGGAGTCTTGTTTATAACTGCACTGTTCCCAAAGTCTCTGGGAGTCTTGTTTATAACTGCACTGTTCCCAAAGTCTCTGGGAGTCCTGTTTATAACTGCACTGTTCCCAAAGTCTCTGGGAGTCTTGTTTATAACTGCACTGTTCCCAAAGTCTCTGGGAGTCTTGTTTATAACTGCACTGTTCCCAAAGTCTCTGGGAGTCTTGTTTATAACTGCACTGTTCCCAAAGTCTCTGGGAGTCCTGTTTATAACTGCACTGTTCCCAAAGTCTCTGGGAGTCTTGTTTATAACTGCACCGAAATTTTCTTGTTACTTACAACCTCATGCTAATCGCATTAGCCTACGTTAGCTCAGCCGTCCCGTGGAAGGGACACTGATCCCGATGAGGCGCAGGGCAAACACCTCCGGTCCTCTGGAGTCAGGGTCTGTACTGTGTGAATATGGTTCACTGTACACCCGGAGGGAGATGTTTGTTCACTCTCACTGGTCTGAATTTGGTTTTACGCAGTCAGTTAGCGACCACTGTGACTGACTGTGTGGGGGTTTTGTGGGTGCCCAGACCTAGACAACCAAGACATATTCCGCAGAAAGTGCTGCCTGCTCTGGTCTTAATCCCAGAGTCTCCGGCTTAGATTCCACATTTACCGACATTCTGCATGAATTCAATTGCATTTTTGGGGAAGTGATTTCCATGCATTGACTATTTCTATATGTATGCTTCATAACAGATGTCTGGAGAATCACACAACAAATCATTTCCCTTAGCTTGCCTTGTATCCCTCCAATAGAACAGTATTGTTGTGATGTGACAGTGTATTGTCCTTGTCCCAGTGAAACTGGGTTGTGCTGTAGCACGGCTGGGTGAGGGGATGGGGGTGAGTGGGGGATTGGGCATCGGTGCCATGACCACAGATCGCACACTGTTAATACATTTTATTCCCAAACCTAATCGCTGATCCTCCTCTCAGCATTACAGCAGTATTTCCTTTCCCTAATTCCCAAATCCAGGCAAATCCAAAGGTATTTAATAATACTTTGCATCTGTACCTTGATTGAACTATCAAATTCCAATGCTATTTGGGTTGCATTAGTATCAAGAGCAGCACACATTGTTAATGCCTGGGTATCTTGTTAAAATCACAACACTAACTGGTTGGGAAAGCTTTTCCTCGTCTCTCTCTCCAGAAGCTTTTACAATTGGATTGTGTTGTCCAAACACAGAATGCTTTTAACAGTAGAGGAGATTTAATGTCATATGATTTGGACTGCAGCCAGAGGGTTGTATTGGCCCCATGTGTGTTGTTTCCATCCACAACACTATTTGTTTGTGGCTGTGTCTCAATCAGCAGTACCGGTATCATATTGCAATCTTTAATAGAAGCAGTTGATCTACAGTTTATTATGAATAACAATGCATCTCAATGATAATCCCTGCTCATTACAAATATGCCGTGCACTTAAAATGTGACACGAAACCCAATTAACATAATTTAAAGCATTCAAAGTTATTATCTATAATTAGATGTTGCCATTAAATTAAGCATGGCCACATTTGGCTCCACTCAGTGTGTGAGCGTTGCCACAGCCTGAGCCTGCATAAATGGAAGGGGCCCACTGAGAAGAAACCGTTATCTGAGCCCTGCAATTCTGACTGGCTGGGTAATTAAAAAACCAAGGGTAGAAGTACCACATCAACCCAATGCACGCACACGCACGCACGCACGCACGCACGCACGCACGCACACACACACACACACACACACACACACACACACACACACACACACACACACACACACACACACACACACACACACACACACTCGCAATTGGTTGCATGACACAAAACCCGATAGTGTTTCTATTTGCTGGAATGGATTTAACACCTGTTCCTCTACCACGATAAGTGAATATCAAATTAAATGTCAAATATCACATTTTCAAACGCACGTTCAGTTCCAACTCCAGTGTAGTAAATCCTATTGAGTCACTGAACAATTGTCCAGTAGCTGACGGAGGAGCACAAAGTGTGGGATAATACTAACCAGCGAAGCATACCTTTTAACCCTGGGGTTAAGCATGGAGAGATGTGAATAAACTCCTAAGTCGAATGCCATTTGTGGGCTTGAGCCCGGCCACTAAACAGAATGGAAAAATATGATATGAGATTAGTATGTATTAAGGGGGAGGCCTAAAAACGACATTAGTGTAATCCTTCTGTTTTACGGCAGGGCTTGTCCTCATGACTCAGGAAGGGACAGAGTGGCAGGGAGACGGAAGGATTAGGGTGTAACTGAGAGGGTCTTAATGGGCATGGGCAGGGACGAGACATGCAGCAAGCCAACTCTAGAGGACGAAGCTCTCACTGTCAAACACACAAACACATACAGAAGGAACGTATTGTCAGGTTTCTGTATACAGTAGGAATCCAGTCTGTATATACAGTTATAAATATATATTGTATAGATGTATACAGAGTTGTGTGCAAATGCACGCACAGAACATTACAGTGCATGTTAACGCTCAGTCCCACTCATGTGAACACACAGTTATCTATCACTCTACAAATGTACGCTATTTTATACTGTGTTCCATCCTGTTGCTTGTGTGCCAAGCTTTTTGTTTGCCTCCTTGTTGATTACATGCCCTGTTCTTTCTACAGGGGCGATGAGATTGAAGTGGTGATGTCAGACCTGAAGAGAGTCAATCAGGTCAGTCCCTGGCTGTTTTTAACCCCTCATCACAACCATCCTATCAAAGTGTGTTATGAATATGCAAAGATACATACTACTCATATACACCCTTTGGCCTTAGTGTCAGTGTGTATTTTTAAGAAGCTTGATACAGGAGTTGCTCTGTTTCAAATATGTTCAAAATTGTGTTCCAGAAAATATGAAACATGGAAAATTCCAAAAAGAAAAGGTGAAACTAGCCTCTTAAAGAACAACACAGACACATAGGCTATCCTATTAGAGTGTGACTAATCTGGCGTTGCCTCTCCATCTTTGGCCCCCTTTAATGTATTTTTCCATTTTTTCTGCCCAGAAACATCATAGCGGTGATTAGGCATTATTTACACTGAGACGACCCTTTGATATCTGCCGAGAATATAAGCCAAGATAATGAGCAGCAGTGTAATTACTCTCTATGGGCTTTGGGTCTGGAGTTGAAAAATATTTTTTTGTGAGGTTCATCAATGCCGTCTTTACCATGGGATCTTGTTTATATCTAGTTTGTTAGACTGTGAATTAGGGCCGGGATGATACCAGTTTCTCTATACACGTCAGTATTGTGGCAAGGAAACAAAACACGAAGCAGATTTGACTTATTTCGAAAAACAGCCCTAATTTTGAAAAAAACATCATTATGGTGTCATCCAGAGTCGCATGTAAACTCAGCAAAAAAGAAACGTCCTCTCACTGTCAACTGTGTTTATTTTCAGCAAACATAACGTGTAAATATTTGTATGAACATAACTAGATTCAACAACTGAGATATAAAGTTCCACAGACATGTGACTAACAGAAATGGAATAATAATATTGCAGAAATGGAATAATGTGTCCCTAAACAAGGGGGGGGGGTCAAAAGTAACAGTCAGTATCTGGTGTGGCCACCAGCTGCATTAAGTACTGCAGTGCATCTCCTCCTCATGGACTGCACCAGATTTGCCCATTCTTACCCCACTCTTCCACCAAGGCACCTGCAAGCTCCCGGACATTTCTGGGGGGAATGGCCCTAGCCTTCACCCTCTGATCCAACAGGTCCCAGAGGTGCTCAATTGGATTGAGATCTGGGCTCTTCGCTGGCCATGGCAGAACATTGACATTCCTGTCTTGCAGGAAATCATGCACAGAACGAGCAATATGGCTGGTGGCATTGTCATGGTGGAGGGTCATGTCAGGATGGGTACCACATGAGGGAGGAGGATGTCTTCCCTGTAACGCACAGTGTTGAGATTGCCTGCAATGACAACAAGCTCAGTCCGATGATCCTGTGACACACCGCCCCAGACCATGACGGACCCTCCACTTCCAAATCGATCCCGCTCCAGAGTACAGGCCTCGGTGTAACTCTCATTCCTTCAATGATAAACGCGAATCCGACCATCACCCCTGGTGAGACAAAACCGCGACTCATCAGTGAAGAGCACTTTTTGCCAGTCCTGTCTGGTCCAGCAACAGTGGGTTTGTGCCCATAGACAACGTTGTTGCCGGTGATGTCTGGTGAGGACCAGCCTTACAACAGGCCTACAACCCCTCAGTCAGCCTCTCTCAGCCTATTGCGGACAGCGAGCACAAAAGAAAAGAAGAATAGAAAAATCTATCTACAGTTTGTGCAAATGTAGAAGAGTAGGGAGGTAGGCAATACATAGGCCCAAGAGGTGAAAATAATTACAATTTAGCATTAATACTGAAGTGATAGATGTGCAAGTAGAGATACTGGGGGTGCAAGAGGGTAAGTAATAATATGGTGATGAGGTAGTCGGGTGTGCTATTTTCAGATTGGCTGTGTAGTGGTACAGTGATTGTTAAGCTGCTCTGACAGCTGATGCTTAAAGTTAGTGAGGGAGATATAAGACTCCAGCTTCAAAGATTTTTGCAATTCGTTCCAGTCATTGGCAGCAGAGAACTGGAAGGAATGGCGGCCAAAGGAAGTGTTGACTTTGGGGATGACCAGTGCAATATAGCTGCTGGAGCATATGCTACGGGTGGGGTTTGATATGCTTAGATAACTTGCAAGTTAAACATAGGGGTCGTGCTAATGCAGAATTCTGTGTTTTTCACACAGGAAAAAAATATACATTATACACAGATCTAAAATGCTTCTTGGAATTTCTACTCGGTATCAGACAAATTTTGTGCTTCAGTTTTACTTCTCCACTTAGAATGCCAGTTTGTGAATTCTCATCTTCCACAAACAGCGCTCTTACTGATGTGTAGCTACTTAGATTAACTTTAAGCAAAACATTCGGAAATGTAGCTGGCTGTATTCTTTCTATGATAGAAGTTTGAAACATGCATCGTTTTCAAAAAAAAGTACATTTTTCATTGTAAGCTCATTTACTGATGTGGCTGCCAGCCAAATAGCGTTGCACTTCTGATGAAAATTAAGCATTTTCTCTTGCAGAATGTGTTGCACTTATGTATTTTCTGTTAAGTAAAACTACAGTTGCACGTCCTTGATCATTCTAGTGAAGCAAAAAAACATTACATTTGCATATAAAATGCGACCCCTGTCAATACAGAGCTGGACTTCCTCTCTCTTTTACAAACAAACAATTAACTGGCTAAACTGTTCTGGGGAACTACGGTAAACTTCACAATGTAAAATAGTGTGACAAGTGAAATGAAGAACGCAATCTGCTTTATCTCTTAACGCCCTCAAACTCAACTCTGGACCTCTAAGCCAGTTCCACTGAATTTTTGTTATTGTTCCCGTCTATTTTGGGACTGATTTAGACCTGGGACACCAGGTGTGTGTGCAATTAATTCTCAGGTAGGACAGAAAACCAGCATGCTACAGACCTCATAGTGTAAGAGTTAGGTACCCCTGTCCTAACGTATTGCACAAGTTGACTGCAGGTAAGTATCTAAAATATTAAAATATCCATACCAGGGTATACCGCCCAAGCCTAGAGACCAGGTAGTTGAAATTAAACAATCACTGAAGTTGATCAATAAGCTCAGTTGGTGAGGTGATTAGTTGTCAGGTGAAGTGTGTGTGTCTGTGTGTGTGTGTGTGTGTATGTGTATGTTGTGTGCGCCACACTGTCACTTAGTTCCTGTAATCACCTGTCTTATCTGACTGCGCAGGCAGACGCACACTACACACACACTCCTCAGATCTGCTAGCAAAGCGACAGAGGGTTTAGATAGGGGCGTTGAGTGAGAATCATTGGTGTCAGCCTTCTCTAGACGACACTTAATTTTCCCCACTCCCAATGACTGGGCAAGTTGCAGTGTCATTCCATCACTTTATAAATGATGGTACATTCACTTCCAATCATGGTCACATTTAGCTGTGTAATAATAATGTGAGAGACAAGGGAGGAGGATTTTCTTTTCTTCTGTAGGGCACATTGTTCATGGTACTCTTTAGAAGAATATTTATAATGTGTGGGTATCTGTTTTCATCACACTTCAATATACGTTAGCCCTTGGGAGTAATATCTCACTAAAGGTTTTCCTGTGCATCTGCTTACCTTGTTTTTCTCTGGCTACGGCATAATTAAAGGGAGCCCACTGATTACAATTTATAATAGAATCACCCAAAACAATTATTTGGCATTATATGAAATAGTGCCCTCATTACCCAAACTTTTGGAATAACTTAACCGCCTGAAAAATGTAGCATTTCCATAATTCCATAAAGATGAAGGCTTTAGCTCCTGATATATCTAAAGGTTGAATGTTTAAGCACCTTCAACATGTAATGAGTCATTAGGATGCCTTGTGTTCTTCCCCCACTTGTTTTCTGATGTGGTTCAGTCATGATCTGATGCAGGAGGATATGCATGAATATACAAATCCATGAGAGTGAAATCGCTGTGGGTCTAAATTCTGTACTCACTGTTCTATTTTGGAACTAAAGATGCATGTGTGCAATTCAAACTTCAACGTAAAATAAATGTCTATTAGACAAACATTTAGGTTATATTAGCAAATCTTAAGTTTAGATTTGGGCCTTGAAAAATGGCTGTGTATAGACTTGAGACCTACAGTGATTTATCTTATAGTTATCTGTAGACAACATGACAGCGAAGGGTGGGATAGTGGGGAAACTTGACTTGTCTCTCTCTCCTTCACAGAGAGCTGAGGTAGCGGAGAGAGAAGCAGAGGCTCTTCGGGAACAGCTGTCGTCCGCCAACAAGTCCCTCCAGCTTGCCACACAGATCCAAAAGGCCCCTGACATGGAGCAGGCCCTGGAGGTTCTGTCGCGCTCCAGTCTGGAGGTGGAGCTGAGCGCCAAGGAGCGGGAGGTGCTGCAGCTGGCCGAGGACGTACAGAGACTGCAGGCTAGTTTGGCCAACATCCGGGAGAATTCTGCCTCGCAGATAAGCCAGCTGGAGCAGCAGCTCAGCACCAAGGAGAGCTTACTCAAGGTTAGCCCCGTCACACCACCACAGTAACACTGAGGGCCCTGGTCAGTGCCGTAATGCTATGAGGGCCCTGGTCAGTGCCGTAACGCTATGAGGGCCCTGGTCAGTGCCGTAACACTATGGGGGCCCTGGTCAGTGCCGTAACGCTATGGGGGCCCTGGTCAGTGCCGTAACGCTATGGGGGCCCTGGTCAGTGCAGTAACGCTATGGGGGCCCTGGTCAGTGCCATAACGCTATCATTACAAGTAATATCTCAGTCTCTTTAAAAGCAAAATAAACATAAAACATTTGAACAAAATAAAATTAAGGCTCTGGCACTTCCCACAGCTTTAGATGATAGGCAGTTCAGAAATGTAATATCTTGAGAGGAGGGAGCATAGATGGTACAGCCAGGCAGGGGGGTATAGACAGACAGGCCACGGAGCTCTTCATTGGGCACCTCATCATCTTCGATAGTCACAGCTTCTCCTCCGTAGGTAGGCTAGTCTGGTCATCAGCAAGGCCTCTGGTCAAATATTGTATAAACAATTGGTGGTTTCAGTTCTTGACTCCTACTGTAAGCACTACCTTTCAGCTTTAACTGAGAAAAACAGTATTTCACAACTGAAACATTTCAGTTGACTAATGCGTAGCCCGAAACCCTCTATCCATAAACATTACAGTGGTTTTACTGAACTCTGCTGGGCACCTCTCCTACGGCTCTGCATTTAGGACTTGACTGACAAGTCTTTGTATCTGTGACGACTGAACAGACATGTCATATCCAGTGAGCTTTATGCACAGAGACTGAAGTGCTTCTCTATCGGAAGTTGTCGTGATATGGTGTCACTACATGGTAATGTGTAAAGATTGCACAAAAGAGAAAGGAGCAGAATTATTATGAACTCTTCTCAGTGCACTGAGCCATCTCAAATGTACACATGCTAATGCACTGGGACTCCTTAAGAAAACATATTCTATACTGTGACTCTCCAAATATTTCCTTCCCAATTCATTGGTCCTCATTGCGATCACTGTAAAACCACCCCTATTTATACAGAGTTGTCTCTAAAGTGTATACTTTCCTTAATTTTCCCATGCCTTGAAATAGCTAAAGTATGCTCTTTCCCCACGCACTGAGCCCACTTGATTATACACTTACTTTTACGCTTCTCCCAAGAGTACATTCCCCAAGTGTACACTTGCTTAAGCACTCCTTTAGTACCCCATCTTAAGAGAGTAACTAAGTGTCTCTCTTTCCACACAGCAACTGGAGGAGAAACTGCGTGAGCAGGCAGACTACGAAGCCATCAAGAAAGAGCTCAGGTAATTCACTTTCCCCCTCAGTCTGCCTTCCCTCCCCTCAGCCACAGGCATCAAAACACCATACACATTAACCAGGTCAAATTAATTCCTGCCTCCAAGCCTATACTTGTGATGCCACTGAGTGCAAGTCTGTGCGATTCGGACACCCTGCCAAACCACCCTCAAGACTATCATTAACCTTTAGATTTAGCCCTTGAATGTGGACTCGCTGAGTCTGAGTATTATTGGCACTGGTAGTGCCTATCAGAAATGTTAGTTTGATTGGACAGTAGGACTTTGCGTTCAACCTCTGTTTGCCACTGCTTTCTTATCTGATCAGAATGTTTGGGGTCTGGAGATGGGAAGCTAAAATGGCTGTGCTGTACACTCATTAAAGGGGTATGTACTTGGATGTTTCTCCCCAAATGTGGGTTTAGTGTCATGCTCTTCTAATCTTTTCGCTTCTTTTAAAGCTGCAATATATAACTTCTTGGGCGACCTGACCAAATTCACATAGAAATGTGCGCTATAGATCTGTCATTCAACCAAGGACATCTGTTATGATAAATGGCATTTTTAATCTTTACTCATTAACAACACACACGTCATGAACTTAATTGCGCCATTTTCAGTTTTCTATGACATTGGCTTATATAAGCTCTATCATTTCTGGTATGGGATCCCAAGATGACGGTGAACAGTGGCTTCAGTTTTTTTGGTGTTGTGCTGCATGTTATCTCAGTCCAAGTCAGTAACAAGAAGGCTAACTAAGTTAAGATTTGCAGATAAGATAATTGGACGGCACTGCCCATGTTTAGGGTACTCGGGTGGTTTCTTACCAGGATTTAACCATCTTCACTCGTCTGGACGGCAGGGCCGTCTGAACATTAATTTGGTAACTGGATTTTCAGGCATAATATTCCCAATTGGAAGAAGTCCTAAAGGTAGTATCAGTGAATGGCTCTGTTTGTGAGAGTTTTCAGCACCACTATGATGGTCAGCCAAAGAGCTATTTGTGGGAATTTGTATTGATAGCCCGTCTGTGGTCCCAAAGGGAAGCATTCCTCTCCTAATAGACTAAAGTGTCTTTATTTGCCTCCCAACCTTTTCATAGACGCTTTTTCCTTTATAGATAATATCGCCTGAAATCCAATTGGCACCCAGCACATGATTGAATAATCCATTTTAATTACTGTGATTGGCTCTAAGGATTTCATTGCATTATCAGATTTTGATGGTCGGAGCAGAGTGAAGGACTGCCTGTCGCTGATGTAGATGTTCTGTGGGGGCTGATAGCAGATAAATGTCAGTCCTGTGGTGCTGTGTGTATTTGTGATCTCCTTTTTGCAGTGGGTGCAGTAATAAAGTGGTCCATTTCTCCTTGTTTACTTCACAGTATCCTAAAGTCAATGGAGTTTGGCTCTTCAAACTTCTCCTCAGCACAGGTAAGGAGGCTGAATATTGCATTTGAGTTTTATTGGAACAATATTTAGACAATGTATCTTATCAAACAAGGTTTAACAATTTCCTATCTCTGTGTCAGGACTCTAAGAAGCCTCTGGAGTTGTTGTTGAAGAGTCGAGGCCTGCAGTCTGAGAGCTCCTCCCTGCGCCTAAACAGCAGTGAACAGAGTGGTGAGTCCTTCAAGCGCTCTCACTCACACATACACACACATACATAACTAGACACACGTACACACACACGCACACATTATTTATTAAGGTGACTTATCAATCAGACATCTACTGTGGACTATGTAGTGTTTGTTTGCCATCTTGAACTTGCCAACTGACCAAGTTGAACATTAGTTTTCACCATTTTTATTTGTTTAAATTTCCTTAAAGCTGAGCTCCGCATTAGGGGAAATATATGGCTTCCCGTTTTTGTTTTGTTTATTAAACGGAGAAGAGGAGCGCCAGCGCTGTGGTAAAAAGCAGTCATAATACATACTCTGCTGTTCTATTGTGCGTGCATTGATGTCAGAGGGGGAAAAACTGTGTTTGATTTCAACTTTAACCAGTATCAAAGCAGCCAATGTGTTATCGGCAGAGTTTTTTTGTGATATGCATGTAGACACGACCACAAGGTCAACTCCTGGTGTGAACTGCCCCCGTCAAGGTCTAATTCATGGGCTGGAACTGAACAGGCTTCATAAGCACTGATAGGGTTGTTTCCAAAGAGGGGGTTGATGTTTGGTTGAACTCATGGAGCCTAATTCAGTGATGCACAGAGCCCTATCATTCCACCATTGATCTCTGAGGCCTTATCGCCTTCTCTTGTCACAACATGCCAGCTCTTTCAATTGCATACCCCACATTCAGCTGCCTTACACAGACCCATTCATGGCTTTTCGTCTGTCTCCATATCTAAAATCCTGAGACTCAAGGATATCTGTCATGAAGAGCTTTTTGAAAATGTGGACATTGTCTGAGCGGAAGTTACCCCAGACCAGAATGTAATATGGAGTATAAGTCCCTCATCATTAGCCTTCATCAGAGCATGGGCCTGTGGCTCTGTGTGTGTGCCAGGGTGCTTCCAACTTAAAAGGACACACAGTCCTTTTGTTTCTTTACTCTGTCAGTCGCCTAGAGGGGTTATAGACAGGAAGTAAAGTAGTCAAACAGGATGCAGCTCCAGCTATCTCTGCCAGCAGAAGAAGAGACTGTTTGACTCAAAGGAAATAATGTTATATCTCAAGGAGCTTTTTCTTTTCTACAAATATAGACACACTCCTAAACAATGTGTCAACTGTTTCCATTGGCATGATACAGCGTTTGATACAAATAAAAAACATTCTGGCTCTGTAAATGTATAATGGAGTTGAATTGAAGGGTTCGAAGCTGACAGTCGGCTCACACCATTAAGACTGAAGTGCTGCTGCTTTCTCAGAGCGGCACTCGTCTTGTCTGGATCCTCGATTTATCTCATTCAGAGAATCAGCCCTTTAAGCACGGCGATTTGAGAGGTAGTGTAACATTCTCTGTGCTACATTTCAAAGGATCACTGCTTGAGGTTTCTTGTTATATCTCCATTTTATATAAAGTCCTAGACTTTACATCTGCTACCTGAAGATCTACTCAGACTGTGGATGAAAAGATTGGAGACCTTTTGGTCCTGGTCTAACACCTACTGGTGTTCAGTCTGCCTTTTTTCCAGTTGAAGAACAATACGCGTCTTCTACTTTTGAGAGCTTTAGCTTTCTGTTCTAAGTTTAAAAATGCCTCCTTAAAGTAGATTCTACCCTAAACTCAACAATATGACCTCTCCAAAAAAGTACCTAACCACACCACAGGCTAGGGGACTATAACTACACAAACAGGTACTGACCACGGCTAGTGTTTGGAGGCTACATTTCATCTTTACGGGTTAAGGTCAGTTTAAAAAAAACTTTCCATGGCTTTTTTGGTAGCGCATCTGCGCCCACACAGTTTGCAGTTATGTGTCGGAAGGGTGGGGGTAGTGGAGGGGCACAGTGCAGCCCACCCTAGGCGAGGAGGAGAGGGGGGCCAAGGGAGGTCAGAGGCTGGAGGACATGGAGTGATCCAGTATGCTAATGAAGCCCCGTTAGTCTCTCCTCCCAGTATGCCCTTTATCACTCAGTGCACTTGGTCGCTCCGGAAATGTCATCCCATTTGGCTTCGGGTCTCCCCCCTCCCTCCCCTGTCCTCGAAAATTAAGCTTTTCATTTGTATTCCTAATGGGACCCCTCGCTGTCCAACCGGATCATGTTGATGCGAAACCAAAGGCGCTGTTTGGCTACAGGTTGGACGGGTGTTCTACTTAGTTACTTCCCAATGTGATTTTTGATGAATAAATGTTAATGATTGTACATTTATACAGTGTTATCAGTTTTATGATAACTACATTTTGTATGCCTGATGATCTGTATACCATGGCCTCTTTTGCAATGTTTTTGAGCCTATGGCTATACCTAACATTAATCAAATCTCACAAGGAAAGTATGTATAAAGAGCAAATATTGCTTGGCTGCCATTGTTTATCTTTGCTGTATAGTACATGCGTAAGTTTTGCTACTGTTCCCGCACTCTGATGCATATACCACAGTCACACACACATACCACTGATGTTAATCCACCCTGAAATAAGGGCATCCCTAAGCTACCTTGAGTGAGTGGTGACCTGGAGATGGTGATATGCAGGGGCAGGGGCAAGAAGGTTAGGCAGGGCATACACCACACAGCAGGTAACCTAGGCAGCTCTCTGCCTGTGTCCATATCCTGTGACATGCCTGCCAGACGCTTCTCTTCACTACTGTTCAGTGTCCCTCTCCACAGCCAGAAGTCCTACTGGCAAATTCGCACAATGCATCAGTGCATCTCCACTCTAAGGTTATGCTACTCAACTGGAGTTCACTGTACCCCCATCATCTCTCACTTAATGGGTGTGATGAAACTTGTAGTTAGATGGTGTTTTGTCTAGATATTTTGTTTATTTTGAACTCATTTTGTTGATGTCACTTGATGTATTGATCTGTGTCATGTTTTGTCTGGTCTCACAGGTGTGAGGGAGCGAAAGGTCAAAGACTCATCAGAGGGTCAACAGCGTCTTCCTGCCACGCCCATGGGCACCAACTTGCAGGGCTCCCCTCCCCCTCCCTCCTCTCAACTCCTCTTGCGCACTGGCTCAGGTGGTTCCTCCGACACCACCCCTGTCACCACCGCCAATGGCACGCACCACTTCTCGCCCACGGGCGGCGGGCTGGGTGGGCAGGACTTCTTCAGCCCCTCCTCGCTGGTGTCGTCAGGCACCGCTTTCCCCCTTGCGGGCAAAGTGTCGCTCAATTCCCTGCTGCAGCGCCAGCTCATGCAGACCTTCTACTCCAAAGCCCTGCAGGACTCAGTGTCTGGCCAGGCCCTGCTCTTCTCCCCCGCCCACTACCCAACCCCTAACTCACTCTCAGCCAGCCCTCTGCCACCCCATCAGTCTTTGCAGTCGCAATCCCAGCACCTGTCGACGGGCAGCCCAGACGTTAATGGCCTAGCCCCCTCGCCCAGCCAGTCAGAGGGTGCAGGGAGTGTCTCGGAAGGTGAAGACATGGACACGTCTGAGATAGCGCGTCAGGTCAAGGAGCAGCTGATCAAGCACAACATTGGGCAGAGGATCTTCGGCCACTACGTGCTGGGGTTGTCCCAGGGCTCGGTCAGTGAGATACTGGCTAGGCCCAAGCCCTGGAGCAAGCTGACCATCAGGGGCAAGGAGCCTTTCCACAAGATGAGGCAGTTCCTATCTGACGAGCAGAACATCTTGGCACTGCGCAGCATCCAGGGGAGGCAGAGAGGTGAGACTGACAGAAATGTATTCACACACACACTTCACACAGGACACATTAACTGCTCTCACCGAGACATACAGAAACTTACAGTACATACACATATCTGAGCTTGTATCACTGTTTTCTCACATGCACACTTAGCTGAGCACGTCACATATACATACATATTTTATTGATGTCTCTGCCTCCAGATGCTTTGCATCACACAAAGTTCCAGGTGAAAAATTTGACAGCTGTATTTCTGAAGCATATAGTAGAAAGGCCTCAGGTTCAGGCTGGTGTTCTGCTTCTGTGTTACAGTAGCTTCAGTGGGGTCCTGCTATGCTCTCCCACAAAACTCTGTACTCAACTCAACAGGAAAAGGGGTGCTGAATGGTACATTGAATTTTGGCAGACACACGATTCAGATTAGCAAAAGACAAACTTCAGCAGTCTATGTTCAATATTTGACCCTCAGTCAGAGCATGGCCCTAACCTTTAACCTTTGACTTGACAAACCCTTGCATTTTGGTAACTGGTGATAGCACTGTCTCTTTAACACCAGATGTCCAACCCCACCCTTCAGCAGTGTAGCCATAGCCCGGGCCCTGATGAATGGACAGTGATCCTTATCATCGTCACCAGTCATGTCGCCCGCTAAGACGTCCAGATTAACCTTGCAGACATGTTCCCTTTCCTGTCGTTATCGCCTGTCGCCTGTCATTGTAGCAACCGTCCCACGAATCAACCCGGTAGAGGGATGGAGCATTTAGAAGTGGGTCTATCAAAATGTCATCTTCGCATGCACCACTCAGTTTTCCAGCACTTATCGCTGTCGGCCCACTGCCTTTTCCTATTGATTTTGTAACCGTCTTAAATGGCACATTGCTGTGTGCTGCTGGGGAACGCAGCCTGTACTGTTGAGTCAGTGAGTGGGAGGCAAGCTGATCCCATCAGATTACAGGGGGACATTTTCCTGATCTGTCTGAATGGGCACATCAGTGCTCAAACGACAGTCAATAACATGCAAGTCTGGACAGGTGTGTGTGTTGAGGTCAATTAAAGACTGAAGCTGCACCCCCCCTGCTGCAAAGTCCTCATTCTTCACCCCAAACTGCTGATAACTAATGCAGACACTTTTACAAGCAATTATGTCGAATTTGAGACAGATTACAAAACGCATACATTGTGTTCCTATTAAATTACTTCCTATTTCCCCTCTTTGCTCTCTTTCTCTTTCTCCCCTCCCCCACGATCTCTCTCCCTCTCTAAATATATCTATCCCCCTCTTCATATCCATCCCACTCTTTCGCTGTGTCTGTCTCTCTCTGCTCTTTCTCTCTTTCTGTCTCTGAGTGAGGAACTGATAAGTTTGGAGCTTGGTGCTCAGTCAGTAGTGTCACAAGGCAAGACGAGAGCTGCTGCGGTCGGCAAGAAGCCCGGGACGAGAGCGAGGCGAGACATGCAGTTTAGGAAATGCGTCCGCAGTCTGGTTTCTCCGCATTTCACAGCAAGGGCACACTTGGCAGTCAGGGCAGGGATGATGTAAAAGTTTGAGCTTTAGTTCTCCTCTGTGTTAAAGCAGAGTAGTGAGTATAGATGAATGTGCACACTGTAGCTCTGCACTCTTGTCTATTGTGCTTGTTTGGACAGATTTCAAGGAATTGGTCTGGCAGCAAGCCCCAAACCTGTCTGCCCAGGGGAGAAGTTTAACAGAAGTTTAATAGAATCATGTTGGGGAGAAATGTAATGTGGTTCTTATGTGCCGTAGCTACTAGTTCTCTTCTGTTTCAATCATTTATGTTTTCAATAACTAAATCACCATCAATGTCCCTTCTTGTATATGTGAAGAGTTTGATATGTGGTTTGAATGGTAGAACATTTGGATTGACTCAAGGGTTCTCAGAGGGTGGTTTAAGACTGTGTGGAGTGGTCTAACATACACTTTCTTTGTTTCTGGCTGTTTGACAATAATTGACTGTTGCCTTCTACTGTGCGTATTACTATGGCCAAAGTGTTTTTACAAGCATTGTAACATACTAGAGCCATGCACAGACATGAATTTTAAGCCCAAGCCCTATCCATGCCTGCAATGTTCAGGCCCTACCCTACCCATGCCTGCAATGTTCAGGCCCTACCCTACCCATGCCCAATTGCTTCTGCCAAATTTAAAGGAAAACTCCACCCTAAAACTATAATTTCAAGTGAAATTTATTTGTCACGTACACATGGTTAGCAGATGTTAATGTGAGTGTAGTGAAATGCTTGTGCTTCTAGTTTCGACCATGCAGTAATATCAAACAAGTAATCTAAGTTAACAATTTCACAACACCTGCCTTATACACACAAGTGTAAAGGAATTAATAAGAATATGTACATAAAAATATATGATGGTATAGAGTACAGTATATACATATGAGATGAGTAATGTAGGGTATGTAAACATTATATAAAGTGGCATTGTTTAAAGTGGCTAGTGAAACATTTATTACATAAATTTTCCATTATTAAAGTGGCTAGAGATGAGTCAGTATGTTGGCAGCAGCCACTCAATGTTAGTGATGGCTGTTTAACAGTCTGATGGCCTTGAGATAGAAGCTGTTTTTCAGTCTCTCGGTCCCCACTTTGATGCACCTGTACTGACCTCACCTTCTGGATGATAGCGGGGTGAACAGGCAGTGGCTCGGGTGGTTGTTGTCCTTGATGATATTTTTGGCCTTCCTGTGACATCAGGTGGTGTAGGTGTCCTGGAGGGCAGGTAGTTTGCCCCCAGTGATGCGTTGTGCATCTGGTGAGCCTTACAGTTGTGGGCGGAGCAGTTGCCGTACCCGGCGGTGATACAGCCCGACAGGATGCTCTCGATTGTGCATCTGTAAAAGGTTGTGAGTGTGTTTGGTGACGAGCCGAATTTCTTCAGCCTCCTGAGGTTGAAGAGGCGCTACTGCGCCTTCTTCACCACGCTGTCTGTGTGGGTGGACCATTTCAGTTTGTCCGTGATGTGTACGCCGAGGAACTTAAAACTTTCCACCTTCTCCACTACTGTCCCGTCGATATGGATAGGGGGCTGCTGGTAATCAATCCTACCACTGTAGTGTTGTCTGCTAACTTGATGATTGAGTTGGAGGTGTGCATGGCCACACAGTCATGGGTGAACAGGGAGTACAGGAGAGGGCTGGGCACGCACCCTTGTGGGGCCCCAGAGTTGAGGATCAGCAGGGTGGAGATGTTGTTACCTACCCCCACCACCTGGGGACGGCCCGTCAGGAAGTCCAGGACCCAGTTACACAGGGTGGGGTCGAGACCCAGGGTCTATGGTGGTAAATGCTGAGCTGTAATGAACAGAATTATTACATAGGTATTCCTCTTGTCCAGATGGGTTAGGGCAGTGTGCAGTGTGATTGCGTTGTCTGTGGACCTATTGGGGCGGTAAGCAAATTGGAGTGGGTCTATGGTGTCAGGTAGGGTCGTGGTGATATGGTCCTTGACTAGTCTCTCAAAGCACTTCATGATGATGGAAGTGAGTGCTACGGGGCGATAGTCATTTAGCTCAGTTACCTTAGCTTTGTTGGGAACAGGAACAATGGTGGCCCTCTTGAAGCATGTGGGAACAGCAGACTGGGATAAGGATTGATTGAATATGTCCGTAAACACACCAGCCAGCTGGTCTGCGCATGCTCTGAGGACGTGGCTGAGGATACCGTCTGAGCCGGCAGCTTTGCGAGGGTTAACACGTTTAAATGCTTTACTCACGTTGGCTGCAGTGAAGGAGAGCCCACAGGTTTTGGTAGCAAGCCGTGTCAGTGGCACTGTATTGTCCTCAAAGCGACCAAAGAAGTTGTTTAGTTTGTCAGGGAGCAAAACATTGTGGTCTGCGATGGTGCTGGTTTTCCTTCATTAGTCCGTGATTGACTGTCGACCCTGCCACATACCTCTCGTGTCTGAGCCTTTGAATTGCGACTCTACTTTGTCTCTATACTGACGCTTAACTTGTTTGATTGCCTTGCGGCGGGAATATCTGCACTGTTTGTATTCGGTCATGTTTCCGGTCGCCTTGCCCTGATTAAAAGCAGTGGTTCGCGCTTTCAGTTTTGCGCGAATGCTGCCATCAATCCACGGTTTCTGGTTGGGGAATGTTTTAATAGACGCTGTGGGTACAACATCACTGATGCACTTGCTAATAAACTCGCTCACCGAATCAGCGTATTCATCAATGTTATTGTCCGACGCTATGCGGAACATATCCCAGTCCACGTGATCGACGTAATCTTGAAGCGTGGAATCAGATTGGTCGAACCAGCGTTGAACAGCCCTGAGCACAAGCGTTTCCTGTTCTAGTTTCTGTCTATAGGCTGGGAGCAACAAAATGGAGCCGTGGTCAGATTTTCCGAAAGGAGGACGGGGGATGGCTTTACATGCGTCACGGAAGTTAGAATAACAAGTTAAGCTATATAACTTTCAAAATAAAGAAATACAGGTGCATCAAAGCTGGGACCCAGAGACTGAAAAACAGCTTCAATCTCAAGACCATCTTAAATAGCCATCACTAGCACATTAGAAGCTTCTGCTCTATATACATAGACTTGAAATCACTGGCCAATGGAACACTAGTCACTTTAATAATGTTTACATATTTTGCTTTACTCATCTCATACGTATATACTGTATTCTATCCTATTCTATTGTGTCTTAGTCTATGCCGCTCTGACATTGCTCGTCCAAATATTTATATATTCTTAGTTCCATTCCTTTACTTTAGACTGTGTGTATTGTTAGATATTACTGCGCTGTTCGAGCTGGAAACTCAAGCATTTTGAGACACCCACAATAACATCTGTTTAACACGTGTATGTGACATATGCGATTTGATTTGAAATAAAGCCGGTATGATGCATTTTGCTGTTCCCCACTCCCTCACAGCGCTGCATGCGCTCTGTTCATGACTCTGCATGTGAGGTACCATAGCAACTGCTTCTTTGGGACTTCTCTGCTCAATGATGAGGCATGAGAGAGCAGTTGGCTACCTACTTTTCGTCACTCTAAACTACGACAACTCAAGGAACATTATTATTTTCGGTGAAATAATCTCTTCTGTCGAATCAGACAATTTGACAAGGTTGAAGCACTTCTGACGCCATGATCTTAGTAAGATATGACAGTACTGCGCAGCACAAGCAAATGGCTTAGCTTCAAAATGTTAGTAATCAATTTGGTGATGTCCAGCCCGTACCCTAGTTATTGATGAAAAAACAGGCCCTCGCCGGCTCTAACCCAATGTATAATGTCGGGGCCTGTCGGGCTCGGGTCGGGTAGCAGAGCTGTCTTCTTTAGTAAATCACTTATGGGTTTCGTCCATGTTAAATAAGTTGAATTGATTTTGCCCAAATGATAGGGTTTTTGCTCAGATGTCTAGATGTTGAGGTAGTCTAGTAACTGTAGATCTATAGCTCTATATAGCAAATGCCCTGACTACCACCACTATATCCATTTGTGTAGAATAAAACTGCTCCTAGACACTGATCTAGTGTCCGTTTTGAGTTTTCCCGCCTAATGTTTAAGGTTCGAATTTGGGGAGGGTAAGCTGATCCTAGACCTGTGCCTAGGTCAGTGTCTCCCCTCATCCATGTGGCAGTCCAGTGGTCTGACACTTATCTTATCTGTCGCCGCTTGTTTTCCAACAGAGAACCCAGGCCAGAACCTGAACAGAGTGTTTCAGGAGGTTCCGAAGCGAAGAACCGGCTCCGAAGGCTCCTCGAGGGCAGGTCTGTTCTTTGCCTTCCCTATCGTGGTTGGTTTAGTGTTTTGGTCGGCTTTTATGTTGTCCAATTTGTTGTGTCAGTTAGCCATTGTCAAAGTCACTCTACCACTTCTGGCCTGGAGTCTGGTTCAAAATACAGGGATGAGGCTGATACAGGGTCAGATATGTTTCTTCCTTGTTAAGGGTTGTTTTTTATCTGGTCCTAGATTGGTGGCTAAGGGCAACTTCTACCTCAGGCGAAAACCCAGGGGCAGGATAAGGCAGGGAGGGGTTTATAAAGGCACCCTTTCAACCCATAGGGTGCGCCGTAAAACGTAGTCTAAACATCCAGTCCCAACCAGCCCACGCAATCTCTCTCCCAGTCTGAAATCAGGGCAAAACCTCATACATATAATTTAGCCTTTAAAAAGCTCCTTTATATGCTGTACTATGTACTTTCCCCAAAACCATGCAGTTTTTCATGCCTTCTGAAAATCTGTGGTGCTTACATGCTGTTTGGCACTTCGGTAGGCCACAAACACAAACATTTTCAAACCTTTTTATTTTTACAGGCGGTGGTGGCCTCAACAAAACTGTGAAACAGAGTTTACATCACGTGCCCATGACCCGGCAGCTGTGCCCAAACACCACCATGACTGTGCGTGTGTGTGTCTGTGTATGAGTGAGAGTGCTGGGTCTTACTGGTGTCACTGGTAGGCCACCATGTCTCCACTCCAGGGGGAGCACTTACAGTCACCTGCCCTTGGTCAGACCCCTTTTTTGTTATGAATTACTTGCAGTTCACCCCCCATGTAGCCAGCTGCTCCCCGCATCACTCACACACATGAGCGAGCACGACCTTGCCCAATTACTCCGACCACTCACTCAGGACAAATGAGAGAGAGAGAGGAGAGGAAGCCGAAAGTTGGGAGCCACGTTAGTCTGGCCCCTCCATGTTTAACTCCAAACAGCAATTAGCCTTCCCTTCTGAAGCCCGTCCAAAACACCAGGTCTTATGTTTCTTATGGAGCTTGTCCAAAGTCTGGTTCCCATTGTTGCGGAGAGAGAGTAGCTGGCTGGCTGCTGGAAGTGTTCTGTTCTGTTCAGCGCTCATGAGGAACATGTGTAGTCTTGGCCACTTGTGTTAACAGGAATGAGCTGTGTTGTAAAGGGAGACCCATGGGGAGTACTGCAGTCCAGGGGGGCCATGGCAGTTTGTCAGAACGCAAATGAAGGAGAAGGCTAGGAGCAACGTCTCCTTGGGTTCCTTTTAGACAGGAGACAGTGGGTAGACTCAAACTTCACTGTCTCACAGCTTGTCTGAATTTACTGTTTTACTGGATATTTATAGGAAAATTAGCACTTTTCTCAAACTCAAAACATTCAGCTATATTTCGGGTATCCTATGACTGTGCACCTGTGACATATTGAAGTCAAATACTAGCAACATTTATTAATTACCCCAACTTTCTATCACCCCCATTGATTCCCGCCGTCCCTCGCTTTGGTACAGTCCATTGACCACTGACCTTTGTTGCCCATTCCTAGGTAACATCACCACGCGGATCCGCACTCCGGAGAGTGGGTCAGACGAGGCCATCAAGTCCATCCTGGAGCAGGCCAAGAGAGAGCTGCAGGTCCAGAAGGCTGGTGAGTGACTCCTCTCTTTGCTCTGTGTCTGATGGAAACTACTCTACACCAGGGTCTGGTATGAATTTCCAATTGATTTACTGTATTGACAGAGCTAAAAATAAATTGACCTCAACCCTGCTGTTGAAGCTTCTCGTCTGACCCCCAACCCTCATACCACACTGCATGCCCCTTTATAAGTAAATTATAGGGATGGTGGGTATTGAAGGGATGAAGGAACTTCCTAGTGTGTTGACCTCATACAAAAGTGAAGTAAAGTGGAGGAACATACAGTAGGATGTGATGTGGTTGGATCAAGATTTCACAATTGTATCTAATGGGTCCGACATTTATCCCTAAATTGCCAATGCCATAACTAATGTCAAGCAGTGCTAGTGACTACCCCATACACCGCCATTAGAATGTCTAAGAGATGTCCCTCGTGCTAACCCCCTTTTGACGCCATGCCACCCACTACAGATGGGGTGGACAACAGACAGCGACGACAGACAGGTTACCCCCGAGGCATGGGCAACTATTTCGCAAAATATGCACAAAGTCTCAGACTCGGTGAGGAATGGATTTAACCTTAAACAATGTGTGGCCCCACACCGAGAATATACAAACCAAATACAGACTACAAGACTGTTGTGCCTTCTGTTTCTGTAAGGGATGTAGATAACATTTCCTTGACCATGTCTTAAATCTAAGAGATATGGTTCTACTATGTAGCATTTATTTTCCTTTTGTGTAGAACTTCAGGTATCAAACAGAAAATCCAGAATTATCCTCCACTTATCCTAGCACTGTATATGTGGGCCATGAAGCATCATCTGAAGTTGAGTGTTGATGACATTTGTAGTGTTGTCTGATGACTGTGTATCCTCTCTGTCAGTCTCTCTCCCTGCAGTGGACTTGTCTCAGACCCCTCCCTCGTCCAGCATTGGTGGTGGTGGTGGTAGTATCGGCTCAGGTGGATCCTCCAGCTCAGACGAGACCATCCGCTCCATCCTAGAGCAGGCAAGGAGGGAGATGGAGGCCCAGCAGGCCGCCCTGGAGCCCATCCTCAAGCCGTCCTCCATGGGCCCCTCTGACCTGGCCCTGCTTTCTCCCAAACTCCTGGGCGCTTCCACTCTCCCGGCCTCCTACTCACCCCTGGCCCTCTCCCTCAAGAAGCCCTCCATCCCCCCATCCTCCTCGCCCTCCTCCCTCCTGGACTTCCACTCTGCCATGGTGAAGGAGGCAGGAGAGGTGGTGGTGGGAGAAGGCGGGGTAGGAGGAGCGTCTCTAATGGACGGAGGGACCAAGCAGGGGCGGGGCTCCTGGAGGGACCAATGGTGGAATAGTATGCACCCCGGGGGGCGGGGAGTCACGTCTAGCATGAACGACGACGCGCGGAGTCAGGAGGACAGTAAGGAGGTACAGTACCGTTAATACCTCACACACTCTGCCTTCATGACCTCTCACCTCTGAGCCATGGTGGTCAGGCCACAGTTAGGGATGTTGCTGATGGTCCTTAGTAGCCTACCAAATTTGCTAACAGCCAGTCACTAATGGCCTCGTACTCTATTGTCCCTCTAATCACTCTGACATCAATCCAAATGCAATCTAAAATATAATCAAACACTTAATGAGAGCCCTGGCATTCAGAGTTTGAGTGGAATAGGATCACCTGTTGCACAGTGAGTGCCAGCTCCTCATTTCTGGTTAATTCATGAAATGAAATGTGTTCCTATAAGCCCATGTTGCACGAGATTTCTATGCAAACAGTGCAATCATTTCTTTGCGACTTTTTAAAATCATAGTTGCATGCACATGTAGCCTAGCCTATAGACCTGTATGTTTTGATAGGGTTTGTATCGCAACTAAAGTGGGCAAATAAATCTTAAGCGTAGGCCTAGGACCCCTGGAACAGGGTTGGAGAGCACATAGCCTGTAGGCCTAGGGCTCCTGGAACAGGGTTGAAGAGACCATAGTCTGTAGGCCTAGGACCCCTGGAACAGGGTTGGAGATCCCACAGCCTGTAGGGTTAGGACCCCTGGAACAGGGTTGGAGATCCCCCAGCCTGTAGGGTTAGGACCCCTGGAACAGGGTTGGAGAGCCCATAGCCTGTAGGTTTAGGACCCCTGGAACAGGGTTGGAGAGCCCATAGCCCACAGAGCCAAGTGAAACGCATGTTCTTATAAGACCAGTCATTGCACAATGGCTTGTGAAAACAGAGTTTTGACCTGCCACTATTTAAAAGATGATCCCATCTTTCTGGTGCAACTATATTTATTGCATTTTTTTAAATTATTAAGGTCATTAATCCGCTTTACAACCGGTGTAGCTTACCTGGCATATTAAAAACATAACCGCAGTAAGTGCTTCCCCCGTTCGCTATTTGAGTGCAGGCTATGGATGACATATTTTTTTGTGGGCCATTCTATAGTAAATCCTCAAATATTTCCACACATATATTAGTAGGCTATATGTAAAGACCACATTACATTGAGAATAATCTGATGGGTGAGAGTATTATCAAGTGCTTGTCAAATTGCGATCAAGTGCTTGTCAAATTGCGAGTGAGAGACTGATGAAGTGTGTGCAGCCTGTGCAAGAAACATACATTTGTCGCAAAATGCAGCCTTAGGCTAAATGTTTTGATTTCTAATACATTCTAACGAAAAAAGTTGCATAAATAACTCAATTAAGCATATAGGAGGACCTGTTTCAAATAACCACTCAACACAGAATAGCCGCATGTGCACACTCATCATATCCTTTCTATTTTATTCAGCCACTGTATGTTCAATTATATTCTTCTTAGCATAAAATAATGCCACAGAGTTCTAAGCAAATATTGTCTGCAAATTGAACAAGTGTAGCCCACAGCCATATGGCATAGCCAGATCAGGGCCTAACATAAGGATGACTCAGAATATGCTATTCTGTTCTCCTGAAATAGGCTTCATTTTCTTCATATCATAATGTTTCTTTAGACCTGTCTAAAATAAATAATGGATTTATTGTGACGGTGTAGGCTATATTAAATTGATTTATTATACTTTTTTCAATGTAGACGTTCCAAAGGTCCGCATGGGCAAGATGGCGAACGGCCATCGCTCATCCATATATTTATATGTACATATTGTTATTCATTCCTTTGTTGTTGTGAAATGGTTAGATTACTTGATAGATATTACTGCATGGTCGGAACTAGAAGCATAAGCATTTCACTACACTCGCATTAACATCTGCTAACCATGTGTATGTGACCAATAAAATTTGATTTGATTTCAGTGGCTTGTAGGCTATGCGTGGAAGGCCGGAGATGCTAAATGTGTTTTTGTTCATTAACGGACCGGCAGTTATTTGCATGACAGTTACTGGCCACAGCCACAATGTGCAAAATGTTCTGAGAATGTGTCATATCCAATGTTCCCTCTAATTCTGTGCAACTTCCAGCACGCATTTACTGTGAACACGGAGGCTGTACCCGCTTTAACTTAGTTTTAACAGTGGCCATGTAGGCTACTGTAGCTATTTGATCATAATGTACTGTAGGCCTACCATAAAAAAAATGGAGAATATTCGTCCCATAATATTTTACAGCTGTTCTATCATTCAGCCTACAGTTGCTGCCAATGTGTGGTGTTCAATGTAGGCCTACAGTCCATGATACTTTTGGGGAAAAAACATGCAGGGCTTGACATTAACCTGTTTATCCACTTGTCATTCAGACAAGGTGACTGAAAATGTTGTTGTGTTGTTTGATGCAAGAAACCACTTTATAAAACAAAATGCACTGTTATTGCCATACCATTATTACAGAGAATCAGACCACTTATGCTACCCTCAGTTTATTCAAACCTATGTAGCCAATATACAATCTCAAAATACAACAACCTTTAAGACAAAAATAGCTCTTTACCTGACTCGCTTTTCAGAGATGTCTAGAAATGTATAAATCTTGTACTCTTGTAGGAAGCAATCATTCCCCTATTGCTGACTAAAAATGATCTATAACTGGGCTAATAATTCACTAACTAGCAAAGGATTTGAACAAAATGTGCACATGTGGCTACATGTAGCTCTTGCTTTGACCTCCTAACAAGTGTATCTACTCACAACCGCTCATGCTGTAAACACAGTCCAGTTCAAAGTAAATGGCAAAGGTCTATTTGCATATAGGTCTACTGCAGCTCTGATTGTTTATCCCGCACTGGTTTGTGTAGAGTACAGGCTGAGTAGTGCGTGTCAAAGCAATAGAATCCTATGCCGATGTGTTCTGCCTACAACAACATCTCTTGCATAGTTAATTTTGTTTTGGCATGTTGCATTGAAGGTGGCTAATATTGCGTTGATTCGATCACAATTTCCACAGTAAAGGGAAACGTTGATGGTGTTAACAGAGAAAATTCTAGAACAGTGGTCACCAACCGTTTCTGAGTCAAGATCAGATTGATTCAAAATGCAAGCCGAGATCTACCGCTCAGATTGTTTTTTACATAACTTGAAAAACGTAAGCCTATGCAACATTAACCAATTAAAAACAGTACTGTAGCAGTTATGTTTGTGCAGTAAGCTATAGGCCCAATATATTATCAATGCATATTGGCTTTGCTTGAATTGGCCTGCCAATGTATTGTTCAGCCATTTTTTTTAAATTGTATTTAAAAAAATTGAGGTAAGCAAAATGATCACACCTGTAATAGATCCATTATTGTATTACTTGTGAAGCACAGCTGAGTGAGCATACATTTAAATAATTAGATTTTTATTCTATTTAATTGGACTGATGGTCAGTCTCAGCATAGGGAGAGAGCAGCAGACTGAGGGTCCGCCTCTCAACATCCCTCCGCTCTCCCTTTCCTCCACTGACACTGACCGTAAAGGGACACAGTCTTCCAGATGATGGCGAAACTCGTGTCGCGCCACATTATTTCTGCTTCATGCACAAATTCGTGTTGTTACTTCTATGAACAGAGAAAGTTAAATATTCCTCGATATTAAAAAAGACCTAAGCTGCTAATAATAATAACAACGCAAGGCTATAGATACACTTTGCTAGTCATTCATTACTGCTGCAGTGTTTGTTGTAGCACTGAGTGGAAATAGGAAAAACGCACATTTTATGGCTTATAAAAGTGTTGAACACAAAGTGTTGACAGTGCTGAGTAAGAATTTAAACATGAACTTACTCATAAAAACAGCAGCTCTTTGCTGTATTCATTGACATTCTCTCTAGTCATGGTTTTGAAATCTCACAGTATCAACTTTGCTGTAGCTTTCTTTTATGCCTGCTATGTTACTGTAGAGACGGTCATCTGAGCCATTCGATTGGCCAGCGGTAGGCCTATAGTGCACTTGATTTGCTCTCTGGGCCAGCCTGGAAGGAAGAGTTTGTACCCCTTCTCCTTGTACCTTCAGACACACGAAATGGTTCAAAATGGCAACAGTTCTCCGACCCGGCGCACAGGGCAGCTGAACCGTGCGCACCTACCGCCAACAGCCCGAGACAAATTTAAATAAATAAAAAATAGGAACACAATGCCTTATAATTTTTTTTAAATAAATGTTTGATGATCGACTAGGAATGCCTTGGAGATCGACCTGTCGATCGCAATTGACCGGTTGGTGAACACTACTCTAGAAAGTTGAGTGAAGTTCAATCTCATGCATTTCTCTCTGTGAGCTGATATTTCTGCACGTGCACGCAGCTTAGAGCGAACATTGGTCATATCACTATATCACACATTTCTAAACTCATGGCTAATACCCTCTGATGGAACATCTACAGTATATGCTGTTTGTCTGTTGTTAGCTACTTCTCAAACTGCTGAGATTTGTTACTCACTATTGTAGTTTTTGTTGGTGGCCATCACTCAAGTCAGCTTCTGTACACAGCCCTTGTGCAACTGTAATTTGGATGTATTTGGAAGGTGATATTGGAAGACCGTGTTGTAATAGACCACACAAAACAGAGGGCCATTGTCTTTGCTCATCTGTAACATGCAGCTGCTCCACTCGGGACGAAATGCTCCGTGTGTGAGGTTTGTGTCGACACCGCAAACCGGTTTAGCAACGCGGCGGAGACAATCTGCTAGGTGTCTCCATCAGATATGGCAAACGATCAACTTTCTAAGGCAGAACAATGCCGAACCCAGCAACTTATGGGAGCTAAGTTTCTTTGCTCCACATACCCACTCTGGATCCATCCAATGACAGTGGGTGTGTCCTAATCCTTTATAGGGGACGAGGAACCACCTATGTATTCATAGCTGGCCGATAGCTTGACGTTAGCGTTAGTGGTTAGCGCCCTCCCTCCACAGTGACTGTGCCGTTTGCAATTAGCCGTTAGCCTTTAGTGGCAGGCCCCATCCCCACTCCCCCACCACCCCAACTGACTGTGCCTTTCTGTGTCTCCGCCAGAAGCCTCCCGGCTAGCCGGCTCGTCCTCGGCGCTGGCCCCCTTCTCCTCCTCCGTCTCCATCTCCTCCCCGGACTGCTGGAAGGACTGGCCCCGGGCCGAGTCCCCATACTCCCAGGCCGGCTCCGAGCCCGGTGGAGGCACCAACACCCAGGGGCCCAGCCGCGCTGACACCCCCCAGAGCAGCCCCTCTCCCCTGTCCTTGAGCCTGGGGTCCCTGGGTTCCCTGTTGACCCCCGCAGCCAAACCAGTCAAGCCGGTGGTGGCGCCGCTCACGCCTGAGCAGTACGAGGTCTACATGTACCAGGAGGTGGACACGGCCGAGCTCACCCAGCAGGTCAAGGACAAGCTGGCCAAGAACGGCATCTGCCAGCGCATCTTTGGAGAGAAGGTGTGCAAGACACCCTACGCACTACCATCCCATACCACCCTATGCCCAATCGTCCCATACCACCCTACGCCGTACCGTCCCATACCCGTGTCCTTATACTGCCTGATATACCCATCCTGCGCCAGTGTAGTGTCAACTCACATCCCCCCTGTAATACTGCTCCCCTTCCCTCTCTCCCTTCCAGTAATCTACGCTGAGTCACCCAACTGCCCTCCACCCTCGGTCAGCACAGTTCAAAACTGTGTGTACTATGCTAACTCAGCCCCTCCGTTGGAGTGTGTTTCTTGAATGAATCCATTCATACACATGTAAAATGATTTGTGTGAAGCGGTCACTATTAACATCACACAATATATGTGATCCTCTAAGCTTCAGTACAGTACAGAGGGCCCCCGATCCTACACTGGCCAGCAGTTGTCACATCCATTTAGACACATCTAAGCCTTTCTCTCTTAGCAGTCAGCTAGTTAATGGTATCACACAGTGATGTAGCATTGGGCCACCAACCAGGATTCCACCAACAAAAACTGTTACACACCCTCTTTGGTACAAACTAAAGCAGACGGTGTAGTGATGTACTCTACAGATCTCAGGGGTTTGAAGGAAAAACTGCATGATCTCTGTGTATTTGCATGTGTGTTTGTACTTGTCTATGTCTTGTACTTGTCCATACTGTACAGTATGGACTATTGTTTTTGTTTGCTTACAGTAGCTAATATCAGGCTTCATGCTGGCATGCATTCTGTGCAGTGTAATTATACATTGGAATGTTATTTTACTGTGATTGACCTCAGGTATATTTAATTATTTATTGGCTGATGTGTCTGTGTTCTGTGCGTGTGTGTGCATGTCTGTTTGTCAATGCGTGTGTACGTGTTACAGGTGCTGGGCCTGTCTCAGGGTAGTGTTAGCGACATGCTGTCCAGGCCCAAGCCCTGGAGTAAGCTGACCCAGAAGGGCCGGGAGCCCTTTATCCGTATGCAGCTGTGGCTCAATGGAGAGCTGGGCCAGAACGTCCTGCCCTTACAGGGCCAGCCACAAGGTAAACACACACTGATAGAAAGTACTGCACCTTCATTACCAGCCACAATGTACAAGTACACACACACAGAAACAAATGCACACTATTGCTGAGCGAATAACCAAAATGTTTTTTTAAACAACTAATTGACCGATGTTGGTTCAATTATTTTAATTTAATTTCGTTTAAAAAACAATCTGTGACCTCAATGCGCAGTTTCTATTGAG
This sequence comes from Oncorhynchus masou masou, assembly GCF_036934945.1. Lineage (NCBI taxonomy): Eukaryota > Metazoa > Chordata > Actinopteri > Salmoniformes > Salmonidae > Oncorhynchus > Oncorhynchus masou. The sequence continues at coordinate 70,354,983 of NC_088223.1, forward strand.
ATAAATCAGATCAAGCCCTAACTGTGTGATGTAGTAGGGATTTGTAGTTTAACAGGCCAATATTCTACATAGTTTAGCGTGTACCTACTTTTTTGGTTTGTGTGGGGCAGACAAGGAGAGAAGAGACAGAAGAATGCGTGATCAAGAGGGAAAGAGAGCAGTTACTTTGAGTTGGCTCTACCTAAAAATACATGATCTAAGTGATTGATAGTTGGTATTCAGCAGTCATAAAAGTATGCCTTATTTACTTTGAAGAACTATTAAAATAGTGATTTTGTCAGACAGCATTGGCAGCAGCTCTATAGAGATGAGATGATGACTTGGAATGAAATAAAAGTCATAAAATAAAACAAATGTAATATACACAACGACTGAAATATTTTATTAAAGTAATGTGAATAAATGATAGTTGATAAGCAGTAACGGGCAGTCACTACCATCATGGGACTTTTATTAATTGTTTTCTTCTGTGTTACAGCATTCAACCCGCGCAGTGCATTAATGTTTTCATTTTTATATCAAAATCGAAAACCATGTTTATTTTTTAATGATCTACCCGAAACGACCTCAAAAATCACTAAACGCTCAGCACTTACACACACATCCACAAACACAAACAGAACATGCTGCTTACAGGGCCAACCAGATATCTAGTAATGGAGGACTGGATACTATAGCCTCACACACACAATATCGCTGATCAAATCCTTCTCAGAAAGGAATAATGTTTTGACCACAAAGGAACATAGACTGAGCATTGTCCTTTTCATTGACAGTGAGTATATGCTTCCATGCATGTGTGTGTCTGCATTCATGCGCTCATACATACATCCACCTACAAGTGTGTGTGTATCCATGTCCCAGTGTGTGATCTGATTGATGGCCACTGAGAACAGGTAGAGCCTCTGTCCTTGCCCAGGGATTAAATTGTCCCCGGCTACAGTCCTTGTATTGAAATGAAACATTTTCCAGGTTTTTATTCCGTTTCTCGAGAGTTGGGCCAGTGGTGTGTGTGAACCTGTCCGTCAGGTCTCTCCCACAGTCCTCCATCTGCGTCTGCCTCCTGACTCCACCATCACACACACATACTGCACACACACACACACACACACACACACAGCTTTATTTTCATGTAATTTCAGGACTTTTTGGAGAGTAAGAATGTTTGACCATTAAAAATCCTATTTTCTCTAACCCTTACCCTAATGTTAACCTTAACTCAATCCACTAAACATAACCCTTAAGCTTAAAATAGCATTTGAACAAATTCAGGACATGAAAAAAGTACTGACTTTTCAAAAAAGTTATTGTTTTCCTACCTTATCAGGAAATTCGGGTGAATTCAAATCAAAATCTAATTTTATTTGTCACATGCGCCGAATACTTACTTATAAGCCCTTAACCAATGAATTTTAAGAAAATATTTACTAAATAAACTACAGTAAAAAAAATTATTTTTTTTTAGGACATTGAGGTCCTGATACGGTAGGACAACAAGTACACCCAAGCACACACATATACTGTGAACACACACCACACACATAGTATACCAGATCCTCTCTGAACACTCTGTTGCCTTTCTAACTCTTAATCTGTCCTTGTTCCCAGTCTCAATTGCTACGCGATCAACTGTCCCAGGAGCCGTTATCTGATTTAGTCCACAATGGTTAAAACTGCTAACACATATTATTATTTTCAATTTCCATAATATATCTGCAGTAATAGTGGAATGATAGTGTTTCACAATGTAGCTTACCTGCCAGTTTTGTAGTTGGCTGTGGTAATCAAACTATTGCGGCATCTGTAGTCAAAATGGGAAAGCTTTCACTTTGTGGCTTTGTTATCTAGTGGAAATCAGAAGTTCTCGGTGTAGCACCTTTAAGGTTTGGACTGGGTCAGTAATAGCTGATCCCAAGGCTATTTTTCAGGAAAGATGCCTCTTACTCACTCTCTCAAACAAGCCGAAAACACAGCATATTTTTAAAACGCAATAAATAATTTCAGGTAGATTCAATAAACCGTCTCATTTGATACAATATTGAAAGGGCTAGTTTATTTATTATTTATTTATTATTTTACCTTTATTTAACTAGGCAAGTCAGTTAAGAACAACTTCTTATTTTCAATGATGGCCTAGGAACAGTGGGTTAACTGCCTTGTTCAGGGGCAGAACAACAGATTTATGCTTAGCACAAGTGCTTAGCAACACCATTGAAATCAAAGGCCCGTGGCCTCCACTCATTTCTCATTAGCCAAAGCGTGATAAGGTACACGCCAGGGTAAGGGGGTTTATGGTTAACACCTCCACGCCGTCCCGCAATCTACCCTATCTGAGCATGTGCAGACTGGTCGGAGCCGAAGCTACTGCAGGGATGCTAATTATGGATAGCTAATTAAAGACCAGGCGCTAGGGAGGTGATGACTGCAGAAAGACATCCAGGAAGACCCAAGGACATTGTTGTTGCCTGCTTGTTGATGTTGTCGTGAATTAAGATACAGGCTAATCAAATTTGGGGCCTCATTTGTGCCTGGCCCGAGGAAGATCAATTAAAATGGCAGGGTTTTTAAAGAAGATAATGAGTTTTTTTTTAATGCAAATACGTTTTGGTTCGAAGTGGCCTTAGAACTGGGTTAGGAGACAATTAAGCAAATGTGTTGTAAGTGTTGGTTAAGATTAGAGGTTGACCGATTATGATTTTTCAACGCCGATACCGATTATTGGAGGACCAAAAAAGCCGATGCCGATTAATCGGACAATTTTATTGTTTTATTTGTAATAATGACAATTACAAAATGAACACTTCTTTTAACTTAATATAATACATCAATAAAATCAATTTAGCCTCAAATAAATAATGAAACATGTTCAATTTGGTTTAAATAATGCAAAAACAAAGTGTTGGAGAAGAAAGTAAAAGTGCAATATGTGCCACGTAAGAAAGCTAACGTTTAAGTTCCTTGCTCAGCACGAAAGTGCTGTTTGAATGACTGCTTACGAGCCTGCTGGTGCCTACCATCGCTCAGTCAGACTGCTCTATCAAATCATAGACTTGATTATAACATAATAACACACAGAAATACGAGCCTTAGGTAAGTAATATGGTCGCATCCGGAAACTATCATTTCGAAAACTAAACGTTTATTCTTTCAGTGAAATACGGAACCATTCCGTATTTTATCTAATGGGTGGCATCCCTAAGTCTAAATATTGCTGTTACATTGCACAACCTTCAATGTTATGTCATAATTACGTAAAATTCTGGCAAATTAGTTCGCAATGAGCCAGGCGGTCCAAACTGTTGTATATAACCTGACTCTGCGTGCAATGAACGCAAGAGAAGTGACACAATTTCACCTGGTTAATAATTGCCTGCTAGCCTGGATTTCTTTTAGCTAAATATGCAGGTTTAAAAATATTTACTTCTGTGTATTGATTTTAAGAAAGGCATGGATGTTTATGGTTAGGGACACGTTGGAGCAACGACAGTCCTTTTTCGCAAATGCGCACCGCACCGATTATATGCAACGCAGGACACACTAGATAAACTAGTAATATCATCAACCATGTGTAGTTAACTAGTGATTATGATTGATAGATTGATTGTTTTTTATAAGATAAGTTTAATGCTAGCTAGCAACTTACCTTGGCTTCTTACTGCATTCGCGTAACAGGCAGGCTCCTCTTGAGGCAGGTGGTTAGAGTGGTGGACTAGTTAACCGTAAGGTTGCAAGATTGAATCCCTGAGCTGACAAGGTAAAAATGTGTTGTTCTGCCCCTGAACAAGGCAGTTAACCCACTGTTCCTAGGCCGTCATTGAATGTCTTCTTAACTGACTTGCCTAGTTAAATGAAGGTATAAAAAAAACATTCCGATTAATTGGTCGACCTCTAGTTAAGATGGGAAACTGATATTTTTGCTGATAAAACATTCAGGATTCAGTGTAGTGGGCAAAGTTCCCCTCATAAAGGATGTTGTATTTGAAGATATCACTAATTTGTGTCAACCCCTTTCCTTCATTCGAAATGTCTGCATTTGAAAACCCTTCCCATTCAATATCCAAGCCTCTGTTGAACATTTTCTCGACTGTTGCTGTTTTGTGTGGCCGGTTACCTCAGGCAATCTTCCAGACAACTAGTAGAGACAGTGAGACTACTATCCCAGAATGCTGCAGTACCCATTGTGTCAGAGTGGATCTGGAGTCGTCATGGCAGCTTTCTGCTGAGCCACACAGTGACCCACTCCACATGACGGAGAGCAAAGGCAACACGGACATGTCACGAACTTAGCACGCCTTGTGTTTGTATTGTGTGAGTGTGTCTGGTCACTTTCTGTGGAAAAACACATCATAGTCACATTGACAATCGACGGCAAATGGTCTTTATGCTCGTCGGACTAAACCTGACTTAATTTGCACCCATCTTTAAAAAAAGATGCAATACTCACCACCACCAATATACAGAAACCATACCTCACACTGATACATCTATAGATGCACAGCATGGATGGATGTTAATCTACTATGCACCACTAGCATGTACACACTGTATACATGCTGAATCTGGTAAAGGTTGATCTTTTATAGAGCTGGTCCTCGGCAGTGCTAGCTAACCTGGTGCCAGCTCATTTGCTGTGATGATGAAGTGGCACCAGAGGATAGTCAGCCTCGCTTCTTAATGAGCATCTAATGTGAGGGAGCGCCATGCCCTGTTTACAGAGCTGTCACACCTTCTAGAAGAGGGGAGGATCCTCGATAACACACAGGCCAGGGGGGGCAGTGGGAGATAAGGTGGGGGTGGGGTTGTGGCGCTCTCTCTCCCGGGGGCCTCCCGGAGCTGTTGTAATCAATTACAGCGTCAGAACACTGATATATGATAATTACTATGAGAAAGCCCCCCTCCCCTCCCTCATCTACACTCTCCTCCTCCCAGACAGCCCCCTCCCTCTCGCAGACACACTCATACACATTCATACACTTGTGCACACACACACCTACACATACACAGCCCCTCTGCTTTGCTGGGCCACATCACCCCCCACCTCTTACACATATACACACACACACACACACACACACACTCCTTTGGATAATTAATATGCAAATAATCAGCCGATGGTATGCTAAATAGGAGCAGGGCCTGGTTGGGGAGCAGAGCCATGATGAATTACATTTACTGGCTGTCTTACATTAAGACAGCCATCTCTCCATCATTTTCACTGTAAATTAGCCACGGCAATGTATAGATTACAGACACGACTTTCGAACCAAAGAGGGAGATCGGGAACACTGGGTGAGTGAGAGAGAAAGAGGATCAAAAATGAATGGCTTTTAAAATGGGCCGTAGCTTAGAAAGAAATGTAAACGTCAGCTTGCCTGTCTGCTTAATCCAGGGCTGGCCACAGAATTTAAAAGTACATGATGTTCTTGGGATGGGGTTTAATGGGACACTTGTTAGATATGGAGCAGGGCAGGCAGACAGACAGACAGGGGGCTTTCTTGAAACATGCACACACACATATACACTGATGTGATTCTGTCACACACACTCTCACCAACAGATACACACACATCAATCACATTCTTACTCACACTCGCACATGAACACGCATATTTGGTCTATCTTTCTATCTCACACACAAATACACACGCACACTTTTAGGCAGTCACGGCAGCAGGGGCCAAAGTGTGTTTAAAAAGGTCCATTTGGTGGATTATATGAATAGCCGGTGTAATGGACCAGGCTTTAGAAGCTCACATGACATTGTCCCAATCTGTGTTTCTGTGCCCTGGCTGAGGGGAGACCACACGGCCCTGTGAAATAGGACAGCCCAGATGGACGGAAGAAAAAGTGATGGAAAGAGAGACCGCTTCAGCCAGTGTTTGTTTTCGTAATCCAAAAGTCTTCTCAGGAATGCAAATGGAATGGACTGAAAATAATGTAAAAGCCCCCAACTAAAAGCTGTGAAAAGTGATCAAAAGCTTTCAAAACCAACACAAGGCCACATTGTGTTAATTTGTGCCTCATTGTAGGAGACATGTTCATATGTGTCACTGTATGCTCTTCACCCAGCACAGTATAACGTCCTCACTGCCCCTCATTAGAACACACAACAGTTAGCCCTGCTATAAGTAACGCTCCCCAGGGATGTCTGTGGAAGCTACATACAGAGTACACACCCTCCATGTGCCTCTCAGAATGTGCGTGTGCATGTGAAGAGTGTTCCCTGCTCCCTCTGTCTCAGCTCATCCTTTCCCCTCAGTGCTAACATGCCCTCTCCGTTAGGAACACGGATACAATCGGATGGGAAATATGGAGTATACCGATGCCAGCTTTAACACACAGATTAACCAAGGGCCATATGACTAACATGCTGCATGTTCAGCGTCAAGGCTTTCTTCCCAAATGCTTCATCTGTATATCAGAATGTTGAGTGTTAGTTTTGGGTGAAATTGAATGCCACATTTGCAAATGTATATATATGTATATCTAGTGTAGACATACATTGGTATTTAAATTGGTGCCGCTGTATTTTTGGAACAAAAATCCTTGAAGTCACACCCTGACCCAGTTGAACTGGGCCAGTCTTGGAGTAGTATTTATCTAAAAGCCTTGAAGTCAAGCCCTGACCCAGTTGAACTGGGCCAGTCTTGGAGTAGTATTTATCTAAAAGCCTTGAAGTCAAGCCCTGACCCAGTTGAACTGGGCCAGTCTTGGAGTAGTATTTATCTAAAATCCTTGAAGTCACGCCCTGACCCAGTTGAACTGGGCCAGTCTTGGCAAAGTAGTATTTATCAGTCTTGGTATTTAAAAGCTAAAAGCCTTGAAGTCACACCCTGACCCAGTTGAACTGGGCCAGTCTTGGAGTAGTATTTATCTAAAAGCCTTGAAGTCAAGCCCTGACCCAGTTGAACTGGGCCAGTCTTGGAGTAGTATTTATTGAAAAGCCTTGAAGTCACACCCTGACCCAGTTGAACTGGGCCAGTCTTGGAGTAGTATTTGTCTAAAGGCCAGTGAAAGCTGTTTTAGACCCTTTTAGTGTCACCGCTGTCAGAGTTAAAGCAAGCAGCTGTACATCCAGATGCAGCGCACTCTCTGTCTCTCTCTGTCCTCTGGCGTCAAGCAAAACAGAGTGCCCTGCAAGGAAAACACGAAACTTTGCCTCCTTCCTCTTTCATCTCCTCTCTTCATCCCTCATTTTCTCCTTCCTTTCCTCAGTGCAATGTCCCTCTGGGCCGGTGACATGGCTGGGCTGTGGGTTGCTGGAACCATGTCACAGGACAACCTCTCATGTGGAGAACCCCACCCTTTTTTCGTCTCCAACTCACCCCTCCCTCCCCTGCCCCCCTCGCGCCATGCCGCCAGTTAAAATGTCACCAGTCGGGTGAGCGAGCCGGGCAGGAGATGCAAGCTGACTGCCTCCCCCCTGCACACACACACACACTCCCCCTCAGCTGTTTCCCCCAGCACGGCAGGGAGGTGATCACTAGTGACGGCTCCCCTCGGCTGCTCACTTTAAGGCCGCAGCCAGCCACACACACACACACACACACAGAAAAATACACAACTCATGCACAAAGCCTCAAACACACTCACACACATGCACACACAGGGTTGGCAGAGAGAGGGAAGGAGGGATAGTGGAGGGAGAGAGAGAGCAGGAGCTTCATCTGGAGCCTCTGACTGCTTAATGTCATAGGGACTCATCAAAACAAGTGACTTGTTTTTCCAGAAATCATTTTAGCAAAAAACTGAAGACACTGTCTGTAGTTATACAGTGTTGAGAATGGACAGGGTCGTTCTGTGTTGGGTATTTACTCTTTTGGTCATATTAGATTAGGTTTTTAAGAGCTGCATGTCAGTTGCAGTTTGGCCATTATATATCTGTCAAAGTTGAAGGTATGAGTATTTCAACACTGTTCAACACACAAACTGTCTGCCCTGACCTTAGAGAGCCGTGAGGTGTGATGTGGGGTGGGCATTCTATGTTTTGTATTTCTTTGTGTTTGGCCGAGTTTGGTTCCCAATCAGAGGCAGCTGTCTATCGTTGTCTCTGATTGGGAATCATACTTAGGTAGCCTTTTTTCCCACCTATGTTGTGGGGTCGTGTTTTTGTACAGCTCTTGTAGCCTACGGAACGGTACGGTCGTTTTGGTTTCACTTTGTTATTTTGTTGCTGGTTCTCATTTAAATAAATTTGATGACCACAAATTACGCTGAGCCTTGGTCTCCTTCAAACAATGCACGTTACACAAACACCATCACTCCCCTGTCCCACACAGACTTACAAACATACACACACCATTCCACCTCCAATGTCCCATCTGTCCTTCACACACACACACACACACCATGTCTTGTCCCGCAACTGTCCCTCACACATAACCCCCTTCTCTGTTCCATCCTTGTACACCACACACACTCTCTCCCCCTCCTGATTCAGAGGGATTAGGTTAAATACGGAAGACTCATTTCAGTTGAATGCATTCAGTTATACAACTGACTAGGTATCCCCCTTTCCTTTTCCCTTCCCTCAAACACATACACCCTCCCATGGCCAGATCTGTAGTGATGGAGAGACCTTGGACTCCATCAGCCCCCCTTCCTTCCATGCTGGCCTTCCTCCTGGCCTCGGCTGGGGAAGACTGATGAGTTGGCCCTCCTCTGCTGGCAGCCAGGCACCATGGAACACCCTCTCAGATGTAGGACTACATCTCTACTTCTACTCGCTACCCACTCCACAGAGCAGGACAGGAGAACGTCCAACCACCACATACACAGATACACATGGAACAAAAATATAAACGCAACATGTAAAGTGTTGATCAAATGTTGCTGAAATAAAATATCCCAGAAATGTTCCATATGCACAAAAGCTTATGTCTCTTACATTTTGTGCACAAATGTATTTACATCCCTGTTAGTGAGCATTTTTCCTTTGCCAAGATAATCCATCCACCTGACAGGTGCGGCATATCAAGAAGCTGATTCAACATGATCATTACACAGGTGCGGGGCGGCAGGGTAGCCTAGTCGTTAGAGATTTGGACTAGTAACCGAAAGGTTGCAAGTTCATGTCCCCGAGCTGACAAGGTACAAATCTGTCGTTCTGTCCCTAAACAGGCAGTTAACCCACTGTTCCTAGGCCGTCATTGAAAATAAGAATTTGTTCTTAACTGACTTGCCTGGTTACACAGGTGCACCTTATGCTGGGGACAATCAAAGGTCACTCTTAATATGTGTAGTTTTGTCATGTATAAGTGTATATTTGGCCTTGGGTTTTAGGTTATTGTCTTGCTGAAAGGTGAATTTATCTCCCGTATCTGTTGGAAAGCAGCCTGGACCAGGTTTTCCTCTAGGATTTTGCCTGTGTTTATCGCTTACGTTTCTTTTTATTCTAATAAAAACGTCCTAGTCCTTGCTGATGACAATTATACCCATAACATCATGCAGCCACCACCATGTTAGAAAATATGAAGAGTGGTACTTAGTGTTGAATTTGCCCCAAACTTGACACTTTGTATTCAGGACATAAGTTAATTTCTTTGCCAGATTTTTGCAGTTTTACTTTAGTGCCTTATTCATTCTTTTCACTCTGTCAATTGTTTTTTTTATGTGAAAAACTCTCCAATCCTTAACGATTACTAGCATACCCATAACATGATGCTGCTTAAAAATTTGTAGAGTGGTACTCAGTAATGTGTTGTATTGGATTTGCCCCAAACAAAACACATTTTTTGCAGTATTACTTTACAACAAGGATGCATGTTTTGGAATATTTTTATTATGTACAGGATTCCATAGTTTCACTCTATCAATTAGGTTTGTATTGTGGAGTAACTGCAATGTTGTTGATCCATCCTCAGTTTTCTCCTATCACAGCCATTAAACTATAACTGTCTATAAGTCACCATTGGCCTCATGGTGAAATCCCGGAGCGGTTTTCGTCAACTGAGTTAGAAAGGACAACTGTATCTTTGTAGTGACTGGGTGTATTCATACACCATCCAAAGTGTAATTAATAACTTCACCATGCTCAAAGGGATATTCAAAAATCCGTTTGTATTTTTTACCCATTTACCAGTAGTTGCCCTTTGCAAGGCATTGTTAAACCTCCCTGGTCTTTGTGGTTGAATCTGTGTTTGAAATTCACTGCTTGACTGAGGGACCTTACAATTATTTGTATGTGTGGGGTACAGATATGAGGTAGTCATTCAAAAATAATGTTCAGCACTATTATTGCACACAGAGAGTCCTTGCAACTTATGTGACTTTTTAAGCAACATTTTACTACTGAACATATTTAGGCTTGCCGTAACAAGTAAACTTCAGCCCATGGAAAACACTCAGTATAAATAACAAGCAACATTCACTTAATTTTTCCCATACAGCAAAATGCTGGAAACCAAGCAATCAATTCTTATTGACTCAAGACATTTCAGATTTTTATTTTCTATTAATTTCTAAAAACATAATTACATTTTGACATTATGGGGTATTGTGTGTAGGCCAGTGACACAAAATCTCATTTTAAATTCTGAGCTTACCACAACAAAATGTGGAAAAGGGGTGTGAAAACTTTCTGAGGGCACTGTAGCTATGCACACGCACACACACAGTGCATTCGTAAAATATTCAGACCCCTTGACTTTCCACATTTTGTTACATTACAACCTTATTCTAAAATGTTATAAATAGTTTTTTCCCCTTCTCATCAATCTACACACAATAACCCATAACGACAAAGCAAAAACTGTTCATTTGCAAATGTGTAAAAAAAAAAAAAAACTGAAATATGAAATTAACATACAGTGGGGCAAACAAGTATTTGGTCAGCCACCAATTGTGCAAGTTCTCCCACTTAAAAAGATGAGAGAGGCCTGTAATTTTCATCATAGGTACACTTCAACTATGACAGACAAAATGAGAAAGAAAATCACATTGTAGGATTTTTAATGAATTTATTTGCAAATTATGGTGGAAAATAAGTATTTGGTCACCTACAAACAAGCAAGATTTCTGGCTCTCACAGACCTGTAACTTCTTCTTTAAGAGGCTCCTCTGTCCTCCACTCGTTACCTGTATTAATGGCACCTGTTTGAACTTGTTATCAGTATAAAAGACACCTGTCCACAACCTCAAACAGTCACACTCCAAACTCCACTATGGCCAAGACCAAAGAGCTGTCAAAGGACACTAGAAACAAAATTGTAGACCTGCACCAGGCTGGGAAGACTGAATCTGCAATAGGTAAGCAGCTTGGTTTGTAGAAATCAACTGTGGGAGCAATTATTAGGAAATGGAAGACATACAAGACCACTGATGATCTCCCTCGATCTGGGGCTCCACGCAAGATCTCACCCTGTGGGGTCAAAATGATCACAAGAACGGTGAGCAAAAATCCCAGAACCACACGGGGGGACCTGGTGAATGACCTGCAGAGAGCTGGGACCAAAGTAACAAAACCTACCATCAGTAACACACTACGCCGCCAGGGACTCAAATGCTGCAGTGCCAGACGTGTCCCCCTGCTTAAGCCAGTACGTGTCCAGGCCCGTCTGAAGTTTGCTAGAGAACATTTGGATGATCCAGAAGAAGATTGGGAGAATGTCAGATGGTCAGATGAAACCAAAATAGAACTTTTTGGTAAAAACTCAACTCGTCGTGTTTGGAGGACAAAGAATGCTGAGTTGCATCCAAAGAATACCAAACCTACTGTGAAGCATGGGGGTGAAAACATCATACTTTGGGGCTGTTTTTCTGCAAAGGGACCAGGACGACTGATCCGTGTAAAGGAAAGAGTGAATGGGGCCATGTATCGTGAGATTTTGAGTGAAAACCTCCTTCCATCAGCAAGGGCATTGAAGATAAAACGTGGCTGGGTCTTTCAGCATGACAATGATCCCAAACACACCGCCCGGGCAGCGAAGGAGTGGCTTCGTAAGAAGCATTTCAAGGTCCTGGAGTGGCCTAGCCAGTCTCCAGATCTCAACCCATAGAACATCTTTGGAGAGAGTTGAAAGTCCGTGTTGCCCATCAATAGCTCCAAAACATCACTGCTCTAGAGGAGATCTGCATGGAGGAATGGGCCAAAATACCAGCAACAGTGTGTGAAAACCTCGTGAAGACTTACAGAAAACGTTTGACCTCTGTCATTGCCAACAAAGGGTATATAACAAAGTATTGAGATAAACTTTTGTTATTGACCAAATACTTATTTTCCACCATAATTTGCAAATAAATTAATAAAAAATCCTACAATATGATTTTCTGGATTTTGTTTCTCATTTTGTCTGTCATAGTTGAAGTGTACCTATGATGAAAATTACAGGCCTCTCATCTTTTTAAGTGGGAGAACTTGCACAATTACAGCCTCAAGTCTTCTTGGGTATGACGCTACAAGCTTGGCACACCTGTATTTGGGGAGTTTCTCCCATTCTTCTTTGCAGATCCTCTCAAGCTATGTCAGGTTGGATGGGGAGATTTGCTGCACAGCTATTTTCAGTTCTCCCCAGAGATATTCGATCAGGTTCAATTCCGGGTTCTGGCTTGGTCATTCAGAGACTTGTACCGAAGCCACTCCTGCGTTGTCTTGGCTGTGTGCTTAGTGTCATTGTCCTGTTGGAAGTTGAACCTTCGCCCCAGTCTGGGGTCCTGAGCGCTCTGGAGAATGTTTTCATCAAGGATCTCTCTGTACTTTGCTCCGTTGATCATTTAATCGATCCTGACTAGTCTCCCAGTCCCTGCCGCTGAAAAACATCCCCACAGCATGACGCCGCCACCACCATGCTTCACCATAGGGATGGTGCCAGGTTTCCTCCATACGTGACACTTGGCATTCAGGCCAAAGAGTTCAATCTTGCTTTCATCAGACCAGAGAATCTTGTTTCTCATGGTCTGAGAGTCCTTTATGTGCATTTTGGCACGCTCCAAGCAGGCTGTCATGTGCCTTTTACTGAGGAGTGGCTTCCTTCGGGTCACTCTACCATAATATCCTGATTGGTGGAATGCTGCAGAGATGGTTGTCCTTCTGGAAGGTTCTCCCATCTCCACAGATGAACTCTGGAGCTCTGTCAGAGGGCCCATCAGGTTCTTGGTCACCTCCCTGACCAAGGCCCTTTTCCCACGATTGCTCCATATGGCTGGGCGGCCAGCTCTAGGAAGAGTCTTGGTGGTTCCAAACTTCTTCCATTTAAGAATGATGGAGGCCACTGTGTTCTTGGGACTTTTCAATGCTGCAGACATTTTTGGTACCCAGATCTCTACCTCAAACCAATCCTGTCTCGGAGCTCTACGGACAATTCCTTCAACTTCATGGCTTGGTTTTTGCTCTCACATGCGCTTTCAACTGTGGGACCTTATATAGACAGGTGTGTGCCTTTCCAAATCAAATCATGTCCAATCAATTGAATTTACCATAGGATGCACCTGAGCTCAATTTCGAGTCTCATAGCAAAGGGTCTGAATACTTATGTAAATAATGTTGTTGTTTTTTCGAAAAAACCTTTTCGTTTTGTCATTATGGGCTATTGTGTGTAGATTGAGGAATGTATTTTATTTAATCCATTTTAGAATAAGGCTGTAATGTAACAAAATGTGGAAAAAGTTAAAGGGTTTGAATACTTTCTGAATGCACTGTAGATATAGTTACACGCAGAGGTACACAACATCCTTACTTTTGGTAGTCACTGGCCTAGGAGTGCCAAGACCAGTGTGTTGGACATCATCAACTTGGTAGTGCTCTGAAATGTGACAAACAATTCCATTTTAATGTTCAAGTCAGAGGTTTTGTGTTCAAGTTCATTTACTCATAAAACATATACAGCCAGCATACTCACACACACACACTTATCTGATCTACTGACAGGCGCTTTCCCGTCAATGCAACTCAACGTGCACTTTTCTTACAGATGCGCAGAGAGGAAGAAAATACACGTGTGGTGATTTTCTACTCCTCTCTGCATTCTCTCGCTTTCTCTCCCTCTGCTCATCTCTGACAGACTGCTGTCTCAGGAGGATAATTTTTTGGCCGTGCAATGGGCCATCACACAGCCATTGGGTAGAGGGGGTGCTGGTGGAGATGACAGAATCACAGTGACACGTTAGCGCCAATCATTCTCTCTGTGTGTGCATGCTGGAATGACTGCCTGGTCGATGGAGCATTGGAGCGGAGTACCTGTAGCCCATATAGTTAGCTAGAGACTAGCTGATATAGACAGACAGTGTGGGGGCTAATGCAGCATGGGGGCTAGAGTTGGTGGAAACGCAGTAACAGGGCTCTTGTGAAAGGGTTACTTGTAATCAGAGAATACATTTCGGTCCAATATCAATCAATTACAAGGAAACTGCACAGCTTGACATGTTTTGATCATGTGGCTGTCCTACAGTGGTCGTGTTGCCATCTCACCTTTAACCATGTCTGTGCAGTGGCTGGTCCATCACATGTCTTTGTCTCTGACCCTTGGTTCTCTCTCTCCCGTTTCCACAGAGAACACCCCAAAGACCTCAGCCAGCTGCAGCCCAGCACCGGAGTCACCCCTCAGCTCAGCCGAGGAGTCAGTGAAGAGCTTGGGGGAGCAGGTGGGAGGAGAGGGATGTGGGGGTGGAGGAGGGTTGTCCCAGTTTCCCCTCAGGGAGCCCAGCGAGCCCTCTGAGTCCCAGCCCGGCACACCGCTGCCCGTCCCCGGTCACTCAGGTCTCAGCATCCAGGAGATGGTGGCCATGTCCCCGGAGCTGGACACCTACGTCATCACCAAGAAGGTCAAGGAAGTGCTGACTGATAACAACCTCGGTGAGTTGGAGTGGTGGAATATGCCACTCTTTCTTTCAGCAGTCACTTCTACAACTCTGTATTTTTGCTTTGACCAGCACAATGAAGACAAACCCAAATCAATGTATCCCTTATTCTCCCTGAAGTGTACAACAACGGCTACAACAAACCTCATCCACTACTAATGAGACCTGTAGCACCTGAGTGATGCCATGAGCCATTTTGTACCAGGGCAGTCACCATTGACCACACACTGGCAGTAGAGGGGTGAGGAGGGATTGCACATTGGTCCAAAGCTACAATCAGTGTCCACCAAGCAGCACAATCTCACAACAAGCATTCTTTCCTCACTGATAATAATTTGTTCCAATTATTTCTAAAAAGCCCTGGCTGAGAGTTGCAACACTTCAAACGATTAATGATGCGCCGGGTTCGGAGCGTGTCATCATTGTACACATTAGCTCCGCTCCAGAACGGGGATATGCTCTTTACCCCACCAGCGTCACACAGTGCTGCCAAGGCAGAAAGATTTAGCCAGTTTCCATGTTCCACAAGCTGGCCAGCTTGCTCATTAGCCATCCCCTCAGCTAAAATTAACCAGCCCAGCTATCAACTTCAACAACAAAGGAACAGAGAGCATAGTTTACACACTGTCCTGGGAAGACCCAAAGATGGAGCTAGCTACTATCACAGCCAGAGTAGCGGCACAATTGGGATGTGGCCCAGCTTTAAGCCTGAGTTTTTCCTGGTTAGCCTCTGAGCCAGTTGGATTTAATGAGTCACTTATCTGTTTATTATGGTTAAAGGTATAATCTTTAGTTGCTACAAACACATTTTTTTACTCCAATGTTTGTAAACGATGTAAATATATACAAACCCTGTATAGCCTTAAAACATGGTTCAAACTATACTTTTGATTTATGGGATGGCCAGTCCTTGCTTCTATACCTCTGCTAGGAATTTGAGAATGGTTACATTTCTCCAGGCCCATCCCTCAGCTTTCACCAAAACAGAGGCAGGCTTTGGTATTGTTTCAACTAAGGATTCTAGCTTTAATAGTTACAGTTTGGTTGGTACATTACCAGTGAAACAGGCTCAAGCAGCATAGTGGAGACTTATCCAGTCCTTTCACCTATGGCTGGCCTTAATTCCTTAGGAAAGGAGATGAGGAACACAAGCAATTTTAGAGTATTGGGCTAAAGCCTGGTTGCCATAGGACTGCTCTCCGCATCACGCTCTGACTGCTCAATTAGCCCCACAGAGAATTGTCTCCCTCCCTCCCATCACTGTTTCCTAGACCTGGCCGCAGCTCAATCCCCCCCCCACTCCCCCCTACTGTGAGGTGGCCAGGACCAGTGATGGATGGTGTCGTTTAGCAGCTCCCTTCAGCCAAACTCACAGAGATCGGGCCAAATCACTTCCATGTCTGTCAGCTACAGTAGCCTTACTGTAGCACTGCACCCTCTTGGCCAGGTTGTTCTAAAATACAATGTGTTTTCACTAGCTCCCCTGGATAACTAAAGGTAATACAAATAGTAATATGTTTAGCCTACTAGCCTAGTCTGTCTTCTACCTGATATAGCCCAGGCATATTGGGACAATATTAGGCAAACTGCACTGAGATTGGACCAAATACTCCCATGTTCACCAAAACAACTAGCCACTATCCTTAATATCGGTAAGGCAACAAAAAATGTTAGATTCACACTGACACAGATGACGCACACAACCAAATCAGATTTCTTACATGACTCAATGTTATTTTGTTTCACACAGTTTAGGAAATATGGGCACAAAGGGTGCCTCTCAATGAACATGTTTACCCCTGCTGATTGCACCTACATCTAATAATTTTCAATGGTACATTCTATTATGTGGTGGTCCACAATATGTCTTTTCTAATGTGCTGTGATTTATGACAATGGAATTGTGTGATATGATTTAGACCCACATGGGTTATTTAGAATAGATGAACAAGTTCACCCTTGTACTTTACTTTACTTTAATACATAGACTGAGATCCACAGGGCTGCTGTGTGCATCACGGCATCCAATTGAATGCGATAAGAATGCAGTTGGAGCTGTGTGCGTATTTGTAACATTTCCATGTGTAATATAAGTGAGAGAGAATGTATGTGTTCAGCGCACAAACAAAGCTCTGTAGGAGTCAGTGAGAGGAGGAAACTGTAAAGCAGCCCTTCCATCTCACACCCAAGAGATTCTCTCAGCGGGACTGGCGTCACCTGTTCCGTCTCCCAGCCCCATGCTGTCTACTCATCCACTTCTCTTCTCTTTAGAGGAACTGCTCCCCAAATCCCAGCGCCTTTCAGTAGCGCTTCACATCTTAGCCTCTCTCTCTTTCTCTCCGCTACGCTGCCTGCCTGCCTGCGTTTGTTCAGCCGCCCGACATTCAGCTCACCTGCATAAAAAACAGTGTGAGAAGCACAGGGTAGAGCAACACAACCCCCCTCCTTGCTGCCAAAGGCATGTTTGAGGGGTCCCCTGGGATATAGTGGGGGGAAATAGAGCTCCGCAGCGCTCTGCGTGAGAGCTCGCAAGCTTTGAAGCCTTTCAAGAACCTGGGATTCTGCTGTGGTGAATGTTTATGCTGCGAACAGAGAGGGAGACCTTGGTGCTTGTTTTTTATTTATTTATGTGAATCCAGACCTTTTTTTATGCCTTTAAAACAACTCAGGCGCTCAAACGCCAGTCAAAGACTATTTAAACTGTTTCTTCTCTGAGTGAAGTCAGCCACAGTTGCAGCAGACAAAATGCTGCCAACTTCTGATGGCAAGTTTTCAATGCCGCCCTCCCCCGTACCTCGGAAACTTAAAGAATGTGTAGCGTTGATGCGTGTTCATGCAAGGAATTCAAGTTTATTCCAATAGCAAGCAAAGTGAAAAAAAGGCTTTTAAATGTTGACAGTAGTACATGTCCTAATTCTAATCCTTTTCAAATAGATTTTCAGGTACTGTTTAAGTTGAACACGTGTTTTTCTTCTGAGTATTGCTCTGTCCATGCTTCAGCTGGTTTACAGTTTTAGTTTTTTGTAAAAAAAAAAAGTGTAACCTTGATTCATATTAACCTACAACATGTCAATCATACAATGTATTCCTGATTCTACTGGCCTTCTAGTGACTACCTTCTCTATCCCTCTCTCAGTGTGGATATAACCCCTCCTCTCTCCCCAGGTCAGCGTCTGTTTGGGGAGACCATCTTGGGTCTGACCCAGGGCTCAGTGTCTGACCTGCTGGCGAGGCCCAAGCCCTGGCACAAGCTCAGTCTGAAGGGACGTGAGCCCTTCGTCCGCATGCAGCTCTGGCTTCAGGATCCACGCAATGTGGAGAAACTCATGGACATGAAACGCATGGAGAAGAAAGGTAATCCTTCTTTCCTCCCCTCTCTATTTTTAGTGTTCTTTACCTCCCGTCCTACCTCAACTCTGTAACCAGTTCTACATCACCCCCTAACCTCGCCCATACGACAGTGTGCCATTTGCCCCGCCTTGTGCTCTGACAGTTTAGGCAGAATTTGTGCCTCATTTTCCTTGGATAGGATTTGGAGTTGGGCATTAGTGTGTCCTATGTCCTGTCCTTGTAACTTAGACAGATACTAGGATAGAAAGAACAGTCTTTGTACACTGATCTAGCTCCTGGATAGCTACCTCCATAGGCCATATTTTTACCCACCAACATCAGTCGTCGTCGTCGTCCCCCAGGATCGTGCCATATCCTCAAGGCCGCCATGCTACCCTCGTAAACGGAAGTAAAGAATACTGTAAAATGAGATGGAGCAAGAGAGCAATCTAGCCAACAAGAGAAAGGAAGAGGAATAGTGATTGCTCTTTTTCTTCCTCTAATAGCCCAGATGTGTCTCTGGGCTGCCGTGTCAAACAGCCCATGCCCAGAGCTTCTGGTTAAAAAGAAAAAGGGGAGATGTGTGTGTGTCGGAAGAGCGGGGGGTGGGGGGGGGTATGTGTTTCTCAATGCTGTCGAGATCGATCTGGGTGTGAGACGTCAACGCTCTCATCAGACATGACAGGCCCCAATCTCTCCGGGGTACACTTATTCAAAGTCCAATGCACTCATCAGAGCCCTCTTTTCTCCCCTTCCACCGACTTCCCACTCTCTGAAAGCTAAGTGAACATTCTTGGAGTGATTAGGCCTATTTAACACTTCTCCCAGGGTATCATCATTACTGGTCCTTCTTTGGGGCTGGGGCTGACGCTAGGCTACTTATGAGTCAATGCCCAGCCTGCAGGGGTATGTGTGGGTTAGCGTAGCATGGAGGCTAACCTCTGGGAGCCTCATCATCAGCCAGCTAATGCTAGGGCCTGGAAGTTATTTTCCCTGCCTCAAGACCAAATCAAATGAAAAGTGTGGTTGTTTTTACGCACGTGTACACGCTTGAAATAGAAAGCACAGGAGTGAGCAGGAGAAAGCTGACGGGCTGTGAGCATCAACGGCGTCATAGTGTGTAAATTTCTCAAGTTTACGCGGATCAATGTTGGTAAAATAAGCAGATAAATTGAATGGTTCATTTGTAGAAAAGAGGAATTGTTTTGATCTTCCATATGCTAAGTAGACTAAATATGTAGTTTAAAATGTGTTGGGCTGTAAGCTAAGGTTTATCAGTCAGATAGGCTGCAATTGTTTTAAAATATGCAGCCTACCTGTGTTGATTTTCGACCATTGGCATACAGCCTAGGCAGGCTACGGCTGGGAAACTCGAGGAACCCCGATTTCAAGAGAGAATACTGTTATGTAGTCAAATGGGACTAGCTAAATTCTTTATAAACTGCTTGGGTGTACTAGCTACAACTCTAATGTTTGTAAGCTGACATAACTGTTTAGTGCAGGTAGTTTTGTGCAAATTTTGAGGCCGTTGATGGCGTCTCTCCGTGTGATTTTGGCGGTCCATATGTCATTAAAATATCTAATGTCATTATCTATGAAATAAATAAGAGGGACAATTCCGGTTTCATGTATTTAGTCTAACAGGCACACTGTGATAGAGAAAACAACTATATTACAGACAAGACAGAACTGTCCAATCTGAACAGCCATTCAGTGGTCCTGCTAGAATAAGAGCAGAAGAGCAGCAAAATGTAAAAAAACATAGACAATAGTATATGTGAAATACTTAACAACATAATAAAGAAATAAGATTATGATGAGATGGGTAACTACATAATATACTTACAGTGGGGCAAAAAAGTATTTAGTCAGCCACCAATTGTGCAAGTTCTCCCACTTAAAAAGATGAGAGGCCTGTAATTTTCATCATAGGTACACTTCAACTATGACAGACAAAATGAGAAAAAAATCCAGAAAATCACATTGTAGGATTTTTAATGAATTTATTTGCAAATTATGGTGGAAAATAAGTATTTGGTCAATAAACAAAAGTTTATCTCAATACTCAATACGGTTATACCCTTTGTTGGCAGTGACAGAGGTCAAACGTTTTCTGTAAGTCTTCACAAGGTATCCACAGACTGTTGCTGGTATTTTGGCCCATTCCTCCATGCAGATCTCCTCTAGAGCAGTGATGTTTTGGGGCTGTTGCTGGGCAACACGGACTTTCAACTGCCTCCAAAGATCTTCTATGGGGTTGAGATCTGGAGACTGGCTAGGCCACTCCAGGACCTTGAAATGACCTGCAGAGAGCTGGGACCAAAGTAACAAAGCCTACCATCAGTAACACGCTACGCTGCCAGGGACTCAAATCCACTGTATACCAACCTAATCTGTATATTTCTTCAGAAGAATGTATTTTCTTCAGGATTGCTCTGTCTTTGGCCATGAACTCCTGGCAGGGGAGGTTGAAGTTTGTCTTCACAGTAAGCATTAATGGTAGGAACAGTGAACCTATTTCTTTTTGATGTCCATTTATCCTTCATTTGGGAGAACACTCTCTCGACTGGTGCATTACTTCCAGGTAAGCACATGACAACAGAAGCTAATCTAGCCAGGTTAGTGTGTGGGATGTCATTCTCTTTGAAGTGGGTAACCACCGTGCTCAATCTCTGACAAAGCGGTGTCTCAGATGTTTTCCATTCTTCAAGCGATCCCCCCTTTAGGATTTCTTGCAGGCCAGTAACCTCGTCAAACAATGCATCCTCATTGATGGTCACATTGGGGAATATTTCCTGCAGTGTGGCTACTGCCTTCTGGATCTCTTCACGCTGAGCTTGTCTCATTTTAAAAATGCAATGGAAATCTTTTAGATTATCTGTGTGCTTTCCCCATTCTTGCAAGTAGTTCACAGCCGTAGTAAAGAATGATTGGGATGTTTTGAGAAAGCTCTCTTTAAACATTGCTCTCTCAGAAGTCCTCTGACCAAAACTGGAATGAAGTTGTCATCACGTCTTGCAGTCAATTTTGCCTCAACGTTTCACAGAATTGCAGCTGACTCCACAGCACAGCGGTCCTGGCCTTCAAGCATCTTGATCGTGTCACAGAATACAGTCCGGTTTCCATGGACAAAGGCCAGCCAAAGTTCAGTCAGTGGATCTTCGAACATTGTTCGCAGGACAACAGAGCATTTGAAGGTGAAAGAAAAAAGGATTTCAATGGCACATTTTCAGCACTCTTTCTAGAGCAGGGAGCATGGACAGCCAGAGAACATTGCTGTGTCCTGAAATGTTATGATACTCCTGGCCAACAAACTCACAAAAGCTCTTCAGTCTTTCTACTCTGACGGTGAAAATATCCAAATATCTTTGTAAGCAGGTACTCAACATCAAGGGGAATCATATCCAAGGCTGTTCTGGCCATCTTATTAATGATGTGGGCAGGACAACCTAAGCCAATCACCTCCCGCTGCAGAGCATTTTTAACTTTAGTATGGACATTGACCCTCCCCAGCCTATTCAGTCCTCCAAAGTTGGTATTTGTGTTGTCGGTAGAGAATGCCACGACTTTGTTTTCCAGGTAAAAATTTTGGATGACCCCCAGGACCTCAGCTGCAATTTCCTCTGCTGTTTCTCCTTTCAATTCAACAAAATCAAGCAGTTTTGTTTCCACAGATGCTGCCATTATATCTTACAATATCTGACTACTATTGGCAGCAGCTTTACATGTCCATGATTGGACGCATCAATGGACAGGGACACATTCAACCTGGTCTAGGTCCTGTGTTACCAAAGTAGTTACCCATGGTGCTAACACATTACTCACTATGGTGTCACATTTTGTCCTAGGACATGTAAGCTTTGGCTCATAAAGCTTCTGTGTCAGTTGTGCTGTGCAGTCCATAGATCTGTAACTATGATTGTGTTGCATAGTGTGGTATGCAAAGACCCTCCTGCACAGCTAAATCATATTCTTCTTGGAAAGGCTCTACCTTCTTGAAGAATGTGGTGACAGAGGGCATACCAACACGGGCAATCAGAGGCTTTATGCTTTTTTGTCTGTTGATGTTCTACCACTGCCGTTCTTCCCCCTGCTGCCAATTGAAAAATAGGAATTACAAAGGGTGCCGTGAACCATTCAATCGTCTTGACCTGAGCGTATAAATGGAAATTCTCTCATGTTGTCATTAAAATGGCATTTCCGTTTCCACTCTGCTCTTCGTCACTCTTCTTAGTCTCTTAACTTTTTCTTCTCCTCCAATCTTTCTCCTCTTCTTCACTCATCTTCCTCATTCTTCTCCTTCCTCTCCAATCTTTAATAATAAATAGTACACTATTAGATAAAATACTTGACAGATTCCTATTGCTTGCCTCATTTTTGTATTTTATCTCAACATTGTTTGGAATAATAAATTGTCAGGCTCTGTAATCATATCTTTACCTTTCCTCCTCTATCTCTTTCACTCTTCCTATCCAGTCTTCCTCCTCTCCACTCTATAACAGAAAACATTATTCTAATGTTATCCATGAAAATGTCATTATATTTTCACACTACTTATTATAATGCCAAACTATTAGAATTGTAATCTACAAATAAATATTATCATAATTAATTTTGCATTCATTTAATACAAAGTCATATTTTCCAAATAGCCCATCCACTGCACGTTTACATGTGATTTCTTTTTAACCTAGCTACCATGACAGTAGCTAGCTAACTTAGTCTACATAGCTAACTTTAGCTAGCATAACCTTATAGAGCAGGTAATCTATCTATACAATAAATTGTGACATTATAACATCACTAGCTAGTATCTCAAACGATTGTAACTTACCTGGTTTGAAAATAAGTTTGTGGTGATGCTGTGGATTCACTTGACACTTGCTAGCTTCTGGCTGAGTTTTGCACTGCAGTTTTCTCTAAAACTAGCGCGAGCAAGTAGTTAGTAGAAGAAGAAGAGTGAATGAAGCTGCTATAGCGAGCAGCCCCCTCTGTTGGCCAAAACAAGCACAACACGATTGAGACGTCAACTGCTAGGCTCTGCTGCCCCGGTCTTTCTTAGAATGTAAAATATTATTTCACTTTGCGGTCCGTTTTTTACGCACAGTTAAAAATGGGGACATTTCCTTGGACAGATCCACCCGGGGACAGGCCACCAAAAACGGGGACTGTCTATGCTATATATATATATGAAGACATATGGGTCTTTCTTGAATTGTGGGTGAATTGTGGGTCATATGGGTCTTTCTTGAATTGTGGTGGCATTTGCATTCCGTGCCTTTGCAACCATGAAAAACACATAAAAAACACATGAAAATTACAAATAGTTACACAATTTTGTTTATATTGAACTGTTTTTTTAATGATAAAACATAATGCAAGTCCTTTATACTGCAAAACGTTGTTTATGTGTTGTTTAAAGCACGTTACACATCACTACTGGTACAAGCCAGAGGTGTACTGACATGTTTTGGGGATTTAAAGATATCTATTATCTTGAAGGCTAGAAAGTGAACAAAAGTATTTAATACATTGTAAATAAAGAAATATTTCATACAATAAAAATAAAGACCATTTTAAATAACTTTTTTTACTAGTATAATGTGTGTCCCTCAGTTTTATTTAATTAGCGTTACTGCCTTGAAAATCAGGATATAGGATATACAAGAACCTTGATCATTCTCTCAAAGGGCAAACTGTTATCGGGGAGGGGTCTATATTAAATAAAATGATAAACTAATCACAACCTTTTAGTATGTCATATATTTGAGGATTCCATTGATAGTGTGGTGTGTCTACATCTAGTGTCACTTGGTGTTACTCAATGTAAATTAAGCGAAATAACGTTGTGAGAAAAATGATTAATCATATTCACTTTAGTAAATTATTTTTAAAGTAATGATGATTTGAGCGTTTGTGGCCTCTACCTCAGAAAATCGTGTACATTTTTTCTAAAATGTATGGAGGACCAAACATAATTAAATGAATTCATTCATTCATTCACTCATTAATAAATGCACACATAAATAAATAAATGCGCATACAAAAATATAAATAAATACACATAAATAGATAAATCATTATTTAAGTAATTAATCTCACTTTCATTTATTTTATACATTTTTTTTATTTCTTCAGATGCAACCAGGGTTTTGGTTATAATGTCCTGGTACTTAGTAAAGTTCATGATGCCAATGCCGTTTATCAAACTCCAGGTGGTGCTATGTCAGATGACATGAAAATATAACTCTTTGGCCACGCACACCAGTGGTGGGTTTGGCGTTGGAAAAACAGAAGCATATGTGGTAGGGCTGGGCGGTATGGTCTGAAAATATTTTTTGTCAAATTGCTATGTTGATAAAAAATAAAAACGTTTTCTCTAAGTAAGCTTTGTTTTAGAATTAAAGGTCATATACACTGCATTTCAAATGGTCAGCAATAATTTAATAAATTCAGGTCTTGTGAAATTATACGTAGGCCAAATATAAGCCTTCCACCAGACACACTAAAAATGTAAATATATTATCAAAATAGTTTAACCTGCTTTTTTTGCAATCACTGATCTGTCTTTCAAGTATGTCTATGAAAATGCCCTTTTTTGTTAGAAATTGAACCCAAACCATGAACCCGAACCTAATAATGACTAACTACTTGTAGAAGGCATTATAGAAAATGAACACAGGTCTCATAAATAATCTCTCACACGCAAGCACACATGCTAGTGAGTAGCCAGCTAATCTTTATATTTCAAGTTTAGCCAACTTGGATCTATTTGCTGGCTAACAAGGTAGAACAGTTGAATTGTTATGAACACACCCTTCTATCCATCTCAACTGTTTAAACAGTATGTTAGCCTGTCCACTTTGTTCAGATGTTGAAATCAAGTGGCCTACCTTATTTTTCAGAACGAGAGCGAGTTGCCAATTCCTTATGTAATTGTGTTTTATGATGATTTCACATTTATAAAACACAGACTAAACAGCTAGTATAACAGTCTTTGGCTAAAATGCTGCTAGCGGTACTTGGTACCGCAATGCCGCGCTCAACAAACTTAGCATTCATTTTCCAGAATCAATGGTCATTGATACTCCTGTTTTAGTAGTGTCTGCTCTGTGTACAATTTGTTGTGTTGAGGCATAAAAAGGGTATCATTAGAAGGTTAACATCTCCTCTATTACAGTAAAATAACGTCTCAATGTGTTTCGGTGTCCATATGACCATTCTGCTGGACCAAACCCGTGTATGTGTGTGCGTGTGTGTGTGTGTGTGCGTGTGTGTGTGTGTGTGTGTGTGTGTGTGTGTGTGTGTGTGTGTGTGTGTGTGTGTGTGTGTGTGTGTGTGTGTGTGTGTGTGTGTGTGTGTGTGTGTGTGTAAACCATAGAGGAAGATGTGAAGCGCTAAAAACTGTCCAAAATAATCCCAATGCGTCTCTATGGGCTTATTTTGGACCTAAGCTTTTCCCCTGCCTGCCTGCCTTTGGAACAACATCTCCCATTGTTAGGGCGGAGACATGCATCTTGTCATTATATACAGTTCTCTGGTGTAAACAGGAAGGTGCATATAGCACAGAAGGAGCGAAGGACACAATACCAAAAAGACAACATGAGAACAAGCAGATATAAACGGTCATAAAAAAAAATGTTAAAAAAGACATTGCGATACAGGTATTTGGAATATTGCGCACAAACATACCTTCAAATGAATTTGATATATCTCCCAGCCCTAACCTACAGTAAAATATGGTGGTGGATCTTTGATGTTATGGGGCTAATTTGCTTACACTGGTCCTGGGGCCCTTGTTAAGGTCAACGTCATCATGAACTTGACTAAGTACCAGGACATTTTAGCCAAAAACCTGCTTGCCTCTGCAAGGAGGCTGACACTTGGCTACAAGTGGATCTTCCTCAAGACAATAACCCCAAGCACTAATCAAAATCCACAAAAATAGTTAGTTTACCACAAAATCAACATTTTGCAATGGCCATCTCAGTTTCCAGACTTGAACCTCATTGAAAACTTGTGGTTTGAATTGAAGAGGGCAGTCCATTAGATCTGGAAAGATTCTCTACAGAGAAATGGTCCAATATCCTTCCCAACGTGTTCTCCAATCTCATAAAACAGTTTAGGAAAAAAGTATTGATAACAGGGATGCCAATCATTTTTACCCCTATATTTATTTTGTTGTTAAACAAAATCTCTTTCTCTGAAAAATTGTATACATATAAAATAATTTCATTTAAAAAAAACATTGAAGCATACAATATAGTTCAGAATTTGTATTATTTATTTATTTATTTTTTCCTCATCATTTTTCAAGGGTGCCAATAATTATGGACCTGACTGTATGTAAAGAAACATTTATGAATTCTGGTCAGCATTTTTGTATTTCCTTGCTCATTTATTTATGTATATTTATGTATTAATTTAATTGTAATTATAGCAGGTTTGGTCCTCCATACAAATGCCACATAATTCAAGAATGACCCATATAATAAAACATGTTTCTATTTTTGGTCCATAATGTGACTTGTGTGACTTCCGTGTCACACATGCCATGTAAACATGTTTAAACATATCAAGTACGAGAAAATATGGGTTGTTAGAGGTGCAGGTTCTATGGTAACCTTACCACCCATGTTGTCTTGTGAGTGAGTTAGCGTCTCCTGAGTATTTATGTGGTAACAATGCCCCCTGGTGGTAATATATGCATTTGATTTTTGTGTTTCTTGTATTGGTGTATTTAGCTATGGCATCTGCCTGTGAGCCTTATAAAAGATCACATCGACATGTGTTGTATGTTGAAATGGAATGCTGTTATATTTCAATTGCTGTGGACAGATAAAATTTCACTGTCATGTTGCTTGTATGAATTTAAAGCAGAATTAAAGATAACATATTTTCATTTGTCAGGCCTGTGTGCAGCCCTGTCAGGCAAGTCTACATGGCATCCTCATGATTTAGTTAACCCTTCCGTCTCTTTATAGAGGACTCACACACTTTTAACCCTTTCCCCTCCCGTCTCTCCTCTCCCCGCCAGCCTACATGAAGCGGCGCCACAGCTCGGTGAGCGAGAGCCAGACTGCGGACAGTGGGGGCTTGTCAGGGGGAGACTTCAGCCAGGGGGGCAGCCCCCAACACGGCCTCGGCCACCACCTGCACCAGCAACAGCCCCCCCAGCAGCACCTGAAGAAGGCTCGTGTGGTGCTGGCCCCCGAGGAGAAGGAGGCCCTGAAGAGGGCCTATCAGCAGAAGCCCTACCCCTCGCCCAAGACCATCGAGGAGCTGGCGTCACAGCTCAACCTCAAGACCAGCACCGTCATCAACTGGTTCCACAACTATAGGTGGGTGGAGAGGAACTGGGAGAAGTCTGGAAATGGATGCAGACCTGGGTCCAAATATTTTTTTGTCACTCTTGCTTTTTTCTGTGTTGACGTGAGAGACTCCCAGCTGTGTGTCTGTGTCTGACTGTTGGGGTTCTCTCTCTCAAACCTCCAGGTCTCGTATCCGACGGGAGCTGTTCATTGAGGAAATCCAGCGAGGTGAGGGCGGTGAGGGTGTCTCCCCGTCCACCAGAGCGGGCAAGGCCAGCGAGGGCGAAAGCTGCGACGGCACCGAGTCGGATGGCACG
Source organism: Oncorhynchus masou masou (assembly GCF_036934945.1). NCBI lineage: Eukaryota > Metazoa > Chordata > Actinopteri > Salmoniformes > Salmonidae > Oncorhynchus > Oncorhynchus masou. The sequence goes on from NC_088223.1 coordinate 70,382,734, forward strand.
GTGGAGGGCACTCGCCCCGGCCACGAGCACCACCCAGCCTCAGAGGGTGAGTGGGGGTCCGACCACAGGGACGAGGGAACCTCCTTGGCCACCGGCAGCACCGCTGCAGGTACCAGCAGCCACCACAAGGGCGGTGCCTTGGACAGCCTGTTCAGCTTCCCCGAGATCAGCCATGTTTCCTCTGTGTCCGTGGCTGCTACCGCCGCTGCCCGCAACCCCCGCGACAACAGCCTGCGCAAGAAGAAAGCCGCCAACCTCAATAATATCATCCACCGTCTGGAGAAGGCCGCAAGTAAAGACGAGCCCCATGAGTGGGAGTTCTAATATGGTCCCCCCTGCTCACGCTACCAGGGAAAGTTCCTATTTTTCTAGAGCCCTAACTGCACAGTCCCAAGGCAAAGCCTGGAGCAGTACTGCCAGAGAAGAACTGGTGTCTTTTACGAGTTTTCATATCAAAGAGGGTTTAGAGATTTTTTTGAGAAGCGAAACGACAGCAACAACCTGATTTTCTTTGTAGATAAAGCACTTAACAGCCCAGCTGGCCAAAGGGCCCCAACTCCACCGGCCAAAGGTGCGAAAGAGACAAAAAACTTGCGCTACTCACAAAGGAGCTTCACTCCACAGGAAGAAACTGTCACGAGAAGCAATTCTGTGTTTTATTTGTGCGCGTGCGTGTGTGTGTGTGTGTTTCCCTTTGAGAGATTTATTCGCCACCTCAAAGTTTTTCTAACCTTTTTCGCTCAGTGAATTCTCACATCTAACAGACTAAATGTTACAATCTTTTCTCTGTTTTCTAAGAGGTTCCTCCTAGTAACTCCAATGCAGCTGTTTGGTATCTGTAAGGATCGTCAAACGGAAAGCCAAGCATTTAAAACATTTCTGTCTGCAGGAGAGAAGGACCATGAAGTGATCCTTTCCCAAGCAACCTTCTTCTCTGTGCCCCAAAAGTTGCCATGTAATGGCTTTGGAACTCTTAATATGCTATGGACTCCATTGAGAAAGAAATCAACATTTTTATATAATTATTTTTCTCCTCTGAGAAAGAAAAAAAGTATTTAGCAATTTGGTTGCCACTAAGAGATTGCACAGTCGGTCGACTCTAAACAATGCTAGTTTCGATTCCTAAATACTTGGGAAGGATAAAATGATAAGTGAACATACGATTTATCAGTTGTTGAAAGGAATGATGAAAAAAGATTCACTTTAATTCACATTTTTTCAACGTACAACATAAAATGCAAAAGTTATGTAAGGAAAAATCTGAAAACATTTTGTGGTAGCTGACTTTTAGTGTTCTTTCTCTTGAGTGATCTAGAAACTTTTTGATAAGTAGTGCACATTTCTTTCATAGCTTTAACTGACTTTCGGGGTTGCCATTTTGGTGGCACTGGGAGCGTTTGTTTAATACACTCAATTTTAGGCCAAAATCAGGTTTGAAAATTAAGAAAACAAACAAACAAAAAATAATGAAATGTATACAAGTTAATGGAGAGAAAAATATTTCCGTCTAGATATTTTTGAAAACAAAAAGTTACGAACCTGCTTTTTAACCACAAAAACCACACTATTGAGACCTCAGAACCGGGGCGGGCAGTGGAGCCGATGGCCGCTGTACTTCACAGGCTGGCCCTAGGACGGGGAGGCTTGCGTTTCATTGGGTGAAAAAGCCAGGAGATGCACAGCTCACTTTACTGTATATTCCAAGGTTCAGGCTCTTTTGCTCTCAACTCTTTACCTATGGTTGTATGTATATATGTACATTGTCAAAACAAAAGACAGAAAAAGAAAGACAAGAAACCCCTGTTCCTGTTGCATGCGGTGCGCTGAGTCGGTGGAATAGATTGACTCTCCTCTGCTTGTGTATTCCCATACCGACGAGCTTCAGGACTGATCTAGTCATGGTCGACCTGTCATACGTCCCTCCTTTAAACCCCTCTGAGAAATATGCTCCACAGGCTGTCATGTTGGTTTGCTCAGAGGTCAAGAGGCCAAATGTACCCGTACTTAGTAGAGATATTTCAAGGTACATTTTTACTTATTTAATAACCAATACCAAAAGTTCTATCCAAAGTACTGTTGATGTGACATCCCCCATCCAATTTGGTCGTCTCTGTTTCAAAGTCGAGCTTGATTCTTCCACCAGTCTTAATGCGCTCTCTTCCTTATATGAACAGTTTTATGATCAATTCAGGACTGTTATGTAGCATCTCCATTCTCCACTGGTCTCAACAAGTCCTCTTATCTTCAGCTGAAACTCTTGGCTTGCCTCGTGAATATATCTCAGAGGTTAAGATCACTTGACACGGGTCAATGGAAGAAACAAAGACATTCATTTTATACTCAACCCTCAACCCATCCTCCCTCTCCCAGACATGGTAGAACAGTAGAAACCCCTTCGCACACACTGATCACAACCTTCTCCCGCCTCCCGTTCCTCCTATGCCACAAGCTCACAGTGCCTGCCCGCCCACTGCCTCTCCCTCTGTGTTTGAGTGTGTGAGAGCACACGTACGTGTACGCAAGTAGACGTGTGCTTGTGTGATGTTGTATGCACGTACTGTAGGAAAGGGGTGTAAGGGTGTTAGAGAGGACTAGCTGCCCTGCTCTGCCATACACACCCCTAAGTGTGTATGGCTCTGTGCGTGTTTTATACGTCTTTAATTTGTACATGCCTGCACACAGAGTGCACAACTGCCACCCTTTCTTTCTTCTAAGCTGTTTTCCAAGTTATCGCTTACTGCATAGCAGACTCACAAATACAGTAGGTCTCCTTTATTGCCATATATTAACGACTCACAGTAGATCACTTCAACAAAGTTTTTTTTGTCAATTTTTTTTGTTCTACTTATTTATAGGGGCTGTACTTTACATTTTAATGTCTTATTTGATTTTTGTTTTACATTATTATTATTATTATTATTATTATTGTTATTATCGTGTGGGACTATAAGGGGTCATGTAAAGAAAAAAATACAAAAAAATAATAATAATTAGACTGATAGACTGCCGGCAGTATTGGGTTATACGTACGATATGTAGTTGTCATACATGTATATTAGTGAAATTTGAATATGTTTTGACAGTGTCATTTATATGGTTTGAACTCAATTGAGAGATGATGTCATCGATAGCATTATGGTGCATTCACCTTTTGTGAAGTGTCTGTGCAGTTTTCTTTTCTTATTTGTAACTTGTATGTTTTTCCATGAAGATAGATCACCTCAGCAAGCATAATTGAAATCAGGTTGACTCATTCTATTTTGTACATTTTCCGTGAATCACTGAACCCAGCACAGGACAGAAGTTGTGGTGGGGTTCGAGAACCAATAGCATCTGAATGTCTAGAACTGCAGTCCTTTGGCATTACCTCTGAATCTGGCATTTTATTTCTGAAATGTTCCAGCTTTATTTGAGATTAATAAACTGAGGTACTGATAGGATCGCTATATATGGGCTTAGATCTAGCAAGAGAGTGTGACTGGCATTTCCTGTTTATTGGACCGGGAGGTTTCCTGTCTCTACAACCTAACCAACATGTGGCCCTGCACAAGGCTAGGGATCAGAAAACTGGAGTGAACTATAAACTGTGATGCACTTGCTGACATCTAAAACGTTTGTGAAGCTCTTAGTACTACGTACACAGACTATTCAGAAGATGTTTATTTCCGCAGTTATTATTTGCTAAATATAGGTTTAGTTCCTTAAAACAAAACGTATCAAATTACATTTTTATACGTAACAATAACACAAACAGGTGTGTAAAGCACACGCACTACTGACAAACAACCTCTAAAAAGGGCGGAAGGCAATTAAACTGTCACAATTTACCTTAGAAGTTGAATTGCATGCTGTTAAAAATGTTATATCCTATTCTGACTTTACAGTAAGCTTACTCTTTAAAGACATCACATTATCAACAAAGAAAGAGATTATTGTCAACTTTTCAAATTGTGCACATTTGGAGCACAATACATTGGACTTAAAATATGGCTGTCTGATCCTTGCGCCCTACCCTGGCTCTCCTACAGCAAAGCTGGTGGTGATTAGATCACCTTTGGAGGGCAGTGAAGTTAGCACACTGTTCAGAAGCCCTGCGTCCTGGCTGGTTCCAAACTACGCTCCCTCAAGTGCCACACTGGCAGTCTGGCCAATTACAGCAGTCCCTATCAGCTGGTCATATTGTTCAACTGAACGTCGAATAAAAGCACAAGTACTGCGACAAGTTTAAAATAATTGTCGTTCCATTTAATGGCTGCAAGTAAAGCTTAAATTGATCATACCCAAAAACATTCCCTTTCAAAATAGGAGTTGATGTTTTAGCACTATTAAAGAGACATCTTCGCTTAGCACTTACCCTCTGCGAGTCTTTTCCTCCAGACTATCTTAAGTTCATAGGAGTGCCTTTGCCTTAAAGTGACCGAAGTGTTGATATTGTTTTAAGGATTGCTCATAAATGAATGCAGTAAGCTGGCCCAGTCTCTTAGTCTGAAGTCTTGCTCCCCCATCCCATCATCATTCTCATGAGACTTTTCATCACTGATCTCCAAGTCTTGTGCAGGCACCACATGGAAACAAGCAATAATTTTGATTTGTCTCCCACATGCTGTGTCCTCAAAACAGCTGTTGACGTCTGTAGCAAAGTTGTTTTGTCTGGAAATGCTCCACTGCTGTTGAACAAAAGGGGTCCAGTTCTGTGACTGTCTGCAGACCTGGGCTGGCTCCTCCAGAGGTGATGCCAACACAGACTTGTAGGCCACAGATCTGTAGGAGGTACACAATCAAAGATCCATATGCAGATAGTCGGTATGGCTCTCATTAACAATGATGCAGCCTTGAGTGTCTGGTAGAGGCACTAGTGAAAGGGATTTCATCAACAGTATGTGAGTCTCCAAGAGGGATTTCATCAACAGTATGTAAGTCTCCCAGAGGGATTTCAGTTTGATATTATTACCAACATGTCAAGTTGTGCGATCATGATGTCAACTGTTCCCAGCTATACCCTGTTAGTACAGGCCACAATAGCGATAGCTGACAGGCAGTGCTTTTTGACTTGGAGTTACATTTCTGTGGATTTGTTTTTATTTTTCTATTTCTCATTTGATGCTAATGCAAGATTTCGACACGAGTTCTCTCACTTTTCTCCCCAAATCATGTTCTGCTGTCAGCCATTTTGGAACATTGCATGTAGTTTTGCCCTTTGGCCCAGAGGGAAAGGTTATTGATCATTAACTTGTATTTGATTTTATCCCTATTAATTCATAGATCAATGTGTTTTGGATTATTTTTTAATCGTAATCTTTTAAAGGGGGGTTGTGCACTCTGAGCTAATGGAAGTCATTCTGTGGTGGAATTAGTTTTGAACTTTTCCCTATTTTCAAACCGTCTGAACGTCATTGCTTCTTGTTAACGTGTACCACACCTCTTTTTCCTCGTGCTATAGGTTACGTTCACATGACATTGCTTTGTCAGACTCTCCTTCTCGAACAAGAGATTGCACCCTTAGTATTCAAGGACATGATTCTCCTTGAGGCCACAGTCATAATGCTGACTAGAACGGCACAGAACATAGACAAGGACAGATATCACACACCAATACATGAACAATACAATTGAAAGAGGACCAAATCAGGCTTGATTACCTTTCAGAGTTATTGTCTAGCAGATGTTCATATAGACATCATAAAGAACAGGCTATGTTTATCAGTCTCAGTTAATACAGTGTTTATGTTGTAGGCACTGGGTGTCCAAGAACGAGAGGTCGGTCCTCTTTTCTCTGCTCCTATTCATGTGTATACTTCTGTTATTGACAGGGAAAGGTTTTCTTAAAGTGTTGGTTAGATTTGTAGACACAGAGTTGTCTGTAGCTTTCTGAATGAACGGGTAAGATTCTGAGTATCATGAAGAATTAGGGGACTGGATTTGACAGTGGAACCCTGGAGGAAGCACCCAAAGCAACACTGGTTTATTACAAAGGGCATTTTGCATGTGTTTGTTCAGTTTCTTTGTGCTACAGTTCCCTTCTGTGTTTTCATGTTCTTTTTCTGTTGTTAAGAAAAACATTGGTTGTTACATTGTTGCAGAAACCATATGATTATTTTGGATGAATTTCAGGAATTTGCCCTTTGCAAATATTTTTCTATAGAACTAAAGTAGATTGCTATCAATATTATATACACTGTCATATAAAGTTGTACAGATATATATCCTTATAGCAAGTTGTTAAGAATTACTATGGGTTTGTTTTTTGTTATTACTGTCAAAGTATTGGTAGTTCTCTCTATAGGGTTGATGTGTCCATAGCTTAGTGTTTTCCCCCCATATCAGGACTACGAAAACCTCACACTGTAAGATCGACTTCAAGGATCATTGCATATGTATTAGCATTAGCCAGAGCTAATCTCATGGTGTTTGTGTATCATGGATTCACATTTCTCTTATGACCCTCCAATTATTTCATAACCTTATGTTATTTGTGAGACAAACGTTAACCCAGTAAACATGAAGACCAATGCCTTGATTCTCATTGAAGCATATACATAACAGAACCATATGTCATTGCACATCACTAGCCCCAATCTATACTTGCTTTTATTTAAAGTATATACACTCCTTAGGCTTTGTTAGATTCTCCTTATTCAATGTCAACAGACACTGGTAGTGACAAAAGGTTTTTGACGATGTTTGCTAAAAGTGTGATGAAATCTGGAATGATTTACTTTTGATTTGCCTTCCCGTTTTCAGATGAGATTTGATTTGAACATTAATGCATTTATTTTTTGCTCATCTTTTTGCTTGTGTTAAGTCTCAGAAGTCAGCCAGGGACAGTAGTCTTGTGATTGTGAGAAGAGTCAGAAGTCGACATGTTAATAGAGTTGTGATGCCAGTGACATTGGAAATGGAGACTAAAATAGTGGTCAACAATGGCGGCATTAATAATGTCATATTCAGTCTGAATTTGGATTATCTAAGTGTGGTCACACATTACTTTATGCATTACTGATTGACTGCTGATTGACATTTTGCATCCAACACTCAGTGGTAGTTTGCATACAAGTTACGATGAAAAACTATATAATAAATGTTGACATCGATTAACGGTTGGTTGCGTTACAGTAGTTTTGGGCCTTTGTCGGGGCAACTCCAAATGGACAACTCATTTTGCTCCCTTTAGAGTGACATCCAATATTGTGTTTTTTGAAAGCTGTGTTTTTAGAGCTTTAGTGAAGGAAGCATGATAGAACTACATCACCCACAGTCCTTTGCTGCTACCTTGTTTGCTTTCTATTCATATGAGAGGATGTTGTGGTGGCGGACGTATAAGCTGAGTGTCTATGGAGTCCCCTCCCTCAGTTCAGCTCTATGTCTCCATACTCACATTGACATGCTCCCAAGGCCTCAACTGACTGTATGAATTTGTAACTGGACAAATCCCTGCTGAAGTCATCAAATTTGTTTGTGTCCAGTTCACCTTTGTTTGGCCATGTGCTATATCTAAGTCTAAGATCGTTGTTTTCATGTTGTCGTATAATCCGATTCTCATTGACTATAGCCTTGTTCACATTGGAAGTTGACTCAAATCACATTTATTTTGCATATCCAATTCGAATGTGGTCTTTTTCCTGCAGTCTCAACAGCCAAAAAGTACATGGGAATCAAATATTTCAATCCACATTTCAAACCACCTTTGAAGTCTGATACAAATATGATTCCTGGCCATGCAACTTGTGTCTGAACAGTCAAATCTGATTTATTCGCCCTCAAATGGTTTTTATCTTGTTGCTTGCTAGCTAGTTCCAGTTTGACAAGAACATGTGGTTGCAAAATAGCTTGTTCATTGTTAGTGAATGTGCTAGAAAGCTAAACAGCTACCTAGCTAAGTGACTAAAAGTTGGATCATCTTATCCTTTGAGGCTTTATAAGTGTTCTTACAAAATTATTTTTAACATTCAAAGCAACTTGAAGGTTGTCACCTTAGCCTGCTACATTACTTCTGAGTGATAGGCAGCAGGAGCACCGCCACCAATTAGCCTGCAACACAGTGCACGCCCGTCATTACTAGTGTAGCCATGTCAGCAAATGACTGCTGTCTGAATACACATTTCCAATTTGGTCATTTGTAACTTGCTGTTTGGACAGTCAGTATTCCAAAATGGATTTGAAAAGCAAAACTGATTTGAGTTTTAAGGCCTGCAGTCTGAACAAGGCTTAATTGTGTTAAGAACAAAGCTAGCTATACTCACCAATGGTTTTTTGCTCCTCCCCTTTACTACTACCCTACCAGGTTTATAAGCAACCTTCCTTAAAGGTCTATTTTTCAGCTGATCATTTTGAAACTAGGACACTACTTTTATCAAGCATGGAAATAAGTCTGAGTGTATGAGTTAGGTGTTGGATGGTGTCAATTTGGCCAACTCTCAACCTTTAAAGTGCCAGAGGTCTCCAACTTTCTGATGTTTGGTCAGGCAGCCATCTCACTATCAGTTTATCTACTGTAATGTCAAGTTGCTGTGTCAGTAGACTTTCAATTCCGTGTATATACTCTCTGATTACGCATAGGTCACGTTGTTGGTCAAATGTCGTTCAATTACAGAACTTGAGAATGCCTGTTTCAATAGACACTGTAGATTTTCTGAGATAAGTGAGACTAACATGTTTTAGTCTTTTTGCTTTGTAAATGGGTGAAAGAAGATCAAGATTTTATACCAAATATTGTTTCATTCTTTTTCCACTGCTAAGGAGACCTTTTAGTACCTTGAATGAAAGGTTTATTGCTTAGCACTTGTTTTGGCAAATGCGAGTGTTATTGGAGATGTACAGATATCGCTTCCATAGAAATTGATTTGTGCAATTTAATTTCTTATGAAGGTTATGTGATTTGTTTTTTTAAACCAAACTTCACATTGAAGTTAGTTACCATAATCTTACAAAATAAAAAAAATCCCTTCAACCAAAAAAGTGTAATTCTCAACGAAGAATTGGTACTTCCAACTGAAGAGTTTCAGCGCAATTCACTTTTCCTCCAACACTTCACTTATGAATTATAGCTTGACGTGGGGCAAAACATTTTGGCATTCATATGACATGGCGTGTGTGTGGAGTGTTGAGCAGCTCCTATGCAGTTATGTGAAGCAGTTTCCTTATTCCTTTTAGTTTGTGTCCTCTCTTTTTTTTACTGGCTGCTTTTGAAGTGAGGAACCCTCCCACCATCTCAGCTGGTCTAATTTTGTCTCTCAAAGCTCAGGTGGAAACTACTTTTAGCAGAGTCCTTGTGTCACTGTCACTGGCAAAAACAGTTCTCCCCCTTCATCTTCAGTCCAGAGAGAGGTGTAGTTAGTTGCTGTCGGCTGATTTATTTTTCTATGAAGCAATTCTAGGCCTCATGATTGGCAATGAAAGGTGGACTCCACCTTCACGGGAAAAAAAATAATCTTCTTCCAGTTTCAGTTTGTTCTCTCGTTTGGTTCCTTTTTTATTTGGTCATTTAAGTCATGTAGTCTGTTCCCAGCACTGTAAGACAGTCCCTATACAATATGGAGAAGCAATATCACTGTATGAAACTCACAATGTATTATTGTTATTATTATTGTTATTATTATTATTATTCACTAGCACCCTAGGTGTGATAATTGAAGTAAATATCTTTTATACAAACACAAAGTTGGGTGGTGTCTTTTTTTGCATGTTATTAAAAGGTATAAACATTTGCAATGTATGTAATGCCATGTGAGGGGTTTGACTGAAGTGGCCTAAGGTGTTTCCGAATAGTCTACTTGGCATCTTCGCAGTCCTAAAAACACCACAGCTTTACACCCTAGAAACTACACTCTCAATACAACTGACCGTTGCCTCAGCCTATTACACAGCACACGTTACTGAGTACTGTATGTTGCCCATAGGTCACTAATGGTGCATATTCCTTCAATTGTAACTAAAACACCTGTTTTCTAATAACATACGGTTTCCTAGGAAGTAGTATCTGTGATGTGCTTAATGATCCTTGGTGACCCTTGACCTCTTCCCACTCTCCTGGTCCTGTGGGTCTCTAGATGACAGGAGATGGTCATGACGGGCTCCATAGACAGGAAGTGGTCCTGCTGGATTATTTATAGAGCCTCTTTTGAAGACCCTTCAACTATAGCTAGCACTTCCCATCAATCTATAAAATTATAGCAGTACTCTTGTCCTAGTAGGTCTACTTTAAGTCGCCATGGATAAGAGTGCCTGCAAAATTACTAAAAGTTAAATGTGTCCCACTCACAACTTCCATTGTTAAGTCACATAGGAGGTACAAATTAAACCAGTATCAATATGGTAGTAATCTTTTAGTTAATACATGTTTGTTTGCATAACTTGGTCCAATAACCTCCAGCACTGCTGCAGCTGTATGGATTCCCATCCTTGGTGGAGCTAACAAAAACTTTACTGGGGGGATGCATGCCAGAAAAGCCACTACACAACACTAAACAATACATTAATTGCACTATAACAGTGACAAACGGTGCCCACAAACTGTTAGGGCCTACATAAAGGTGTCCCAATAGTAGTCCCAACACTTTACCACTGCTACACCTGGCTATCAGCGGAGCCTTGTCTGGCAGCGAAACAATTCATTCAGCCTCATTTACTTCCTTAAAAAAAGTAATAGCTGATATTGCTGCGTTGCCTAAACAAATGTAGTTTCTACTGACAATTGAGATGTGCAGACTATGGCATAAGGGGAAGACAAGCGGCAATACGTAATTTAGATTAAGACATTAATAAGCGAGCTAGGATGGACATAGTCAATATAACTTTGTTCAGCTCTTTTGAAATGTACAGTGTCGTGGAAATGTCCTGTATTTACCAAATCATGAGAGCAAACCACACACAAGTCAGAGTTAGTTATCACAATGTCCATCTTTAATTATATGAGCTCCATTACAACCCTGTGACTCTCAGATCAATTCAGTGTCTATCAATAAATTCTCTGAGAGTCCCTTGCACATTGTAACTGAGATCCTTTATAGCAAAGACACACATAGACAGACAGCATCGGCATAATTTATCGTTCAGCTTTGTCTCTTAAACTATGTTCTTTTCTCAAACTCATAAACCAATCCTCCATATCAACAGGCATATATCAAATCCATCCTATCTTGACAAGATCACAGAGACACATTTACTGGCACACAGACATTGTGGAGCCAAGAGATACACGCTTGACTTCTCCCCTCTCTCCGGCCCAAATAACTTAGCCTTGACAGAGAACAGATACTGCAAACCCGCCACAGTATTATAAAAACGTATTCTGATTAGAAGTAACTTACAAACATCTGATGAATATAAAACATCTTACCTATGTTACCAACTAATTCTGATTATTCCCCAACAACAGCGACATCCCTGTACACCAAGTCAGAACAGTGAGATAAATAAAGGGGGCATATAAGCAGACAATGAAAGCTCTTACAATATTCGATTATTACATTTATCTAAAACAGGTTATAGGCTATATGTGCACCACCAAGTGAGAACTGTGGTCAAAATTAAGAGGGGAAAGTACACCAAATTATTAGCGTGAGGCACATGGGCTACCAACAGTTTACTACACCACATACATTTAGTATTACTTTCTTAGCTACAATATACATATCTCCCTGGCATATTACATAATTTATGCAGCAGCATACAATACATTTTTGGACTCACCTTGTTGTGCTGTGCTCACTTGGACAGGAAGGTGTCCTTGGGCACATTTTGTCGAACTTTGTCATCAAATTCTGGCATTCTCTGGATTTACGGTACTTTCAAAACAACTGGGAACACGGGAAAAAAAACAAGGCTGAATCATGATGAGGTCAGTGAACTTCAGGTCGTAGCTCTAGAAAGAGGCCTGAGTTCCCGACTTGCAATTCCAAGTTGGATGACCGTTCAAAACGTATTTTCCCAGTTGGAGCTAGTTTTTTCCTGAGTTCCCAGTTGTTTTGAACTCACTGAAGTCAGATTTCACAGTTGTGAGTTAAGTTGTTTTGAGTGGGGCAGAAATCATGCTGGATTGACAGCATGGCCAATGTTGAATGTTTGTCATTTTAAGCTTGGAAAAGAGACCCTTAAACCAGGAATTGGGACCACACACCCACTCCACTGAATAGCAGGCTAGTGATTGCTTGGGAATGCTTGCAGTTAGCCACTGAGTTTGTGATTTCCAACTTGTTGTGTAATGTTTATGTCCAGTGGTCGATGAGCAAGGATACGTTTTTTCAATGTCTCTTCATTATTTCTGTTCATATGACAAGGATTTAACAATATTTGCCAGTAGATGATGAAAGCTACTGTAGATATAATGTGATTTGATGTCATTTTATCTGTGGCCATTGACCTTGAGCCTTCTTCGATGGGCACTTCTAATGTAACTCTATGGTAGCACCCAAGGGGCTTGTATTTTCAAGCTCTACCCTTAGAGTTGGCAGTGATGTTGTGTCCCCATGAGTGACAGAACACTGAGCTAATCACGGCACAACTAGAGAACTTTACCAACCCCTTCACTCTGTATTTTCCGCTGGCTGCCTCACCACCACAGAAAGCACTGAGCTCGGCATTTTGGAGCTGCCTTACTCAAGAAAGCAAAAAAGAGACCATGTTTGTATGAAGGCTTTATTAATGTTATTTTTATTACATTGATTCCAAACTGATATGTGACAAGTATTAATGCCAAAATAACATGCAAAACAGGCAACCTGCCCTGCCACAGACAGATCTGGTTTCCTCCTCATGGATGGAGGAGACCTCTGATTTCCGTGCTGTGAATGGTCCTCTGCGTGGGACTAGGCTGTGCAACATCCGGACTCTAGGGTTACACTGCTATCAGAGAGAAAACTGTCCTCCAATCAGCTGGCAAAGGTTTATGTCCTACCACACACGTTCAAAACGGTATGGTGGTGTCTATTTATTCCTCTACAAAGAAACAGTTGTGTTTCATTGTACTGAATTTAACTGTATAAAGTAGGCTATATAAGCTGTCCTAATAACATGTATTTTGTCACTGGGAATCATTGGGTTAATTGAAAGGCAACAGGAAGTAAAAGCATTAATGTCACCCACCACTATTAAAAACAATATATAAGTGAAGGCTGAGGTGGAGCTGGCTTGATATTTCAATGTGCAGCTAGCAGAGAGCACTGTAGTCCCATTTCATGATTCTTCTCATGCTTACATAGTTCTAAGATGCATACACTTAAACTTCTAGAGCAGAGGTATTCAACTCCTACCCTACTGTATGAGATTCGGAGCCTGCTGGTTTCCTGTTCTACTTGATAATTAATTGCACACACCTGGTGTCCCAGTTCTAAAAAAAAATTAAAAAACAGTAGGACTGGCTTTGAGGTCCAGAGTTGAGTTTTAGGGTTCTAGAGCCAAAATACTACAATGGAACTCTTCGAAGGTGCTCCTATTTAATACTAATCTTTTGAGGCTGTATATATTGTAATATCTTACCATGGTTATTTGTCCAAATTGGACTCTGTTTTGTTTGAATGAATCCTGAACATATTTACATTAGCATTAACAAACCAATTGAATCTCCCCCAGTTTTCCCATAAGAGGTCAAAATAGCAGCTTCCCTCATCTTGGCCACGTTAGGTCCCTAGGCAAATACAGACAAAGAAATCCAGGGTCAACTTTCTGTTGAGCTTCTGCACGACATTGATTCAATTATTACATCGATATTAATCTCTCTTGAATACATTTGAGGATATCACTCAGATGTGATTGCTTGTGCTGTGTGGAACATTTCATGTCTGCATTACAGTCACACATGTTTGAAACTTCTTTCATTCTTCTTCATTCTTCTTTCATTCAGTGGCCTGTCATGTCTTTCTCTCCAATGCTCGCCATGTCTGTTGCACTATTTATCTGAGGTGCAGATTTTGGTTTCTTATGTTCAAAGAGTTCCAATTCAGTTCTAACATGACAATCATTTTCTATTCTGTTTGTTGCACCAGTGTTTTTCTGAGGTGGATATACGGTATATTGTAATGATGTTCAAATTCTTCAAATTGAATTATAACATGACAATCCTCTTCTTTTCTGTTGCCAAGATTCATAGCGTCACCTCTGCTTCCCAGAATACACACACTTGGTCACAGCACGCCCTGTTGACGCATACTTTGTAGTGTCCATGGGAACAGTACAATGTGAAAATGAGAACTCACCAATGACGTCTATAGAACACACTACCCTGATTCCTCATCAAGACAGGTTGGCTACGGCCATATCGTGTGAGAAGGGCCACACAATCAACTTCATTCCCTTGACGGTGTTGTAGCCATGTCTGAACAAACAATGATGGGTGGTGTGTGAAGATGGGGCGGCACAATGTCAGGCCTCAGTGTATGTTGTTGACTTGTTTGTGACTTCACCAACAGCAGCCCTCTCCCCTCAAATACACACAGAAACAGAGATAGGCAAAACATAATGTATATTGTTACACTTACAAGATACTCTAAAGACCAATGTATCAAACAAAAATACAAAATACTTTGCAAGTTGACTAATTAACTACAACAACATTGTAATGGTTACAGAAATGTTTTACTTGCTAAGACTGCTGTTTATTTTTATCTACATCAGTTGAATGCACTGACTGTAAGCCACTTCAGATAAGTGTCTGCTAAATGACCTACATGTAAATGTAAAAATGAACAATTGTAAAGCACTGGGTATTATTATTGGCCTTGTTAGAATAGTAATAATAATAATATTAGAATAATACCCAGCAGGCTTTGCAAGTGTTCATTTTTACATTAACAATTTCATTGTGGTCATTTAGCAGCTGTCTTATCATTCTTCTGATACCAATGCAGAAAAGTACTTTGAAAATACAAATTACAGCTGTCAAAAGTATATTATTACAAAATTCAGGCCAGTGAAATGCAAAATACTCCAAAGTAATTTAAATATGTATTTCAAATACATGTAACAGTAATACTGCACATCTCTCCACAGAAACTATCTGTGCCAGCTTTGAGGATAATACAGTGCCACCGACGCGGCTCTCCTTCTCTGTGGCCGACTACGTCAGGTAGACATTTAAACATTAACCCTTGCAAGGCTGCTGGCCCAGACGGCATCCCTAACCGCGTCCTCAGAGCATGGGCAGACCAGCTGGCTGGAATGTTTACGGACATATTCAATCTCTCCCTATCCCAGTCTGCTGTCCCCACATTCTTCTAGATGACCACCATTGTTCCTGTACCCAAGAATGCAAAGGCAACTGAACTAAATGACTATCGGCCCCGTAGCACTCACTTCTGTCATCATGAAGTGCTTTGAGAAACTAGTCAAGGATCATATCACCTCCACCATACCGGTCACCATAGACCCACTTCAATTTGCTTACCCTCCCAATAGGGTCCACAGACGATGCAATCGCCATCATACTGCTCACTGCCCTATCCCATCTGGACAAGAGGAATACCTATGTAAGAATGATGTTCATTGACTAGCTCAGCATTCAACACCATAATACCCTCCAAGCTCATCATTAAGTTTGAGGCCCTGGGTCTCAACCCCGTCCTGTGCAATTGGGTTCTGGACTTCCTGACGGGCCGCCCAACATCTCCACGCCGAAACACCATCTCCACTTCGCTGATCCTCAACACTGGGGCCACACAATGGTGCGTGCTCAGCCCCCTCCTGTACTCCCTGTTCAGCCATGACTGCGTGGCGATGGACACCTCCAACTCAATCATCAAGTTTGCAGACGACACAACCATAGTAGGCTTGATTACCAACGACGACGAGACAGCCTACAGGGAGGAGGTGAGGGCTCTCGGAGTGTGGTGTCAGGAAAACAACCTCTCACTCAACGTCAACGAAACAAAGGAGATGATCGTGGACTTCAGGAAACAGCAGAGGGAGCACCCCCTATCCACATCGACGGGACAGCAGTGGGGAAGGTGGAAAGTTTTAAGTTCCTCTCTGTACACATCACGAACAAACTGAAATTGCCCACCCGCACAGAGAGTGTGGTGAAGAAGGCGCATCAGTGCCTCTTCAACCTCAGGAGGCTGAAGAAATGTGGCTTATCACCTAAAACCCTCACAAACTTTTACATGGGCACAATTGAAAGCATCCTGTTGAGCTGTATCACAGCCTGGTACGGCAACTGCACCACCCACAACCGCAGGGCTCTCCAGAGGGTGGTGCGGTCTGCACAACACATCAGTCGGGGAAAACTACCTGCCCTCCACCAACCGATGTCACAGCAAGGCCAAAAAGATAATCAAGGTCAACAACCACCTGAGTCACTGCCTGTTCACCCCGCCACCATCCAGAAGGGGAGGTCAGTACATGTGCATCAAAGCTGGGACAGAGAGACAAGCTGTTTTTCAATCTCAAGGCCACCAGACTGTTAAATAGCCATCACCAACACAGAGAGGCTGCTGCCTTCATACAGATTTGAAATCATTGGCCACTTTAATAAATGGATCACGAGTCACTTTAATAATGTCACTTTAATAATGTTTACATATCTTGCATTACTCATCTCATATGTACAGTGCCTTGCGAAAGTATTCGGCCCCCTTTTGCCACATTTCAGGCTTCAAACATAAAGATATAAAACTGTATTTTTTTGTGAAGAATCAACAACAAGTGGGACACAATCATGAAGTGGAACGACATTTATTGGATATTTCAAACTTTTTTAACAAATTAAAAACTGAAAAATTGGGTGTGTTCATTATCCAATAAAGTGGAAATTAATTTGGCTGCTGGTTCTCATTCAAATAGACCAAATTGATCTCTGCAATCGATTGTCTTTGAATTAATTATTTGTTTTGAATAACACATGATCTTAGCAGAGATCATTGCTCTAAATCCCAATAGTCTACCCTGTATACTGCAGTTTTGTGGGTTTCCATTCCTTGAGTAATATATGATATGATTTGTTCTGCCTTGCGTGGATAAAAATAGCTAGTGTAATCGGTGTCACTGCTGACTGAGCATTGCTGTTGGATGTCAAATGAATATCCACCCTGTTACTGAGATCTCTGAGGTCAAGATATTACTCTGTGGAGAGCTCAGAGCACACAAGTCCGTGCTCAACTGTGTAGAAGAGTCCAAAGCTCACGGAAGTCACTGTGACATTAGACAAGGAAGCGGTGCTGACCCGTTGGGAGTGGGACAGAGGAGCATCCTTCACTAAGAGGCTAAATGACCTGCTTCTCTACCCTCTACACCCCTTAACATTACTCACGGGATGAGATGCTGTTTATCCAACGGTGAGATGGCATGCTTCCCTAGCCAGCTGATCCCCTGTGTGTGTGCTTTCTTTCACATGATATTACTTAGTCATGCCAATACTGTTTTTATCCTATGTTGATTGAACATACAAATAGAGAATATAATAGAGTTAATGACTTGTGAATTAAGTGTTTCATGGAAGACCAGAGTAGTCTACCACTATGTTTACTGAAACTTGTAAAGAAGGCTATTAGCTCTGTCTTATAGGCTACAGATGTGCTTAACTAGCCTAAGGAATTGTCTCAATGTCATGTAAGTAGTTTCAAAAACATACATACAATCTGGAAAAATTAATGTGTAGAGGCTAAAACTCCAGCCGCTGCTCATAGAATAGATGTAACATAGTAAAAGTAAATCCGTGATACTCAAATTAGTATGATACAGTATGTTACATAAAACTGTAGGGTGGGTGGGGTGGATGAACGTCTAGCAACAATCTCATCACGCACAATTTTAGCTAATTAGCAACTTTGCAACTACTACTTTTTAGCTACTTTGCAATGACATAGCTCAACTGATTCAGGTGAGAATGGAATGGATGCATCCCCTAGTTAGGTGGTGGCAAGCAACATTGATATCAATGGCCCCATTTGCTTCCTGGTATTATAACTTAGCCTGCGTAGCATGTTAGCTAACCTATAACCAAACCCTAATATTAACCCTTTTTTATTTTACCTTGGCAAGTCAGTTAAGAACAAATTCTTATTTTCAATGATGGCCTTGGAACAGTGTTCAGGGGCAGAACGACATATTTTTACCTTGTCAGCTTGGGGATTCGATCTAGCAACCTTTCAATCACTAGTCCAACACTCTAACCACTAGGCTACCTGCCGCCCCAACCTAAACTCCTAACCTTAACCCCTAGCCTAGCTGATGTTAGCCACCTGGCCAACATTACACTTATTGTACGAATTGCAATTCGTAACATATCATAATGTATTGTAATTTTGTAACATATCATGTGAAATAGATGATGGACATCCACAAATTACCAAAGGAAAGGTAACATATCATACTAATTGAAGTGTCACAAATTTATGTTTACTATGTTACATCTACCCCTGAGTCCAGGTTGCAAACGTTGGTTTTGTCCAACCATGTAGACTAGTCACAACCATATCGGGTCTCCTTTAAACTAATCGGAATAGATCAGACAACCCATGCTGTGCAGCGCGCGTTGGGTGGGAGCTGTTCACTTTCTGTGCAGTGTGGGGACACGCTATTTTCTGCTAAAAAGCTATTTCCCAACATCTTAATGGGTTCAATTAGAGGAACCAGACAAACAACATAATAAGGTTAGGATTCATTGATATCGATTTATAATTTACCATCTGAGTTAATTAACCGTGGGACTATAGCCTACAGTAGTGAGCCAGTGATTAAAGCGTGAGTGAGTTCATTTTTATTATGTGTCCGTTTTGTCCCAGAGCTCGCGATGAAAATGCAATGGATGTGTATGTAGGCCTACGGGTTTTGAAGTCCCGCTCATATTGCGAGTTTGTTTCTACACCTGCATTGCTTGCTGTTTGGGGTTTTAGGCTGGGTTTCTGTACAGCACTTTGAGATATCAGCTGATGTACGAAGGGTTATATAAATAAATTTGATTTGTCCCGGAATTGAACTCGCTCTGAAGCGTCTATTGACGCATTAATATTAATCACTCGAGTGTTCAACTGTGGGACATATGACAGAAAAATCATATAGCCTAGGTTTTTATTTTAAAGGTGAAGTCACCTAAATGTGAAATAGTGCATCCATCCATGACGCTACATAGCTTACTTACATATGTCGTTGTTGTCACACTACTTATAAAGGCTATTGACAAGTCTTCATAAGCACGACGGTTTAAATGCTTCATAAATAAAAGTCATACAAAGTATGGAAAAATCAAACATGTGTCTGGATGTTTATGCCACATGAGGTAGTGTGGTTGTTTTGAATTAAGAATCGCTGGTTCAACCCCCAAATTTGCAAAATTTCCCTCCTTCCCTTTGTTTTTCATAACTCCAAACACACAAATGTCAGACATAATAATTAGATTTGAGAGACAGTTAAGCCATAACGTCCCGTATCTCTACTGTTATATTATGCATGAGAACTTCTTCTACCATTCAATACACATCTGGTATGCTTTGCCAAGCCTTGTCTCCTTGATCAGAGACAAATGTTTTTTCTTCATTCAGGCCAAATGTTTACCTATGGTACATTCATGAATTGGATTTGGAATCTGCCTCAAAGCCACATTGGCCATGTAATATTTCCCCTGATATAATCTCTTAGTTCTATTTCCCTGTGTGTGTTTTGGTGATGCAGTTACCTGATGTTTATGATTGTGTGTACGTGTTTTGTGTATGTGTGTGTGAAGGAGTTTTAGTTTGCATAATGAAATTACACGCGTGTGTTTGGTTATGGTCACTTATTTGTATGGGTATTTACATTTTGTGTGTGTTTGGCCAGCTGCATTTCTGTGTGTGGGTGGTGTAGTGTCAGATCTGAGCTACTTACAATTACTTCCTTGTATAAGAAAGGGGATGCTGGTCAGGAGCATGTTTCTCCTCTCAATAAAGACACACACACACACACACACACACACACACACACACACACACACACACACACACACACACACACACACACAAACAGTGCTGCAGGCATGAAAATCATCTGCTCCATATGATCAATTTATTATATTTTTCCCAACCAGAAATGAATAAGAAATGGAGGACTGTCATATGAATTGCTATTAAAGAAATAAAAAAAATCCTTTGACTCACTGCCTGAAATGTCACTGAAAATATATCAGAAAGAGCACTATATGTATCTAGAAATGAGCAGGCAATTTAAGGGCAGAAGTCACTGATGCCAAATTGGAGCATGTCCATGGTCTGTAATGCTGAGGGGCCCTTTTGGATTTCTCCATACTAACTAATGAAGTTAGAGGCATGTACTCAATGTTCCTTAGGGCCCCTATATCCTCTCTCTTGCACAACTTAAATTGAAATTTGAGATATGTTGGATGTGCTCTAATGAATTTGTGTGACAATGGCTCAATATTCCCTCTCCTTTTTTGAAGTTCCTCAAACAGAGGAAGGGAAAGTTGTATTAACTGAGCTATTCATATCTGGGTGGATATTAAGCACCCAGTTTATAATCTAAAAGAGATTCGACTCTCTAGTCTAGACTCTATAGACTCCTGCTGTGAAGTGAAAATGTCATTTGCTTATTAGTTTGAATAACAATTCTTCTATTTTTGTCCGGAGGTCTTATGAGTACATATTCAGTAAGCTGTGTGGTATCTTTATTTGTAACATGCCAACTGAACTCAGGTCAGAGATAGTGTCTGGAATGTGCACCAATGGTTGCTGTGATCTTTGAATTTTGGGGCGGAAATAATAACACCTGGTAAGAGAATCTGCTTTGGACTTCATCGCTGGAGTGTTTGTGCTTTTTAAAATTTTGAAAAGGTAGAAACCGTTATATATGTATATATTTATTTCCTTATGCATGTTGCCTCTTTCCTAGGTCCCAATTCCAATTTTCACTCATATTGTAGTTAGGACCTGGCAGTTCAAACTGTCTCCTTCTGTAAGTGATGGCTGTAAATGTACCCAGTTTGTGATGAGCTCTCAGGAGGCCAGCGTCCCTCCAGAGTGATCTAGCGCCATGTAACACATTTTTTGCCCATTGGCCTCATTACAAGCGGCAGCCATGCTCCTGCCATTCACATGCCGTTTTCCTCACACCGCCCGCCCGCTCGCCCTTCACCCACCCTACTCCCGACCGGCAACACTACAGCTTTATGGTAGAATTTCCAGACAGAAGCCACTCCTCAGTAACATGCACATGTCAGCCCGCTTGGAGTTTGCCAAAAGCCAACTAAAGGACTGTCAGACTATGAGAAAAAAGTTTCTCTGGTCTGAAGAAACCAAGATTTTGCTTGAATGGCAAGCATTACACCTTGAGGAAGTCTGGCAGCATTGCTACGGTGAAGCATTTATTTATTTATTTCACCTTTATTTAACCAGGTAGGCAAGTTGAGAACAAGTTCTCATTTACAATTGCAACCTGGCCAGGATAAAGCAAAGCAGTTCGACACATACAACGACACAGAGTTACACATGGAGTAAGACAAACATACAGTCAATAATACAGTATAAACAAGTCTATATACGATGTGAGTAAATGAGGTGAGATAAGGGAGGTAAAGGCAAAAAAAAGGCCATGGTGGCAAAGTAAATACAATATAGCAGTAAAAAACTGGAATGGTAGATTTGCAATGGAAGAATGTGCAAAGTAGAAATAAAAATAAAGGAGCAAAATAAATAAATAAATTAAATACAGTAGGGAAAGAGGTAGTTGTTTGGGCTAAAATAAGGTGGGCTATGTACAAGTGCAGTAATCTGTGAGCTGCTCTGACAGTTGGTGCTTAAAGCTAGTGAGGGAGATAAACTGGAAACACTTCAGTGCTTTTTGTAGTTCGTTCCAGTCATTGGCAGCTGAGGAAAGAGCCAAAGTAGTTGTTTGGGGGTGACTAGAGAGATATACCTGCTGGAGCGTGTGCTAAAGGTGGGCTATGGTGACCAGCGAGCTGAGATAAGGGGGGACTTTACCTAGCAGGGTCTTGTAGATGACATGGAGCCAGTGGGTTTGGCGACGAGTATGAAGCGAGGGCCAGCCAACGACAGCGTACAGGTCGCAATGGTGGGTAGTATATGGGGCTTTGGTGACAAAACGGATTGCACTGTGAGACTGCATCCAATTTGTTGAGTAGGGTATTGGAGGCTATTTTGTAAATGACATCGCCAAAGTCGAGGATTGGTAGGATGGTCAGTTTTACAAGGGTATGTTTGGCAGCATGAGTGAAGGATGCTTTGTTGTGAAATAGGAAGCCAATTCTAGATTTAACTTTGGATTGGAGATATTTCAGTTTACAGACACCTAGGTATTTGTAGTTGTCCACGTATTCTAAGTCAGAGCCGTCCAGAGTAGTGATGTTGGACAGGCGGGCAGGTGCGGGTAGCGATCGGTTGAAGAGCATGCATTTAGTTTTACTTGTATTTAAGAGCAATTGGAGGCCACGGAAGGAGAGTTGTATGGCATTGAAGCTTGCCTGGAGAGTTGTTAACACAGTGTCCAAAGAAGGGCCAGAAGTATACAGAATGGTGTCGTCTGCGTAGAGCTGGATCAGAGACTCACCAGCAGCAAGAGCGACCTCATTGATGTATACAGAGAAGAGTCGGTCCAAGAATTGAACCCTGTGGCACTCCCATAGAGACTGCCAGAGGTCCGGAGCAATCATGATGGTAGCAACATCGTGCTGTGAGGATGTTTTTCAGTGGCAGGGACTGGGAGACTCGTCAGGATCGAGAGAAAGATGAACAGAGCCAAGTACAGATATCCTTGATGAAAACCTGCTCCAGAGCCCTCAGGACCTCAGACTGGGTTCATGGTTCACCTTCCAACAGGACAATAAGTACACAGCCAGGAAAACGCAGGAGTGGCTTCGGGACATGTCTCTGAATGTCCTTGAGTGGCCCAGCCAGAGAACAGACTTGAACACAATCCAACGTCTCTGGAGAGACCTGGAAATAGCTGTGCAGCGACACTCCCCATCCAACCTAACAGAGCTTGAGAGGATCTGCAGAGAAAAATGGGAGAAACTCCCCAAGTACAGGTGTGCCAAGCTTGTGTAGCGTCATACCCAAAAAGATTTGAGGCTGTAATCGCTGCCATAGGTGTTTCAACAAAGTACTGAGTAAAGGCTTTGAATACTTATGTAAATGTGATATTTCAGTTTTTGTAATACACTTTTTTTTTTTTACTGTGTTTTTGCTCTTTCATTGTGGGTCATTCTGTGTAGTTTTCCCCCCTCACCTATTTAATCAATTTTAGAATAAGGCTGTAATGTGGAAAAGGGAGGGTCTAAATACTTTCTAAATGCACTGTAGTAACCAGCATAGAAGCAGTGGTGTAAAGTACTTTAGTAAAAATAATTTAAAGTGCTTCTTAAGTAGTTTTAAAAAAAATCTGTACTTTACTATTTATTTTTAAACTTTTACTTCACTACATTCCTAAAGAAAATAATGCTCTTTTTACTCCATGCATTTTCCCGGACATTCAAAAGTACTCGTTACACTTTGAATGTAAGCAGGACAAGAAAATGGTCCCATTCACCCACTTCTCAAGAGAGCATCCCTGGTCATCCTTAATTCATTTGATCTTACTCTATGACAATTGGGTACCTTTTCCACCACTGCATAGAAGCAGATAAAACCCAACGCATACCTCAGGCTCATAATGACAGATGTTTGCTGTAACAATATGGCACACACATCCAGCTGTCTCTACAGATGTTTTCAAGTTTCAGTTAATGAAGAGATGTAGCTACTGAAGCAGTGTCCAATCAGCCACTGGGCTATGTGTTGGGGGAATGAACCCAATCAAAAACGGTAAATTTGATTTTAAATCATACATTTAAATTACATAAAATATGTCAGACTGCAGCTCTACCTCCTATTCAAAAGCATCCTTTGTCCTTGAAAAACAGGGAAATCTCCAGACTCATCATACTGCAGTGACACCACACATCCTGTGAATTACTGTACCTCTGCCAGGATGACAATAAAACTGCTAACAGACATCCAGTGGTAGCTGTCATTTTGTGCAAGGATGGAAGTAACAGTGGGGAATTATAGGGCCCTTCACTTGCATTTGTCACTTTTCACAAAAAGAATGACAAACTTGTCATGACAGGCACAGTCATTATAAGATAATTAGGTTGAAATCTCCCTATGCTGGGCGTAAAAGGGCAATCATTAGTGACATTGATTCACTGTGAGGCGATCAGCTACCCAGGCTGATCGTCTAGCCTAGGCACTGATAACATCAATTGGACCTCTTCTTTAATATTTATGTATCGTTTTAAGATAAGTTAATATCTGTCTTTCTCTCCTTCTAAGCCCCTATTTCAAAGGAGGGCTATTCAGTGCAAGGTGATAACCGTCTGCCATTGTGCCTGAGAGAAACCTCAGGAATAATCTTCTGAGCCCTGTCACATTTTGGAACTTTATCTGCAAGGCTGCAGACAAGGGAACACAGCATGCTCAGACTTGGACTTCCATCGAATACAATGCGAAATAGCAAAGAGGTCATTTTCTTTCTGGAGAAAGTCAGTTCTCAAATGCTAGTATAACAGCAGGGTTAAGCAGTAGTCCTGCTTTGGCCTCCCTCCTACTTGGACCTCCTATCGCCTTTCCTATCATTTTGTTTTTTCTCTGTTCAAAGATACATGCTCATTGGAGGAACCAGATAAGATGTACTTGCAATTTGCTTCTCCCAAAATGGCAGACTTTAAAATTGAACAAAAACCTATTCATTGAAAGTGATATCAGACCTGTATAACGTCTTGTATTGATTGCAATTAGTCTCTTGTAGGGCATTAATGAGTATCATGTTAGTCTCCCACATGTGACATGAACTCCCTGTCTCATGTTTTTAGGATAGGCCATCAAATCAGGTAAGAAGGGATGTAAACTGGAGTTGTTTCCATAACGGCACACCAGAGTATCCACTATGAAATAAGGAGGGTAGCCTCAAATACAACTCAGCTCCCTCATCTCTTCTGACCTTCTCTATCCACAGATTTCACCAGCCAAATGCACTAATGAGGACTTGAAGCAGGATTGTGTGAGGAGCAACTCTCTCTGTTTCTCAGTTCTGTACTCAGGATTATTGGGAGTGCTTTTGGAATGTGCCAAGCTAAACCAGAAGAAGACTGCTGTTCTGGTGGGAGGGGGCCATTAGATCTGCCTACTACCTACATATTAATCTGATCTACTAGGCTCTCCAACCTTTCCCTGGTCTCTGATGGAGGGCAGCCCATTGAAGCAGAATCCCAGCCTCCAACAACAGCCCAAACCCAGGGGCCACTCCAATCTGACTCTGGGCCAGTCCTGCAGCACAGAGGACCTGTCTGAGGGGCCTCCCCAGAGCCAACTTAAGGAAGGGTTTCTCCCTGCGTAACATCAGCCTGTGTATGGTGGACGGGTCCGGGAAATGCTCCAGAGGAACCGGGGGCCTCCCCAGAACCCCACTGCAGGTTCAAAGGGGACACAGGGGGCCACTGGAGCCCCCATCTGCTGTGCCTGCCCCGACGGCCCCGCTCTGCCACCCTCAGGGCCCCACCAGCCGAGGTGCAGAGGGAAGGGGCCCTGCGCTATATGGTGGAGGCGACTCGCATAGCATGGGCTGCAGCACTCAGTGGCAGAAGTGTTGTTTGCTGCTCAGGAGGACGAGGGGCCGCTACTGAGGGGGAGGGGGGCTTCCTCCTGGAGTTCTATGTGCCGCCCAAGGTGGGTCTCGTGGTCACTTCCTGTGTTTTACATGGATTTGGTAGAAAAAAATCACATACCTGTATTTTTAAAATGTAGTCAACGCTATAGGATTACATAGGGCTCCTGTATTGCTGACCTGATACAATCTGACACTGAAAATTAGATATATTTTATTAGTGTTGTTTGCGGTATCTCTGGTGTCTCATCTGTCCTCTCTCTGGCCCAGTCATCCAAGCCCAAAGTGAGTTCCTCTGACAGCTGTTGTGGAGGTGCGGACCACCATGCCCCTGGAAATGCCAGACACGGACAACACCTTTGTCCTCAAGGTAAGCTTTACTTGTAATGTCAGGACATTATATCACACATGTATGTAGGCATTATGACATAACATTCAAGTAGTACCAAATGCTCTGTATGCTGCAGATTTGCATAATGAACCAAACAGTGAAAACCGCAGACCATATTTGTTCAATATATCTTATCTCAGTAGGCTAAAACAGGCTACGAATATGATACCTTACACATCAATGTATTTTCCACTACATACCGTTAATTTAATGAATTCATTAGGCCCTAATCTATGGATTTCACATGACTGGGAATAGACAGTTGATTGGTCACATATACAGTGCCTTGCGAAAGTATTCGGCCCCCTTGAACTTTGCGACCTTTTGCCACATTTCAGGCTTCAAACATAAAGATATAAAACTGTATTTTTTTGTGAAGAATCAACAACAAGTGGGACACAATCATGAAGTGGAACGACATTTATTGGATATTTCAAACTTTTTTAACAAATCAAAAACTGAAAAATTGGGCGTGCAAAATTATTCAGCCCCCTTAAGTTAATACTTTGTAGCGCCACCTTTTGCTGCGATTACAGCTGTAAGTCGCTTGGGGTATGTCTCTATCAGTTTTGCACATCGAGAGACTGAAATTTTTTCCCATTCCTCCTTGCAAAACAGCTCGAGCTCAGTGAGGTTGGATGGAGGCTTACAGACAGATTATTTCACTGATTATTCACTGTATAAAAATTCCAGTGGGCCAGAAGTTTACATGCACTAAGTTGACTGTGCTTTTAAACAGCTTGGAAAATTCCAGAAAATTATGTCATGGCTTTAGAAGCTTCTGATAGGCTAATTGACATCATTTGAGTCAATTGGAGTGGTGTACCTGTGGATGTATTTCAAGGCCTACCTTCAAACTCAGTGCCTCTTTGCTTGACATCATGGGAAAATCAAAAGAAATCAGCCAAGACCTCAGGAAAAAAAAATTTGACCTCCACAAGTCTGGTTCATTCTTGGGAGCAATTTCCAAACGCCTGAAGGTACCACGTTTATCTGTATAAACAATAGTATGCAAGTATAAACACCATGGGACCACGCAGCCGTCATACCGCTCAGGAAGGAGACGCGTTCTGTCTCCTAGAGATGAACGTACTTTGGTGTGAAAAGTGCTAATCATTCCCAGAACAACTGCAAAGGACCTTGTGAAGATGCTGGAGGAAACGGGTACAAAAGTGTATATCCAAAGTAAAACGAGTCCTATATCGACATAACCTGAAAGGCTGCTCAGCAATGAAGAAGCCACTGCTCCAAAATCGCCATAAAAAAGCCAGACTACTTTTTGGAGAAATGTCTTCTGGTCTGATGAAACAAAAATAGAACTGTTTGGCCATTATGACCATCGTCATGTTTGGAGGAAAAAGGGGGAGGCTTGCAAGCTGATGAACACCATCCCAACCGTGAAGCACGGGGGTGGCAGCATCCTGTTGTGGGGGTGCTTTGCTGCAGGAGGGACTGGTGCACTTCACAAAATAGATGGCATCATGAGGTAGGACAATTATATGGATATATTGAAGCAATATCAAGACATCAGTCAGGAAGTTAAAGCTTGGTCGCAAATGGGTCTTCCAACTGGACAAGCATACTTCCAAAGTTGTAGCAAGATGGCTTAAGGACAACAAAGTCAAGGTATTGGAGTGGCCATCAAAAGCCCTGACCTCAATCCTATAGAAACTTTGTGGGCAGAACTGAAAAAGCTTGTGCGAGCAAGGATCCCACAAACCTGACACTACCTCTGTCAGGAGGATTGGGCCAAAATTCACCCAACTTATTGTGGGAAGCTTGTGGAAGGCTACCCAAAACATTGGACCCAAGTGAAACAATTTAAAGGCAATGCTACCAAATACTAATTGAGTGTATGTAAACTTCTGACCCACTGGGAATGTGATGAAAGAAATAAAAGCTGAAATAAATTCTCTCTACTATTATTCTGACATTCTTAAAATAAAGTGGTGAGCCTAATTGACTTAAGACAGGGAATTCTTACCAGGATTAAATGTCAGGAATTGTGAAAAACTGAGTTTAAATGTTTTTGGCGAAGGTGTATGTAAACTTCCAACTTCAACTGTACACTATATATGCAAAAGTATGTGGACACTCCTTCAAATGAGGGGATTTGGCTATTTCAGCCACACCTGTTGCTGACAGGTTTATAAAATTGAGCACACAGCCATGCAATCTCCATAAACAAACATTGGCAGTAGAATGCCCTTACTGAAGAGCTCAGTGACTTTCAATGTGGCACCGTCATAGATACCACCTTTCCAACAAGTCAGTTTGTCAAATTTCTGCCCTGCTTGAGCTGCCTGGTCAACTGTAAGTGCTGTTATTGTGAAGTGGAAACATCTAGGAGAAACAATGGCTCAGCCACAAAGAGGTAGGCCACACAAGCTCACAGAACAGGACCACTGTGTGCTGAAGCATGTAAGAATCGTCTGTCCTCGGTTGCAACACTCACTACCGAGTTCCAAACTGCCTCTGGAAGAAACGTCAGCACAGGAACTGTTTGTCGGGAGCTTCATGAAATGGGTTTCCATTGCCAAGCAGCCGCACACAAGCCTAAGATCACCATGCGCAATGTCAAGCGTCGGCTGGAGTGGTCTAAAGCTCGCCGCCATTGGACTCTGGAGCAGGGGAAACATTTCACCATCTGGCCGTCCTACGGACAAATTTGGGTTTGGCCAGGAGAACGCTAATGCATAGTACCAACTGTAAAGTTTGGAGGAGGTTCCGGCTAGGCCCCTTAGTTACAGTGAAGGGGAAATCTTAACGCTACATCTTACAATGACACTCTAGACGATTCTGTGCTTTCAACTTTGTGGCAACAGTTTGGGGACGGCCTTTTCCTGTTTCAGCATGACAATGCCCCAGTGCACAAAGCGAGGTCCATACAGAAACGGTTTGTTGAAATCGGTGTGGAATAACTTGACTGGCCTGCACAGAGCTCTGACCTCAACCCCAACGAACACATATGGGATGAGTTGGAACTTTGACTACGAGCCAGGCCTAATCACCCAACGTCAGTGGCCAATATTGGCGGGGACTTGAACACGCTGTCATACACACCGATCCAGAGCATTCCAAACATGCTCAATTATGTAATTTTTGGTGAGGATGCAGGCCATGGAAGAACTGGGACATTTTCAGCTTTCAGGAATTGTGTACAGATCCTTGTGTGCATTATCATGCTGAAACATGAGGTGATGGCGGTGGATGAATGGTATGACAATGGGCCTCAGGATCTCGTCATGGTATCTCTGTGCATTCAAATAGCCATTAAT
Source organism: Oncorhynchus masou masou (assembly GCF_036934945.1). Classification (NCBI taxonomy): domain Eukaryota; kingdom Metazoa; phylum Chordata; class Actinopteri; order Salmoniformes; family Salmonidae; genus Oncorhynchus; species Oncorhynchus masou. Next base: position 70,411,975 of record NC_088223.1, read on the forward strand.
AAAATGCAATTGTGTTTGTTGTCCGTAGCTTATACCTATCCATACCATTACCCCACCACCACTATGGGGCACTCTGTTCACAGTGTTGACAGCAGCATTTCGGTCTGCCATCTGCCCAGTACAGTTGAAACCGGGATTCATCCATGAAGAGCAGAATTCTCCAGCGTGCCTGTGGCCATCGAAGGTGAGCATTTCCCCACTGAAGTCATTTACTACGCCGAACTGTAGTCAGGTCAAGACCCTGGTGAGGATTACGAGCATGCAGATGAGCTTCCCTTAGATTGTTTCTGGCAGTTTTTGCAGAAAACCTTTGGTTGTTCAAACCCACAGTTTCATCTGCTTTCCGGAGAGCTGGTCTCGACGATCCCGCAGGTGAAGAAGCCGGATGTGGAGGTCCTGGGCTGACGTGGTTACACGTCATCTGTGGTTGTGATGCCGGTTGGATGTATTACCAAATTCTCTAAAATGAGGTTGGAGGCAGCTTATGGTAGAAAAATGTATATTCCATTCTCTGGCAACAGCTCTGGTTGATATATATGCATTTGACATGCCAATTGCACGGTCCCTCAACTTGAGACGTCTGTGGCACTGTGTTGTGTGATACAACTGCACATTTTACAGTCGCCTTTTATTGTCCCCAGCACAAGGTGCACCTCTAATGATCATGCTGTTTAATCAACTTCTTGATATGCCACATCTGTCAGGTGGATAGATTATCTTGGCAAAGGAGAAATGCTCACAAACAGGGATGTAAACAAATTTGTGCATAACATTTTAAAGAAATAAGCTTTTAATGCATATGGAACATTTCGGGATTTTTTGTTTCTGCTCATAAAACATGGGACCAACACTTTACATGTTGCGTTTATTTTTGTTCTGTATATACTGTATACATTTATATGCTCTAATGTTCTTCAATTACTTTTTTATTTTGTTTCTTCATACACCTATCCAATACTCTCATGTCTACACCAGTGCCTAGTTGATTTTGAATGTTCACATATTGTGCCTAATCCAATGCTTGTATTGCAGGTGGAGAATGGAGGAGAATACATCCTGGAGACTTTAGACTCCCTTCAGAAACACTCCTGGGTGGCTGACATTCAGGATTGCATAGACCCGGGGTAAAGAAAAGACCACCACACTCACTTCTCTGTGATCTAGAGGTGCATTTCAATTTAGTTTAAAGTTAAATTAGATTCCTTCCCTTTTCTCTGTTCCTGCACTGACGTGAAGGAGAAGTGAAAGCAAAATCCCAGTGTACATCCACCATATTGCTTTCAACACTGTGTTTTCAGATTGACAGAAGATGGAAAAGGATTTCCCTTCAGACTATTGAGATGCACCCCCATATAGATGATTTTAAGCAGCATCACTCAAACCAGTTCCTTCTCTTCCCCTGTCTCAATGAATTTGTTTGTATTCTGTGTGACAGGGACAGTGGAGATGACATTGAGCTGACGTCTTGTCCTCACGGCCAGTCCCCCTCGGTGTCCACCTGTAGCTGTGAGCTCACATCTAGTGAGTACTTATTCACTTAAATTGGTAATGGTATCCCAGCTAGCACATAACATTCTGACAACCATATGTTTCTTCTTGGTGAGATCGTGGTTGTCCTATGGTTATTTTGCATACAACCTTCCCACAACTTTCTGTGAATGGTGCAGGATAGTTGATTGGCTTTGGAACATTCTCAGCACATTTAAGGAACATCATTTTCTTGGTATTTCATTACTTTAACAGAACATTTCCTAAAAGTTCAAACATGGTTTTATTTCATTGGTAATGTTCTAGGAACCTTGTCCAACTGGTTTGACATTGGGAATGTTCTCAAATTGTTCAGAGGATGTTACGGAAACAATGTTCTTCTGTGGGAATTTCAGTACTTCAGCATAACGTTTCCACATGGTTCTATTTAAAGTCATGTTCTCCAAATGTTCCAAGAAGGTTAAGAAAACGTTCCATAAAAAAACAAGAACTTTAACATTCAGAGAACGTTCTAAGAATGTTATTTATAAATGTATACATTCCGTTCTCATCAACAAAACTTTCTCTATCCTCGATCTTGTTAAGTGTGTTCAGGTGTGTTGGCCGCGCCCACTAATTGTCATACCTGATCTTCATGAGTGCTTTTTTTCCTTTGAAATTGGGTCTGTTTGAATAGGCTAAAATGAACCTCTTAAAAAAATAAAAACATGGCATGCTAGCTCCATCCTGGTGGAGCAGTGGACTAATTCCTTGGATAGAGAACAGAAGATCATAGGTTCTCACTGACACAATAACAAATACATGTGTTGGCATGAATAATGCATAAGCAAATACATGTCCATGTGTCCTGTCTGTGCTTGGAATTCAAAACAGTTAACCAAAGCTAGCATTGTTTATAAAGGTTTTATTGAAACATGTTCTCAGAGCGTTAATAAAACCTCTCAGGAAAACATTCAGGGAACCATAGTAAAACGTTCACAGTCGTCTTCTTCACGGGTCCAAAAAGTTGAACTCTTTTCCCGAAATGGACCTGGGTCTTTCCCACCCCGACCGATATGCATAAAAATATGTTTTAATATAGAGACCTATTCTAAACTAGACCCGTTCTGTATAGACCTGGTTTGATCCAGACCCGGTCTGATCGAAGTGAGTGAAGCAGCAGAAAAGAGGAGAGAGAGAGAGAGGTGCCGCTCTAGCAGACGGGGGAGGGGCCGTACTGTGAGTGACATAGGGAGAGAGGGAGAGATAGCAAACATCCAAGCGGTCTCACGCTCTAGTAGACTAATGGCTATGATAGGTTATTTATCATCAAATCAGGAGAAGCTAGCTAACGTTAGCTAACTAGACTAATTGAAGCTACAGTGCATGTACTTCCTCATTCTACAGTTACAATTAAAGTCCATTCAGAATATTAATTAGCAGCCTACCGGTTGGCTCTTGGCCGTGGTAGCCTATCCTTCTCCTTTAACTTTTAATTATGTCATTTTAATTTCATATTCCATTGATTACATGTCTCCTAACTTTTGCCACACAGAGGCTCTATGACCGTAGCCTATTCCCGATTTGATGACTTATGATTGGCCAACAACAACAAGCTACACTCCACTTTTGTTAAAGGCATGAGCAGCAGCATAAATGAAAACATTTATCTCCTCTCTGTCTCTCTCTACTCTTGCAGTTGCGTTTGGATCTGTAGGGGCCCTTCCGGACAAGTCAGTTAAAATGACATATACCCAAGACAGTCATATTCGACCCAGACCCGTGACATTATTTAGAGTTCTTGATCCCAACCTGCTCGGGTCCCGAATCGGGTCTCGGTATTCGGGTACAGGTGGCTCCGTGAAGACCTCTAGTTCTCAGAACCTCCCTGCAACCTAAAAATTAACGTTCCCAGAACCAGCAAAATGTTCACTTCCATTCTCAGAAGGTTAAAAAAACATTACCGGTCATTCCCAGATCCAATACGAAATCAAAAACATACATTCCCACATCTTCCAAGGAACCAAATGTGCTAGCTGGGATCTCCTCATCTGACTGTGTGGAGTAACTTTCACTCCATGCTCTCTCTGTCCACACAGACATACACAAGACCCCTCAGCACCGTGCTGGCCCCTCAGGGCCCCACTGTCAGACCCTGTTGGCCTTTCCTTTGCACCCCACCCACATCCCTCTAGAACGCTTCCTCCAGTCACTGGAGTCCAACAGGCCTGGAGCAGGTAATGGCCAGCTCTCTGTATGTGGAAGGATGGCTTTTTGCTTTTTTTGCTAAACCCATACAGTGACTAGGTGTTTAAGTTGTACTTTTCACCTGTAGGTGAATCGCCACACTCTGAGACGGACACCTCTCTGACCTGCTATCAATGGTTCCACGGTACACTGTCTCAAGTGCAAGCTGCGTAGCTGGTGTTGGTGGGCGGAGCCTGGAGCCACGGGCTCTTTGTGATTCGCCAGAGCGAAACGCGGCTGGGAGAATACGTCCTTACATTCAACTTCCAGGGCAAAGCCAAAGTATGCCCGGACACAAACCGTGATCCCAGACGAGTCTTTTTATCTGGCTGGCTGCCCATTCACAAGATTCCCCATTGCGTCACAAGGGCAAAATGTTACTTTTTTTATTGAACCTTTATTTGATTAGTCAAGTCAGTTAAGAAGAAATTCTTATTTACAATGACGACCTACCCCGGCCAAACCCAGACAACGCTGGGCCAATTGTATGCCGCCCAATGGGACTCCCAATCACGGCCGGATGTGATACAGCCTGGATTCGACCCAGGGACAGATACCCCCAAAAGCACCTCTTGCACTGAGATGCAGTGCATTAGACCGCTGTGCCACTCGGGAGCCCAAAGTACTTCAGTAAAAACACTTCAAAGTACTACTTAGGTAATTTTGAGGGCTATCTGTACTTTATTTTACTTTTTACTTTTACTTCACTACATTCCTAAAGAAAATTATGTACTTTAAAAAAACTATTTTTACCCCTTTTTCATGATATTCAATTGGTAGTTACAGTCTTGTTTCATTTCTGCAACTCCCGTACAGACTCGGGAGAGGCGAAGGTCTAGAACCATGTGTCCCCCAAAACACAACCCCACCAAGCGGCACTGCTTCTTGACACAATGCTTGCTTTACCTGGAAGCCAGCCGCACCAATGTGTCAGAGAAAGTCGCCAGGTGTACGGTGTTATGTCAGTGTGCACTGTGCCCGGCCCGCCACAGGAGTCGCTAGAGCACGATTAGACAAGGACAACACGGCGGCCAAACCCTCCACTAACCCGGACGACGCTGGGACAATTGTGCGCCGCCTCATGGGTCTCCCGGTCGCGGCCGGCTGCAAAACAGCCTGGGATCGGACCAGGATATGTAGTCCTGATTCATCCGCTGTCCCACTCGGGAGGCCAAAAAGAAAACATAGAATAAGCTACAGTGCATTCGGAAAGTATTCAGATTCCTTCCCTTGTTCCACATTTTGTTACGTTACAGCCTTATTCTAAAATTGATTTTAGTTTTTTTTCCTCATCAATCTACACATAATACCCCATAATGACAAAGCAAAAACAGGTTTTTAGACATTTTTGCAAATGTATTTCCAAAAAAATCTCACATTTACATAAGGATTCAGACCCTTTGCTATGAGGTCTCAATTGAGCTCAGGTGCATCCTGTTTCCATTGATCATCCCTGAGATGTTTCTATAACTTTATTTGAGTCCACCTGTGGTAAATTCAATTGATTGGATATGATTTCTAAAGGGACACACCAACTTGTCCCACAGTTGACAGTACATTTCAGAGCAAAAACCAAGCCATGAGGTTGAAGGAATTGTCCGTAGAGCTCCGAGACAGGATTGTGTTCAGGGTACCAAAACATTTCTACAGCATTGAAGTTCCCCAAGAACACAGTGGCCTCCATCATTCTTAAACGGAAGAAGCTTAGAACCACCAACACTCTCAGCTGGCTGACCGGCCAATATCGTCCAAAATAATATTGTGATATGTAACTGTATTGATTCCCCCCCCCTCCCTCAACTACCCTTCTACACCCCCCCCCCCTTCCCCATCTCTATCAAACTACCCTGCTACCCTTTTGTCCCCATCGCTATCGAACTATCCTGCTACCCAGTTTACAAATTTACCTCATTATATGGACAAATGGAAAGTATCCAGGTCACGACACAAGATTTCCGTCCACGTACTAAGCAGCATTGAATGCAAAACAATGGGAATGGTAGGAAGACCTAACAGCATGCCATGCCTCTACCTCCCTGTAAGCAGCACCTGCGTCTGTCTGTGGACTCTCAGGTTCCAGAGCCATGTGCACCACCTTTGGTTCCAGAGCGTGGGGGACATGCTGCAGCACTTCCACTGCCATCCCATCCCCCTGGAGTCCCGTGGGGCTGCAGACATCATGCTGCGGTGCTACGTCCAGAGACACAGCAGCCACCCAGGTGACACATGGCTACTGCTTGAGATGTTTTTGTGTCAAATATAGGCTATTAATAGGATTTATATTTTAGTGACAAAATATAATGAGTGTTTGACGTCTTATCCATCATTTCTAGTGCCCAAAAACAATCCCTGCATTCTTCAACTGCTTACCAATATATAACCTCTCATCTTAAATTTGTTCACTCAAGCTTTTACATCGGATTATTAAAAAATGTTACCCAGCAGGAAAGTCGTTTAAAAAAACAAACAAAAAAAACCCAAGTAGTTTCAAGCCAATAAATTAGCCTTTTAGGAGAGATCCACTGGACTAGGCAACCATACGGAATTGAGGATCACTCTTCCAGGCTGTCTTTTTGAGTTTGGCCACAAGGGACAGGAGTCTAAATAGTTATTCTCTGTGGAATGTGTTCTTCACACTGAAGCTCCCTCTTCCCTCCGCTGGTCCAATTGTGTCCACTTGTCTCACTCCACTGTGTGTAACCACTTAGTGTCAGCCTTTCTCATGCTAAATCTATTTGGTCTCCTCTGTTTTGATTCCAACTGAAATATCCTCAAAGCCTTCCTAATGGATTTCTAAAACCAGTCTTTTTTTTTACCTAAACATGTTCTTTTGTTCCTTTAAACCCTGAAAAATTGAATACAGCACATAAATGCAATTCAAAAGATTCCTACTCTGTCCATTTTCAAGTTAATAGATAGAATTTGGTTTCAAGCTAGATCTATGGTGCATAATGTGTGTGTGTGTGTGTGTGTGTGTGTGTTTCAAACATGTCGCTTGTCTGCTGTGTTTCTCTTTGCAGAGCTCAGAGCGTCTCGGAACTCACCCATACCAGAGAGCCTGGCCGTCGGAACTGCCTCCACCAATCGGCACACTTATTTCCCCGAGCTTTGCAGGTGGATGGCGCATCTGTGGACTCTCCCCCCAGCTCCCCTGCTCTGCCCCGCATCCCGCCTCCCTTCCCCGCATCCCGCCTCCCTTCCCCAGACTTGAGGATGGTAGTGCTGGGGGATTACGGAGTCGCAGTGGCAGCACAGAGCACCTGCTGCCGCCCTCTGGTGGCTTTGCTGATGAACAGCAGGAGAGTGAGGGCACACAAAGGACACGAGCAGTGGAGAACCAGTACTCTGTCTACTGAGGAACCTTGAAGTAATCTATGACTGACTGCATCAGAATCACATATCGGTTTTGTCAAAACTGGAACTGCTGCCATAATAGAGGTGGTGGAACATTCTCCTGCATAGTTTTTTTGTGATAAAATGTAATATCTTTTCGGTGCTCATTGTATGCCATACCTCAAACCTACAAGGTGGAATTCCCCACATTTATCCCCTGACTAGAACACAACTGAATCCCACTAAGGGAGAAGGAATGGATGGGTACATGCAGTGAACGACTTAAAATGTCAGTGCTAAGACATGACAAAGAAGGGGAGGATTATATACACCCCAGTGGATGGAACTGTTCAAACTTTATTCCTCCCAGATGTAGTGAAGGAGATCCTCTGTGATCCCCTTTGATCAAAAGACAATGTGACCCCATGTCTGTACCACATTGATTCTCTGAGTTTCATAAATCTCTTGGCTCCACGGAATATTACCATTAGTCAACATAAAAACATGTTCACTAATATGTTACTGTGCTTGCTACCAGACCTTGGTTCAAATACAATTTCAGTAATTTCATATTTTTTCTCATACATTTCAAAGTATTCAGATATTCAACTACTTGTATTCTCAAAGAATATTGGATTGTATTTGCAAATACACTGAAGTATTGGAAATGTATTTGCAAATACTCAAATACACAGACAAGTGTATTTAAGTACAAATATTTAAATACTCCCATGCATTCCAACCCATGTCCTAGGAGTATTTGAAATAATGTTTTGAAAATATCTTCACATAGTAGGCTATTTATATGAATTTATTTGAAAATACTTCCAATAGAAGTAGTTAATTTTGGACACATTATTTGAAAATACTTTAAAATATTTAAATGAATAACTAAATACACATGTATTTGAACTCAGGTCTGCTTGCTACTATGACATGTAAGGTGTACATATACTTAACAAATTGTATTCAGTGTATAGCCTAATGTAAAAATAATTTGTCACACTGTCCCCTCTATTTCAATCATGATTCCTTAGACATATGGTGGTGAAAATGTACTACACTGACAACACTTTAATATTCACCAGCTTTTCAAATTTGGTACAATATAATATATACTTACAAGCACATCAAGGCAATTATATGGGGATAATTACAACTCTACTGCCGCTGTAAATTTGCAATTTTTTAAAACTTATTATATATAAAAGTGAGTTCACTCTAGAATTAAAGTTAGCCTGATGTTTTCAGACCTCAAAAGTGGACTAGATGAGGTTATCAAACATGAATAGGACTACATTAATATCTGAATGTCTGACAGCAAATAAACGTAACTTATTCTGAACTGTGTAGTATACCAAATTTTTTACAGTAAAACAACTATAAGCTGCTATGCTGCTGTAAGCCTTATGATTAACTCCCTTTGTATTCAGTATTGTATTAATGCTGATACATGCTAATAACAACTCAAGTGACATTCAATTCTCATGTGCCTTTTTAAATAATAGATTTCTCTTAAATACATTAAACCTGTTGAAGCAGCACAAATTACATGGGATTGGTCATGCATTTTCTTACATCCAATACCATGAAGGCACATTTCAATTAATTTACTGTACACAATGTTACATTTTATTCTTTCTGTGTAAGAGCAAGGCCTAGACCCCTATGGCTGCGTTTACACAGGCAGCCCAATTCTGATCATTTTTCCACAAAATAGTGAAAATTATAATTTGGCTGCCCAAAAAAATAATTAACCCCCAACTTTAAAAGCCAAGTTGAATCATAGGGAAAGGGAATACCTAGTCAGTTGCACAACTGAAATGCATTTAACCTACATGTGTCTTCAGCATTTAACCCAACCCCTCTGAAACAGAGAGGTATGGGGGGCTGCCTGAATCTACGTCATTGGCACCTGTTTGGGGTTAACTGCCTTGCCCAAGGGCAGAAGAAAGGCAGACTTTTCCACCTTGCTGGCTTCAAACCAGAGACCTTTCGGTTACTGGCCCAACCGTTACCCGCTAGGCTACCTGCCGCTTTAGCGCCATATTGAACGTTAGCCTATCAACCATGGCACTATTCTGCAATTCATTGAACACTGCAGAATCAAATCAACACACAGTATATTTACAGTTGAAGTCAGAAGTTTACATACACTTAGGTTGTAGTCATTAAAAGTCCTTTATCAACCACTCCACAAATGTAGTGTTAACAAACTATAGTTTGGCAAGTCGGTTAGGTCATGCTACCTTGTGCATGACACAAGTCCTTTTTCCAACAATTGTTTACAGACAGATTATTTCACTTATAATTAACTGTCACAATTCCAGTGGGTCAAAAGTTTACATACACTAAGTTGACTGCCTCTAAACAGCTTGGAAAATTCCAGAAAATGGTGTCATGGCTTTAGAAGCTTCTGATAGGCTACTTCACATCATTTGAGTCAATTGGAGGTGTACCTGTGGATGTATTTCAAGGCCTACCTTCAAACTTTGCCTCTGCTTGACATCATGGGAAAATCAAAAGAAATCAGCCAAGACCTCAGAAAAAAAATGTAGACCTCCACAAGTCTGGTTCATCCTTGGGATAAATTTCCAAATGCCTGTTCATCTGTACAAACAATAGTACACAAGTATAAACACCATGGGATTACGCAGCCGAAAAGAGACGCGTTCTGTCTCCTAGAGATGAACGTACTTCGGTGCGAAAAGTGCAAATCAATCGCAGAACAACAGTAAAGGACCTTGTGAAGATGCTGGAGGAAACAGGTACAAAAGTATCTAAATCCACAGTGAAATGAGTCCTATATCAACATAACCTGAAAGGTCGCTCAGCAAGGAAGAAGCCACTACTCCAAAACCATCATAAAAAAGCCAGACTACGGTTTGCAACTGCACATGGGGGCAAAGATCGTACTATTTGGAGAAATGTCCTCTGGTCTGATGAAACAAAAATAGAACTGTTTGGCCATTATGACAATCGTTATGTTTGGAGGAAAAAGGGGGAGGCTTGCAAGCCGAAATACACCATCCCAATGGTGAAGCACGGGGGTGGCAGCATCACGTTGTGGGGGTGCTTTGCTGTAGGAAGGACTGGTGCACTTCACAAAATAGATGGCATCATGAGGTAGGACAATTATATGGATATATTGAAGCAATATCAAGACATCAGTCAGGAAGTTAAAGCTTGGTCGCAAACGGGACTTCCAAATGCACAATGACCAGAAGCATACTTCGAAAATTGTGGCAAAATGGCTTAAGGACAACAAAGTCAAGGTATTGGAGTGGCCATCACAAAGCCCTGACCTCAATCCTGTAGAAAATGTGTGGGCAGAACTGAAAAACCTTGTGCGAGCAAGGAGGCCTACAAACCTGACTCAGTTACACCAGCTCTGTCAGGAGGAATGGGCCAAAAATCACCCAATTTCTTGTCGGAAGCTTGTGGAAGGCTACCCTAAACATTTTTCCCAAGTTAAACCATTTAAAGGCAATGCTACCAAATACTAATTGAGTGTATGTAAACTTTGGACCCACTGGGAATGTGATGAGAGAAATAAAAGCTGAAAAAAATAATTCTCTCAACTATTATTCTGACATTTCACATTCTTAAAATAAAGTGGTGATCCTAACTGACCTAAGACAGGGAATTTTTACTAGGGTTAAATGTCAGGAATTGTGAAACACCTTAGCCAAATACATTTAAACTGAGTTTATGTAAACTTCCAACTTCACCTGTAAATGTTGCCGTTCTCATTTACAACTGCGACCTGGCCAAGATAAAGCAAAGCAGTGCGACAAAAACAACCAGAGTTTTTTTTTTACTGCAATATAGGCCAACACATATGCTTCTGTTCTTCACTGCACCAATTCCTACATTAGACCATTTCCATTTGAACAAAGTAAATATTTTCTAAGTGAACAATAAGAAATACACATGGTACACAGCGGTCTTGTGATGGTGGAACAGCTCAATCTAATGCACCAGTAATCCCTATCAGCAGCACCTATTACAGTATCATTAACCTTTCACCTCTATATTCTTAGGTTAAGCAGCTTTCATTAGCACACCTGGATCCAGCAAGAAAGGAAGTGGAAACCAATCAACAGGTGTGTTAAGGTCACAATCATCCCATATCATTGCATTCAGTCTTCCCATATGAATCCTATATGTTGGGTTAATAGAATGCCCTCCTATGCCTCTTTAGTGTCATTTTGATAAATCCATTTCCTCCCCGTTTCAAGTTGATCAGAATAGACACTGCCACCAACGGCTATCTCCATCAATGCTCTAAGTTAAGAAAAAAAAAGTTAAGTAAAAAAATAGAAAATAGAAGTAACAAGTAATTGAACAGCAGCAGTAAAATAACAATAGTGAGGCCATATACAGGGGTACCGGTACAGAGTCAATGTGCAGGGGGCACCGGTTCGTGGAGGTAATTGATGGCCTCTTCCTTCCTTATCTCCTCCTTTCTGATGCGCAGCTCCTCCTCTCTCAGGAGCTGGGGTTTGATGAAGTTGCCGAAGATGTTCTTGCTGTCAATCCCCAAGGCGGAAGATTGGCGTGCCTCCCCCGTTGGCTGAGATGAGGAGCTTGTAAGTAATGCCTCAATCATAATGCCTCAACAGTTGCAAAATAAGGCTTGACTGTTTTTTTTGAAAATCTCACTGCGCAGAGATCGTTTCTGCTTGCGCCTGGTTTGGGTTGTGGTGGCAGACACAAGACTGTTTCTTCTCCAGCGTGAGGCAATAACATGGACCTGTGGGTCAGTGAGGTGAACTTCTATAAAAACCACCTGGAAGCCATGTTTATTGAGTGGTTTTATATCCTCACTGTCAGACAAGTTATTCATCCACACAGATCCAAACTGTAATTCCCCCTCATCGCATTTTGATAAGTTTATGGCAAAATACAACATCAAATCCACTGTCGGTGAGTCTGCTGAGGGACCTCGAGTTCTCAGTTTCTAAACGCTCATTACACTTCGATCACACCTAGAGCATCATTGCATTTTGGTACACCAGAATTACATTCATTTCCAATGAAGCGCCTTGCAGCGTGTTAGGTGTGGTGCATAGGTTGGATTTATCTCAAGTATGCCTCAAACTATGCATAGACGACTTGACAGAAATGGTAGCAGAAGGTAAATGTTAAGCTTTTGTTGCATACATATGCAGATGATGCATACCACTGTGCACAATGACGCTTTAATACACCGAGAGTGTTTTTCGCAAAATAGTATACAGTACTGTCTTCTACGCATACAGGATGACGCATACATTCGATAAATCCAATTATGCACCACACCGAACACACAGCACCTGCCTCTGCAAGGCAAACTCAGCGTTTCATTGGAAATTAATGTAACGCTGATTTATTAAATGCAAAAACACTGTCAGTATGTTCGAAGCGTTATGTCATTTTGAGCTTCGCCAGACCGAGATTCTGTCAGCAAGCTTGGTTGCCCTCAATCCCCAGAGGCGACTGTTTATATGATTTAAAAAAAATAATTCTGTATGCTCCATTACCAATTCTCAGACTGACCTCCGCCATGTTTGCAAAGAACAACATTTCTGGTTACTCTGTAACAGGCCGGTATTTGGAAAGCTACGGAAGTGGCCAATCAAATATAACAAACAGTTTGAGCAGCAGTGCATTACGTCATGGTAATACGCAACATGTGTTTCAGGTGGAATTTGAAACAAAATATCCATAGGAAGACTTTCAAAACATGGGTCTGCTATCTCAGGAGGCCGTTCTGGCTAATGATTGCGTACTTGAACTCAGCTCGCCAAACTTGAAAAACTATTAAAAAATAAGTATATAAGTACTCAAAATAGACAAAATTAATCTAACTAAGGAAATCTGTCACAAATTGACGTTTTTTTGCAGAGGAGATCTTAGTCTCGCAATTTTACATCTAACTAATGTTTGGTGCAGTATCTGTCAATTAAAGAAATTGCATGAAAACGACTCGATTCCCGTTGAATGACAACAGACTTTATTGAAGAGTCCCTACTGTTGACCAATCACCGACGAAGTCCGAAACGAACAAAAACGTCACAAAATGTCGTCATAGGCAAAAAGCCTGATATGGACAGTGATGGTTCAGAGATGGCAGGAACAGTGGAATCGAGATTCAAAGGGGAGGCATTTATTTGAAGTACTGAGGAAAGTCAGGGAGGACGACATGAAGGGACAGGAGAGGAGGCTAGGCTAATAAGTCCTTAAATGTGATAATCACACTTTCCTATTACCAGCAAACTGAAACCATTGCGCATGTATTGCTACAGTGCGAGAGGGACAGAGCAAGACTGCGTTCTAGTATGACGGGGATACAGGACATCCGTTTAAAGAGTATATTGAGTAGAATTTTATATATAAACCCTACCTGCCAGCAACGGTGCTGGAAAGCTACGGAAGTGGTGTTGGCAGGTAGGGTTTAGTTTCTCCACTCTCCAGTACAGTAAGTGGAGGTAATGCACCATTACGTTGGATGCTAACCGCTGATAAACCCCACCGAAGAAGAAGACGAATATTTGGATGAGGACGCATGCGGTCACCTTTACAGGAATAATTTTGCAATGAATTCCAACATAACGTCAACGGAACCATCGGACGACTGGGGTGACATAAGTGATGCAGAACTACTCGATGTACAGTCAGGGCATCTCGGTGAGTAACCCCTGATCATGGTTCTCAGTTCTATTACACATAAGTCATTGGACCAAGGCGTTTTCTGCATGGGGAAGTTTTGTTAAAGAGCCCGACTATGGAGCCAGATAGCTGCCATAAGGTTGAATTTACATATCGTTAGGATCGTAAGAAAATCCATATGTTAATTGTCAGGATCATAAGACAAGCAATGTGTGAAACACAACCATTAACTTAGATCTGTAAACGTATGTTACGACTATGAATTATTTAAAAAATTACTTATAACTAGGCAAGTCAGTTAAGAACAAATTATTATTTTCAATGACGGTCTAGGAACAGTGGGTTAACTGCCTTGTTCAGGGGCAGAACGACAGATTTTTACCTTGTCAGCTTGGGGATTCGATCTTGCAACCTTTTGGTTACTAGTCCAATGCTCTAACCACTACTTGAACATTAGCATGTTAAATTCTTACTTTACATCTCCCTTAACTCTGTTACAATTGTTTATATATGTACCAACCTTTGTCAGGAATGTGGCATCTACAAAGGACAAGAACCGAACGTAGCAAGTTGAAGTTAGCTAGTCAATCAAACAACTCTAGGCCAGATGTTATTTGCTTTGCAGCTTCTGGTTGCATTTCCAAAATAAAAGTCTATAGCTTGTTTTAGAACGTCAATTCATAACAACATTTTACCAGTAGATGGCGTAGTGTAGGCTTGGGCCTTAAGCAAATGACTTATGTGAGAATAATACTATAAAGACACAGAAGAGCCTTGTCTTGAAAGACCCGTCTGAGCTGCAAAATGGAAAGTAAATTATTTAGGCTGATTCAAATATCTAAATATGCCTTGCCGTTATTTAATGTCCATGTAATTTTAGAATATATTTTTAAAGCCACGTGGGGCTACTTTTGTAATCATGTAGCCTAAATGAATCATAAATGTTCCAGTATTTGGGGACACAGACTGTAGGCCTTATATTAGTCATTTTGACTGTTGAATTTGAGAATTCCATTCTGTATGTAGGCTTGTTATTGCCATTTGCGTTGCACAACCCCATAACACAGAGGCTATATCCATATCAATAAATGAGACAAACATTTATTTTAATTTAGTCTTGGTTATAACCTGTCCTGGGCTAAATAGCCAAGGGGTCCCAAATGGTCAAGACTATCTATAGCCTATTCTTATTGCCAGGTTTGTTTTCCCTATCAGCCACTTCATGTGCTTTTTCAACTATTTTGTTAAAAATGTATTTAGAGGCTATATTTAAGGGGAGGCCTATAAACACAAATAGAGTTCTAAAATTATTCCACAAGACACCAGGACCCAAAATGATAGGCCTTCAACTTGTAGGCATTACAATTTAGGCTATCTTTTTTATTTGGACAGGCCTAAATTAAACATTGAATTATTAATGTTATAGGCTAAAGAACTTGAATTTAGATAATTTTGAATACACACATGGATTTCTATTCTCTTTGATTTAGTTCCTATTGCAACTCAGATGAATTACAGAATGGATGGCATACTGAACTGAATGGATTAATTTAATTTTCCTATGTTGGAATGATGAGTTGCATGCATGTTCTGCACTTTATTTGGCTAGTAGGCAAATAGGTCTACATTAGGGTATAATGACTATGGCGGGAATAGCCTATATGCAGACTACCTAAAACCACTGCAACGGAGTTATTGTGGAGTGTGGGGAATAAGCTTATGCCAGACTTGGCCTACGTTTAACCTCTCCCTTGTTCATTTCAAAGTCCATACAGTGGGGGGGGGAGTATTTAGTCAGCCACCAATTGTGCAAGTTCTCCCACTTAAAAAGATGAGGCCTGTCATTTTCATCATAGGTACACTTCAACTATGACAGACAAAATGAGAAAATAAAATCCAGAAAATCACATTGTAGGATTTTTAATGAATTTATTTGCAAATTATGGTGGAAAATAAGTATTTGGTCACCTACAAACAAGCAAGATTTCTGGCTCTCACAGTTTCCACTTCCTTTCCTGCTGGATCCAGGTGTGCTAATGAAAGCTGCTTAACCTAAGAATATAGAGGTGAAAGGTTAATGATACTGTAATAGGTGCTGATGATAGGGATTACTGGTGCATTAGGTTGAGCTGTTCCACCATCACAAGACCGCAGTGTACCATGTGTGTTTCTTATTGTTCATTAGAAAATATTTACTTTGTTCAAATGGAAATGGTCTAACGTAGGAATTGGTGCAGTGAAGAACAGAAGCATATGTGTTGGCCTATATTGCCTGTTGTATTTGATTTGATCTTATATGCTTAATTTAGAATGATTTATGTAACTTCAGTTGTGATACAAATGTTGGGCTATATGTTTAGATTTTTCATACATTCTAAGGCTGCATGATGTGACTAATGATGATTTTTTTTTTTAAAGGCATGAAAGACATGAGCTTTGCTTAGTTTTTTTGTGCACGCTGTACACATTTCATCAGTCTCTCATTCACAATTTGACAAGAACTTGATATTGCCTCAAATTTCCCTGCTGCATCCCCTTTGTGTGGCCATAATGCCCCCTAAAAAAAATCCATGCCTTTTGTGGCCATTGTGCCCTTGGGCTAAATATAATTATTATTATTCCCCTCTCCTGGCTGTGTGCCGACACACCTCTCACTCACGTGAGCGGGTCTTTCTCACAGGCTACAAGTGAAGACCGACACATCAGGGACGCAAGGACGTGCGTCGTTGTCCATTTCCGAGGCGCATAATGGAAGAACTGTCCACATGTAAACTCAGCAAAAAATGAAACAACCATTTTTCAGGACCCTGTCATTCAAAGATAATTCGTGAAAATCCAAGTACCTTTACGGATCTTCATTGTAAAAGGTTTAAACACTGTTTCCCATGCTTGTTCAATGAACCTTAAACAATTAATAAACATTCACCTGTGGAACGGTCGTTAAGACACTAACAGCTTACAGACGGTAGGGAATTAAGGTCACAGTTATGAAACAATGTATGTAACAACACCTGCACAGGATCAGTACATTCGAACATCACACCTGCGGGACAGGTACAGGATGGCAACAACAACTGCCCGAGTTACACAAGGAATGCACAATCCCTCGGTCAGTGCTCGGGCTGTCCGCAATAGGCTAAGAGAGGCTGGACTGAGGGCTTGTAGGCCTGTTGTCTGGTGAGGACCTGCCTTACATCACCGGCAACAACGTTGCCTATGGGCACAACCCCACCGTCATTGGACCAGACAGGACTGGCCAAAAGTGCTCTTCACTGACGAGTCGCGGTTTTGTCTCACCAGGGGTGATGGTCGGATTCGCATTCATCATCGAAGGAATGACAGTTACACCGAGGCCTGTACTCTGGAGCAGGATCGATTTGGAGATTGAGGGTCTGTCATGGTCTGGGGTGGTGTGTCACAGCATCATCGGACTGAGCTTGTTGTCATTGCAGGCAATCTCAACACTGTGCGTTACAGGGAAGACATCCTCCTCTCTCATGTGGTACCCTTCCTGCAGGCTGATCCTGACATGAGCCTCCAACATGACAATTCCACCAGCCATACTGCTCGTTCTGTGCGTGATTTCCTGCAAGACAGGAACGTCAGTATTCTGCCATGGCCAGCGAAGAGCCCGGATCTCAATCCCATTGAGCACGTCTGTGACCTGTTGGATCGGAGTGTGAGGGCTAGGGCCATTCCCCCAGAAATGTCCAAGAACTTGCAGGTGCCTTGGTGGAAGAGTTGGGCAACATCTCTGGTGCAGCAAATCTGGTGCAGTCCATGAAGAGGAGATGCACTGCAGTACATAATGCAGCTGGTGGCCTCACCAGATACTGACTGTTACTTTTGATTTTGACCCCCCCCCCCCTTGGTCAGGGACAAATTACACCAGCCGACAACATCAGGTGAAATTGGAGGGCGCGCAATTCAAATAATATTAAACATCCATGAACATGCAAGTATATTATATCATTTAAAAGCTTGGATTCTTGTTAATCTAACTGCGTTGTCCGATACTATAAGCTTTACGGCGAAAGCATACCATGCGATTGTGTGAGGACGGTGCCCCACATCAACATATTTTTCAACCAGCACAGGCTTCATAAAATCACAAATAGCAATTATATAAATCACTTACTTTTGAAGATCCTCCTCTGCTTGCAATCCCAAGGATCCCAGCTACAACATGAATGGTCGTTTTGTTTTGTGTTTTGTTTTGTTTTGATCAAATCATTCTTTATATCCCAAAAAGTTAGTTTAGTTGGCGCCATCGAAATATTGTCAGTCAAATGTTTGAACACACACTCATTCAAAGGTTTTTCTTTATTTTTACTATTTTCTACATTGTATAATAATAGTGAAGAACTCAACTTTGAAATAACACATGGACTCATGTAGTAACCAAAAGTGTTAAAACAAATCAATGTTTTATATTTGAGATTCTTCAAAGTAGCCACCCTTTGCCTTGATGACAGCTTTGCACACGCTTGGCATTCTCTCAACCAGCTTCATGAGGTAGTCACCTGGAATGCATTTCAATTAACAGGTGTGCCTTGTTAAAAGGTCATTTGTGGAATTTATTTCCTCAATGGGTTTGAGCCAATCAGTTATGTTGTGACAAAGTAGGGGTGGTATACAGAAGGTAGCCCTATTTGGTTAAAGACCAAGTCCATATTATGGCTAGAACAGCTCAAATAAGCAAAGAGAAACAACAGTCCATCATTACTTTACGACATGAAGGTCAGTCAATCCGGAAAATTTCAAGAACTTTAAAGGTTTCTTCAAGTGCAGTCGCAAAAACCATCAAGGGCTTTGATGAAACTGGCTCTCATACGGACCGCCACATGAAAGGAAGACCCAGAGTTACCTCTGCTGCAGTGGACAAGTTCAGAGTTACCAGCCTCAGAAATCTGCAATTAACTGCACCTCAGATTGCACCTCACAGAGTTCAAGTAACAGACATATCTCAACATCAACTGTTCATAGGAGACTGCGTGAATCAGGCCTTCATGGTCGATTGCTGCAAAGAAAGCACTACTAAAGGACACCAATAAGATGAAAAGACTTGCTTGAGCTAAGAAAAACAAGCAATGTACATTATTAGACTGGTGGAAATATGTCCTTTGGTCTGATTTGTCACAATTTGAGATTTTTGGTTCCAAATGCTGAGTCTTTGTGAGATGCAGAGTAGGTGAACGGATGATCTCCGTATGTGTGGTTTCCACCGTGAAGCATGGAGGAGGTGGTGTGGGGGTGCTTTGCTGGTGACACTGTCTGTGATTTATTTAGAATTCAAGGCACACTTAATCAGCATGGCTGCTACAGCATTCTGCAGCGATACGCCATTCCATCTGGTTTGCGCTTAGTCCCACTTTAATTTGTTTCTCAACAGGAAAATGACCCAACACACCTCCAGGCTGTGTAAGGGCTATTTGACCAAGAAGAAGAATGATGGAGTGCTGCATCGGATGACCTGGCCTACACAATCACCCTACCTCAACCCAATTGAGATGGTTTGGGATGAGTTTGATGGCAGAGTGAAGAAAAAGCAGTGCTCAGCCTATGTGGGAACCCCTTCAAGCCTGTTGGAAAAGCATTCCAGGTGAAGTGCTCATGAAGCTGGTTGAGAGAATGCCAAGAGTGTGCAAAGCTGTCATCAAGGGTGGCTAATTTGAAGAATCTCAAATATATAAATATATTTTTTGTTTACTACATGATTTCATGTGTGTTATTTCATAATGTTGATGTCTTCTCTATTTACAATGTTGAAAATAGTTGTTTTTTTAAATACCCTGGAATGAGTAGGCATGTCCAAACATTTGACTGGTAATGGATGTGTGACATTTGTTTTGATTTAGAATGGACCGTTATCATGCACCTGTCTCGTTACAGGGGCAGTGGGAAAAAATACATGTCTTTGCACTTAAATAGCGAATGGAGGAGGTTTTTCCCGTGGTTCATTTTCATGCCAGCCAGGTATGCTGTACTCATGTTGTAAAGAGAAGAAGTGTGTTTAATATTAGGAAAGTTGAGAAATAAATATAGTAGGCCTAGTCTTAGAAAGCTGATGGGTTCCTCTTTTTAATGGAGGCCATCACTCTGTTTTCTCACGCAGTTGCATTGCCTATAGAAATATTGTGTAACGTGAACTCAAGCTCTCATGAAGTGTTAGATTCGATTTTAGATGACATTTACGCTGATGTCAGAGAAATTTGAGGGTCAATGGAGTGCTGAGTACCAGGCAGTTTATAAGTTTGGTAGGCTACCAATGACCATCAGCAGCATCAGAGCTTGGAGAAGCCTAATTACCATGACTAAACCGTCACGTGACAGATGGTGTGGTGGTAATGCGGTCACATTAACAGCCCTACCCACAGCAACAACTCCTCCCCCATAATATACATAATACATACATTTTGCCTGTCACATGGAACTCTATTGGTCTATTACCCAATTTACCGCCTGGTGATGTCACCAGCCAAGTCGAAACACCCGTCTACACAAAAAGGCTGATTAGAAGCTCCTATGTAGATTTGTATTTTCAACCAGCAACTATCACATCACATTTTTTCACACTTTCACAGTGTTCGTTTCATCAGCTGTTGTACAATATGATACAAAACAGAATTTTTACTGCACTGGGCCTTTTAGCACTTCTTACTTCACAAGGGTGCAGTTTCTACAACTCTTTCATGTGACCACCTCTAGCCCCTCCTGACCGGTCCAGTCCGACTCTCGGTGGGAATGTTGGTGATGATGGTCAGTCCCTAGAAACAACAGAGAAGAGGATTGATTACCTTATTAAAAAATGGTAAACCCATTCAAGCATACACAATTCAACCCAGAAAACAGTCAACATTTTCCCTGTCAGTCTATGCTTTTGATCAGCAACAAAGCATTGTGTGTGTGTGTGTGTGTGTGTGTGTATCAGGCCTAACCTCGCTCCCCTGTTTGAGAGGGTGAAGAACCGGAGCGCTGCCTTGTCTGTTCCTAACCAGAGCCCAATGGAGAGATTTTTTAAACGTCACCTCAGCGTTACACAGCTATGTGAGCAGTCTTGGTGTGAGATCAAAATGGTCTATGGGTTCATTAAGCCTAAAGTAAGGATGCTAGAGATGCAAAAGACAGAAGTGACAACTGGGGCCAGTATTCATCTCGTCAGAGGTAAGCAGCACGTTGCGCTTATGATGTGATTCCATATCTCTTCCCATACGACTGTTGTGCCCTATATTAGAAAATAAGGTTATATTACCATAACCATTCTAAACTAGGCCCACCTCATAAGCCAATGCTGAGTTAGAGAAGAGCATTGGCACATAGAATACTTTCATCTTAGTAATTTTGTAACCTACACATGCATCCACAGGGATTTATGCTATTGTTGATCTTTGCTTTCCATATAAATGTTATGGAGGAAACTAGTTATAACCCATGTCCTGACCTTGTATCTCTGTGTCCAGAACTGGAGGTGAAACCAAATGTTGTGACTGTGGCTGCTGTCACCAGGGAGGACAGGGAGGCTCTGAAGCTAATCAACATGCTACAGATGGTCCCAGCTTTAGAGGCAGGTATGGTGGTACATTACTTGTATTTATTGAACCCTTATTTTACCAAGTAAGTTGACGGAACACATTCTCATTTACAGCAACAACCTGGGGAATAGTTACAGGGGAAAGGAGGGGGATGAATGAAGCTTGGGATGATTAGGTTACATTGCATATCCATGTTTTTTCAGAATGCCTGAATCCTGACAATCTGTCCAATCTTGAGCCCTCTGAAGAGGGAAATGTAAAATAACATTACCACAGGAGACGGCTGTCACAGAGTTGCATGTGTGTGTCCCAGGCCAGCTTGTGCGGGAGTTCCCAGTGTTCGGTGTGTTGGAAGGGATGTTCTTCATGGGTGTGGCTGATGAGCTGTATCGTAGTGACTCTGGGGAACTGGTCCTGAGTGAACTGAAGACCCGCAGTCACAACTCTCTGCCCCGCCCAGCCCAGACCAAGGGACACGCTCTACAGGTACACTACAGACAGTCAAACACTCTTATATTTCTCTCTGACCTCCCCTCACTTTCTGGTCTCTGACATTTCTCTGTAACCTCTCTCTCTCTCTCTCTGGTCCCTCTATCTGTGTTCTCTGACCTCTATCTGGCTTTGACCTCTCTCTGAGCCCTCTCTCTGGTCTCCTTTATTTCTCTGTGTGGAGTCTCACCCCTATATGATCTATCTCTCTATGAGCTGTACCTCTGCCTCTCTGTCTCTCACTCTCTCTCTCTCTCAGGTGGGTATGTACAAGCTCTTGTTTGATTCCATGGTAAAGGGTTCTTTGAAGAGGGACCATCTCCTCCACAACCTTCAGCTGGATCCTAATCGGGTCCTTGGATCAGACCTCCAGATCCACACCCAGTCACTGGGCCTCCAGGCAGTCACATTCAGAGAGCTCCTTGACCACCTACTGGTCGTCCTTACTTGTTCTAACCTCCATGCTATCGACAAGCTACGCCTGGAGTATAGCCACCAGAGCTCCGGAAAGCTCATTGGCACCAGGGAGGTAGCGTTTGAGGAAGCCCAGCTTAGGACTAATATCAGGGGCTACCTGGCTTACTGGAGGGGCGAGAGGGTGCCCCAGGGAGTGGAAGTGGAGGAGGCCTGGAAGTGCAGGATGTGTCCGTATGAGGAGACCTGTGACTGGAGGAGGGATAGATCACAAAGGCTAATGATGGTGAATAAGAGAGCCAAGTTGGAGTGTCCTAAGTCAGATGATTCCAAGGCGAACGGTTCGAATTTGAATGGGTTGAAATTGGGAGTCGAATACCGGTAGTTCTCCTGAATTAAATAGCCCTAAACATACAAAACCCCAGGCATGTCTCCTGTAATGATTTTCTGGGTGTAGTGTGAAGTTCAGGAAGGTTCTATCGATGTATAATTGAAGGTGTAAGCCTATTAAGCAATATTAAAGTCATGTTTGTTTAGAGCTAAAGTGCCTTCAGAAAGTACACACCCTCGACTTGTTCCACATTCTGTTGTTACAGCCTGAATTTTAAATGGATTAAATTGAGATATTGTGTCACTGATCTATACACAATACCCCATAATGCCAAAAATGAAAAGCTGAAATGTCTTGAGTCAATAAGTATTCAACCCTTTTTATGGCAAGCCTAGATAAATTCAGGAGTAAACATGTGCTTAATATGTTACAGAAATTGCATGGACTCACTCTGTGTACAATAGTGTTTAACATGATTTTAAAATTATTATCCCATCTCTGTACACCAGTGATTCCCAACCAGAGGTACTATGACCCCTGGGGGTACTTGGCCGATCCACAGGGCGTACTTGAGAAGACACACCTGAGACCATAGGCTTACTGGTAAAAAATGCACATGAGGGGGTACTTCAGGGGTACTCCGGGCAGAGCAAAATTTAGTTGGTGGTACAGTAACCCGAAAAAGATTTGGAACCACTGCTGTACACCCCGCATACAAATACCTGTAAGGTCCCTCAGTCGAGCAGTGAATTTCAAGCACAGATTCAACCACAACAACCAGGGAGGTTTTCTAATAGTTCGCAAAGAAGTGGGCCTATTGGTAGATTGGTAAAAAAGAAGAGCATGCATTGAATATCCATTTGAGCATGGTGAGGTTATTAATTACACTTTGGATGGTGAATCAATACACCCAGTCACCTCAAAGCTGCAGGCGCCCTTCCCAACGCAGTTGCCGTAGAGGAAGGAAACCGCTCAGGGATTTCACCATAAGGCCAATGGTGACTTTAAAACAGTTAGAGTTTAATGACTGTGATAGGAGTTAACTGAGGATGGATCAACAACATTGTAGTTACACCACAATACAAACCTAAATGACAGACTGAAAAGAAGGAAGCCTGTACAGATTTAAAATATTCCAAAACATGCACCCTGTTTGCAATAAGGCACTAAAGTAATACTGCAAGAAATGTGGCAAAGAAATGAACTTTTTGTCCAGAATACAAAGTGCTATGTTTGGGGCAAATCCAACACATCACTGAGTAACACTCTTCATATGTTCAAGCATGTTGGTGGCTGCATCATGTTATTGGTATGCTTGTCATTAGCAAGGACTAAGGAGTTTTTTTTAACTAAATGGAATAGAGCTAAGCACAGGCAAAATACTAGAGGAAAATGTGGTTGTCTGCTTTCCAACAGACACCTTTCAGCAGGACAATTGCCTAAAACACAAGGACAAATATACACTGGAGTTGCTTACCAAGACAACATTACATGTTCCTGAGTGGCCTAGTTACAGTTTTGACTTAAATTGGCTTGAAAAGCTATTGAAAGACTTGAAAATGGCTGTTTAGAAATTATCAACAACCAGTTTATGAGCTTGAAGAATAAAAAATAAAAAAGAATGTGCAAATATTGTACAATCCAGGTGTACAAAACTCTTAGAGACTTACCCAGAAAGACTCACCTCTGTAATTGCTGCCAAAGGCGATTCTAGCATGTATTGACTCTGGGTTTCCATTAAATAAAAAAGTAAAATGTCAGTGGAGAGAGTGAAAAATCAAGAGTATGTTGTGTAGATCGTTTGCAAAAAAATACTATTAAATCTGTTTTAATCTCACTTTGTTACTTGTGGAAAAAGTCTAGGGGTGTGAATGCTTTCTGAAGGCACTGTAACTACTTATAAGTGTATATTCCTTTTTATAACTATCGAAATATATATGTTCACTTTTTGTACACTTTTTTTATACTGGGAAAAATATTTTGAATGCCATGAAATGCAATGCAATAAATTTAAAGGATGAATGAGTGTAATTTAGTTTGAGATATTTTCAAGGAAGCACAGAATAAAACCAAGCATGAACTGCTGTTGCCTCCACCTGGTAGCGCTAGTGTGTAAAACATAACTTTAAAAATCCATCATAAATCTTATAATATATGAACTGTTCCCAAAACACTTATTTTGAATGCCAGTTTTTATTTTTCCTAATCTGGAAAGTAGGCATATTTAAGATTTGTCTGCCATATTGTAGCCTGTAGTATGCAATTTGTGTATTTTAATCCTGAAAGCAAGTATCCTGAAATGAATCTCTGCAAATTAGTTTTAAAAAAGTAAAGTAGTTACACAATTCTAAATGACAAGGAAATGCATTCGATTTTGTACCTCGAGATTATCGCACGCTCTCGACTGATATTACACCCCTTGCGCGAGCCCGCACCTCATCATGTCGGAAAATGCAATTAAAATCATTCAGTCAAGATTAGGATACGGGTAAGGAGCATCTATCTACCTATTGGTATGTAAAGTGTTTGAGAAACAGGTGGGAAAGTCGTGAATTCACGATGAAGGACCGTACACACGAGTTTAGGCTGGTAAATGAAATACATTTTTAACAATAGCCTACTGCATTTGAGGGTTGGGGTGGAGCGGTAGGTGCGCCTCACTTCCTTTTTTGGGAGGTGGCGAGCATCTTTTTTAGAGTAGAACAAACTCAATGTTTTACATTATTCATGTTTTATAATTTACAGTAATTTTTTTTATAACAATGCGCTGTACATTTGTGTATCAGTTTTGTTTCTCAAAGTAAAACTTATTTCACACTTCTATATGGAAACGCAACGGGTGAGAGGAGGGTGATATCATTGGCACCAGACAAGTGTCGCTCTCCAGTTGTCCATTAGTAGCATAGTTGACTCTAAATGGTTCATAAGCACGTGAAACACTTTTTCCAATGTGATTGATGAATGAATTTGCTTCTAGTTTCAACCCTATAGAAATACTATGTACAGTTGAAGTCGGAAGTTTACATACACTTTAGCCAAACACATTTAAACTCAGTTTTTCACAATTCCTGACATTTAATCCTAGTAAAAGTTCCCTGTTTTAGGTCAGGTAAGGATCACCACTTTATTTTAAGAATGTGAAATGTCAGAATAATAGTAGATAATTATTTATCAGCATTTATTTCTTTCATCACATTCCCAGTGGGTCAGAAGTTTACATACACTCAATTAGTATTTGGTAGCATTGCCTTTAAATTGTTTAACTTGGGTCAAATGTTTTGGGTAGCCTTCCACACGCTTCCCACAATAAGTTGGGTGAATTTTGGCCCAATCCTCCTGACAGAGCTGGAGTAACCAAGGAAGGTTTGTAGGAATCCTTGCTCGGACAAGCTTTTTCAGATCTGCCCACACATTTCCTATAGGATTGAGCTCAGGGCTTTGATGGCCACTCCAATACCTTGACTTTGTTGTCCTTAAGCCATTTTGCCACAACTTTGGGAGTGTGCTTGGGGTCATTGTCCATTTGGAAGACCCATTTGCGACCAAGCTTTAACTTCCTGACTGATGTCTTGAGATGTTGCTTCAATATATCCACATTATTGTCCTTCCTCATGATGCCATCTATTTTGTGAAGTGCATCAGTCCCTCCTGCACAAAGCATCCCTACAACATGATGCTGCCACCCCTAAGCTTCACGGTTGGGATGGTGTTCTGCGGCTTGCAAGCCTCCCCCTTTTTCCTCCAAACATAACGATGGTCATTATGGCCAAACAGTTCTATTTGTTTCATCAGACCAGATGACATTTCTCCAAAAATATGATCTTTATCCCCGTGTGCAGTTGCAAACCATAGTCTGTTTTTTATGGTGGTTTGGAGCAGTGGCTTCTTCCTTGCTGAGCGGCCTTTCAGATTGTGTCGATATATTACTCGTTTTATTGTGGATGTAGATACTTTTGTACCTGTTTCCTCCAGCATCTTCACAAGGTCCTTTGCTGTTGTTTTGGGATTGATTTGCACTTTTCACACCAAAGTACGTTCATCTCTAGGAGACAGAAGACCTCTCCTTCCTGAGCGGTATGATGGCTACGTGGTCCCATGGTGTTTATACTTGTGTACTATTGTTTGTACAGATTAACTTGAAACATTCAGGGATTTGAAAATTGCTCCCAAGGATGAACCAGACTTGTGGAGGTCCACAATTATTTTCCCTTGAGTTCTTGGTTGATTTCTCTTGATTTTCCCATGATGTCAAGCAGAGGCACTGAGTTTGAAGTTAGTCCTTGAAATACATCCACAGGTACACCTCCAATTGACCGAAATTATGTCAATTTGCCTGTCAGAAGTTATGACATCATTTTCTGGAATTTTCCAAGCTGTTTAAAGGCACAGTCAACTTAGTCTATGTGAACGTCTGACCCACTGGAATTGTGGTACAGTGAATTAGAAGTGAAATAATCTGTCTGTAAACAATTGTTGGAAAAATGACTTGTGTCATGCACAAAGTAGATGTCCTAACCGACTTGCCAAAACAATAGTTTGTTAACAAGAAATTTGTGAAGTGGTTGAAAAACAAGTTAATTCATACAAAAAGTCAGAAGTCTATCACTATATGTAATGCTTTTATTTTCCACATTAAATGACACTATATATTCCACATACATTTGAATATATAATGTATGTGGACACCATTCAAATGAGTGGATTTGGATATTTCAGCCCCATGTATAAAGTCGAGCACACAGCCATGCGATCTCCATAGACAAACATTGGCAGTCGAATGGCCTTACTGAAGAGCTCAGTGACTTTCAATGTGGCACCGTTATAGGATGCCACCTTTTCAACAAGTCATTTTGTCAAATTTCTGCCCTGCTAGAGCTGCCCTGGTCAACTGTAAGTGCTGTTTATTGTGAAGTGGAAACATCTAGCATCGGTTTAGCTGTGAAGTGGTATGCCAAACGAGCTCACAGAACGGGACCACCAAGTGCTGGTGCATAAAACAATCGTCTGTCCTAGGTTGCAACACTCACTACCTAGTTCCAAACTGCCTCTGGAGCAGTGGAAATGCGTTCTCATGAGTGATTAATCAAGCTTCACCACCTGGCAGGCTGCCGGGCGAATCTGGGTTTGGTGGATGCCCCAATGCATAGGGCCAACTTTAAAGTTTGGTGGAGGAGGAATAATGGTCTGGGACTGTTAGTTCCAGTGAAGGGGAAATGTTAATGCTACAGAATACAATGATATTCTAGACAATTATGTGTTTCCAACTTTATGGCAACAGTTTGGGGAAGGCCCTTTCCTGTTTCAGCATGACAATGCCCCTGTGCACAAAGTGAGGTCCATACAAAAATGGTTTGTCAAGATCAGTTTGGAAGAACTTGACTGGCCTGCACAGTGCCCTGACCTCAACCTCATCAAACACCTTTGGGTTGAATTGTAACGCAGACTGCGAGCCACGCCTAATCGCCCAAAATCAGTGCCCGACCTCACTAATGCTCTTGTGGCTGAGTAGAATCAAGTCCCTGTAGCAATGTTCTAACATCTAGTGTTAAGCCTTCCCAGAAGAAGGGAGGCTGTTATTGCAGCAAAGGGGCGACCAACTCCATATTAATGCTGATGTTTGACGAGTAGCTGTCCACATACTTTTGTTCATATAGTGTAGCTGTCTTTTCAGATAGGCTATATTCCTATTGTTTATTAGACATTTTGAGTCCATCCACATCTTACTATCGAACTAACCTCACACATTAGAAATCACCTCACATGAGTGACATTCCATATGTCATTTAGGAATTCTTTCACAGAGAATAGATGTACAGTAAATGTGTATTCTTATAGATGGGCCAATTTGTTACATATAAGGCCTAGCAAATTCCATGTCAAAGTTATGTTATTGTCTTTAAGTAATGCCACTGGACCTACTACAGTATCGCGATTCTTTCCTTCCCCAGTCATTCTCTGCAGTCTCAACACCTGTTCTGTGCTAAACGTGACTGCCCAGTCATTATTTAAACATCTGCATTCAGTTCACATCCATTTCAGGCTCTACAGATTGCTGCTATTAAAAAAACCATTTCACAATTGAACATCATGCTGCTGTGGCTGTTAAACACTACAGGACGACAAGCAGCATGGTGTGCCTGGATGGTGATATTTTCTCTCATATTCATTGCAAAGCATAGTTGCAGTCGCTG
Source organism: Oncorhynchus masou masou (assembly GCF_036934945.1). Classification (NCBI taxonomy): domain Eukaryota; kingdom Metazoa; phylum Chordata; class Actinopteri; order Salmoniformes; family Salmonidae; genus Oncorhynchus; species Oncorhynchus masou. Next base: position 70,440,633 of record NC_088223.1, read on the forward strand.
TCAACTCTTGTGGTGCTGCACTTCAAAATTGTGCGATTCTGTCACTGTCCATGGCACTGAAATATGAACTACATTGATTTTATTTATATTAGGCATTCTACATGTGGCAAAGTCACCAATAGATGATTTTCTGACATCTATAGTAGTCTTATTGTGAGGTGAATCCATGCCCCAAGCCACCTGTTGTGTGATCTAGCTACACGTTAATCCCAAATGAATGCACTACCCAGTTTTTTTCTTCCCGAATTAGGCAGTCTAATTTTATCTTCACACAATGCTGGTACTGAGTTGTTCAGTGTAGGAAGACATGCTGTGGCTCTGTGTGCGTGGATTCTGGCAATGACCATTACACATTGAATTAGCTGTTTTTGAGACCAAAGGGAGCCAATGGACTTGGGCAGAGATGGTATTGTTTATTCAGATCCTGTAGCCCGCCAAGGGGGCTATGCATTATTGAACACCTGGGCCATGTGCTGCATGCATCTGACTGGTGACGGGGTTTGAGAAAAACCCTTTTAGTGGAGTTGAATCATCACACAGACATTTGACTCAAAAAGCGTACTAGCGTGGGTGGACATAAAACACTGCACTGATTGTACATTATAGTGCCACACAAGTCCTATCAGTTGTTTGAGATGTATCATGACCATTGGCTTAGGCAATTGGTGCCCTGCCCAGTCTGAAAACCTCTAGATACTTCTTGAGGGTCTCTCGTAGATGGTAGAACAGCCACAGTATAAAGTAATGAGATGATCCAGTTTGTAGTGTGCACTTTTATGGTGGTCAGACTGGCCATGACCAGTACTTGGTTAGAATATAATGCTTCCATGTTGTCTGGATAATATCCGTAAGCCTACTTTTCAGTCAGCTATTACATTTTCAGTGATTGTTGAAGATTCCATTTGACCACTTGACATATTATGTAACACTTGCCATTGCCAGCATTGATGGCTCTCTCTCTGAGTGTGATGAGTGTGTTGCTAATGCAGATGGAGCTGGAGTTAAAGAGTGAGTCGGCAGAATGGCGGACTGTGAGAAGGCATGTCCTCCCTCACCAGAGGGGAGGTATTGGAGTCGGTAGAATGGCGGGCTGTGAGAAGGCATGTCCTCCCTCACCAGAGGGGAGGTATTGGAGTCGGCAGAATGGCGGGCTGTGAGAAGGCATGTCCTCCCTCACCAGAGGGGAGGTATTGGAGTCGGCAGAATGGCGGGCTGTGAGAAGGCATGTCCTCCCTCACCAGAGGGGAGGTATTGGAGTCGGCAGAATGGCGGGCTGTGAGAAGGCATGTCCTCCCTCACCAGAGCGGAGGTATTGGAGTCGGCAGAATGGCGGGCTGTGAGAAGGCATGTCCTCCCTCACCAGAGGGGAGGTATTGGAGTCGGCAGAAGAATGGCGGGCTGTGAGAAGGCATGTCCTCCCTCACTAGAGGGGAGGTATTGGAGTCGGCAGAGTGGCGGACTGTGAGAAGGCATGTCCTCCCTCACTAGAGGGGAGGTATTGGAGTCGGCAGAATGGCGGACTGTGAGAAGGCATGTCCTCCCTCACTAGAGGGGAGGTATTGGAGTCGGCAGAATGGCGGACTGTGAGAAGGCATGTCCTCCCTCACTAGAGGGGAGGTATTGGAGTCGGCAGAATGGCGGACTGTGAGAAGGCATGTCCTCCCTCACTAGAGGGGAGGTATTGGAGTCGGCAGAATGGCGGGTTGTGAGAAGGCATGTCCCCCCTCACTAGAGGGTGCTGTATTGGCGCCCCCTCTTTCTGTCTCTCCCTCTCTCTGTGTGTGTGGAGTGTATATTTGTGTGTCGAGGTCGTGTAGGCGAATGGAGATAATGTGGTGACAGTGTGGGCTGATGGCTGTAATGACTATGGTGTAGCAGCATGGAGGCGCATTGACTGCCTTCCCTCTGCCCTCCCAAAGCCCATGTGTAGGAGCAGGATGAGTGTGCCATGGTGAACACTAACCCACTATTTCCATGGGGACTATTAGATTCATCATCCTCCACCTCCCTTATGAAAATTGATACCTCTTTGGTCAACTCTCAAGTGGCCTGTACATTTTTTTTTCATGGAACAAAGAATCACGTATGTGCCTTACTAGTACTCAGATCTTGATTACATTTTTAAGATTTTATTATAAAATACATACCTTGAGAAAATCTCAAACTCAAATTATTCTGTTAATGCAAATAGTTAAATTATAATTATTTGTTTGTTACATTAGTACATTCTAAATCCAACATGCTGGTAGTTCTAGATAAGCAGGGTTTACAATGGCATCAATAGCCTTTCTCTGGAAATTGTGTTTTGCTCCTATTTGCTGGATGTCTTTGGAATGATATCATTTGATCTACCTTATGCTGCTTTCCTGCTCGTTCACTAGCCTTGATGTCTTGATGCCATTAAAGGCATGCCAGGCTAGTTTTAAGGTGATGTTCATGAAGGATAATATAATTCTGCAGCTGGCTAATGCTTCTCAACAGCATTATTTAGGTAAGTGGGAATTGGAGATGAGTGGACATCTGTATGGGTGGAATGATGTATGGACTGATTCAAGCTGTATGACAGCAAAGGCGCTTATCTCAATAATTAGCATTTCCCATCTATGTATACAAACGTCGTCATTGATCCGTGTGACTTCAATCACAAGGGTCTGTCTGAGTGAATTGTATTTAGGTCCTGATTTATAATCAGGTTTAGATCTTGTCTCATACAATGTAGATTTATGATATTTATGGACAGCTGTCATACAACAACACTTTGGTAATCGACCATCGGCATTAAGTGAACACGTTTTTTTGTCCATACTTTTAAAGTCCAAATATTTAGTAATATTTTATTCTTCCCATCAGGAGCAATTAGCCTATCTTCCGCGTACTATGGTATTTTTATGATTTATCATACTTAATTTGACAGCAGCAGCCCTCTCCATGGATCCAGGTCCCCATTATTAGTCAGTAAAGCTGTTAAATTAAACAGCAACCTTTCCCCTCCCCTTTATTGTTCCAGTGGCATTAATGAACCGTTGTCAAATCTTCCATATGCCCCATGAATTCAAACAATGATATGACAGCATACAGGGGAGGTGAACTTTGAACCCTGACCCTGTGCCCACATCCTGAACCTCCCCAAGGATCCTCTCTAGGAGAGGAATTAAAAAGTAATGCTTTTTAGGACTCATTGCATCCACCTCCAGCTGCCAAGGCCTCTGTGATAATGATAGCCCTTTCTTCACGATTCTCCCAGAGAGAGCCCCCCCCCCCTTCTTTTTGAGGATCAATTGGATCATCACAGACATCTTTTTCACTGGCTGTGAAGATTTTATTTGCTTTGTTGTTGACAAGATTAGCTGGTAGGCATGTCAAATGTGGAAGTTGCCAATAAAACATGTTTAATTTGTTTTTCAGGCAATTTGCTGATGGTCGCCGATACGTTCTAGATACATTTTCAAATGTGGATATTGAAAAAGCATTAATTTCTGTTATGTTAATATTTCCTTGTCTCTGTACCTTCAGAGGAAGGTGACATGGAAAAATATTGATTTATGGATGAGTTCTTTGTACAGGTAAGCCCCAGATTTCTGTCTTAGTGTGTGTGCATGCTATGTGAGCGACGAGTGCTCTCTGTATGTACACCCTTGAGATGAACGCAAAGTCTGCACAGGCACTGCACAACTAAATCAGAATTTCAGAGGTCCAATAAATTATTCAAAACATTGTTCATATCAACCTTTTCATATCTCTGCGGAAATCCTTTTCTTTTAGCTAAGAGCTCCCATTAACTTCATATCTGTAAAGTTACTAACAGGTTGGAGGTTAGATAACAAAGTGTTGAAGCAATGTTTGGCTTGCCTTCCCCTCCCACCTTCCCCTCCCACTCTTTCACCCAGTTTTAATCCTAACCTAGACAGTTGACGACTGTGGGCCAGATCTGGTTGTTTGGTGGCACATGTATGGCTCCGTGTCGGCACAGCAACTTGTGTCATATGGGCAAGCTCTGACTTGAGGTATGTGGCCCTATTATAAGTTCCCGTAGTTGCCTGGCCATTTTTGGTATGGAATGTGAGCCTCATGCATCCACCTTGCTGGGCAGGTCTGGCTTTTTCATGGTGAACATCTGGCATCTAGAATCCTGTCATGGAGTTGACCCACTAGCTACTCTTAAGCTGACAGTCCCCAAAATCGGCACTAGAATTGCTTTTTTTTTAAATGAATGTTTACATTACTTATTTTCCCTATGTTTTATAAGTCAGAAGATAGCCATCCATACCTTTCTAGGACGATGTCCTCTGTCGAATAAATGTTTATTGTTTATTCGCAACATTACAAAGGGGCGGGCGCTCCTTAGAAAAACATTTATCCTGCTTGACTGCTTCACAGCACAGACATGGCAAAGCAATCGCTGACTTTGTCTCGAACAGGCAGATCTCAATACATAACTTTCATAGCTCCACGATAAATAATGCAACGTAGACACTTCCTTATTAAACCTAAAATAAGTACATTTGTGTGGAAGTCAAACATTTGTTTTACGTTGGTGGCAGACACATTGCATATGCTCAGAACGGCAAAGTAGCCCTTCTCTCCTTGTCTAAATGAGGGACACACACTGTTTAAATGGCCCAAATGTTCATTTAGATGTTAACAAATGTAACAGATTTTGACACTCCCTAATGTCATGATATGTTTGGTATAAAGAAGGTTCAATATTTTGGGTATATATTTCTAAAACAGATAACTACAGTGCCTTGCGAAAGTATTTGGCCCCCTTGAACTTTGCGACCTTTTGCCACATTTCAGGCTTCAAACAAAGATATAAAACTGTATTTTTTGTGAAGAATCAACAACAAGTGGGACACAATCATGAAGTGGAATGACATTTATTGGATATTTCAAACTTTTAACAAATCAAAAACTGAAGAATTGGGCGTGCAAAATTATTCAGCCCCCTTAAGTTAATACTTTGTAGCGCCACCTTTTGCTGCGATTACAGCTGTAAGTCGCTTGGGGTATGTCTATCAGTTTTGCACATTGCTCAGAGCTCAGTGAGGTTGGATGGAGAGCATTTGTGAACAGGAGTTTTCAGTTCTTTCCACAGATTCTCGATTGGATTCAGGTCTGGACTTTGACTTGGCCATTCTAACACCTGGATATGTTTATTTTTGAACCATTCCATTGTAGATTTTGCTTTATGTTTTGGATCATTGTCTTGTTGGAAGACTTTCCAAGTGCAGGAAAACAGAGTTCAATATAGTGCTCTTTTAATGCACACACGGTGAACCACGGCCACCCCACTAAACACTGGGTGCTCAAAACAAAATGTCCCAGACACAGGGAACGAAAACAGTCCAGCGCTATACACGAACATAAACCAACACGTTATTCTGTATCAAACACCATGGTTACAATAATCAGTCCCGCACAAAGAAACGGGCGGGCTGGCTGACTAATAAAGCACAACTAATTACAACAAACTCAAAACAGGTGTAATCAATAAACACATAAGGAGGGGGAGAAAAAGAATCAGTGGCAGCTAGTAGGCCGGCGACGATGACCGCCGAGCGCCACCCGAATGGGAGCCACCTTTGGTCGGAGTCGTGACAGTACCCCCCCTGATGCGCTGCTCCCGCAGCGCGCCGACACTGGCCTCAAGGTTGACCCGGAGGACGAGGCGCAGGGCGATCCGGATGGGGGCGATGGAAATCACTCAACATTGACGGTACCCCCACCGGTACCCAGCACCTTTCCTCGGGACCGTACCCCTCCCAGTCCACGAGGTACTGCAGGCCCCTCACCCGGCGTCTCAAGTCCAGAATGGCCCGTATCGTGTACGCCGGGGACCCCTCAATGTCCAGAGGGGGAGGAGAGACCTCCGGCACCTCACCGTCCTGCAGGGGACCAGCTACCACCGGCCTGAAGAGAGACACATGAAACGAGGGGTTAATACGATAATAGGAAGGGAGTTGTAATCGACACATCGTTTATTCTCCTCAGGACTTTGAAGGGCCCTAGCACAGCACCCACCGCATCAGCGCCTCTTCAACCTCATGAGGCTAAAGAAATTCGGCTTGTCCTTAAAACACACAAACTTCTACATATTCACAATCGAGAGCATCCTGTCGGGCTGTATCACCGCCTGGTACGGCAACTGCTTCGCTCACAACCGTAAGGCTCTCCAGAGGGTAGTGAGGTCTGCACAACGCATCACCGGGGGCAAACTACCTGCCCTCCAGGACATCTACACCACCCGATGTCACAGGAAGGCCATAAAGATCATCAAGGACAACAACCACCCGAGCCACTGCCTGTTCACCCCGCTATCATCCAGAAGGCGAGGTCAGTACAGGTGCATCAAAGCTGGGACCGAGAGACTGAAAAACAGCTTCTATCTCAAGGCCATCAGACTGTTAAACAGCAACCACTAACATTGAGTGGCTGCTGCCAACACACTGACTCAACTCCAGCCACATTAATAATGGGAATTGATCGGAAATGTAAAATATATCACGAGCCACTTTAAACAATGCTACCTAATATAATGTTTACATACCCTACATTATTAATCTCATATGTATACGTAAATACTGTACTCTATATCTACTGCATCTTTATGTAATACATGTATCACTAGCCACTTTAACTATGCCACTTTGTTTACATACTCATCTCATATGTTTATACTGTACTCGATACCATCTACTGCATCTTGCCTATGCCGTTCTGTACCATCACTCATTCATATATATTTATGTGCATATTCTTTATCCCTTTACACTTGTGTATAAGGTAGTAGTTTTGGAATTGTTAGGTTAGATTACTCGTTGGTTATTACTGCATTGTCGGAACTAGTCCCAGGGTCCTTAGCTTAGTAATGAGCTTTGAGGGCACTATGGTGTTGAACACTGAGCTGTAGTCAATGAACAGCATTCTCAACTAGGTGTTCCTTTTGTCCAGATGAGAAAGGGCAGTGTGGAGTGCAATAGAGATTGCATTGTCTGTGGATCTGTTTGGGCAGTATGCCTGGCACCTACTACCATACCCTGTTCAAAGGCACTTAATCTTTTGTCTTGCCCATTCACCCTCTGAATGGCACAAATACACAATCCATGTCTGGAGGCTTAAAAATCCTTCTTTAACCAGTGTCCTCTTCATCTACACTGATTGAAGTGGATTTAACAGGTGACATCAATAAGGGATCCTAGCTTTCAGCTGGATTCACCTGGTCAGTCAAATAGCAGTATTTTGTACACTCGGTGTATGACAATTAATATTGGGCTTCTAAGCAGCATACAGAAGTGGCTGTACACACAGGCCATGTCTGATAAAAAGCTTGATTTTTAGCTTCACCGTTTAAAATTAGGCAATTGGCATCTAACGTGCTAACAGATGTTTGGCTCCCCAAATCCGAGTGAAGATATAACACATTTGTACCCACAGCTACATGATACATTTTCAAACAAATCATATGAAGTATAGATTTCATGATTTTATTTATTTATTTATTTTAATCTTTCTGTGTCCTACATCATTTCCTGGTCTGATTGTGGAAGGCCTCCTTAAGGTGTTTGTGTATTCTAGGACTCGGACCAACTCATTTTGAATGAACATATATTTTGTATTCTCATTGCTTATGAAGTGGTGAGGGGTGTCATATGGGGGCTTGTTGTATATAGTCTCCCTCTCTGCTCTACCAGGTGGAGGAGATCCGAAGCTTTATCGAGGAGCTCTCAGCGAAGGTGAAGGAGGTAAAGAGACAACACCGAGCCATCTTGGCCTCCCCGAATCCTGACAAAAGTAAGTTACTCTTCTCCTCTACTCTTTCTCCCTGGATGAAAGGATAAGAGGGAGAACAAGGGAGAGGGTGGGTGGTAACCTCCGCAGGTCATGAAATTAGTTGGTAGGGTGTCAACCCACTCTGCCCGGAGTGGGTGAAAATGCACTTTGACTATGAAATGTCACTTCCTTATGTTATAAAATACATTTAACCAAGACATATGATTATTCATATTCAGAATCGTTTAGTGGGGTCTCTCAAACATATCATTACAGTATATCCGAAAAGTCGGATTTAGTTTCCTAATACATCTGATAATAAGCACCAGACTCTGACATAGCGGTCCAGGTTTCTCGTAACAACTGTTGAGGATTTTACATTTTGTAGTCGTCTTTAAAGTTGTTTCCGCGGGTCACAAAAAGCTAAACACGAGTTGAATTAAATGTAAGTCTTTGAAAATAAAAAGCTTGGTATACTCTCAGTGCTCCATTGACTGTACACAGAGATATGCTTGTTTTTGTGATAAATCTTCGAAAAATAACAGGAATTTTGAATTAATGTGAAAAGTGTATACTAAAATATGAAAATACTATGTCACGTCTCAAAATCAATATCTATCTTACTTCTATATTGTTTTATGTCCTGCGGATTCCAGAAGAAAGATGGTGACTAACAGGAAAATGTGCCTGTCAGGTAGCCATTAGCCTTAATTCCTGCACAGAATACAGGCATTGACCCAGCCTAGATAACGCAATGCAATTTTCCAGATTCTTGATTTAGTAACGCTAATTATGGCCATCTTACAAGGGTAAAAACTCACTTTTGAACAGATTATGATAGAGACTTGGGCTCCTGAGTGGCACAGCGGTCTAAGGCATTGCATTTCAGTGCAAGAGGCGTCACTATAGTATCTGGTTCAAATCTAGGCTGTATCACGTGCAGCTGTGATTGGGAGTCCCATAGGGTGGCTCACAATAGGCCCAGCGTTGTCCGGGTTAGGCCGGAGTAGGCCGTCATTGTAAATAAGAATTTGTTCTTAACTGACTTGCCTAGGTAAATAAAGGTTGTTACATTTTTTTTGTGGTTTGGACAATTTGTTCTCTTGACAGATTATCTACACAATTAACATGTTTATTATATAATTTTACCCATTGGTCAAAGATGGTTTTGATTGGACACCATAGAGTTGGGAGAAACTTTTGTGAACGGTTATCACCCCTATCTGCCTCCGACACACACAAACAGTCAGAGGTAGTGCAGACCACCTCTGAACCTCCCTTTCTCATTACAGCCTCATCATAAATATTCACACCCCTACAGTTTTTTTAAATCAGTGATAGCAGCACAGGCAGTGTGTGAAAAGGAGATGAGACTCTGGAACAATAGTTCTTCCAACCTCAAACTCTGTTCAGGAATTGGATAATTTACTTGTTGAATTGAAGTGGAGAGTTGCCCATTATGTGAATGGAGTTGAAATGCATCGACTCCAGCAGTGGCATGATTACTTGGGTGTTGTTGGTGTGGAGTGGTGTCTTGCTGGTGTGGAGTGGTGTCTTGCTGGTGTGGAGTGGTGTCTTGCTGGTGTGGAGTGGTGTCTTGCTGGTGTGGAGTGGTGTCTTGCTGGTGTGGAGTGGTGTCTTGCTGGTGTGGAGTGGTGTCTTGCTGGTGTGGAGTGGTGTCTTGCTGGTGTGGAGTGGTGTCTTGCTGGTGTGGAGTGGTGTCTTGCTGGTGTGGTGTGGCTGGTGTGGTGTCTTGCTGGTGTGGAGTGGTGTCTTGCTGGTGTGGAGTGGTGTCTTGCTGGTGTGGAGTGGTGTCTTGCTGGTGTGGAGTGGTGTCTTGCTGGTGTGGAGTGGTGTCTTGCTGGTGTGGAGTGGTGTCTTGCTGGTGTGGAGTGGTGTCTTGCTGGTGTGGAGTGGTGTCTTGCTGGTGTGGAGTGGTGTCTTGCTCACGCTATTTATGGATGGACTCGCTCCCTGTAAAGATGTGTGGTGTGGGACCCTCATCTCATCCTTGTTCACTGAAAAATACAGTCTATGACCCCAAGGGTGGGATTGAATTCACACCATATTACATTTACATTACATTTAAGTAATTTAGCAGACGCTCTTATCCAGAGCGACTTACAAATTGGTGAATTCACCTTCTGACATCCAGTGGAACAGCCACTTTACAATAGTGCATCTAAATCATTAAGGGGGGGTGGTGAGAAGGATTACTTACCATACTTACTTTCAGTGTGCCACAACTACATTTGAAGTAGTGTTTAAATACCCTTTAAATATAATTTAAGTAATTTAAATTGCATTGCAGAAAATAGATGTCATTTGATAAGGCTGATAAGTCTTAATGACTATCAAATACATGTTTTTGGTTTTATACATATGTTATCGCAGGTGCAGTGAAATGCTTTTGTTTCTAGCTCAAACTGTGCATTAATACCTAACAATGCATGCAAATCCCAAAATCTAATAGAAAGGAATTAAGAAAAATATAAATATAAGAACGAGCAATGTCATAGTCCATAATATAAATATATATTTATATGATGGTGTGTATAGACATTATGGACAATATATTAATATAAAAGGTGTGTACTGCAGTAGTTATAGGATGAGCCTTGACTAGAATATAGTATATACATATGAAGTGTATAAAACAGTACGCAAACATTATTAAATTGACCAGTGTTCAATGATTATGTACATAGGGCAGCAGTCACTAAGATGCAGGGATTTTGTTCAACCTATTTTCAAGAAGATCGAATGCAGTCCGCAGGGCAAAATGAGTTTGACATCCTGCCCTAATCGAAAGGGCAGTTTGTACAAGCCTAGCGCTACACAGAGAGAGAAGCATGGGACATGTTATTTGATGATAGGTTGGAAGAAATCTTGCCTAAATCATCATATTGTCTCAACATGTCATCTGGGTGTACAGTATCAATCAAAAGTTTGGACATGCCTGCTCATTTGAGTTTATTTTGACTAGTGAAGACATGAAAACTATGAAATAACACATGTAATCATGTAGTAACGAAAAAGTGTTAAACAAATCAAAATCAATGTTATGTGATTCTTCAAAGTAGCCACCCTTTGCCTTGATGACAACTTTGCATACTCTTTGCATTCTCTCAACCAGCTTCATGAGGTAGTCATGCATTTCAATTAACAGGTGTGTCTTGTTAAGTTATTCTTTCCTTAATGCGTTTGAGACAATCAGTTATGTTGTGACAAGGTATGGGGGGTATACAGAGGATAGCCCTATTTGGTAAAATACCAAGTACATATTATAGTAAGGACCGCTCAAATAAGCAAAGAGAAACAACAGTCCATCATTACTTTACGACATGAAGGTCAGTCAATCCTGAAAATGTCAAGAACATAACGTTTCTTCAAGTGCAGTTGCAAAAACCATCAAACGCTATGATGAAACTGGCTCTCATGAGGACCACCACAGGAAAGGAAGACCCAGAGTTACCTCTGCTGCAGAGGATAAGTTCATTAGTTACCAGTCTCAGAAATTGCAGCCCAAATAAATGCTTCAGAGTTCAAGTAACAGACACATCTCAACATCAACTGTTCAGAGGAGACTGTGTGAATCTGGCCGTGTCTTTGTGAGACTCAGAGTAGGTGAATGGATGATCTCCGCATGTGGTTCTCACCGTGAAGCATGGATGTGGGTTTGCTTTTCTGGTGACACTGTCTGATTTATTTAGAATTCAAGTCACACTTAACCAGCATGGCTACCACGCCATTCTGCAGTGATACGCCATCCCATCTGGTTTGGGCTTAATCCCACTTTCATTTGTTTTTCAACAGGACAATGACCCAACCCACCTCCAGGCTGTGTAAGGGCTATTTGACCAAGGAGGGTGATGAGTGCTGTATCATATGACCTGGCCTCCACAATCACCCTACCTCAACCCAATTGAAATGGTTTGGGATGAGTTGGACTACAGAGTGAAGGAAAAGCAGCCAACAAGTGCTCAGCATATGTGAGAACTCATTCAAGACTGTTGGAAAAGCATTCCTCATGAAGCTGGTTGAGAGGATGCCTAGAGCGTGCATGGCTGTCATCAAGGCAAAGGGTGGCTACTTTGAAGAATCTCAAATATATTATGCTTTGTTTAACACTTATTTTGGTTATAACATGCTTCCATAGGTGTTATTTCATAGTTTATGTCTTCTTTAATTCTACGAGGTCGAAAATTGTAAAAATTAAGAAAAACCCTTGAATGACGAGGTGTGTCCAAACTTTTGACTGGTACTGTGTCTAAGCCTCAACACGTCTATGTGCTCTGAGGTCCCTGTCATAGCAGGAGAAGAATCCTGCATCTTTATTGCAGGTTAGAGAAGACCATTGTCAGTAACATTTCAATGGGGGCATTGACACACACAACTTCATCATAGTCGGTGACAGATGAACTTGACCTCCGTGTTTTAGCGGGGTCACACACTCAAGCTACCCTCATTTTCAGGGCCACGGCAGGCAGAAATTAGTTGTCTGTGTCGGGGCTAAAATGAGATGGCAACCACATTTTGATCAGATGCGTGATTAACAAGAAGAGCCAGGGTTAGGGTTGATGTTCCGTATTCCTACCATCCATTTTACACACACACACACACACACATATGCACACTCCCAAAAATGGCAATTATATACAAACACATATGCACGCACTGACACCCACTGAAGACAGCGCTGTCTTGGAGCCACATGGAGCCTCTTGTGTGAATATCTCTTCTCTCAGCCTCTGGAAGAGATAATAAAATCTCCCAATGCCTGTTGAGTCTGATTTCGGGAAATTAGGAGGACGACAAGGAGTGTATAGACAGAACACTAACAAGCTATTGTGGGATCTAATGGTGGTTTTGGGGCTATTATTCTACTATTCATAATTTGAGTGGCTGTAATGTGGGCTATCCACCGACACCAGACTTCCATTTTAGGATGAGATAAAAACAGAAAAGGAGAGGAATTAAATGCCAAGGGTGCACCTCAATAGTCTAAACCAGCTTCCTCTCTTTGTTTCCTTTACACATACAGAACTGAAAACATAGGATAGATGTAGGAACATAAACCCACACATTACTTTCACCTAACCAGTCATTCAAGATCAATTTAGAGTAAGGAGAAAAGGACAGGAATTCACTTTGTCTATGGAGATCTAGCCCAAAGCAATATGTGGGGTTTAGAAGTAGGGTGAAATTACCATATCTCTGTGTGGGTGGTGTGGTCTGTGCAGCCCACTGAGAAGATGACTGATGCTGGGAGCTGGCTGGGTGGGTGGGACAGGAACAGGGTCATCACTACCTAAGCAATGCTGATCTTCCATTTGATGGTTTATTTAGAAATCTTTTACCCCTCTTAGGAAGATGTATAAGTAGTTAAAAGCTTTGGTGATATGGCTGTTGTTTTAAAAATGAAGTGCTTTTTTATGTTAACAGGAGGGCCTTTTCAATCAATTGGGAGGGAGGGAAAGGGTGTTAAAGCAGGGGTATTCAACCTTGGGTCTGCGGCAGTACTGCAGGGGGTCTGTACAATAGATTACTTTTCCTCCCCCATGTTTTTCAGAATATCACTAGCAACAACAGAATACATTTTAAAAATGCATTACATCCCTACAGTACAGTATAAAATAGGAGAACATCTTTCCAATGATTTTAAACTTTATTTCTCAGTTTTGGGAAATCAGTTCGGACATCTACTTTGTGTAAGTAATTTTTCCAACAATTGTTTACAGACAGATTATTTCATTTATAATTCACTGTATCACAACTCCAGTGGGTCAGAGGTTTACATACACTAAGTTGACTATGCCTTTAAACAGCTTGGAAAATTCCAGAAAATTATGTCATAGCTTTAGAAGCTTCTGATAGGCTAATTGATGTCATTTGAATCAATTGGAGGTGTACCTGTGGATGTATTTCAAGGCCTACCTTCAAACTCATTGCCTCTTTGCTTGACATCATGGGGAAATCCAAAGAAATCAGCCAAGACCTCAGAAAACAAATTGTAGACCTGTAACGATCGTTGTCCTCCTCGGATGAGGAATTGGAAGGATCAGACCAAAACGCAGTGTGGTAAGTGTCCATGTTAATTTTAATAAATAAACTGAACACTGCAATAACCAACAACAACAAAAAAACAAAGAGAGAAAACAAAACAGTTCTGTAAGGTGAAAACAACTACCCACAAACACAGGTGGGAACAGGCTACCTAAGTATGGTTCTCAATCAGAGACAACAATAGACAGCTGCCTCTGATTGGGAACCATACCAGGCCAAACACAGAAATACAAAATATAGAATGCCCACCCCAACTCACGCCCTGACCAAACCAAAAATAGAGACATAAAAAGGAACTAAGGTCAGGATGTGACCAGACCTCCACAAGTCTTGTTCATCCTTGGGAGCAATTTCCAAATGCCTGAAGGTACCATGTTCATCTGTACAAACAATAGTACACAAGTATAAACACCATGGGACCACGCAGCCATCATACCACTCAAGAAGGAGTCGCGTTCTGTCTCCTAGAGATGCTTGTGCTTTGGTGCGAAAAGTGCAAATCAATCCCAGAACAACAGCAAAGGACCTTGTGAAGATGCTGTAGGAAACCGGTACAAAAGTATCTATATACACAGTAAAACGAGTCCTATATTGACATAACCTGAAAGGCCGCTCAGCAAGGAAGAAGCCACTGCTCCAAACCGCCATAAAATAAAAAGCCAGACTACGGTTTGCAACTGCACATGGGGACAAAGATTGTACTTTTTGGAGAAATGTCCTCTGGTCTGATGAAACAAATAGAACTGTTTGGCCATAATGACCATCGTTATGTTTGGAGGAAAAAGGGGGAGGCTTGCAAACTGAAAACACCATCCCAACCGTGAAGCACGGGAGTGGCAGCATCATGTTGTGGGAGTGCTTTGCTGCAGGAAGGACTGGTGCACTTCACAAAATAGATGGCATCATGAGGCAGGACAATTATGTGGATATATTGAAGCAACATCTCAAGACATCAGTCAGGAAGTTAAAGCTTGGTCGCAAATGGGTCTTCCAAATGGACAATGACCCCAAGCATACTTCCAAAGTTGTGCAAAATGGCTTAAGGACAACAAAGTCAAGGTATTGGAGTGGCCATCACAGAGCCCTGACCTCAACCCTATAGAAAATGTGTGGGCAGATCTGAAAAATCGTGTGCGATCAAGGAGGCTTACAAACCTGACTCAGTTACACCAGCTCTGTCAGGAGGAATGGGCCAAAATTCACCCAACTTATTGTGGGAAGCTTGTGGGAGGCTACCCGACTCGTTTGACCCAAATCAATCAATTTGAGGCAATGCTACCTAATGCTAGTGTATATAAACTTCTGACTGTGACAACTTGCAGACTTGTTTTCGATTTGCTGTGCTGTGCGTTTTGTTGCCAACCTATTTTGCTACCTGACAACTTTATGATTTTTACTTTTTAATTACTGTTATATATATATTCCCCCCCCCCCAACTTTTTCACTCCGGACGCTTTATCTGGTCACGATTCGTCAGGACCTACATCCGAAGCTAAGTAGTAACATCACGTCAGGACCAACATCCGAAGCTAAGTGGTAACATTGACATGATGCCTTCTAATTGCAGTCGCTGTATTCGCCTTACGGCGAGGATAGCTGTGCTACAAGCCCGGCTTCAGACGCAAGGGTAATTTCAGTGTAGGAAAGGATGAAACAGCGTCTGTGCCACCAGTAAGTACAGATAGTAGTATAAATCCCCTGGCACAGTCCCCGCAGCTGGACAACTTTCTCACGGTTTCTGGAAGGAAATGCTGTAGGAACGCTCAACCGGTGTCGCTCATTCAGCCGACAGAAACTTTCAACCGGTTTTCCCCATTAAGCAGCGAGTCGGAGTCAGAGGCCGAGCCTTCTCTGGTCTCTACTCCTCCCGTTACGGGGTCTGAGACGCCAAAGCTTCCCACCATTAGCTCTGACAAATTCAAAACTCTAGTCATTGGCGACTCCATTACCCGCAGTATTAGACTTAAAACGAATCATCCAGCGATCATACACTGTTTACCGGGGGGCAGGGCTACCGACGTTAAGGCTAATCTGAAGATGGTGCTGGCTAAAGCTAAAACTGGCGAGTGTAGAGAGTATAGAGATATTGTTATCCACGTCGGCACCAACGATGTTAGGATGAAACAGTCAGAGATCACCAAGCGCAACATAGCTTCTGCGTGTAAATCAGCTAGAAAGATGTGTCGGCATCGAGTAATTGTCTCTGGACCCCTCCCAGTTAGGGGGAGTGATGAGCTCTACAGCAGTCTCACAACTCAATCGCTGGTTGAAAACTGTTTTCTGCCCCTCCCAAAAGTTAGAATTTGTAGATAATTGGCCCTCTTTCTGGGACTCACCCACAAACAGGACCAAGCCTGACCTGCTGAGGAGTGACGGACTCCATCCAAGCTGGAGGGGTGCTCTCATCTTATCTACCAACATAGACAGGGCTCTAGCTCCACAATGAAATAGGGTGCAGGCCAGGCAGCAGACTGTTAGCCAGCCTGCCAGCATAGTGGAGTCTGCCACTAGCACAGTCAGTGTAGTCAGCTCAGCTATCACCATTGAGACCGTGTCTGTGCCTCGACCTAGTTTGGGCAAAACTAAACATGACGGTGTTCGCCTAAGCAATCTCACTAGGATAAAGACCACCTCCATTCCTGTCATTATTGAAAGAGATCATGATACCTCACATCTCAAAATAGGGCTACTTAATGTTAGATCCCTTACTTCAAAGGCAATTATAGTCAATGAACTAATCACTGATCATAATCTTGATGTGATTGGCCTGACTGAAACATGGCTTAAGCCTGATGAATTTACTGTGTTAAATGAGGCCTCACCTCCTGGCTACACTAGTGACCATATCCCCCATGCATCCTGCAAAGGCGGAGGTGTTGCTAACATTTACAATAGCAAATTTCAATTTACAAAAAAATTAATGACGTTTTCGTCTTTTGAGCTTCTAGTCATGAAATCTATGCAGCCTACTCAATCACTTTTTATAGCTCCTGTTTACAGGCCTCCTGGGCCATATACAGCGTTCCTCACTGAGTTCTCTGAATTCCTATCGGACCTTGTAGTCATAGCAGATAATATTCTAATCTTTGGTGACTTTAATATTCACATGGAAAAGTCCACAGACCCACTCCAAAAGGCTTTCGGAGCCATCATCGACTCAGTGGGTTTTGTCCAACATGTCTCTGGACCCACTCACTGTCACAGTCATACGCTGGACCTAGTTTTGTCCCATGGAATAAATGTTGTGGATCTTAATGTTTTTCCTCATAATCCTGGACTATCGGACCACCATTTTATTACGTTTGCAATTGCAACAAATAATCTGCTCAGACCCCAACCAAGGAACATCAAAAGTCGTGCTATAAATTCACAGACAACACAAAGATTCCTTGATGTCCTTCCAGATTCCCTCTGTCTACCCAATGACACCAGAGGACAAAAATCAGTTAACCACCTAACTGAGGAACTCAATTTAACCTTGCGCAATACCCTAGATGCAGTTGCACCCCTAAAAACTAAAAACATTTCTCATAAGAAACTAGCTCCCTGGTACACAGAAAATACCCGAGCTCTGAAGCAAGCTTCCAGAAAATTGGAACGGAAATGGCGCCACAGCAAACTGGAAGTCTTCCGTCTAGCTTGGAAAGACAGTACCGTGCGGTACCGAAGAGGCCTTACTGCTGCTCGATCATCCTATTTTTTTAACTTAATTGAGGAAAATAAGAACAATCCGAAATTCCTTTTTGATACTGTCGCAAAGCTAACTAAAAAGATGCATTCCCCAAGAGAGGATGACTTTCACTTTAGCAGTGATAAATTCATGAACTTCTTTGAGGAAAAAATTATGATTATTAGAAAGCAAATTACAGACTCCTCTTTAAATCTGCGTATTCCTTCAAAGCTCAGTTGTCCTGAGTCTGCACAACTCTGCCTGGACCTAGGATCAAGAGAGACACTCAAGTGTTTTAGTACTATATCTCTTGACACAGTGAAGAAAATAATCATGGCCTCTAAACCTTCAAGCTGCATACTGGACCCTATTCCAACTAAACTACTGAAAGAGCTGCTTCCTGTGCTCCTATGTTGAACATAATAAATGGCTCTCTATCCACCGGATGTGTACCAAACTCACTAAAAGTGGCAGTAATAAAGCCTCTTGAAAAAGCCAAACCTTGACCCAGAAAATATAAAAAACTATCGGCCTATATCGAATCTTCCATTCCTCTCAAAAATCTTAGAAAAGGCTGTTGCGCAGCAACTCACTGCCTTCCTGAAGACAAACAATGTATACGAAATGCTTCAGTCTGGTTTTAGACCCCATTATAGCACTGAGACGGCACTTGTGAAGGTGGTAAATGACATTTTAATGGCATCGGACCGAGGCTCTGCATCTGTCCTCGTGCTCCTAGACCTTAGTGCTGCTTTTGAAACCATCGATAACCACATTCTTTTGGAGAGATTGGAAACCCAAATTGGTCTACACGGACAAGTTCTGGCCTGGTTTAGATCTTATCTGTCGGAAAAATATCAGTTTGTCTCTGTGAATGGTTTGTCCTCTGACAAATCAACTGTAAATTTCGGTGTTCCTCAAGGTTCAGTTTTAGGACCACTATTGTTTTCACTATATATTTTACCTCTTGGGGATGTTATTCGAAAACATAATGTTAACTTTCACTGCTATGTGGATGACACACAGCTGTACATTTCATTGAAACATGGTGAAGCCCTAAAATTGCCCTTGCTAGAAGCATGTGTTTCAGACATAAGGAAATGGATGGCTGCAAACTTTCTACTTTTAAACTCGGACAAAACAGAGATGCTTGTTCTAGGTCCCAAGAAACAAAGAGATCTTCTGCTGAATCTGACAATTAATCTTAATGGTTGTACAGTCATCTCAAATAAAACTGTGAAGGACCTCGGCGTTACTCTGGACCCTGATCTCTCTTTTGAAGAACATATCAAGACCATTTCAAGGACAGCTTTTTTCCATCTACGTAACATTGCAAAAATAAGAAACTTTCTGTCCAAAAATGATACAGAAAAATTAATCCATGCTTTTGTCACTTCTAGGTTAGACTACTGCAATGCTCTACTTTCCGGCTACCCGGATAAAGCACTAAATAAACTTCAGTTAGTGCTAAATACGGCTGCTAGAATCCTGACTAGAACCCAAAAATTTGATCATATTACTCCAGTGCTAGCCTCCCTACACTGGCTTCCTGTCAAAGCAAGGGCTGATTTCAAGGTTTTACTGCTAACCTACAAAGCATTACATGGGCTTGCTCCTACCTATCTCTCTGATTTGGTCCTGCCGTACATACCTACACGTACGCTACGGTCACAAGACGCAGGCCTCCTAATTGTCCCTAGAATTTCTAAGCAAACAGCTGGAGGCAGGGCTTTCTCCTATAGAGCTCAATTTTTATGGAACGG
The DNA here is from genome assembly GCF_036934945.1 of Oncorhynchus masou masou. NCBI lineage: Eukaryota > Metazoa > Chordata > Actinopteri > Salmoniformes > Salmonidae > Oncorhynchus > Oncorhynchus masou. Next base: position 70,459,902 of record NC_088223.1, read on the forward strand.
TCTGCCTACCCATGTCAGAGACGCAAACTCGGTCTCAACCTTTAAGTCTTTATTGAAGACTCATCTCTTCAGTGGGTCATATGATTGAGTGTAGTCTGGCCCAGGAGTGGGAAGGTGAACGGAAAGGCTCTGGAGCAACGAACCACCCTTGCTGTCTCTGCCTGGCCGGTTCCCCTCTTTCCACTGGGATTCTCTGCCTCTAACCCTATTACAGGGGCTGAGTCACTGGCTTACTGGGGCTCTCTCATGCCATCCCTGGAAGGGGTGCGTCACCTGAGTGGGTTGATTCACTGATGTGGTCATCCTGTCTGGGTTGCCACCCCCCCCCTTGGGTTGTGCCATGGCGGAGATCTTTGCGGGCTATACTCAGCTTTGTCTCAGGAGGGTAAGTTGGTGGTTGAAGATATCCCTCTAGTGGTGTGGGGGCTGTGCTTTGGCAAAGTGGGTGGGGTTATATCCTTCCTGTTTGGCCCTGTCCGGGGGTGTCCTCGGATGGGGCCACAGTGTCTCCTGACCCTTCCTGTCTCAGCCTCCAGTATTTATGCTGCAGTAGTTTGTGTCGGGTGGGGTGGGGTCAGTTTGTTATATCTGGAGTACTTCTCCTGTCCAATTTGGTGTCCTGTGTGAATCTTAGTGTGCTTTCTCTAATTCTCTCCTTCTCTCTCTCGGAGGACCTGAGCCCTAGGACCATGCCCCAGGACTACCTGATATGATGACTCCTTGCTGTCCCCAGTCCACCTGGCCGTGCTACTGCTCCAGTTTCAACTGTTCTGCCTTATTATTATTCGACCATGCTGGTCATTTATGAACATTTGAACATCTTGGCCATGTTCTGTTATAATCTCTTCTCGGCACAGCCAGAAGAGGACTGGCCACCCCACATAGCCTGGTTCCTCTCTAGGTTTCTTCCTAGGTTTTGGCCTTTCTAGGGAGTTTTTCCTAACCACCGTGCTTCTACACCTGCATTGCTTGCTGTTTGGGGTTTTAGGCTGGGTTTCTGTACAGCACTTTGAGATATCAGCTGATGTACGAAGGGCTATATAAATAAATTTGATTTGATTTGACCCACTGCGAATGTGATGAAAGAAATAATTCTCTCTATTCTGACATTTCACATTCTTAAAATAAAGTGGTGATCCTAACTCACCTAAGACAGGGAATTTTTACTAAGATTAAATGTCAGGAATTGTGAAAAACTGAGTTTAAATGTATTTGGCTAAGGTGTATGTAAACTTCCGACTTCAACTGTATGCTTTGAAAAAGCACCCACGAATGGGCTACCAGTGTGGCAAGTAACGCTGGCAAGGTTTCTTGACATGGCTAACCTTTGTTTAACAAGCTAAACAGCTGCTCTCAGCAAAAATGTGTTTGGAGTTTATTTGTTTATTTGGATCTCCATTTGCTTTTGCAGAGGCAGCAGCTATTCTTCCTGGGGTCCACAAAAAAGCACAAAACATTACAAACAAAACACTGGTACGATGATACACTGAAGGACAGTCACACAAATTTCAAACAACGATATAAAAAAATACAAAAAAAATGTCCCCTCATGGTCCCCACTGTTCCATGAAATTTTGTTTAATCTTTTTTTAAAGGTAATTTTGCAGTTTGCTTGAGTAATTGGTGATGGAAGGGAGTTCCATACGATAATGGCTCTGTATAATACTGTGAGTTGCCGTGAATTTGTTTTGGACTTGGAGACTGTGAAGAGACCCCTGGTGGCATGTCTTGTGGGTAATATATGAGTGTCTGAGCTGAATGTTATTCAATTATGCAGACAATCAGGAATTTTCATTACAGTAATACTCGTAAAATTATACTGAACAAAAATATAAACGCAACATGTAAAGTGTTGGTCCCATGTTTAAAATTGTCCATGCGCACAAAAAGCTTATTTCTCTCAAATTTTTCAAGATAACCCATCCACCTGACACGTGTGGCAAATTAAGAAGATGATTCAACAATGATCATTACACAGGTGTACCTTGTGCTGGGGACAAAAAAAGGTAACTCTAAAATGCCACAGATGTCTAAAGTTTTTAGGGAACGTCCAATTAGCATGCTGATTGCAGAAATGAGAATTTGGTAGTACATCCAACTGACCTCACTACCGCAGACCACGTGTGACCACTCCAGCCCAGGACCTCCACATCCAGCCAAGAATCTGTACACAATTCCTGGAAGCTGAAAATGTCCCAGTTCCTCCGTGGCCTGCATACGCACTAGATATGTCACCAATTGAGCATGTTTGGGATGTTCTGGATCAAAGTGTATAACAGTGTGATCCGGTTCTTGCTAATATCCAGCAACTTCTCACAGCCATTGAAGAGGAGTGGGACAACATTCCACATGCCACAATCAACAGCCTGATCAACTCTATACAAAAGGAGGTGTCATGCTGCGTGAGGCAAATGGAGGTCACACCAGATACTGACTGGTTTTATGATCCACGTGCCTTTCTTTTTTTTGAGGTATCTTTTGTGGCTCCCAAGTGGCGCAGCGGTCTAAGCCGCTGCATCTCAGTGGTTGAGGCGTCACTACAGACACACTAGTTCGATTCCAGGCAGTATTACAACCGGTCGTGATTTAGAGTACCATAGGGCGGCTCACAGTTGGCCCAGCTTCGTCCGGGTTTGGCCAGTGTAGGCCGTCATTGTAAATAACAATTTGTTCCTAACTGACTTGCCTAGTTAAATTAAGGTTACATTTAAAATCTGTGACCAACAGATGCATATCTGTATTCCTAGTCATGTGAAATCCATAGATTAGGGCATAATGAATACATTTTAATTTACTGATTTCCTTATGAACTGTAACTCAGTAAAATTGTTGCATTTTATATTTTTGTTCAGTGTAGTAAATAGACCAATAAAAATGAGATTTTCAAACCTCTCTGCCAATAGCAGCTTGTTTTCAGTTTTAGCCTCCCCAGTCAGACTACTCCCACAGTCCTAGCAAAAGTATTGCTTGAGAAATTGCTCTTTGCTAAGAAGCTATTTTTGTTTCTTTGTTTTAAATGGTTACAATCATGCAGTTTTCCTCGCACAAGTGACTTCTGTCCTCTTTATGAAATTATCTACTTTACCCTGTATATAAAAAAATTACCATATGCACTGATTGTTTAAATCAAAACTATTGCTGACTGTAAACCTGAACAATAAAATGTTTTATATATTGTAAGCCCAATATAGCCAAATGAGCAGGTATAGCCACATGAGCAGGTTGGTTAGTGCCCGAATCTAGGCACAGTGCTCACTTTGAGTAGTGATATTGCCTGGGGTTGTCAACACAGTTACGTCCTCTTCTTCAGTATCGAACTGAATGTATCAGTTGTCACAAAAGATGAGACAAATTTTCAGGAAAGTATGAAGAATGTAATATGAGCAAAACATTTTAGAGAACATTTGAATCCATTTCCTGATGAATGCTACGTTTGAAATGGTTTGGAGTCCGGGGACCGATTCACTTGTAACTTAAACATTTGAATCGGTGCCAATGCATATCAGTGAATTGTTACATCACTTTTAAAAATGACTTGATAATGAGATAAAAATTGCTGCATTGGACCTTTTAAGAGGACGTCATGGCTATGTTGGGAAAAACAGAAACCCGTATGTTGCAATCGGGTTGACCTGAATAGGACAAATGTGAAACAGGATTTTCATGAATAAATCAATTATTCAGATGTTTTTACTGTTTCTCTCAACAGAAAAGAAGGCAGAGTTGGAACAGCTGATGACAGACATAAAGAAGTTTGCGAACAAAGTGCGCTCCAAGTTAAAAAGTATGTTGAAAGCACAACCACTGCTTATAGAATCTGGCTGAAGCTTATGTCACATTTAAAGGTAGAATATTCAGGCAAATGCATTATTTAGTATAGAGAGGGGAGAGAAAAACAGAGAAACCGAACTAAACCTGGTTCTTCATTAATTAGACCATCTGAATAAATGGTAGTGGTACTGGTAGATTGATTTTTCTTCTCTCTCTCCATTCCCTACAGGCATTGGTTAGTCCATAGAGCATGAGGAGGCTTTAAACTGAGCATACTTAAAACACAGGTGGGTTATGATGTGTATATAGCAGGGAATTTCAAAACTGAGCCTGGAGTTTTCAGGATCGGAGTTGCCATCCCTGTTGGACTGTATGTTTAAGTCTAGTTATTATTGGAAAGCATTAACTCTTGATGGACAATGTAACATCCTGCATAATTCTCTGTCAGCATTCCACGTTGTCTTGGAAGTTTGTGGAGGTGATGTCGGCATACAACACCACGCAGTCGAACTACCGGGAACGCTGCAAGGGCCGCATCCAGAGACAACTGGAGATCTGTGAGTGTGCTCTGTGAGTGTGCTCTGTGAGTGTTTGTGTGTTCCTGATATTCTCTTATCAGAAATTGTGATACGGTATTGTGCATGATAACATTACAGACTACATAGTTACACACCGCATGAATGGGTTGATATGTTTTGGTTTTATTTGCCCAGTTTTGTTTGCCTATTTATTTGTCTACTGTTCCCCCAACTAATGTAAACTCTGCAAAAAAAGAAACCTGTCTTTCAAAGATAATTCGTGAAAATCCAAATAACTTCACAGATCCTCATTGTAAAGGGTTTAGACACTGTTTCCCATGCTTGTTCAATGAACCATATACAATTAATGAACATGCACCTGTGGAACAGTCTTTAAGACACTAACAGTTTACAGACGGTAGGCAATTAAGATCACAGTTATGAAAAATTAGGACACTAAAGAGGCCTTTCTACTGACTCTGAAAAATACCAAAAGAAAGATGCCCAGAGTTCTTGCTCATCTGCGTGAATGTGCCTTAGGCATGCTGCAAGGAGGCATGAGGACTGCAGATGTGACCAGGGCAATAAATTGCCATGTCCGTACTGTGAGACGCCTAAGACAGCGCTACAGGGAGACCGGAGGGACACGGTTTCACGGTTTTGTCTCACCAGGGGTGATGGTCGGATTCGTGTTTATCGTCGAAGGAATGAGAGTTACACCGAGGCCTGTACTCTGGAACGGGATTGATTTGGAGGTGAAGGGTCCGTCATGGCCTGGGGTGGAGTGTCACAGCATCATTGGACTGAGCTTGCTGTCATTGCAAGCAATCTCATCGCTGTGTGTTACAGGGAAGACATCCTCCTCCCTCATGTAGTACCCTTCCTGCAGGCTCATCCTGAAATGACCCTCCAGCAAGACAATGCCAACAGCCATACTGCTCGTTCTGTGCGTGATTTCCTGCAAGATAGGAATGTCAGTGTTCTTTTGATTTTGACCCCCCCCCCTTGTTCAGGGACTAATTATTCGATTTCTGTTAGTCACATGTCTGTGGAACTTGTTCAGTTTATGTCTGTTGAATCTTGTGTTCATACAAATATTTACACATGTTAAGTTTGCTGAAAATAAACGCAGTTGACAGTGAGAGGAAGTTTCTTTTTTTGCTGAGTTTATTTATAGTCAAATCTAGTGTTTTGAGTAAAAATGTTTTCGGTACTCTCTGGAGGTGTGTGTGTTTCGCCCTGTAATTCCAGCTCCAGATACGGTAGTGAGGAGATGACACCCATAGCAAATGACGTGAAGCAGAATGGGGAGATATTGAATTAAATTATTAGAGATGTAGAGACAAGCTCCTCTTGGGTTCTCCAACTCTTGCGGTCAAATAAATAAAAAAATATTGGGCCTTGGTCCTTCACCTTAAACTCTTAGTCACATCATGTTGTTATGGATTATTTATTTTGATGTAACCTTTATTTAACTAGGCACGCTGGGCCAATTGTGCGCCGCCCTATGCGACTCTCAATCACGGCCAGATGTGATACAGCCTGGATTTGAACCAGGGATAGGAGTGACGCTTCTTGCACTGAGATGCAGTACCTTAGACCGCTATGATATTTACAACTTCATATGAATCAAACTGACCAAATGTGTTTGTTTGTCTCAAGAAGATATGCAATTGCTAGCCTGTGTTTCAAGTGTGTTCATGGCTCCCAGGTGAGCCGCAGCTGTGCTGCAGCCAGGAAGTGCTTGCGGCGCTGAGTCAATATTGAACCAGGCAGAGCAGTAAACGGAAACCCTACAACTGAACATCCACACACACTGCACAGTCATACGCAGCCATAACACAGACATAGCTATAGAGTGATATACAAAGTCATAAAGCATTGTACACATCTCAAAGGTCTCTTTCCAAAAATTGAGAGAGACATCCTGGTAAAATAAGTTACATGTTTGTACAACCATAGTGTTTTAAGCATAGGCTATATATTGTTATACACAAGAGCTAGCCTTGGGGGTCACCTGGGAATAGAGGAGTAAACAGATCCATAGTGGAAGTGTGTGTGCACACTCATAAACATATGGACACATATGTGCGTGCATGCATGCGCACACACACACACACACACACACACACACACACACACACACACACACACATATATATATATATATATACACACACACACACACACACACACACACACACACATACACATATACACACACATACACACACACACACAGTGGGGCAAAAAGTATTTAGTCAGCCACTAATTGTGCAAGTTCTCCCACTTAAAAAGATGATAGAGGCCTGTAATTTTCATCATAGGCACACTTCAACTATGACAGACAAAATGAGAAAAAAAATCCAGAAAATCACATTGTAGGATTTTTAAGGAATTTATTTGCAAATTATGGTGGAAAATAAGCATTTGGTCAATAACAAAAGTTTATCTCAATACTTTGTTATATACCCTTTGTTGGCAATGACAGAGGTCAAACGTTTTCTGTAAGTCTTCACAAAGTGAAGTGGGAGAACTTGCACAATTGGTGGCTGACTAAATACTTTTTTGCCCCACTGTATATACACTGGCTGTGTTCTGATTGGCAAGTCTAGGACCAAATGGCTCCTCAACAGCTTCTACCCCTTTGCCATTAGACTGCTGAACAATTCATAAAAATTGCCTACGGACAATGTATGTAGCCTCGTTAATGTTGTGTTACTTTTTATTATCACTTTTTATTTTTAGCCTACTCGGTAAATCATTTCTTCTTGAACTGCACTGTTCGTTAAGGGCTTGTAATTAAGCATTTCACGGTAAAGTCTACACTTGTTGTATTCGGCGCATGTGGAAAGTAAAGTTTGATTTGATTGGATGCTGGCTTGCCATGGAATGTGTTACTTTGTCCTTGCCAATCAGGAATGAGTCATTCATGACATTCACTACCCCCAATGGCAATTAGTGAAAGGGTGCACTCATAACTTAGCCAGACCAAGAGGTTAGGACTTGCAGATTAACATGTTGGAAAAAATATAATAATGTCACTACTCGCACCCTCCTAAACATCTAGGTTTATAAATTGACAAATTTGCCAAACCGGCGACGTGAGTTGTTCAGGCTTTCTTGAAGAAGTGCTGCACATGGTCCGAATACGCAGTGGAAAGAGAGAGCCACTGTTATTGGGTATGGCAATGGCTGAGGTTTGATGGATTCAAAAGTGGGAGGACAGAAGGACACTGGGAGGGAGGCAGGGGTCTTATTTCAGGCCTTATGTCTGTATGTGTGTATGCGTGCCAGCACAAGTGTGTGTGTCTTTGTACGCATCTGTGTGGCCATCGCATGGTGTGGCCTTTTTCCAGCACTCTGATGAATTGTTGTCACTAGCTGCCAGCAGATGATCACCCCACTGTAAAGCTTCACCATTTATCTGCCACAGCACTCAGACAGCAATTGAATCATAGGGTTGGTCACTAAGGTTAGAGACTTGAAATATACATTTTCCCCTGGAAGGAAGAGTGGATTAGGCCCCCCGATTGCCAACAAATGCACAATATATCCCGAACACATTTCTGCTTCTTGCTAGCAGGCATAGGAAATCTGTGGAACGACAGGGAAGCAATGTTACGTGTGCATACTTTATTTCAAATAGTGATGCTGTTAACTTAATCTGTCAGTAATACAACTATTTTAGAACTCTACAACAGGTTCCCCTGGATTCCTGTTTGGATGAATTCAATCACTAAGACACATTTACTGAGTGAAACTAAAAAGCCCATACCGTATTCATCAAAAGGTATGTGTAATGCATTTGGGTGGCAGTAGCCTAGAGGTTAGAGAGGTGGACCTTGAGCAAGCCACTTAATTGCACACAAGACCCAGGCAACACAAATATAGGAATGGAACTGAATTGGCAGCTGGAAGGCTGCTCGTCTCTAATTCCATGTATCATTTCCTGCCGTTGTGCCCTTGAGTAAGGCACTTTTTGCACACAATTCCTCTCCATCTAGGGATGCTGCACTGCTGCTGACCTTCTGCCTCTCAACGTGTGTGTGTTTTGGGAAAGGAAAAGGAAAATTTCCATTCTAACCAATGGACAAAGTCCTATTCTATTAGGAATATATAATATACAATTTTTTATTATATTATAGCAAATGTTATAGGTAATAGGAGGCACCATAAACTCATTACGCCAAGGTAGTTCATAAACTATTATATCATTTTTCAGTCCCATCTTAGCTTTTTCAAACAGGAAATCTGTGACATACTGCCATTGGAACAGGCTGCGTGGCTCTCCCATCAGGGACTGGGTTCGGCAGAGATGGAAAAAGGCAGAGATAGAAACAGGCAGATGAGAGACTAGCCTGTGATTAATCCTACACTGACTCCTCTTTCTCTCTCTTGCTCTCTTTCTATCTGCACCTCACCTCCCCAGCCCATTTGCCTTGATGGTGTTGTGGGCGCCCACTCTCTGCCATTGTGATTAGTGGCGAGAGAGCGCGCGCACGCACACAGCAGCCCTGAGAAGGCTCCTTTTGCCTGTCACAATGACAGGCCCATGCCACCTTGTAGGCAGCCCATCGACATGTCTTGGGAGAAGGAAAATGAGATATAACACTGTGTTGGGGGATGTGTGTGTTCGTTAAATTGTGTGGGTGTGTGTGTCTGTGTTGGGTGGCCAACATGTTTAACATTTTACTTAGTTAGCTAAAATATATTCGGTGTTTCTTTCTCAATTATCGTTGGCCATTCCCAGTTGGATCACTTTGAGATGTGTTGCTGTTTCAAAATGTATAGTCTTCTATTGTGCTACTTATACCCAATTGCTTTTGGTTACAGGTTGGTTGTTGTTGGAGACCAATTCCATGGATTGTGTTTGTTATTGTAGCTGGTAGGAACACAACTAATGAGGAACTAGAGAGCATGCTGGAGAGTGACAATCCTGCCATCTTCACATCAGGGGTGAGTGACTACACACACACGCAACGAGCCAATGCAACAGCCAATTACATACAATTTTCTGAAAAAATCATACACAATAGAAGACCAGATATCTAGAAGATAAGACTCTGTTGGCGAGGTGTGGCATTCCAACTTAGTATGCCACACCTACAAGGGGGAGAACTTGTGAGTGGGTATGAGTGTGTGATGACACACAAACTGTGTCTCTTCTAGATCATCATGGACTCCAACATCACCCAGCAGGCCTTGAATGAGATTGAGACGAGACACACTGAGATCATCAAGCTGGAGAATAGCATCAGAGAACTTCATGACATGTTCATGGATATGGCCATGCTGGTGGAGAGCCAGGTACACTGACTGGCTAACCCACGAAAATGAAGACTACACACATACCAATTAGAAAACCCTGTTAGGATCTAATTCTGAGAGTAGAAAACTCAACGGACATTATGAAAGCTTAACCAAGTTTAGTTTTCCCCAGAGGGTCAATACAGCTGCGTTGAGACAAAACATGTTTCCACCACCACAAATGTGTATATATACTCCAATTTAGGCACTCCTCCTTCTCTCCAATCCTTACATATTTTATGGTTCGACAGGAAGACGAAGTAATAGGGTGATAAACCATTGTTTCTCCCTTAACTTCTTGGCGCATCCATTCCTTTAGCGGGATCATTTTCGTCAACATCCGCTGAATTGCAGAGCGCTAAATTCAAATAAAAAAATTCTAATTCAAATTTCTAAAAATATTTAATTTTCATGAAATCACAAGTGCAATATACCAAAACACAGTTTAGCTTGTTGTTAATCCACCTGGCATGTCAGATAAAAAAAATCTTTACAGCGAAAGCAAACCAAGCATTTATGTTGGGACAGCTCTCTCAGCAGACAAAACATTACAAACAGCTAGCAGCAAAGTAGATTGGTCACGAAAGTCAGAAAAGCAATAAAATTAATCCCTTTGATGATCTTCGGATGTTTGCACTCACGAGACTCCTAGTTACACAATAAATGTTAGTTTTGTTCGATAAAGATTATTTTTATATCCAAAAACCTCCATTTGGTTGGCGTGTTTTGTTCAGTAATCCACAGGCTCGTGCAGGTCACAAATGGCAGACGAAAATTCCAAATAGTATCCGTAAAGTTCGTAGAAACATGCCAAACGTTTTTTATAATCAATCCTCAGGTTGTTTTTACAATAAATAATAGAAAATATTTCAACCGGACGGTAGCTTTTTCAATAGGAGAGAGAGAGAAAAGGTCTGCTCCAAGCTGCTCGCGCATGCAAAAATCTAAGGACACCCAGCTATCCACTGAAGCGATGTGATCTTTCTCACTAATATTTCAGAATAAAAGCCTGAAACTATTTCTAAAGACTGTTCACACCATGTGTAAACCATAGGGAAAGGAATCTAGTTGATATGCCTTTAAATGGAGGGAAGGCATGTAATGGAACAGAGAGGTTTCAGAAAAACAGTACTGGTTGGATTTTCCTCAGGTTTTCGCCTTGCAATATCAATTCTGTTGTACTCACAGACCATATTTTGACAGTTTTGAAAACTTTAGAGTGTTTTCTATCCTAATCTGACAATTATATTTGGGTACGTTTTTCATTCAAACATCAAAATACTGCCCCCTAGTCTCAAGAGGTTCTGACCTGACCTCAACCCCCTTGATGTCTAATCCAAAGATCTCCACCTGTATCACCTATAACAATCCTGTCCCTGCCTCCTGTCTACCCAGCACATTCCAAAGCCATCTGGCTCCTACAGATAACCATTAACTTCTGATGTAAAAACCAGTCTCAGATACTATAGTTTTACTTCTGATGTATAATGTCTCTAGGATAGCAATGTTCCAAGTTTAACCTAGAATCCAACAACCTACAACAACCTTCTCTCTTCACTCACTCACTCACTCACTCACTCACCACCACGGGGAGATGATAGATCGTACAGAGTACAACGTGGACTATGTAGAGAGGGCCGTGTCTGACACCAAGAAGGCAGTAAAGTACCAGAGTAAAGCAAGGAGGGTAAGTCAAATACTAACTCTCAATGTGACCTTATGTGACTATTGTGTCATTAGATGTAACGTTGCATGACGTGGCTTCATGTTGCATGATGTTGATGTGAGGTAAGTTGATGGGAGGTGTCATGGTCTGATGTGAATGTCATTCCCAATGTAAAGATAGGGTGACAGGTATGTGACTCAGGCCCATAGGGTCCCCCTTTCTCCCTTCAGTGGTTCAATGAGAAGATTGTGTCACACATTAAAAAGATGTCATAATTTCCCTTCAAAATTCGACCTATTTTGGATGAACGTCAATTTTTTTTTAAAGCGTTAATTCCGCGTGGTTACAGGGTTCGTTCCGCGTGGTTAAGGCTGTGGTTTGGGGAAGGGTTAAAACAAAATAATTCAAAACAATGTTTTTTTTAACCTTTATTTAACTAGGCAAGTCAGTTAATTAAGAACAAATTCTCATTTTCAATGATGTCCTAGGAACCGTGGGTTAACTGCCTGTTCAGGGGCAGAATGACAGATTTGTACCTTGTCATCTCGAGGGTTTGAACTTGCAACCTTCCGGTTACTAGTCCAACACTCTAACCACTAGGCTACCCTGCCACCCCTATTACCATGAAGGATCAATATTCTCAAGGCTTACTAGAGCACTTTCGTAGCCTAGTGGTCTAGGTAGTGTGTTCTGGAACCGAACATCACGAGTTCACTCCCTGTACTGGGTAATCCTTTTCATTTTTTGTTGTTGGTGAGAGCAGAGGAAGGCATAAATCGTTGTTCTCTGGACCTTTTCAAACATCCGAAATCGCTGTCTTTTTCTAGTGATCAGTCTGTATGCAAAGCATACATAACATTTTAGATGTATAATACACCCCCTTGTGTCTGAACAGCCACAGTACAGGATGGGATGGAAGACCCAACTCACACAGAAGTAATGCTTTTACAGTTGTCTGTGCGATGGGGAGCCGTGCCTGTCTCTTCATACTGGTCAGCCCTCTTCCAGCTCCAAACCAGACTAAACATTGGACTCATAAACGCACGGTCAAAGTGAATATGTCATGTATTGACGTCAATTAATCTCTAGAGACCTCTGTGGAAAAAGTGACTAATTCATTTCACCTTTTCTGTTTTGTTTATCTCCAGTAGCAAAAAAAATACATATGTAGTGTTATAGGTGGGTAAATTAAACTGTCACAAAAACTATGTTTACTTGCATTTTCAACCCAGGCAAATCATGCATGACCTTATGTGACCTGCTCTCATTGAGGCCCTCTATATGTATCTATCTACCTTCATCATTGCTGCTGTGACAGAACAGCATGCATCAAGCCTACTGCTCTTTGCTGGGCTACATCTACATAGGTGCAGGTCTAGGATCAGCTTACACTCTTCATCAGACCCCTTCCTGAATGACAGCCTGTACATTGTACAATATTGCCACCACTTGGTCAGATGAAATACTACAAGTCAAGATTGAGAGAAGTCCCAATTTAAACAGGCAGTTAAAGAATGACTCCAATACAGAGCTCACATATAGGGAATAAAACCCTATTCCAATACTTTCAAATATTTCCCCTCTACCCTTTCATGCTGCCTGAAATCCTTGTTTTATTTCTATTGACGTAATACAATAATGGTCATGCAGAAGAAAATAATGATTATTATATGTTGTGTGGTGCTTGGTATTGTTATTGCCTTCAGTGTAGGTGGTAGTTTAGCATAGATGACATATTACACACATATAGACAAACACTGTAACGTTCTGAGTGTAGTGGGTGAGAAGTCAGGCGCAGGAAGCAGAGAGTTCAAGGGAGTGCTACTTTAATGCACCAAAACGGCGAACATAAGCCAACCCCACGAAAACACAGGGCGTATAACAAAACAAACGCCCCAAACAGGGGGACTTAAACTGTCCAGCAAAACCCAAGAAATGGGAAAACACGTAACCCACAGACGTGCACACAAGTTACACAAAACAGAAGGTCACAATAATTAATCCCGCACAAGGAACCAGGCGGACCGGCTGACTAATAAAGCCTCACTAATTATACCCAACTCAAAACAGGTGCACTCAATAAACACATAAGGAGGGGGAGGAAATAATCAGTGGCAGCTAGTAGGCCGGCGAAGACGACCGCCGAGCGCCACCCGAAAGGGAAGGGGAGCCACCTTCGGTCGGAGTCGTGACAAACACCCTCAGACACAGACAACACACAAACACCCTCAGACAACACACAAACACCCTCAGACAACACACAAACACCCTCAGACAACACACAAACACCCTCACACAACACACAAACACCCTCAGACAACACACAAACACCCTCAGACAACACACAAACACCCTCAGACACATGTGCGCACACACACAAACACCCTCAGACACATATATATAAACACACACACAAACACCCTCAGACACATACAGTGGGGCAAAAAAGTATTTAGTCAGCCACTAATTGTGCAAGTTCTCCCACTTAAAAAGATGAGAGGCCTGTAATTTTCATCATACGTACACTTCAACTATGACAGACAAAATGTGAAGAAAAAAAATCCAGAAAATCACATTGTAGGATTTTTAATGAATTTATTTGCAAATTATGGTGGAAAATAAGTATTTGGTCACCTACAAACAAGCAAGATTTCTGGCTCTCACAGACCTGTAACTTCTTCTTTAAGAGGCTCCTCTGTCCACCACTCATTACCTGTATTAATGGCACCTGTTTGAACTTGTTATCAGTATAAAAGACACCTGTCCACAACCTCAAACAGTCACACTCCAAACTCCACTATGGCCAAGACCAAAGAGCTGTCAAAGGACACCAGAAACAAAATTGTAGACCTGCCCCAGGCTGGGAAGACTGAATCTGCAATAGGTAAGCAGCTTGGTTTGAAGAAATCAACTGTGGGAGCAATTGTTAGGAAATGGAATACATACAAGATAATTTCCCTCGATCTGAGGCTCCACGCAAGATCTCACCCCGTGGGGTCAAAATGATCACAAGAACGGTGAGCAAAAATCCCAGAACCACACGGGGGGACCTAGTGAATGACCTGCAGAGAGCTGGGACCAAAGTAACAAAGCCTACCATCAGCAACACACTACGCCGCCAGGTACTCAAATCCTGCAGTGCCAGACGTGTCCCCCTGTTTAAGCCAGTACATGTCCAGGCCCGTCTGAAGTTTGCTAGAGAGCATTTGGATGATCCAGAAGAAGATTGGGAGAATGTCATATGGTCAGACAAAACCAAAATAGAACTTTTTGGTAAAAACTCAAATCGTCGTGTTTGGAGGATAAAGAATGCTGAGTTGCATCCAAAGAACACTATACCTACTGTGAAGCATGGGGGTGGAAACATCACGCTTTGGGGCTGTTTTTCTGCAAAGGGACCAGGACGACTGATCCGTGTAAAGGAAAGAATGAATGGGGCCATGCATCGTGAGATTTTGAGTGAAAACCTCCTTCCATCAGCAAGGGCATTGAAGATGAAACGTGGCTGGGTCTTTTAGCATGACAATGATCCCAAACACACCGCCCGGACAACGAAGGAGTGGCTTCGTAAGAAGCATTTCAAGGTCCTGGAGTGGCCTAGCCAGTCTCCAGATCTCAACCCCATAGAAAATCTTTGGAGGGAGTTGAAAGTCCGTGTTGCCCAGCAACAGCCCCAAAACTTCACTGCTCTAGAGGATACCTGCATGGAGGAATGGGCCAAAATACCAGCAACAGTGTGTGAAAACCTTGTTGAAGACTTACAGAAAACGTTTGACCTCTGTCATTGCCAACAAAGGGTATATAACAAAGTATTGAGATAAACTTTTGTTGTTGACCAAATACTTATTTTCCATCATAATTTGCAAATAAATTCATTAAAAATCCTACAATGTGATTTCTGGATTTTATTTTCTTCTCATTTTGTCTGTCATAGTTGAAGTGTACCTATGATGAAAATTACAGGCCTCTCTCATCTTTTTAAGTTGGAGAACTTGCACAATTGGTGGCTGACTAAATACTTTTTTGCCCCACTGTATATATACACACACACAAACACCCTCAGACACACATATATATATATACAAATTGGGCGTTCAAAATTATTCAGCCCCCTTAAGTTAATACTTTGTAGCGCCACTTTTTGCTGCGATTACAGCTGTAAGTCGCTTGGGGTATGTCTCTATCAGTTTTGCACATCGAGAGACTGAATTTTTTCCCATTCCTCCTTGCAAAACAGCTCGAGCTCAGTGAGGTTGGATGGAGAGCATTTGTGAACAGCAGTTTTCAGTTCTTTCCACAAATTCTCGATTGGATTCAGGTCTGGACTTTGACTTGGCCATTCTAACACCTGGATATGTTTATTTTTGAACCATTCCATTGTAGATTTTGCTTTATGTTTTGGATCATTGTCTTGTTGGAAGACAAATCTCCGTCCCAGTCTCAGGTCTTTTGCAGACTCCATCAGGTTTTCTTACAGAATGGTCCTGTATTTGGCTCCATCCATCTTGCCATCAATTTTAACCATCTTCCCTGTCCCTGCTGAAGAAAAGCAGGCCCAAACCATGATGCTGCCACCACCATGTTTGACAGTGGGGATGGTGTGGTCAGGGTGAAGAGCTGTGTTGCTTTTACGCCAAACATAACGTTTTGCATTGTTGCCAAAAAGTTCAATTTTGGTTTCATCTGACCAGAGCACCTTCTTCCACATGTTTGGTGTGTCTCCCAGGTGGCTTGTGGCAAACTTTAAACGTCACTTTTTATGGATATCTTTAACAAATGGCTTTCGTCTTGCCACTCTTCCATAAAGGCCAGATTTGTGCAATATATGACTGATTGTTGTCCTATGGACAGAGTCTCCCACCTCAGCTGTAGATCTCTGCAGTTCATCCAGAGTGATCATGGGCCTCTTGGCTGCATCTCTGATCAGTCTTCTCCTTGTATGAGCTGAAAGTTTAGAGGAACGGCCAGGTCTTGGTAGATTTGCAGTGGTCTGATACTCCTTCCATTTCAATATTATCGCTTGCACAGTGCTCCTTGAGATGTTTAAAGCTTGGGAAATCTTTTTGTATCCAAATCCGGCTTTAAACTTCTTCATAACAGTATCTCGGACCTGCCTGGTGTGTTCCTTGTTCTTCATGATGCTCTCTGCGCTTTTAACGGACCTCTGAGACTATCACAGTGCAGGTGCATTTATACGGAGACTTGATTACACACAGGTGGATTGTATTTATCATCATTAGTCATTTAGGTCAACATTGGATCATTCAGAGATCCTCACTGAACTTCTGGAGAGAGTTTGCTGCACTGAAAGTAAAGGGGCTGAATAATTTTGCACGCCCAATTTTTCAGTTTTTGTTTTGTTAAAAAAGTTTGAAATATCCAATAAATGTCATTCCACTTCATGATTGTGTCCCACTTGCTGTTGATTCTTCACAAAAAAAGACAGTTTTATATCTTTATGTTTGAAGCCTGAAATGTGGCAAAAGGTCGCAAAGTTCAAGGGGGCCGAATACTTTCGCAAGGCACTGTATCTATCTATAACTAAAAAATGACATTTTCTAAAGAAAGTGTGTGCTTGCTCGTCTTGGAAGTATTTATGGATGTGAAATCGTCTTAACTCTGCTCTCTGACTGGTTCCTTCACGATGACATCTCTGATGGTCTCTTCATAATTACATCATCATAAGCCTGCACTCTGATTTGGTCGTGTGGTCGTGTGTGTGTGTGGGGGGGGCACACACACACACTATAACTGTCACTGACACCACTTGGTTGTCATTGTGCTATCACTCCTCAGTTCCGCTCCCGGCAGCCATGGGAACAGTGGGAATAACTCAGTGTGACCTGTTTGTTATTTTTCTCCCTCTGTAACACACTGGATATCTTCCTTGTGTTCAGCTAGTCTTTATATAGCACTGCCACTGCAATTGTAAGGGAAAAGGTACCCTGGTACAGGGTTGGGAGAGAAACTGTGAAAAGATGCTGTAGTTGTCATTGACTACTGATATAGTAGGTGCAATGTTTGCATCAGAAGGAATAACACACAAAGTAGAACATTCATAATAGATTTTTAAGTGATTTAAATTAAGATCACTTTTAATTGATCAATTACACACAAGGTCCAACCGAAATTGAGCTTCCATTTTAATCCAACCCCTCCGAAAGACACACATACACATACAGGTTTTGGAGAGGTGTGGGGGGCTGCCACACTGGGCGCCTGGGGAGCTGTAGTTGTGGAGGGTTAAGTATCTTGCTCAAGGGGCACAACGGCAGGCAATGAGATCTTACTTCCTGACAGATTTTTCCCGTCTGACCCAGGATTTGGACTCTCTAACCGCTAGGCTAACTGCCTCCCCAAAGGCAGCAGGTAGCTTATTTTAGCAATAGTTTTGAAGCAATAGGTTATTATTGTAATTGTAAATGAAGGCATGTTTTAGCTTTTGTCTTTTGTCTGTTATCCTTAACTGAAAAAAATCACTCAGTAAATGTGGCCTTTAGGGCCATGAGTAGGCTAATAACAGTAGTAGGCCTTGACAAGAAGATTGCATTTGTTTATATGCTAGTGAAGATAATAGCTGACAGAGTAATGACTTGCCTGAAAATCATTTGTCTGTTGCTGTTCACAAGGTGCAATTAGATGAGAAAATAGAAAGCAGCATTCGAGTCAGACCTGTTTTGTCACTGTTTGTCAACCATAGAGGAATTATTTTTCTAGGGTGTTAACACTGTCTTTGAAGTTAACATTTTTCATTAGGGCATGCTGTGAACTGACACTGTGGTGTTCACATTAATCACTGTGCATGTATGCTACCAGTATGTTATGTGAAACATGAGGGCTTTTATTATCTGATTCAAAGATTAAAAGGGTTCCCCTTAAAATTCAAAAGGGAATCATATTTGCGATTAAAGATGATTTAAAAACAAATTCAGTTAAATTCACATGTTAATGCATAAAGCTAAAAAGTCATTTGTGTTGGTCATATTTTACGTTACAATGCACTTATATCAAAAACGCAGCAAAAACATAAACACCCCTTTTTCAGGACCCTGTCATTCAAAGATAATTTGTAAAAATCAAAGTAACTTCACAAATCTACATTGTAAAGGCTTTGAACACTGTTTCTCATGCTTGTTTAATGAACCATAAACAATTAATGAACATGGAACTGTTATTAAGACACTAACAGCTTACAGATGGGAGGCAATTAAGGTCATAGTTATGAAAACTTAGGCCTCTTTAGTGTCCTTTCTACTGACTCTGAAAAACACCAAAAGAAAGATGTCCAGGGTCCCTGCTTATCTGCGTGAGTGTGCCTTAGGCATGCTGCAAGGAGGCATGAGGGCTGCAGATGTGGCCAGGGCAATAAATTGCAATGTTCGTACTGTGAGATGCCAAAGACAGAGCTACAGGGAGATTGGACGGACAGCTGACAGTCCTCGCACGGTTTTGTCTCACCAGGGGTGATGGTCGGATTCTCGTTCATCGTCGATGGAATGAGAGTTACACCGAGGCCAGTACTGGGGCGGTGTGTCACAGCATCATCAAACTGAACTTGTTGTCATCGCTGGCAATCTCAACACTGTGCGTTACAGGGAAGACATCCTCCTCCGTCATGTGGTACCCTTCCTGCAGGCTCATCCTAACATGAGAATGGCACCAGCCATACTACTCGTTCTGTAGATGATTTCCTGCAAGACAGGAATGCCAGTGTTCAGTGTCCTGCCATGGCCAGCGAAGAGCCCGGATCTCAATCCCATTGAGCACGTCTGGGACCTGTTGGATCAGAGGGTGAGGGCTAGGGACCAGTGAAAGCAAAATAGCCCCATAACATCAAAGGTCCACCACCATATTTACAGTATGTATGGGATTCTTTTCAGTTTATCTGTTCTTATTTCTACGTCAAACCCACCACTGGTTTGCAGGGCCCAAAGGCTGCCAAAGAGCTCTATTTTCATATCATACAACAAATGTAAACGCCTGGAGTTCTCTAAACAGCATTGGTACTTGGATTGGAACCAGTGCTATGGTCAGATTACAGAAAAATAGAGCTCGTTGGCCACGTACAATATAGCTCAGTATTTGAATTGTTTATTTTACACAGACATTTTTGCTCATCTTTATCAGGAGTGTCAATTTCGGGCACCACTGGTATATAATTTTTACTAAAGTGTTAATTATTTCATTTCTGTTCCATATTTTGATACACTTCCTGTCACCTCTTTAAAAACATGATGTTCCATCTGGCTAGGAACACAGGGGAACACAGGGGAACATTTCCTTGCAATAGAGATGCACTGAATAATTAGGTCAACAAAAAAACAGAAGGCCTTGGTGGGGAATCCACCAGTGCATCGTCACTGTACTGCACCCAGCAGTCCTCTGGCGGGATCAGCCTCAACCAACTTCACTGCACACGCTGATGATGCTATTCAATCAATTCCACTAGCCAGGAGAATCTGGGTTCTAAGGCTGAATTATGTTTTTCCTCTGCAAAAAGCATGTTTGTGTCAATTATGAATAGGAGTGAGGGGAAGCAGGGGAAGTTCTTTGTTCGCGTGGCTTCCCTCATACTGTCTACTTCTAGCCTAATGGTTCTGCATTAATGAGCATCATTCATCAGTAAGACTGGAGAATGTTTCCTCTGTTTCCTTAAAGATCCAAGGAGTAGATCTGACGTTGTAATCAGACATGTCTGGGGCTCCAGCTAGCATGTACAGTGCATTCGGGAAGTATTCAGCCCCCTTGACTTTTTTACAGCCTTATTCTAAAATGGATTTAAAAAATGATCCTTATCAATCTACATACAATACAGCATAATGACAAAGCAAAATAACTTTTGGGGGGGCGGATTTTGTCACATTTAGATAAGTACTCAGACCCTTTACTCAGTACTTTGTTGAAGCACCTTTGGCAGCGATTACAGCTTCGAGTCTTCTTGGGTATGACACTAAAAGCTTGGCACACCTGTATTTTGGGAGTTTTTCCCATTGTCTGTAGATCCTCTCAAGCTCTGTCAGGTTGGATGGAGAGCATCGATGTGCAGCTATTTTTAGGTCTCTACAGAAATGTTAGATAGGGTTCAACCACTTAATGACATTCAGAGACTTGTCCCGAAACTACTCCTGCATTGTCTTGGCTGTGTGCTTAGGGTCGTTGTTCTGTTGAAAGGTAAACCTTCGCCCCAGTCTGAGGTCCTGAGCACTCTGGAGCAGGTTTTCGTCAAGGAGCTCTCTGTACTTTGCTCTGTTCATCTTTCCCTCAATCCTGTCAAGTCTCCCAGTCCCTGCCACTGAAAAATATCCCCACAGCATGATGCTGCCACCACTATGCTTCACTATAGGGATGGTGCCAGGTTTCCTCCAGATGTGACACTTGGCATTCAGGCCAAAGAGCTCAATCCTGGTTTCATCAGACCAATCTTGTTTCTCATGGCCAGAGTCCATTAGGTGCCTTTTGGCAAACTCCAAGCGGGCTGTCATGTGCCTTTACTGAGGAGTGGCTTCCGTCTGGCCACTTTACCATAAAGGCCTGATTGGTGGAGTGTTTCAGAGATGTTTGTTCTTCTGGAAGGTTCTCCAATCTCCACAGAAGTACTCTGGAGCTCTGTCAGAGTGGTCTTGGTCAACTCCCTGACCAAAGCCCCGATTGCTCAGTTTGGCCAGGCGGTCCAGCTCTAGGAAGAGTTTTGGTGGTTCCAAACTTCTTCCATTTCAGAATGATGGAGGCCACTGTGTTCTTGGAAACCTTCAATGCTGCAGAAATGTTTTGGTCCCCTTTCCCAGATCTGTGCCTCGACACAATCCAGTCTCGGAGCTCTATGGACAATTCCTTCAACCTCATGGCTTGGTTTTTACTCTGATATGCACTGTCAACTGTGGGACCTTATGTAAATGGGTATGTGCCTTTCCAAATCATGTCAAATCAATTGAATTTACCACAGGTGGACTCCAATCAAGTTGTAGAAACATCTCAAGGAGGATCAATGGAAATAGGATGCACCTGAGCTCATTTTTGAGTCTCCTAGCAAAGGGTCTGAATACTTGTGTATATAAGTTATTTCTGTTTTTAATTTATATGTTTGCAACATTTTCTAAAATCCTGTTTTCACTTCGTCAGTATATGGTATTGTGTGTAGATGAGGAAAATGTTTTATTTAATCCATTTTAGAATAAGGCTGTAACGTTATTTTTAAAGTCAAGAGGTCTGACTACTTTCTGAATGCACTATATATATGACACTATAGCAATGGGTAGACCTACTTTCAATTACATCAACTGTGCGTAGTGATGCTTATTTTAATTTATCTCAACAAAAAAATTAATTAATAGGCTCTTGTATAATTACCATTTAACATATATTTTGTAAATGCCTGGTCATTTCTGTGCCATCAAAATGCCACTTAAAACACAAATACACACACAGAATTGTGCAGAGGCTGAATAAAACGAGGGTAATGAGAGTACATGGTGTTTTGCAGATTTATTATGGCCCAGTTCTCACACCTTTCAACCGGTAAATAAATATATATACTATATTTGTAAACGCATATAGCCTTTATACATTGTAGTAAAGGGGCTCTCTTGAAATGAGTTAGGAAGAATAACAAACTTGCTCATGATACAATACCATCTGCTCTGCTGGCCTATGACAATCCAATGTGACACGGATACACTATTTCACGGTATTTTTACCTGCCATCACTCAGCAGAGGTAGAACAGAAGTATTATGTAACTTTCCTTATTATCTTCACGCTCGTGTAGCCTATACTGGCTGCAAACTGTATTGTTCCTTATCCGTAGGTGTATTGCAGATCAGTGTATCCTGTATACTATAACTATAATATTTAAAGCTGAGAAAATAAACAGACTTTTCTGACAGCAACCTTCGGCACCGCACAAAGACCTACATACAGTGACCGTACATATTTCATGATTTTGCGCACACACTTGCGCAAAAGCCAAGTGAATGTGAAACTGAAAGTGGGCTACACAGCTGACCGCTAAATAATACACAAGCCAGATAAAAATGCAGAATTTGCATTTCTAATGTGCATCTTGTCACTACAGAATCAAGGGAGAGTTGGCTTATGCGGAGCTGTAGGCTTATTGACATTTAAAAAAATACAGGGCTATCTAACACATTTAGCAAAATGCAGAAGAACATCTAGCCTAGTTTTATAGCCTGAATAAAGCAAAGTATTGCTTAATCGTAAATGCACAATAAAAAATAAAATACACGATTTAAAAGACCGGGTGCAATGTCCAACCCATCTGAGACGTAAAGTCTAATGCCAAGACCGCGCCTCTAATGTAGGCCTAAGCAAAAAGTAACAATAGACCTATAGCTAAGAAACCTAGTGATGCAAGGCCAATATGAACTGTGAATATTATGAGGTTTACATTGTAGCAGCATTTTATAATTTGTCGAGCTATCTGGAGACTGGAACATTTGAACTACACACATTTCTTGTTGGGCTAATATTATTCGTAGGCTATATCAAATATTTTTTTTTACGGTTTGTGTTGTTTTCTGTATAAAATCACGTTTGCCATTGGTTAGTCTCTGTGTACACCGTAATTTACGGATTTTATGAATCCTTGAAAGGATATACGCAACGAATTTAACGTAGGCTAAGCAACCCACTGTAGGATAGAGTAGCCCACAGAACAGACGTTCCGTGGGCGTAGCAGTTTGAGGTTCTCGCTGTGCGCAACGTGGGCTTCTCCAAGCTACCGTATTGCAATATGTCAGAGAGCGTTAGTAGGAGTTCAAGAAAAGTAGATAAGGTAGACTAGCTCATACCATATTGTAAGTGTACGTCCCTATCAACTGACAGGTCCCACCCTAGGTTGATGACAGTGTTGTCCCCTCACAAGAAAACGTGGATTGTGCTTTATCCTTGGCGATTGGATTGGTTTGAGTTCACCTGACTCACACTCGCAGACCTGGTGTGTGTGCATGCAGCATTATGGATCCGACGAGGCTTCTAACGGAGAACGACCGCCGCTCTCTTTCAACAACTCCAGCCCGTTACCCGTGGCTCCTTCACGGGTAAGGAGGTTCGCTCAGGAGAGGCGAGCGCTCCCTCAGCCGAGAGTGATGGTGGTATTCTCGGCCGCAAATGAGATTGATAAACCAGGCGATGCAATGTCGAGTTCGGACTCCGCGGAGGATGATTTCCGAAAGCCAGCCACCCCCGCACCGAACCTAAATCTAGGCAAGTCTCTTCGTACCACCTTTAACGAATCTCCATCTCCAGAGGTAAGGACGAAATGGGCGTTTGTTGTTGTTTATTCTAGGAACGTTGTGGGGATTAAATGGGTTTAGGATGTGAGTGCAGTGGTGGCCATGGATATATGAACTGTCAAACCTCGCTATCGCTGAGAATCTCCTCTTTATCTTTGCACCTAGTCTATGAATTTCAGCATTATTTCGACCGTTTCTTTCCCACGCGTCCCACCTCTGTAAATTATATGCCATGGATCAATCTCCATAGGCAAGAGATGCATAAACCATGCAGTTCTTCTTCCAGTGTGATCTTTTCCCTGATTGGTTCACCACCCACACAGAAGGCTGGCTCCTTGTCCCAATTGGCTCTTATCACATGGCTGTTATTATCTGTCACAGTCCCTCGCTGGGATTGACCTTCTTTACTCGTGTGGAGGGAAACCCTTGCCTACAGTGTCATGTCCAGTGACCGTCACTTGTGTTGTTGGGCCCAATGTGTCCTGTCAAGATCTGCCCTGTGATTAGTATATTATCCTCAGTAATCCCATCCTGTTATTGCTGGTGTTATTATGTTACTGTGGAGCAACTGCAGAGGAAGATTAGAGGGAAACAAAAGACAATGACACTATAATTATTTATTGTACATGTCACAGGAATATTGCTCTAATGCTATACAAAAGTAATATAAAATAATATGATTATGGTGTCAAGAATGAAATATATACACCTTTTTTTACAAAAATACATGTACTGTATTTTATGCACAGATTTTCCAAATTGGATAATGCACTTTTTCCTGATTTTTACCCAATCACCTGTAGTTTCCTGAGGTTATTTCTCTCAACGTGGGTGGGACCTACTTCACCACCCGCCTGTCCACTTTACGGCGCTATGAGGACACCATGCTCGCCGCCATGTTTAGTGGACGCCATCACATCCCACGTGATGCTGAAGGTCGCTTCTTCATTGACCGGGATGGGGCATATTTCGGGTGAGCTCTCTTTAAATAGCCAGCAGCAAAAAATGCTTATTACATGCTAATAATAGTGAATGAGCATGCCTGTCCCTTATTCTACAACACTTTTGACATGAAACCGCCATTGAATGAACAGATTGAGGATAGTGGATGCAATTTTAACAAAAAACAACATGTGAGTTTGTGTGTTTGCATGTCCCTTGTATAGGGACATCCTGAACTTCCTGCGCGAGGGTGAACTACCTCAGAGGGATCGTGTGAGGTCGGTACACAGGGAGGCCCAGTACTATGCTATTGGTCCCCTGTTGGACAGCCTGGAGGACACTCAGCCACTCACAGGAGAGAAAGTCCGCCAGGCCTTCCTCGACCTCCTGCCCTACTACAAGGGTAACCAACACAATAATCTCACACACTGAATCTAACTGGGTCAACCTTATTACAGATAGTAATGCCGCAACAACATGCTTAAGTTTATGTGACATTGACTATTGAAGTTATTTCTATATTCAAAGTTTATACTTCAATAAAGTAGAAATGTGTCAATTAACTCCTTTAGAAAAGTTAGAACTGGAGTGAAGTTAGTTATCCCCTGTTTTGTTTCCAGATAATCTGGAGCGCATCGTGGAGATTGCCAAACTGCGGGCCATGCAGAGGAAGGCTCGCTTCGCCAAGCTGAAGATTTGCGTGTACAAGGAGGAGATGCCCATCACGCCGTACGAGCGGCCGCTCTTCAATTCGTTGCGCTTTGAGCGCACGGAGAGTGAGGCCAAGCTGTTCGAGCACCACTGTGAGGTGGACGTGTCGTTCGGACCCTGGGAGGCGGTGGCGGACGTTTACGACCTGCTCCACTGCATCGTCAGTGACCTGGCGGAGCGTGGCATCACCGCCGACCAGCAATGCATCGGTGTCTGTGACAAACATCTCATCAACCACTACTATTGCAAGAGGCCCATCTACGAGTTCAAGATCACATGGTGGTAAAGATCTTGCTGTCTGAGTTGTGAGGCGGACTCCTGTCGTGTTATGCCAACCGATCTCCTTCCTGGTCCCTCAGGATGAGCGAGAATAGGGGTAGTCAGTGTTATTCTCCCTTTTCAAGAACTGAAACATATGAAGTGCTGAGTTTATAGAAAGGAGGGAGTCTGGCTTTTGTGCTTCTGTTTCCTAACTCAATAGCTGTGACCAATGTTTCCTTTGTGTTGAATTTTTTTAACAGTATTTACCTAGGGTCTCATTGGCTGCTTCTTATTTTTTACTTGTTAAACTCTGGGAGTTTTTGTTCTCATCCAACCTTGTAGATCGGCCAAGGTTTTTCAGAAAAGGGTCAAGTTAATCTCATATTGTGATTCCAGTGTTGTCTGTCCCTTTGTCTTCATTCCTACTTGTGCTGTTATGCATTCTACGTTGTGCGTTTCTGTGGTAACCACTTTGTTGGTCGCGAGAGAAACTGGATGCAATTATGCAAGCTGGGGAAATATTGTTAAAGTACTGTATATAGCTACATGTAAATGTATATTTTGTTACTAATACTGGTCTTTGATTTATACATTATATTTTCTGTCACTTACTCTCCACGTAAAGATTTAGAAGTCCTAGATTAGAGACACCAGTATGTGTCGATCTTTGCTAAACAGTCTGTGATCAGCATGGCTTTGGAAAGTCATTATTTTTTTACCATTACAGTTTTAGAGACCCAAAGGAAATTAGAGAGTTGAAAATCAAATAGATTAAAGGGGCATGGTCAAAGTTATTTTACTTCAGTTTCCTCTTGATGGATCCCATATGTTCTTTTAACTGGACATGTTTATCTGGCAGTTGAAAATGGTGCATGTGCTTCCTGTAAGTAAAATCTTACTGCCCCAGAATTTCTCTCTGAAGGGGTTTCTATAGATGAAGGAACGTTTTTTATGTGCTGCTAAAAGTAATTTACACTTAAAAAACTAAGAACACGACAAAAGTATTTGGACACACTTTCAAATTAGTGTATTCTGCCATTTCAGCCACACCCGTTGCTGACAGGTGTATAAAATCGAGCACACAAACATGCAATCGCTATAGACCAACATTGGCAGTAGAATGGCACGTACTGAAGAGCTCAGTGACTTTCAACGTAACCATCATAGGATGCCACCTTTCCAATAAGTCACTTTGTCAAATGTCTGCCCTGCTAGAGATGCCCCGGTCAACTGTAAGTGCTGTTATTGTGAAGTGGAAACAAGTGGTAGGCCACACAAGCTCATAGAACGGGACCACCGAATGCTGAAGCGTGTAAAAATCGTCTGTCCTCAGTTGCAACACTCGCTACCGAGTTCCAAACTTCCTCTGGACTTCCTCCTCAACGTTAGCACAAGACCTGTTCGTTAGGAGCTTCATGAAATGGGTTTCCATGGCCGAGTTGCCACACACAAGCCTAAGATCATCACCATGCGCAATGCCAAGCGTTGGCTGGAGTGGTGTAAAGCTCGCCACCATTGGACTCTGGAGCAGTGGAAACGTGTTCTCTGGAGGGATGAATCACACTTCACCA
Organism: Oncorhynchus masou masou; assembly: GCF_036934945.1. Classification (NCBI taxonomy): domain Eukaryota; kingdom Metazoa; phylum Chordata; class Actinopteri; order Salmoniformes; family Salmonidae; genus Oncorhynchus; species Oncorhynchus masou. The sequence continues at coordinate 70,486,902 of NC_088223.1, forward strand.
TCAGGCAGTCTAAAGGATGAATATGGGTTGGGCGGATGCCAGTAGAACGCTACCTGCCGCAATGCATAGTGCCAACTGTAAAGTTTGGTGGAGGAGGAATAATGGTCTGGGGCTGTTTTTCATGGTTCGGGCTAAGCCCCTTAGTTCCAGTGAAGGGGAAATGTTAATGTATAGCATACAATGACATTCTAGAAAATTCTGTGCTTCCAACTTTGTGGCAACAGTTTGGGGACGGCCCATTCCTGTTTCAGCATGACAATGCCCCCTGCACAAAGCAAGGTCTATACAGAAATGGTTTGTCGAGATTGGTGTGGAATACCTTGGCCTGCACAGAGCCCTGACCTCAACCCTATCGAACACCTTTGGGATAAATTGGAACGCCGACATCGAGCCAGGCCTAATTGCCCAACATCAGTGCCCGTCCTCACTAATGCTTTTGTTGCTGAATGGAAGCAAGTCCCCGCAGCAATGTTCCAACATCTAGTGGAAAGCCTTTCTAGAAGAGTGGAGGCTGTTATAGCAGCAAAGGTGGGACCAACTCCCAACTGCATGTTAATGCCCATGATTTTGGAATGAGGTGTTTGACGAGCAGGTGTCCATATACTTTTGCCATGTATGTGGTGACATCCATCTTTGGGTCTCTGGCGTTAGAACTTTATAGCTCAAACTGCTTCTATCTGCATTTTTGTCTAAATTGAGTTTTTGACATAGCCTTGTTCAATGTTCTCTACCTATATAGTACTCAAAGTTCCGAACTCTCATTGGTTTAAATGGTATCAGCAATTTTATCTTGTATTCTTTCGAAATTAACAACATGAATTGTGGTATTTTAAATACCAATTATCTCAATTGTGTTTTTGCAGATAAACCTTATAGTCCCAAGGTCTCGAGTTGAGAATTTAGCAGATTTTTGATCATACTGTATATTTGCCATTATATTGACATGTGCTTCAACAATTCCATCTTCTTTTGCAGCATGACATAGATTAGTCATTCAAATTTCATATGATCATTTTATATGACATGGTATTTCTACGGATTAAATAAATTCAGCTTAAGTGCCTTTTCCTAAGGGCAACTGTTTCACTTACATGGAGCTTAAACCAGGAAACCACACAATATTTTTTTCTAATCAAGGACAACTGCAGTGACACTATTGTCACCTCCCCCGTGGGTTAGTTCTGTTTTCTTTTTTGTTCCCCGTGTTGTTTAGTTAATTAATATTAGATTTATACAGATGTCATATTGATATGTCCATTCAATTACCTTTTCATAGAGTAGGCTACAAGTTCTTGTTTTAGAGGGCTCAGGATCTAAATGATTATGTGCAATGTTTGTGAATCCATGACTTGGTTTTCAGAATGAAATACAGTAATGTAGTGTTGTAAATGTATGTCCAGCTTGGTTTTTCCATTATAGGCCAATTAATGCTTTATAACAGAACAGACAAAACATTACTGTATGTCCAGGCAGCTTGGTTTTTCCATTATAGGCCCATTAATGCTTTATAACAGAACAGACAACACATTACTGTATGTCCAGGCAGCTTGGTTGTTCCATTATAGGCCCATTAATGTTTTATAAGAGAACAAATAACACATTAGTGTATGTCCAGACAGCTTGGTTGTTCCAGTATAGGCCTATTAATGCTTTACAACAGAACAAATAACACATTAGTGTATGTCCAGACAGCTTGGTTGTTCCGGTATAGGCCTATTAATGTTTGATAACAGAACAAATAACATTTAAGTCATTTAGCAGACGCTCTTATCCAGAGCGACTTACAAATTACACATTAGTGTATGTCCAGACAGCTTGGTTGTTCCGGTATAGGCCTATTAATGCTTTATAAGAGAACAAATAACACATTAGTGTATGTCCAGACAGCTTGGTTGTTCCGGTATAGGCCTATTAATGCTTTATAAGAGAACAAATAACACATTAGTGTATGTCCAGACAGCTTGGTTGTTCCGGTATAGGCCTATTAATGCTTTATAACAGACCAAACAATACAGTATGTTATTACTGGGTGTCAGTCAGGTGGATCAAGGTGGATAGTATTTTTTACTTGTTTTGTGCTATTGATGTCATGTTACACAGGTCTCTAAGTTTGGCTTGGATAACGTGACTTTATTTTCCTTCTGTTTAACTCTATGATACTGGGCTGAGTGATTGACAACAAGTGTTAATGGTTGCCACTTTCTTACTGTTGGGTGTCAATTGATTGGATTTTGTTGATTTTTATGAAGCCTGTCACAGATAGAGCCTTTAATCTTTTAAAATATAATTGCAGGGATGGTTTGGGGGTTAGAATACATTTGTATTTATTTATTTCAGTATTTTAGGCAACTTAGACTTGAGGAACATTCCTTGCACCTTATTGAAGTTTCTCCCTTGGCTGGTGAATGTCTTTTGCAGATTCCATAGCTGGCCCATGTCTAGACTGCTCGTGGCATGGGAAAGTTGGAAAAACAATGCACAGCTTGACCAGTGGCCTAATTTTTCAAGAATAATATCTTGCTTTAACTTACATATTGCATTATTTGTTGTAAGGGTATGCGCTATTGTGCTAATACTAAGTCATATTTTTTGTTTTTATAACAAGGTACAAATACAGTTTGCCTTAGTCTGTATAAAATGATCAGTCTCTGTAGTCGTGTTTTCTTCTTCCCCGGCTGGATAATGTTATGCATGCAATGTGCCGATGGTTCAAGTTGCCAAGTACAGTACTTCCATGAAATTAACCAAGCAACCTACCAAATAACTCCAGTTTCCTCAATTGAAAACATGTGAATGGAGACCTGGGATAAATTGCTGATTTATCATTGAAACCAGGCTCATTTGTCAAATTCATCAGTGCAACAATTTGGCACCAGCACAACTAGACATTTTTTTTGATTGACCATATTATGGGCAGGGTATAATCTCTAGAAGTTTGTTGTCTTACGCACATCCTTACAAAAATAGGTGCTGAGCTAATAAAGAATAGTAGTAAAGAACAAGAAGGCCTGCACACTGTTAAAGATCTGTTTTGGATCAAAATGTTGTCAATAAAGAGGTGAATTGGGAGCTTTAACATTTTGTGACTCTTTAATAGTGTGCAGGCCTTCTTATTCTTTACCAGGATTCCATCTCTCCCTCCACTTCTTGGCATTGATCTGTGTCTTATTAATCATAAGCCTAATAATATATAGCTTCAATATGCAGCTCTCGTATATAACAAAATATTCCACATAGTTGGTATGCTGACTGAGGAATTATAATGGTTGAAGGAATTTAGGGTCAGGGTAAAAATAAACAATGAATTACATGAATGTTACTGCACTCCACCATTCCAGTCGTCCCAGTCGGTATTAGAACGCCTATACTGACTGAGGAATTATAATGGTTGAAGGCATTTAGGGTCAGGGTAAAAATAAACAATGAATTACATGAATGTTACTGCACTCCACCATTCCAGTCGTCCCAGTCGGTATTAGAACGCCTATACTGACTGAGGAATTATAATGGTTGAAGGCATTTAGGGTCAGGGTAACATGTGGTTACCCCCATTGACTTTCAAACGCAATTTTCTTGTTGACTGCTTGTTTAAGTCAACATGTCTAAAGATTCCTTTTAAACATTACCTACCCCAGAGCATTCATACTACTTCGGAAAATGTAATAGGGCTTCCTTCATGCCCCTTTTCATGATGGTGCTAGCAGCCATGTGGGTGAGCGTTAGCTACCAACCCAAACAAATTATCTAGCCAAGAGACCAACAACACAAACACATGGAATATACAACTACAAGTAGTTGGTGGAGATACAAATGGACTACACTAAACAAGTTATATGTCTTAGCTAATTCTGATTAAATGCTTTACACTACTTGTAGCCTACTGGATACTATAATAGCCTGAAGCCACATAGCTCTTGTCCCAGGCTCTATTTCACTACATTTATTAATATTTTTTAGACTTATTTAACAAGGTAAGTCAGTTATGAACAAATTATTATTTACAATGACAGCCTACACCAGAGAAACCCGGACGACGCTGGGTCAATTGTGTGCCACCCTATGGGACTTCCAAACACGACCGATTCGAACCAGGGTGTCTGTAGTGACGCATCTAGCACTGAGATGCAGTGCTTAGACCGCTGCGCCACTCGGACGCTTTGCGATGCATATGTCCTGATTTTTGATTAGGTTACATGTAAATTAAACAACAGTAATTTTCCGGCATGTTTTGTTATGTCTGTGTAACTAAAAATCGACGGCGAAATTGGGGCTTCTACAATGGGAGTGAATGGGAACGAATGTTAGTGTTCCCCAATTTGTGGGCGTGGTCGAGGGAATTCCTTATTATTAAGAGTATGCTCCACCTCTCCAGACAATTCCCAGCCACAGCCAGTGGCTACTAAAGGTAGCTCGTCATAGGACACTGAAAAATGGTAAGGATTATACTTTGTAAAGTTAATTGTAGAACAGTTAGCTACGGCATGTTTATAACTACACAAAGATACCTTAGCAAATATGTTTATCACTAAACCAAGAGACCATAGCCTGTCGCTTCCAATGGGAACAAATTAGGACAGAATAAGCAAGGAGGTGGGCAGAGCCAAGCATGAACTAGCGAGATCCTATTGGCGCGTTCTAGTATCATCTGCATATTTCCGTTTGGGAACGCCTCATGTGAAGTGCGCGTGTGCAATAACTCAATTCGCCTTTTTACTCCTAAACAACGAGATTTACAAAACTTAGTCCACTTCGTTCATAACATATTCTAGTTTTGGGAACAGAAAACTGTATTGAGATCAAATGTTTAATCGATGAGAAAATGTGCAGAATGTCGTCCAAAATCCATATCGTTACATCTTCTCCCATGCCGGCCAGTGGGCTTCCTCTCACTACTATATTTGGTAGTGAGTGGGAACGCCAAGCGGAGGCTTCACATTTATACATCCGGTTGAATGTCTGTCTCATTGTTCTAGCATGCTAGCTAAATATCGTCACACTGTGGTTAGTTGCCTAGCCAGGCAGGTAGCTAGCTAGTTATTTATTTTTGCCATTGAGTTTGACAAAATCTAACGCCTTGTGCTGAAACCCCGTTTATGTTTGTTGTAACCTATACATGCTCCCCTGTCTTCGGCTTATCTTCGTTTGCTTTGCCTGTTGCGATAGCTAGTTAACTAACCAGCCATGCTTCTGCCATGTTATTGTTTTTTTCACCTTTATTTAACCAGGTAGGCTAGTTGAGAACAAGTTCTCATTTACAACTGCGATCTGGCCAAGATAAAGCATAGCAGTGTGAACAGACAACAACACAGAGTTACACATGAAGTAAACAGTAAACAAGTCAATAACACAGTAGAAAAAAAGAAAAGAGTCAATATACATTGTGTGCAAAAGGCATGAGGAGGTAGGCAAATAATTACAATTTTGATCAGATGGTCATGTGCAGGTAGAGATACTGGTGTGCAAAAGAGCAGAAAAGTAAATAAATAAAAACAGTATGGGGATGAGGTAGGTAAATTGGGTGGGCTATTTACCGATGGACTATGTACAGCTGCAGCGATCGGTTAGCTGCTCAGATAGCAGATGTTTACAGTTGGTGAGGGAGATAAAAGTCTCCAAATTCGTTCCAATCACAGGCAGCATAGAACTGGAAGGAAAGGTGGCCAAATGGGGTGTTGGCTTTAGGGATGATCAGTGAGATACACCTGCTGGAGCGCGTGCTACGGGTGGGTGTTGCCATCGTGACCAGTGAACTGAGATAAGGCGGAGCTTTACCTAGCATGGACTTGTAGATGACCTGGAGCCAGTGGGTCTGGCGACTAATATATAGCGAGGGCCAGCCGACTAGAGCATACAGGTTGCAGTGGTGGGTGGTATAAGGTGCTTTAGTAACAAAACGGATGGCACTGTGATAAACTGCATCCAGTTTGCTGAGTAGAGTATTGGAAGCCATTTTGTAGATGACATCGCCGAAGTCGAGGATCGGTAGGATAGTCAGTTTTACTAGGGTAAGTTTGGCGGCGTGAGTGAAGGAGGCTTTGTTGCGGAATAGAAAGCCGACTCTAGATTTAATTTTAGATTGGAGATTTTTGATATGAGTCTGGAAGGAGAGTTTACAGTCTAGCCAGACATGAGGTACTTATAGATGTCCACATATTCTAGGTCGGAACCATCCAGGGTGGTGATGCTAGTCGGGCGTGCGGCTGCAGGCAGCGAACGGTTGAAAAGCATGCATTTGGTTTTACTAGCGTTTAAGAGCAGTTGGAGGCCACGGAAGGAGTGTTGTATGGCATTGAAGCTCGTTTGGAGGTTAGATAGCACAGTGTCCAAGGAAGGGCCAGAATTATGCAGAATTGTGTCGTCTGCATTGAGGTGGATCAGGGAATCGCCCGCAGCAAGAGCAACATCATTGATATATACAGAAAAAAGAGTCGGCCCGAGAATTGAACCCTGTGGCACCCCAATAGAGACTGCCAGAGGACCAGACAACATGCCCTCCAATTTGACACACTGAACTCTGTCTGCAAAGTAGTTGGTGAACTAGGCAAGGCAGTCATCCGAAAAACCGAGGCTACTGAGTCTGCCGATAAGAATATGGTGATTAACAGTCGAAAGCCTTGGCCAGGTCGATGAAGACGGCTGCACAGTACTGTCTTTTATCGATGGCGGTTATGATACCGTTTAGTACCTTGAGCGTGGCTGAGGTGCACCCGTGACTGGCTCGGAAACCAGATTGAACAGCGGAGAAGGTACGGTGGGATTCGAGATGGTCGGTGATCTGTTTGTTGACTTGGCTTTTGAAGACCTTAGATAGGCAGGGCAGGATGGATATAGGTCTGTAACAGTTAAGGTCCAGGGTGTCTCCCCCTTTGAAGAGGGGGATGACTGCGGCAGCTTTCCAATCCTTGGGGATCGCAGACGATATGAAAGAGAGGTTGAACAGGCTGGTAATAGGGGTTGCGACAATGGCGGCGGATAGTTTCAGAAATAGAGGGTCCAGATTGTCAAGCCCAGCTGATTTGTATGGGTCCAGGTTTTGCAGCTCTTTCAGAACATCTGCTATCTGGATTTGGGTAAAGGAGAAGCTGGGGACGGTGGTGACCGTGTTACCTAGCCTCAGTGCAGTGGGCAGCTGGGAGGAGGTGCTCTTGTTCTCCATGGACTTTACAGTGTCCCAGAAATGTTTGGAGTTAGAGCTACAGGATTCAAATTTCTGCTTGAAAAAGCTGGCCTTTGCTTTCCTGACTGACTGCGTGTTCCTGAATTCCCTGAACAGTTGCATATCGCGGGGACTATTCGATGCTATTGCAGTCCGCCACAGGATGTTTTTGTGCTGGTCGAGTGCAGTCAGGTCTGGAGTGAACCAAGGGCTATATCTGTTCTTAGTTCTGCATTTTTTGAACGGGGCATGCTTATCTAAGATGGTGAGGAAGTTACTTTTAAAGAATGACCAGGTATCCTCAACTGACGGGATGAGGTCAATATCCTTCAAGGATACCCGGGCCAGGTCGATTAGTCAGGCCTGCTCGCAGAAGCGTTTTAGGGAGCGTTTGACAGTGATGAGGGGTGGTCATTTGACTGCACACCCGTAGCGGATACAGGCAATGAGGCAGTGATCGCAGAGATCCTGGTTGAAGACAGTGGAGGTGTATTTGGAGGGCCAGTTGGTCAGGATAATGGCTATGAGGGTGCCCTTGTTTACAGATTTAGGGTTGTACCTGGTGGGTTCCTTGATGATTTGTGTGAGATTGAAGGCATCTAGCTTAGATTGTAGGACTGCCGGGGTGTTAAGTATATCCCAGTTCAGGTCACCTAACAGAACAAACTCTGAAGCTAGATGGGGGGCGATCAATTCACAAACAGTGTCCAGGGCACAGCTGGGAGCTGAGGGTGGTCGGTAGCAGGCGGCAACAGTGAGAGACTTATTTCTGGAGAGAGTCATTTTTAAAATTAGTAGTTCGAACTGTTTGGGTATGGACTTGGAAAGTATGTCATTACTTTGCAGGCTATCTCTGCAGTAGAGTGCAACTCCTCCCCCTTTGTCAGTTCTATCTTGACGGAAAATGTTATAGTTGGGTATGGAAATCTCCGAATTTTTGGTAGTCTTCCTAATCCAGGATTCAGACACGGCAAGGACATCAGGGTTGGCAGAGTGTGCTAAGGCAGTGAGTAAAACAAACTTAGGGAGGAGGCTTTTGATGTTGACATGCATGAAACCAAGGCTGTTTCGATCACAGAAATCAACAAATGAGGGTGCCTGGGTCATGCAGGGCCTGGGTTTACCTCCACATCTCCCACAGAACAGAGGAGGAGTAGTATGAGGGTGCGGCTAAAGGCTGTCAAAACTGGTCGCTTAGAGCGTTGGGGACAAAGAATAAAGGGAGCAGATTTCTGGGCATGGTAGAATATATTCAGGGCATAATGCACAGACAGGGGTATGGTGGGGTTCGGGTACAGCGGAGGTAAGCCCAGGCACTGGGTGATGATAAGAGAGGTTGTATCTCTGGACATGCTGTTTGTAATGGGTGAGATCACCGCATGCGTGGGAGGTGGGACAAAGGAGGTATCAGAGGTATGAAGAGTGGAGGTAGGGGTTCCATTGTAAACTAAAACAATGATAACTAACCTGAACAACAGTATACAAGGCATATTGACATTTGAGAGAGACATACAGCGAGGCATAAAGTAATCACAGGTGTTGATTGGGAGAGCAAGCTAAAAAACAGGTGAGACAACAACAGCTAATCAGCTAACACAACAACAGCAGGTAAAATGGCAATGACTAGGCAGAGAGGGTCGGATTAACTACACACAGAGCCTGAGTTCGCGGCTGGGGCCAGTCCAGCAGGCATCAGTTATGTAGCCAAGTGATCATAGTGTCCAGGGGGCAGCAGTAGATGGAACAGGGAACCCGCCACTACATTAGCAGGCGACAAGGTGTTTAAAGTTAGTAGCCCTCCGACGGAGGCCGGTTGAAGGCACAGCGGATGGCGTATTCGTCGGCAGACCAGTCGTGGTGGTTCGGCAGGGCACCGTGTCGACAGAGAATCCAACCAGATGGCGAAAGAGGTATTGTAGAATTTAGTTTGCTGGCCGGCAGATGCGCCTGGCTCACGGCTAACTGGTGCTAGCTTCGTGGCAGTGGCGTTAGCCACTATAGCCAATTGGTAGCAGCGGTGATCCGGTGCCAAGGTCCAGAGTTTACAGCAAGGATCCAGTGGAGTATCGGGCTCTAGCCGTGTATGAGTGGGGTTCGGGTGAACAGCTGAGTAGGCCGGGAGGTGGGCCTCAGGGATAGCTTCGGTATTGGGTTCCACGGTGAATTAGCTTGCTGCAAGCTAGTTGTGAAGATCAGAATTATGGCAGGAATCCGGCGTTCTTGTGGAGAGACAGTCCGATGCTAGTAGACTGGCGAGTATTATCCAGGCTAAGAACAGGGCTGGTATCTGTGCAGAAGGTAAAAGCTGCTAGCAGTGGCTAACAATGACTGAATAGCTAATTAGCTGGGTAGCTTGTGGAGGTTCTTGAATGTGTTCTAAAATTAAAAATAATAGCGATACCGTATCACATTGGGTGAGGCAGGTTACCGGAAAGTATAATCAAATTAAAAATCAAAAAGAGATTGAAAATAAAGTTTTAAATATATATTCAAAAAATACAAAAGTATATGAGACACGAACAAAACACGTCTTCACTGCTACGCCATCTTGGTACATCTTGTACATTGTTGATGTAAGCCAATCAGTCATAAGCTATAGGTGTGGATCCATCTTCTGCTTGAGAGTGGGCTAAACCAGGTTTTAACCCATAAGGTCACCGAGTCTTATTTTGTGTGCACACACTCATTCATAGTATGTACATGAACTGATATAATGCAAGTTCAAGCTGTAGGTGAATGATTTCTCTGTTTAGAATGACAAGCTGCCCTACCTAAATTTCTTCTGGGGGACATTTTTTTGTGAGTGGAGATCATTCACAAAATCAATATTCAGGAGCCACAACTGCAGTGACATGGTTATGAACATAAGCTCCATCATGGAAACTGCACATGGCTTAGAGCTTTTTAAGGGCTTGGCTATTCCTGTCTATTTGGTTGGTGAAGTAGCTACACGTTGATGGCAGTGCAGGGAGCTGTTGTATCCCATTCACACCATATGGTAGTTTTAGTTGCTGTCGGTCAAGCTTGTTAGTGATAATTATAGCAAGAAAACCATCTCAACTGTAGGCTTGGCCTATTTGCTGTTTTCCCCACCTAAACAATATATATTTGCAGTGGTGGAGTTAGGCTGATGGCTAACTCTAACCTCTGTTGTCAAAACAATCTGCTACTGAGATGTAGGGTCTGCTCAGCACAACTTAGCACACTTGGTATGGCAACTTCTCGGCCTCTGACCGCAAGGCACTACAGAGGGTAGTGCGTATGTCCCAGCACATCACCAGTGCCAAGCTTCCTGCCATCCAGGACTTCTATACCAGGCGGTGTCAGAGGGAGGCTCTAAAAATTGTGAGACTCCAGCCACCCTAGTCATACACTGTTCTCGCTGCTACTGCACAGCACCGGAGCGCCAAGTCTAGGTCCAAGAGGCTTCTAAACAGCTTCTACCCCCAAGCCATAAGACTCTTGAACAGCTAGTCAAATGGCTACCCAGACTATCTGCACTGCGCCCCCCCCCCTTTACGCTGCTGCAACCATCTGTTATTACCTATGCATAGTCACTTTAATAACTCTACCTACATGTACATATTACCTTGACTACCCAGTGCCCCTGCACATTGACTCTGTACCGGTACCCCCTTTATAAAGCCCTGCTATTGTTATTTACTGCTGCTCTTTAATGATTTGTTATTCTTATCGCTTACTTTAAAAAATATATGTTTTTTCTTAAAACGGCGTTGTTGGTTAAGGGCTTGTAAGTAAGCATTTCACTGTAAGGTCTACACCTATTGTTTTGGGCGCATGTGACAAATAAAATTCGATTTGATTTAGAAAAATGTGTCAAATGCATTGAGCTTGAGAAGCACCTCCCTGTTCCCTTCCACTATAATGTGTGTGTGAAGTTGACCACACCATGAGTCATGTGTTGTCCAGTCTATATGGGGTTGAAAATGTTAATGTGAACTGTTCGCTTCAAGCTGCTCTCTTTAGCCTAGTCCCTATCCTGGTTCCTGACCACACAGTGCCTTCTGGCTCTTAGCTCACAGCAGTTTCGGCAGCATCACGCTGAAATATTGATGCTCTCATGGCTGTCTGCTTTCTGCTGTGTAGAAATGGGTCTTGTTACCTACTGTTCACTCTTGCTAGGCAATTTCATGGTAACAGAATTATGTTGAGACTCAGGTTTTTCACTTTAAAATCTATACCAAACAGACATTGATTTCAATGTTTAACAAACTATGCGCAATGGCTACTTTTAACAATTTCCTCAGAAAATGTAACAAAAACACATTTCCAGGAAGAACTGTGCAGATACAAAGTTTGGTAACAGAATAGAATAGAATTTGGGGAGATTTGACTGTAATTCGATTACCAAACTTTGCATCTGCCGTTTTCCAGTAAATGTTTGTAATTTTTATTTACTGTGTATATTGTTCAAAGTAGTCATAGTGCATAGCGTTGTATGGTTTGTAGAAATACTGTATCATTAGCTTTTTAAAACAATTCAATGTTTTCTTTTATCATATTTTGGACCAGGATGAGGCTGTCTCTCCACTAGCCTCGGGGGGCGCATTAGCTTTTCAAAATGCAGACCATAAAAAAAAAGGTTTATATTGAAAGTCAACAGTGATGTTTTACTTCAATAGAGTGATAAACTATAGTTGTACACCCTTTTTCTTCACATAAAGTACTTTAGTGCAACACAATAGTCAATTTTTTTTCATCCGATGACAACAGAAGCTATTTTGCTAGCACCCACAAGTAAATTAGCTTAAAAAAGCAATATTTTTTGTTGTTGTGCAAAAACGATGCATGGACATCATCTTTGGGAGGGGAGATTCACTGGATTCCTCATGTCTAACTCATTGTTGGAAAAAAGTTTGATCCAAATCAGATGTTGGGCTCCTGAGTGGCGCAGCGGTCTAAGGCACTGCATCTCAGTGATAGAGGCGTCACTACAGACCTGGTTTGATTCCAGGCTGTATCACAACCGGCTGTGATTGGGAGTCCCATAGGGCGGCGCACAATTGGCCCAGCATTGTCTGGGTTAGGGTGTAGCCGGGGTAGTCTGTCAATGTAAACAAGAATTTGTTCTTAACTGACTTGCATAGTTAAATAAAAGGTACTATATTTATTGACTATTATATGTATCCTACAAATTATAATTGGCAATTTGGGTGCAATCAATTGGATTCATTTCTCAGTGCTTTTTGAAGTGGAATGACACCGTAGCAAAAATGAACACGACGCAGACAACTCTTTTGGTTCCTGCTGTAAGTAAAATATTGTGTGCTACAGCTTGGAAAAAATATAAATAAATGTGACTCTGGATGACAAGTATTTAGCGCAATGTCCCAGTTGGTCTCAAACAACCCAAACATGATGCAATTTTTCCTTGCCAGCAGCCTGCCAGCTCTGCTGAGTTTCCTCCATACAGGCAGCGAGATGAGTCAGCGGAGAGCGCGCCGCGGGATCCACATGGACCAGTCGGAGCTGCTCCGCAACAAGGGCTGTGGTTACTATGGCAACGCAGCCTGGCAGGGCCTGTGCTCCAAGTGCTGGCGGGAAGAGTGCCAGCAAGCCCGACAGAAGCAGATCCAGGAAGACTGGGCCCTGGCTGAGAAGTTAGTAGGCCCACCTGTGAAAGGTTATAATCAATTGCAATGTGTCGTCAGTGCTGTGGTGCATTCTTTTTCTCCAAGGTTCAGGCTGAAACGTATGCCCTTCCTCAGTGGCATGGTAGATACTTTTTTTACACCACAGTTTCATGTGGGATGCCTCACTATGTTAGGGAATGCCAACTTTCAGCCCCAGGTCACTGGCCAGCAGAATCAAGCTGGTTTTTCTTATCCACATCCTATTCTAGCTTGAGACATTTAGTAGAGGATTCATACATGATAATCAAACGTTTTTGGGCATTAATGAAATGTCAATTTTTACTAGCTTTGTCCAACACTTAACTTCCCTCCATACATTGTAATTAAAACAGGACACCAGCGGTTTGTTGAATAATAGCCTCAAGTAAAACAGTCTTATCACCAGTTGTTCCCCCTGGTTTACCTCAGGCTGCAGAAGGAGGAGGAGGCTGCCTATGCCAGTATCCTGGGGGCCCAGTCTCAGCCACAGGCTCAACCCCAGGCCTCTCTTGCCCCCTTCTCCAAGTTCGAGGAAAGGAAGACCAATGAGAAGACGTGCAAGGTGACCACCGTGAAGAAGTTCTTCAGTCCCTCATCATGGACAGCCCCCAAGAAAGGTGACTGACTGACTCTGAAAACTCATAAAGACCGCTTTGCATTCCCTCTTATACGTTAAAGCCGGAGTTATCTCAATGGCATTTCTCCAGTGCAGTTTTTGACACACACTTTCCACCCCGGTGTATCAGCCTAGTAATTGTCTCATCAGCTCACTTCCTTGGCAGTGATCTCGGAGGCTCTAAAGCAGGGCATGACCAGCTCACAGGGTGATTGATCTACAAGGTATTCTGTTCCCTCCAAGCCCATTACAGCCTATTATACCTAGGTCTATTTAGTGACACCCTAACTGTAAGGTAAGCTCCTATACAATGGCCCCAAGGCTATTGAGAACAATGTGCAAACTTCAAATTATTTTTGCGGAGTTAGATCGTCTTTCTTTAGAAAGAAAATAAAAAGGTACCCCCTCTCACTTTGCGTAATCTCACTGTGGGGATCATGGTTGACCGTCATTGAAGCGTAACTTGTCCATATTGTGACTTTGTCTCATCACTCATTTCACTTTTGCTTTGGAGTCACAGCTGCTGCGCAACAATCTCTAGTGATATGTTTGGCTAACAACTGTTCTCTTTGATACCCCCTCTCATGATAATGCAATTGTTTCCCAAACCAAACAACCCCCCTCCTATCTCTCTCTGAACCACTCATTCTGCACTTATGTGTCAATGCCATTGTTTGTTGATCAATGAAGTCATTCATTTGTCATCCAATATTCTCCCTACCCACACCCATTCCACCTTCGCCCACGTCTCTCAAATCTACCCATTCTCTCTTGTATGCCCCCCATTTCCCGTGCCCTGTGGCCCCAATCGGCCCTGCCATCTCACTCTCAGCCCCCAGTGAGGGAGAGAAGGTGACCAGCCTCACCCTCATTTGTTGACTTCTGTGATCGAAAAAGCCTTGAAAAAGCCTTGGTTTCATGCAATGTCAACATCAGAAGCCTCCTCCCTAAGTTTGTTTTACTCACCGCTTTAGCACACTCTGCTAACCCTGATGTCCTTGCCGTGTCTGAGTCCTGGCTCAGGAAGGCCACCAAAAATTCTGAGATTTCCATACCCAACTATAACATCTTCCGTCAAGATAGAACTGCCAAAGGGGGAGGAGTTGCAGTCTACTGCAGAGATAGCCTGCAAAGTAATGTCATAATTTCCAGGTCCATACCCAAACAGTTCGAACTATTAATTTTGAAAATTACTCTCTCCAGAAATAAATCTCTCACTGTTGCCGCCTGCTACCGACCCCCCTCGGCTCCCAGCTGTGCCCTGGACACCATTTGTGAATTGATCGCCCTAAACTGGGATATGCTTAACACCCGGGCAGTCCTACAATCTAAGCTAGATGCCCTCAATCTCACACAAATCATCAAGGAACCCACCAGGTACAACCCTAACTCTGTAAACAAGGGCACCCTCATAGACGTCATCCTGACCAACTGGCCCTCCAAATACACCTCCGCTGTCTTCAACCAGGATCTCAGCGATCACTGCCTCATTGCCTGTATCCGCTACGGAGCCGCAGTCAAACGACCACCCCTCATCACTGTCAAATGCTCCCTAAAACACTTCTGTGAGCAGGCCTTCCTAATCGACCTGGCCCGGGTATCCTGGAAGGACATTGACCTCATCCCGTCAGTTGAGGATGCCTGGTCATTCTTTAAAAGTAACTTCCTCACCATTTTAGATAAGCATGCTCCGTTCAAAAATGCAGAACCAAGAACAGATACAGCCCTTGGTTCACTACAGACCTGACTGCCCTCGACCAGCACAAAAACATCCTGTGGCGGACTGCAATAGCATCAAATAGTCCCCGCGATATGCAACTGTTCAGGGAAGTCAGGAACCAATACACGCAGTCAGTCAGGAAAGCTAAGGCCAGCTTCTTCAGGCAGAAGTTTGCATCCTGTAGCTCCAACTCCAAAAAGTTCTGGGACACTGTGAAGTCCATGGAGAACAAGAGCACCTCCTCCCAGCTGCCCACTGCACTGAGGCTAGGTAACACGGTCACCACCGATAAATCCATGATTATCGAAAACTTCAACAAGCATTTCTCAACGGCTGGCCACGCCTTCCGCCTGGCTACTCCAACCTCAGCCAACAGCTCCGCCCCCACCGCAGCTTCTCGCCCAAACCCTTCCAGGTTCTCCTTTACCCAAATCCAGATAGCAGATGTTCTGAAAGAGCTGCAAAACCTGGACCCGTACAAATCAGCTGGGCTTGACAATCTGGACCCTCTATTTCTGAAACTATCCGCCGCCATTGTCGCAACCCCTATTACCAGCCTGTTCAACCTCTCTTTCATATCGTCTGAGATCCCCAAGGATTGGAAAGCTGCCGCAGTCATCCCCCTCTTCAAAGGGGGAGACACCCTGGACCCAAACTGTTACAGACCTATATCCATCCTGCCCTGCCTATCTAAGGTCTTCGAAAGCCAAGTCAACAAACAGGTCACTGACCATCTCGAATCCCACCGTACCTTCTCCGCTGTGCAATCTGGTTTCCGAGCCGGTCACGGGTGCACCTCAGCCACACTCAAGGTACTAAATGATATCATAACCGCCATCGATAAAAGACAGTACTGTGCAGCCGTCTTCATCGACCTTGCCAAGGCTTTCGACTCTGTCAATCACCATATTCTTATCGGCAGACTCAGTAGCCTCGGTTTTTCGGATGACTGCCTTGCCTGGTTCACCAATTACTTTGCAGACAGAGTTCAGTGTGTCAAATCGGAGGGCATGCTGCCACAGGGTTCAATTCTCGGGCCGACTCTTTTCTCTGTATATATCAATGATGTTGCTCTTGCTGCGGGCGATTCCCTGATCCACCTCTACGCAGACGACACCATTCTATATACTTCTGGCCCGTCCTTGGACACTGTGCTATCTAACCTCCAAACGAGCTTCAATGCCATACAACACTCCTTCCGTGGCCTCCAACTGCTCTTAAACACTAGTAAAACCAAATGCATGCTTTTCAACCGATCGCTGTCTGCACCCGCATGCCCGATGAGCATCACCACCCTGGATGGTTCCGACCTTGAATATGTGGACACCTATAAGTACCTAGGTGTCTGGCTAGACTGTAAACTCTCCTTCCAGATTCATATCAAACATTTCAATCGAAAATCAAATCAAGAGTCGGCTTTCTATTCCGCAACAAAGCCTCCTTCACTCACGCCGTCAAACTTACCCTAGTAAAACTGACTATCCTACCGATCCTCGACTTCGGCGATGTCATCTACAAAATTGCCTCCAACACTCTACTCAGCAAACTGGATGCAGTTTATCACAGTGCCATCCGTTTTGTCACTAAAGCACCTTATACCACCCACCACTGCAACTTGTATGCTCTAGTCGGCTGCCCCTCGCTACATATTCGTCGCCAGACCCACTGGCTCCAGGTCATCTACAAGTCCATGCTAGGTAAAGCTCCGCCTTATCTCAGTTCACTGGTCACGATGGCAACACCCATCCGTAGCACGCGCTCCAGCAATTGTATCTCACTGATCATCCCTAAAGCCAACACCTCATTTGGCCGCCTTTCGTTCCAGTACTCTGCTGCCTGTGACTGGAACGAATTGCAAAAATACCTGAAGTTGGAGACTTTTATCTCCCTCACCAACTTCAAACATGTGCTATCTGAGCAGCTAACCGATCGCTGCAGCTGTACATAGTCTATTGGTAAATAGCCCACCCATTTTCACCTACCTCATCCCCACACTGTTTTTATTTATTTACTTTTCTGCTCTTTTGCACACCAGTATCTCTACCTGTACATGACCATCTGATCATTTATCACTCCAGTGCTAATCTGCAAAATTGCAATTATTCGCCTACCTCCTCATGCCTTTTGCACACAATGTATATAGACTCCCCTTTTTTGTACTGTGTTATTGACTTGTTAATTGTTTACTCCATGTGTAACTCTGTGTTGTCTGTTCACACTGCTAAGCTTTATCTTGGCCAGGTCGCAGTTGCAAATGAGAACTTGTTCTCAACTAGCCTACCTGGTTAAATAAAGGTGAAATAAAAAAAATAAAAAAAGAGACTGGAGAGGAATGTTTACTCCTCCTTGGGAAATGGACTTCCCCACAGAAGGTACAGTAATTTCTTCTACCATTGAAGAGTAGATTTGCAGTGGTAGTGCCCCCATTTTAATCCCTGTAGTTTTAAGACCAACTAGGAACTCATTAGGTCTTTACACATGGTGGCATTAAGATGTTCCAGTAGACTCACCATAGTGGCACCCGCTCAGTCTAATTGGCTGAGAGACTTGTCCATCAAATTGACTTCCCTGCTCTGGTTGCTTTTTAAAAATGTGTTAGATGTGAATTGTGTATTTAACAAAAGTCCCTTTTTCATGTTGCTCATAATGTTCATTATCTCACTGTGTCCTCCTCTTGCATATGGTCATTATACTGGCAGCACTGGTGGCCAGACTCAGAGGTGGGTGTCTGTCATTCTCTCTCTAGTTGTAGAAACACTTCTACAGAATAGAGAGAACTGTCCCTTTTATAGTCCACTGAAACTCTCAACAATATGTTCTTGCAATCATCAGCAAAAGTGGGTGTAAAGAATCTGGTTATTTGTACTTGTGACGGAATTCTATTGATTGCATATTTGGGTCTGACATTGCCTCAGCTCTTATGTAAAGATGCACAGGTTAGACCGGTCAGCGTCTTGGTTTTAAACCCTTCTGACCTGTTTACCTTCTTTACTTGAGGCTGTCAGTTCAGGGCTTCAGACCAAAAAAAATCCTGGGTGGCACTAACTTTGTTTTGTGGCACCCCCATAAAAACATTCTGCAGTGTCACACAATAGAATACATTTGAGTCTTATGAAGTCGTTCTAAAGTCAATCACAATGCTTTATTAAGACATGTAATAGACTACTGAGAGAGTATTGTGATATTATGCAACCTAATCCAGTGACTGTCATGGATTTTGGGTTGACAATTATGATATTTTAGTTATTTTGCTGTCAATTTTCTATTTTTTTGTTCAATAGAGAGAAAAAAATGCATCTTCTTTCTGTTGGCTAATATTATACAGTATATAGGCCTAATTCAACTAGTGCTAATTCACCACCAGAAGTGGAAACTCAAAACACTAGATTTAACTATAAATAAACTCAGCAAAAAAGAAACGTCCTCTCACTGTCAACTGCGTTTATTTTCAGCAAACTTGACATGTGTAAATATTTGTATGAACATGACAAGATTCAACAGACAAACTGAACAGGTTCCACAGACATGTGACTAACAGAAATGGAATAATGTATCCCTGAACAAAGGGGGATCAAAAGTAACAGTCAGTATCTGGTGTGGCCACCAGCTGCATTAAGTACTGCAGTGCATTTCCTCCTCATGGACTGCACCAGATTTTCCAGTTCTTGCTGTGAGATGTTACCCCACTCTTCCACCAAGGCACCTGCAAGTTCCCGGACATTCCTGGGGGGAATGGCCCTAGCCCTCACCCTCCGATCAAACAGGTCCCAGACGTGCTCAATGGGATTGAGATCCGGGCTTTTCGCTGGCCATGGCAGAACATTGACATTCCTGTCTTGCAGGAAATCACGCCCAGAACGAGCAGTGTTGCATTGTCATGCTGGAGGATCATGTCAGGGTGAGCCTGCAGGAAGGGTACCACATGACGGAGGAGGATGTCTTCCCTGTAACGCACACCGTTGAGATTGCCTGCAATGAAAACAAGCTCAGTCCGATGATGCTGTGACACACCGCCCCAGACCATGACGGACCCTACACCTCCAAATCGATCCTGCTCCAGAGTACAGGCCTCGGTGTAACTGTCATTCCCTCGACGATAAACGCGAATCTGACCATCACCCCTGGTGAGACAAACCCGTGACTCGTCAGTGAAGTCCTGTCTGGTCCAGCAACGGTGGGTTTGTGCCCGTAGGTGACATTGTTGCTGGTGATGTCAAGCCCTCAGTCCAGCCTCTCTAAGCCAATTGCGGACAGGCTCTGAGCACTGACGGAGGGATATTACATTCCTGGTGTAACTCAGGCAGTTGTTGTTGCCATCCTGCACCTGTCCCGCAGGTGTGATGTTCGGATGTACCGATCCTGTGCAGGTGTTGTTACACGTGGTCTGCCAATGAGGACGATCAGCTGTCCGTCCTGTCGCCCTGTGGCGTCTCGCAGTACGGACATTGCAATTTATTGCCCTGGCCACATTGCAGTCCTCATGCCTCCTTGCAGCATGCCTAAGGCACGTTCACGCAGATGAGCAGGACCCTGGGCATCTTTCTTTTGGTGTTATTCAGTCAGTAGAAAGGCCTCTTTAGTGTCCTAAGTTTTCATAACTGTGACCTTAATTGCCTACCGTCTGTAAGCTGTTAGTGTCTTAACGACTGTTCCACCGGTGCATGATCAAATTTATTTATAAAGCCCTTCTTACATCAGCTGAATTCTCAGTGCTGTACAGAAACCCAGTCTAAAACACCAAACAGCAAGCAATGCATGTGTAGAAGCACGGTGACTGGGAAAAACTCCCTAGAAAGGCCAGGACCTAGGAAGAAACCTAGAGAGGAACCAGGCTATGATGGGTGGCCAGTCCTCTTCTGGCTGTGCTGAGTGGAGATTATACCAGAACATGGCCAAGATGTTCAAATGTTCATAGATTACCAGCAGGGTCAAATAATAATAATCACAGTCATTGTCAAGGGTGCAACAGGTCAGCACCTCAGGAGTAAATGTAAGTTGGCTTTTCATAGCCGATCATTCAGAGTATCTCTACCGCTCCTGCTGTCTATAGAGAGTTGAAAACAGCAGGTCTGGGACAGGTAGCACGTCTGGTGAACAGGTCAGGGTTCCTTAGCTGCAGGCAGAACTGTTGAAACTGGAGCAGCAGCACAGCCAGGTGGACTGGGGACAGCAAGGAGTCATTAGGCCAGGTAGTCCTGAGGCATGGTCCTAGGGCTCAGGTCCTCCGAGAGAAAGAAAGAATTAGAGAGCATACTTAAATTCACACAGGTCACCGGTTAAGACAGGAGAAATACTACAGATATAACAGACTGACCCTAGCCCCCCGGCACAAACTAATGCAGCATAAATACTGGAAGCTGTGACAGGAGGAGTCTGGAGACACTGTGGTCCCGTCCAACGATACCCCCAGACATGGCCAAACAGGCAGGATATAACCCCACCCACTTTGCCAAAGCACAGCCCCCACACCACTGGAGGGATATCTTCAACCACCAACTTACCATCCTGAGACCAGGCCGAGTATAGCCCACAAAGATCTCCGCCACGACACAACCCAAGGGGGGGGCACTTTTTTGCTGAGTTTATAACACCAACAGCTAGTAGCCATGTACACTGAACAAAAATATAAAAGCAACATGTAAAGTGTTGGTCCAATATTTCATGAGCTGAAATAAAAGATTCCAACGATGTTCCATACGCACAAATAACTTATTTCTCTCATCTTGTGCACTAATTTGTTTACATCCCTGTTGGTGAGCCTTTCTCCTTTGCCAAGATAATCCATCCACCTGACAGGTGTGGCATATCAAGAAGCTGATTAAATAGCATGATCATTACACAGGCTCACCTTGTGCTGGCAACAATAAAAGGACACTCTAAAATGTGCAGTTGTATCACACTAAAAAAACAATGCCACAGATGTCTTAAGTTGAGGGAGTGTGCAATTGGCATGCTGACTGCAGGAATGTCCACCAGAGCTGTTGCCAGAGAATTTAATGTTCATTTCTCTACCAAAAGCCACCTCCAATGTTGTTTTAGAGAATTTGGCAGTACGTCCAACCGGCCTCACAACCGCAGACCACATGTATTGCGCCGTGTGGGCGAGCGGTTTGCTGATGTCAACATTGTGAACAGAGTGCCCCCATGGTGTCGGTGGGATTATGGTATTGGCAGGCATAAGCTACGGACCACGAACACAATTGCATTTTATCTATGGCAATTTGAATGCACAAAAATACCATGACGAGATCCTGAGGCCTATTTATTATTTTATCAAGGTACTGTATCTCTGACCAACAGATGCATATCTGTATTTCCAGTCATGTGAAATCTATAGATTGGGGCCTATTGAATTTATTTAAATTGACTGATTTTCTCCAATAAGTGAGTTAAATCAATGAAATTGTTGCATTCATATTTTTGTTCAGTATTTTAATCTAACAATTAAACGTAATGTCCTCAGAAATGCAATGACGCCCAGTGCAGTCGCGAGGCCGACACGCAATATCGCACACGCTACGTAATTCAAAGCCATGTCCGATATCTTGATTGTGCTTTTGAGCTCAATAATGAGAATTGAGATATAAAAGATATATACTTACAGAAAGCAGAGACCCTCCTCTCTTTAAATATGGACAACTAGTTGCTTCCAAAGTGTTTTTTTCTTTTTTCTTCCACCCTTCAATTGCATTTTAAAATTTTATACAATCATGACGGGGAGAGCGATTGTGAAAGGCTCATTACAGCAGCCGGCCCCAGCGAAACAAGCAGGCACAGCAGCTGGTCAGACACTTCTATTCAAGGAATCATAAGGATAACGCACTTCACAAATTCATGGTTTTATCCGCCCAAAAAATACTACAAAAAAAATATAATTTATCTGCCCACTTTTAATTGAAGTGACCAGGGGCAGGGCGGCAGGATAGCCTAGTGGTTAGAGCGTTGGACTAGTAACCGGAAGGTTGTGAGTTCAAACCCCCGAGCTGACAAGGTACAAATCTGTCATTCTGCCCCTGAACAGGCAGTTAACCCACTGTTCCCAGGCCGTCATTGAAAATAAGAATTTGTTCTTAACTGACTTGCCTGGTTAAATAAAGCTAAAATTAAAATTAAATTAAATAATGTGCAGCTTGCACTAGTGAGACCAATTAAAAAGTTAACTGGGACAGCCAAATACAGAAGCCAAGCCGAGAAGTCCACAAGCAGAGCAGTGCCTTCATCGAGATCATGGCCAACAAAAAGGTCCGTTGAACGAGCATTCAATAGTTTTCAATGATTTTCCATGCGCAGGATAAACAACACAGTACCAGTCAAAAGTTTGGACACACCTACTCATTCAAGGGTTTTTCTTTATTTTTACTATTTTCTATATTGTAGAATAATAGTGAAGACATCAAAACTATGAAATAACACATATGGAATCATGTGCTGAGCGCTTGTTGACTGCTCTTCCTTCATTCTGCGGTCTAACTCATCCAAAACATCTCAATTGGGATAAGGTCGGGTGATTGTGGAGGCCAGGTCATCTGATGCAACACTCCATCACTCTCCTTCTTGGTCAAATAGCCCTTACACTGCCTGGAGGTGTGTTGGGCCATTGTCCTGTTGAAAAACTAAGCACAAACCAGATGGGATGGCATATTGCTGTGGTAGCCATGATGGTTAAGTGTGCCTTGAATTCTAAATAAATCACAGACTGTGTCAGCAGCAAAGCACTCCCACACCATCACACCTCCTCCTCCATGCTTCACAGTGGGAAGCACACATGTGGAGATCATCCATTCACCTAGTCTGCCTCTCACAAAGACACAGCAGTTGGAATCAAAAATCTCAAATTTGGACTCATCAGACCAAAGGACAGATTTCCACCGGCCTAATATCCATTGATTGTGTTTCTTGGCCCAAGTAATTCTCTTCTTTTTATTGGTGTCCTTTTACTAGTGAATATTATTTTGTTTCAGCAATTTGACCATAAAGGCCTGATTACACGCAGTCTCCTCTGAACAGTTGCTGTTGAGATATGTACTCTGAAGCATTTATTTGTGCTGCAATTTCTGAGGCTGGTAACTCTAATGAACTTATCCTCTGCAGCAGAGCTAACTCCTGGTCTTCCTTACCTGTAGTGGTCCTCATGAGAGCCAGTTTCATCATGGTGTTTGATGGTTTTTGCAACTGCACTTGAAGAAACATTCAAAGTTCTTGATATTTTCCAGATTGACTGACCTTCATGTCTTAAAGTAATAATGGACTGTCATTTCTCTTTGCTTATTTGAGCTGTTCTTGCCATAATATGTACTTGGGCTTTTGCCAAATAGGGCTATCTTCTGTATACCACCCCTACCTTGTCACAACACAACTGATTGGCTCAAACGCATTAAGAAGGAAAGAAATTCCACAAATTAACTTTTTAACAAGGCACACCTGTCAATTGAAATTCATTCCAGGTGACTACCTCATGAAGCTGGTTGAGAGAATGCCAAGAGTGTGCAAGGCAAAGGGTGGCTACTTTGAAGAATCTCAAATATGAAACATTATTTTGGTTACTACATGATTCCATGTGTTATTTCATAGTTTGGATGTCTTCACTATTATTCTACAATGTAGAAAATGGTAAAAAAGTGGAATGGGTAGGTGTGTCAACTTTTGACTGGTACTGTATAATCTGAAAGGATAGAAATACCTGCACAATTTATGCTTGTGTGTAACATTCTCTCAGGACTTAGGTGCTGATGAGATGTTTGTGTGTCCAAGACTTCTACCAGAACATGTCCGACCCCCTCATGACCAATTTTAAAGGTTGGTTCAAACATGACTCAATCTGCCATAAAGGAATCAGTGTACGTAACAAAATGCATCACAAAAATATAAATACAATGCATTTACAAGATTCACAAAAAATTGTGTCCCAATGTGTGGTTTCAAAATAACGGAGTATAGTGCATTCTACTGCACAATAGTGTTCTGTTGGTCCTTTTGAAGGCTTAAGCATGAAATACACAGAATCTCACTGCCGATAGACTGCTGATAAGTACTTATCGCAGTGGGAGGCCATTCCTTCTCTTGCTAGAACAAAAACGGTAGCTGCTGCATGCTGACCCGGCGACGAACCTACCAATTCTACTTGTAAAATCTCAATGTTTGACAGTAGCGAACAACTTCACTTTGAACCAATTGGAGAGCATGAACCCCCACGTGGGGGAGCCAACAAAAAAAGTAGGGTATTTTCTCCGTACATCCACGGATAAGCAAGTCAAACTTCATATGCAATGTATGGGATGGTAGCTTGCTAAATGCACAGACGCAATGCACACAACACTAAATACTTCCTCCAAGCTGTAACTCCACCACTGTAGCTAGTATTGTTTATAATACCATTTCCATGAAATGGCTGCCTGTGTTAGCTGCCAAGTTAGGGCAGTGTCCTTACCTAGCTTTGTTATGCTAGCTAGTGAATATTCTAACGTTAGCTAGCTAGAACAACATTTTGCTATGGGCTGCACTGGCAGTATGTGATTATGGAAAGTGAATTAAATTGTTTCTACGTCTTCTTGCTAGGTAGTTATCTCGCTGTGGTCATCTGGCTAGGGCTTTCTACAAAAAAAGCAACATTAGCACGGATAGCTTGGAATGTAGACCGTAAGCAATACGCATGGATATAAGCATTGCCAAGCAACGCTACTGCCACCTTCTAGTTTGGAGTATTTTAACGAGGCTGAGTGGCTGACGACTTCAAAGATATTTGCTGAGTGAAAACACGAGATTGACTGCCAATACTCTTAGGTGGTGGGCCAAAGCTTTAAAATGT
This sequence comes from Oncorhynchus masou masou, assembly GCF_036934945.1. NCBI lineage: Eukaryota > Metazoa > Chordata > Actinopteri > Salmoniformes > Salmonidae > Oncorhynchus > Oncorhynchus masou. The sequence goes on from NC_088223.1 coordinate 70,511,832, forward strand.
TTAGTTGATCAATTCCCGTTGAGGGAGGAGCAGATTTTTGGGGGGGATATGATGGTAAAACATTCTTATGATGACAATTTGTTGGCACTTTGAATTCTTGCACATTTTCTCATAAAAAGGTATATTTCGAAACTCGGCCGCTCAGGCAAATTTGTCAAACTACTAAACTTGGAACCAATCAGAACTCCCGTACATACCCCTGGTGATGAAGGTAGCCAATGGCCTGCTTCTATCTATGATGAAAACGTGAGCTGTTATCTGATGAAGAGGAACAGATATAGCTAGCTCCCAGACTGAAATAAGATCTAAATCTTTCGAGTGCACTGAAGAAGTAATTCTGTTTACCATTTAGGCAATTTATTGAAAGCTAGCCAATGTTAGACTAACCAAGCCAGCTACTGTAAATGTCATTTTTTGTTTCATTAGCTATATCTCTGAGTTCAATTGTTGAATGATGTTTTGGCCTGATTATGTCTAATTTAAAATGTCTCTCTGCAGGCTTAATGAAACATTCAATCCTATACTTTGCAAAGAAACCCAAATAAAATAATGTAGATAGAAGTGTGTCGTATGCTAGAATAGAGGTTTAAAAACGACAGCTGCAGATATATATTAGCCAAAACATATGGCATAGCTTACACATACAGTATAGCATTCATTCCAATACAATGTGCTAAGCAATAAGATAACCAGCATTTGCTTTCTAAACCAGATGAAAACATGCCTCCCAATTCCGTGGGAGTGTTTGATGCATTGGAATATAAGGTTTGGAGAATGATAGAGCCTGTAGGATTATAGAAATATCAGTTGGGAAATTAAGGTTGAGTTTCAAATACTAAATGTTCAGTGACTGTGAGTATATTTGTGGTTTTAAATGATTAAAACCTTCCTACTAACCTGAAAGTAAACAGTGCCAAAATCTTGAAAATCCATTAATTATTCTATCTATGACTGAGTGTGAGACATCTTTTCCATTTTGTACGATTCAACGTTCTTAACCGTAGACTCCCTGCCGCCCTGACAAGACTGTGTAAGACAAAAACCCACAAAGAAAAGACAACAGGCAAATGCGGTCTAAATAGTGACGGCAGGGCTAATTCAAACTGTAGGACTTGGTGAATAGGCCATGGGAGATAAAAGTGAGAGACAATGATGAATAAAGATGCTCAAACAAGAATGTGTATCTGTAATAGTGTTCTTCAACTCTAAAATGCACTAGACTGTGTAAGACAAAATCCAGAAAAGACAACAGACAAATGCATATGTGGTCTCAATGTCTAAGTAGTGACTGCAGTAGGACAGTTCTCCTCACAGGTGAGTGAATCAGCCCATGCTTGGTAAATAGCACTTGGTTGATATCTGGGAGCAGGTCACAGGAGATCTGAATTGATCACGAGAGACCAGAATTAATCAAAATGAATCATCACAGCAAAGGACTGTAGTTTGTGAGCTAGGAAATGAACATCCTGACAGTCTGAGGCACGGTGCTCTGCAATCATCCTACTCCAACTATTGACATGGATAATGTAGCATTTCTTATTTGTCAGTATGACATTATTGGGTCCTGCCTTGATGACTGTATTAGTTATACACTACTTGTTCTATAGATTTTTCTAGTCTTAAATTATTACTTGGAATAAATTGAAAACCAAAATGCTCCTTGTCCTGGAATGACATGCTAGCTAGCGATAATGCCATCTGCTCCTGCTAGCAACTAATCTTCTTGTTGTAAATAGCTAGCTACAGTACTAAGGTTGCTGTCGGGAGTCATTTTACAGCTTGCATTGATGGTATCACATTTCTATAACTAAATAGTTTAATACATTTAAAAAAACCTTTACCTGAGCAGTTTGTCAGAACTGTGTCTGCTACCTGAGACACAGATAACGCGATTGGCAGACGTGATCAACAGCGATAGTACACAATTTTTGATTCGTTTACAGTTTTGTACTCAGCGGCATTTGCCTGTCCAGCTAGTGAACATAAACGTAAGTATTTATAAAAAATGTGCAAGAACTGGCATTGCCAAAAAACAGAAATGTGTTTAGAAGAAATAAATATACACTATGTGAAAGGGTAAAAAAGAGCTCGTCCCTCGACAGAGATTGATCATTTGGCAATCCTACCTGTGTGTCTGAGCTTTTACATAATGCCTTTTGTTTCATTTGCAAATAGAAATATCTATTACTATCTACTGTAAATATACACGTGAGGCCTAAGCACTTCACCAAGTGGCCACTAAGGACAATGAATGACATTGATAAGTCTAAATCCTTTCAGCCATATCAAAGGCTAAAGTCTTATTCTCTGGATCCTCTTTGACTGATATGGGAAACGTGTTTGGTAGATTTAAGGCCTTTAGACTTGTGATACGAAATAGATACCTTGTGATCTGTGATTGATTGGTTAGGTTGCTTTCTAAATGTAATCTGTTACAGTTGTTACCTGTCAATTTGTAAGCAGTAACACAACTTTTCAATTACCCAACCTCAGTAACGTAATCTGATTACGTTCCCTTAAAAGAGGCATTAGAAGACAAAAATTATTAATCAAATGCAGTTGGTGTGTCATCGTAGTTCTCCCTGAATTGTGGTCAGACTCCCTCAGGCAGCACTAACTTAAACTTGCACCTTTTTTCAATACTGAATTGAATATCATCGAGAAAACAAACATGTCAATGTATATTTTTTGCATACATTTTTTATTTATAAGTAATAGTTTTTCAAAACTATCTGTAATCTGATTACAATATTTTTGTTGGTAATGTAACTGATTTAGTATTTTTTTTCTTCAGTTTCTCCCCAAACTTGTGTTAATTATGTGACATGTCGGTGTCTGATATGTTTGCCATATCTCATCTGTTCTTCACTCTGTGTGCTATTTTATTGTGGGGGGCGACTATGTTTGGTTCAATTATTCCCTACAACAACAGCTGGCCTTCACATAGAAGCTAGCTAACTTTAGCTAGCTCACATCCAAATGCCAGGCCTACATTCTTCCACAAAACATAGATAGCTCGCTAAATCAGTTCAAAACCAACACCAAACTTTACAATGTTTACAATAGTGTTGGAATGCCGATCTCGCTACGCCATAGTCCAAACTACGGTAAGAGCTAGCCACATTTTAGTGCAGCTAGCTACATTTCCTAGACTAAGATCAACCAAGAGACCAATCAATACACAACTCAAACTGTAGCTGAGAAAACAAATTGCTTGTTAGCTATATTAAACATCCAATGCACATGTAAACAACACCTCTGTTGTGCACTGCAGTGTGAAAATGCTCGCACGCTACAATCATAAGCCTCACCAGAGAAGCATTGATATTTCAAATATCCAGAATAAATTTCAGTACGCTCCCTTTCCTGTCTTCTTGACATTTTTATCCAAATGTGCGCTGATCAACATTGCGAAACTAACGTCAATGCCATTTGAGAGTCTTGATTGTACTTGACAGCTCTGATCTGGATGCTGGAATAGCCCATGTGTTGGGCTCACTATTTGTCAATAACGCCACCATGCAGGGCTATTCTACGGGCGGGAGGATTATATAAACTGGTTTGAGCCCTGAATGCTGATTGACTGACAGCTGTGGTATATCAGACCATATACCATGGGTATGACAACATGTACACTGCTCAAAAAAATAAAGGGAACACTTAAACAACACAATGTAACTCCAAGTCAATCACACTTCTGTGAAATCAAACTGTCCACTTAGGAAGCAACACTGATTGACAATAAATTTCACATGCTGTTGTGCAAATGGAATAGACAACAGGTGGAAATTATAGGCAATTAGCAAGATACCCTCAATAAAGGAGTGGTTCTGCAGGGGGTGACCACAGACCACTTCTCAGTTCCTATGCTTCCTGGCTGATGTTTTGGTCACTTTTGAATGCTGGCGGCGCTTTCACTCTAGTGGTAGCATGAGACGGAGTCTACAACCCACACAAGTGGCTCAGGTAGTGCAGCTCATCCAGGATGGCACATCAATGCAAGCTGTGGCAAGAAGGTTTGCTGTGTCTGTCAGCGTAGTGTCCAGAGCATGGAGGCGCTACCAGGAGACAGGCCAGTACATCAGGAGACATGGAGGAGGTCATAGGAGGGCAACAACCCAGCAGCAGGACCGCTACCTCCGCCTTTGTGCAAGGAGGAGCAGGAGGAGCACTGCTAGAGCCCTGCAAAATGACCTCCAGCAGGCCACAAATGTGTCTGCTCAAACGGTCAGAAACAGACTCCATGAGGGTGGTATGAATGCCCGACATCCACAGGTGGGGGTTGTGCTTCCAGCCCAACACCGTGCAGGACATTTGGCATTTGCCAGAGAACACCAAGATTGGCAAATTCGCCACTGGTGCACTGTGCTCTTCACAGATGAAAGCAGGTTCACACTGAGCACATGTGACAGACGTGACAGAGTCTGGAGACGCCGTGGAGAACGTTCTGCTGCCTGCAACATCCTCCAGCATGACCGGTTTGGCAGTGGGTCAGTCATGGTGTGGGGTGGCATTTCTTTGGGGCGTCGCACAGCCCTCCATCTGCTCGCCAGAGGTAGCCTGACTGCCATTAGGTACCGAGATGAGATCCTCAGACCCCTTGTGAGACCATATGCTGGTGCGGTTGGCCCTGGGTTCTTCCTAATGCAAGACAATGTTAGACCTCATGTGGCTGGAGTGTGTCAGTAGTTCCTGCAAAGAGGAACTTGCAGTGGAACTGGAGTGTGTCAATAGTTCCTGCAAGACTTCCCCAGACTTGAATCCAATTGAGCACATCTGGGACATCATGTCTCGCTCCATCCACCAACGCCACATTGCACCACAGACTGTCCAGGAGTTGGCGGATGCTTTAGTCCAGGTCTGGGAGGAGATCCCTCAAGAGACCATCCGCCACCTCATCAGGAGCATGCCCAGGCGTTGTAGGGTGGTCATACAGGCACGTGGAGGCCACACACACTACTGAGCCTCATTTTTACTTGTTTTAAGGACATTACATCAAAGTTGACTTGCCAAAACTATAGTTTGTTAACAAGACATTTGTGGAATGGTTGAAAAACGAGTTTTAATGACTCCAACCTAAGTGTGTGTAAACTTCCGACTTCAAGTGTGTGTAATACAAATTTTAAACCTAATGTGGAATGTTTTCCTTCCAAGCTCTTCAGAGCGTGTGGAGCAAGTGAAGGACGAGGTGGAGAAGTACATTATGACTCGCCTGTATAAGAGTGTCTTCTGTCCCGAGACTACAGATGATGAGAAGAAAGACCTGGGAACTCAGAACAGGATACGGTAAGGACTACAATCTTCTTCCTGAAAGACAGGCAGTTCTATTACATTTTTTATGAATTGGGGTGTTTGTCACTGTGGGCTGACATGCATGCAATTATCCTCCCGTATCTGTCAATGTGCGTGGTAATGACCCTTTGTGTTTGTGTCACTGTGGGTGTTTGTCACTGTCTCACCCACAACTGTGTGGGTTGTATAGGCCGTTACACTGGGTGGACATTCAGATGCTCTGTGTGCCAGTGGATGAGGAGATCCCAGCGGTGTCAGACAACGTGGTCAAACCATAACAGGTGAGTCATGGATGGTGTCAAACAGAATCCCAATAGGACTCAACCAAACATGTCTCTTTAAATCATGGGTAGTGTTCAGAGGACTCTGCAGTGTGTTGCCTTTTTTGTTAGTTTTTTAACCTTTATTGAACCAGGAAAAGCTCATTAAGACACAGTGTCTTCTGCAAGGGAGACATGGCTAAGAAAGCAGCAGTTAATACAATATTACGCAATTTTAAAGCATACATGATCTGACCTATAGGAAACATTTTCACATCTCAGTATTGTGAACAGGATTATGAATTGTGTGTTGCATTACAGCCATCGTCGAGAGGGACTCCAAGCGGGTACCAAGGGAGAGCTAGCGTGCATCACGTGCTGCAGCAAGCACATCTTTAGCGAAATCAAGATCACCAAAAGCGAGCAAGCCTTGGCAGACGACTTCCTACCCACCCTAATCTACATCGTACTGAAGTCCAATCCACCACGCCTGTAATCCAACATCCAGTACATCACCCGCTTCTGCAACCCCAGCAGGCTCATGAGTGGAGAGGATGGATACTACTTCACTAACCTGGTACGTGTCTCTGTGCCACTTCACACCACTCCCTCATGCCCACACCGAGTTAAAGAGAACCAAGCACACACTCATTTGGTTCATAGCTCACCTCCTGTGTCCTCTCTCTGTTTAGTGCTGTGCAGTTGCCTTCATTGAAAAACTGGACACCCAGTCCCTCAACTTGGACCCTGTGGACTTTGAGAGCTACATGTCGGGCCAGGCCTTCCCTCGCAGGCCAGAGGTGGACAGTGGCTGGCCACAGATTGTCACTGCCGCTTCCATACCTGCCCTGGCCCAGGTCAACCAGAATCTGGATTTCCTGTCAGGCCTGCGGAGCCGGCAGGAAAGGGTTCTGGAGGTGGCGCAGAGCATGCAGAGTGACCTGATCACCTGGCAGGAGAGTGTAGAGCGAGAGGTGCAGGAAATCCTGGAGAAGTACCCGTTGGAGATCAGGCCACCTTCCCTCTCTGCCATTGACTCAGACAACATGGAAAACGACTGGCTGCCACTGACTCCCCAGGTTTTTGCTGGGTATCTCTCCAGAATGGGAGGCAAGAGGGCTTCTTGAACTAATGATCCCGCCTCTCTGTAATGCTTTGAGCCGTCATTGGCTCTTTACTATGGCGAGGTTCAGGAATTGGCAGCCCCCTCGTGTCTATACTGCTACCATTTTAAACATTCTCACACACTGTAAGCCAAGTAGGCTTTTGTCCATTTTTCCCCTAGACCCTTTCCCAAAAGCATTCACAGATCTAAATTAATAGATAAAAGGAAGGACTAAGTTTGAGGAAAAGAGTTAAGGGACCTTTAATGGAACCAAGTCTTTACAATGTTCCTGCATACACATACTCCTTTTAGACTAGCCCTCTTCAGATCAGATGGCCTGAGTTGGCATTGGGCCCTAATCTGTACTCCTCTACATCCCTGCTGCACTGACGCAGATGGCACACCTTGATACCGTAAGATAACTTCTCCACCTTGTCTTGCTGAGGAAAGAGGCATGTTACTTTTAGATGGCTGCTGGTGAATATGGGAAATGCTGACTAACATTTAGTTATTCTTCAGATAGAGTGGTACATGTTACAAACTGTGAAACCTAAAGAGTGACCAAGACTCAAGTTACTGTGTTATGTACAAAATGCCAGTGAACTGCTGATATGGATTGTGGCATGTTGTGCATCATAGAAGTAATTGTGAAAGATGGATGATACCTGGGGAAGATGGATGATACCTGGGGAATGTTCAGTAAGGTGAAATGCTCAGATCAATGTAGATTATTTTGTATATGTTTAAGGAACACCTAACAGTTCAATTTGATTACAGCATGATATTTACTCTATTTCTACATGCCTTTTCTATCATTTGAACATTTGAATCACCTGAATAAGCCCCAGGTTGTAATACTTCAACATCACTCACTCTGCTGTTACACAGACATATGTACTCTACTTTAACACTGTAATCAACTGTGACTGACTGCTGAGTCTCTAAAAGATTTGTAAACAAGTGTGTGTATATTTGTCAACTTTTAAACTGAATGGCACATCACTATTTTATTATGCAAATGTAATTTATAAGAATTGCCTTGTTTTACAGTGTGTATTTAATTGCCGTTCAATGAATAAACCCCAGGAATGCAAATCTAGTGGGGGTTTTTCCTCCCGCCTCACACCATTTCCACCCATACTGCTGATGTTCTGCTTGGTCAAAATCCCATCTGGTTCGCGCTTACTGGGATTAAAATTTGCATATGTGTGAACTCCTTCAAGACAGTTGGAAAAGCATTCCTCATGAAGCTGGTTGAGAGAATGTCAAGAGTGTGCAAATCTGTCATCGGGGCAAAGGTTGGCTACTTTAAAGAATATGAAATATATTTTTATTTGTTTAACAGTTTTTTTGGTTACTACATGATTATAAGTGTTATTTTATAGTTTTGATGTCTTCACTATTATTCTACAGTGTCAAATAGTAAAAATAAAGAAAAACCCTTGAATGAGTATGTGTGTCAACTTTTGACTGGTACTGTACAGGAAATTTACAGGACATGTTGCTTGTTAACAGTTAAATACACTAAAATCTAGCCTAAATCATGTAGCGTATCCTTCATTGCCTGTTGCAAATAACTTTCTACTGACATCTTGTGGTGAAAATGTTGACCAGAGTTGTACAGATAGAATGGGGCACTGCACAGCAGTCGTGGGTTACTTTGGAACCATATTCCAATTCTGAGAATCCTTTCTACAGATAAAATGGGTATGGTGGAAGTAAGCTAAACGTTTACATTCAGCCTCAGAATTGCTGCTAGAAATTGACACCCAATTTCTAAGAAGAAAAGCTGTAGTGTAACTAAAAAAGCTAATTGGATATAAAATGATCATTGTTTAGTGTCTTAGGTTTCACTTTTAAGATGTACTATTTGATTCAAACCATAACTAAGTGGCTGCTCTGAAGCCTTCTGTGGCTATGTAGCTCTTATCTCTCCTGGTCTCTTTTCCTCATTTAATAGAATTGGATGGGTCACGAGTGTATGTAGATTGCATCTAAGTGTCCACCATATTGCTTTCCTCGATCACATGTTTGGGAGAAAATGTAAGATGTACTTTCTTTATTCATGCCTTTGGATGCCTATTCATCAAGGCTCAGTGGTTAGCTGGGAAGCCAGGCTTGATACCAGAGGATCCTCCAGGAAATGGGATGAGGTGTCTCAATGGGGCTAGCCTGAATGGAAGACTTACATTTTATTCAGCTTCACTGGGGACATAAAAAATGGCTCATTAATTTTGCCCCACATTCACAGAAGGCAGCTCCACTTCTCTCCAAGCGTTCTGTATTTAGTATGTGGGTCAATTTCTCCCTCAGGTTCAAATTAGGCTTCGGAATAAGGCATGTTTAGTGGGAAATCCATATTTCAGAACAGTTTTGAGCATGGCATAGTTGATATACAGTAACAGTCAAAAGTTTGGACACACATACTCATTCAAGGGTTTTTCTTTATTTTTACTATTTTCTACATTGTAGAGCAATAGTGAAGACAAACTATGAAATAACACACGGGATCAGGTAGTAACCAAAAAACTATCTATTTTATATGAGATTCTTCAAAGTAGTCTCTCTTTGCTTTGATGTCAGCTTTGCGCACACACTTGGCATTCTCTCAACCAGCTTCATGAGGTAGTCACATGGAATGTATTTCAATTAACAGGTGTGCCCTGTTAATTTGTGGAATTTCTTTCCTTCTTAATGCATTTGAGCCAATCAGTTGTGTTGTGACAAGGTAGGGGTGGTATACAGAACATAGCCCTATTTGGTAAAATACCAAGTCCATATTATGGCAAGAACAGCACAAATAAGCAAAGAGAAACGACAGTCCATCATTACTTGAAGACATGAAGTTCAGTCAATTTGGAACATTTCAAGAACTTTGAACGTTTCTTCAAGTGCAGTCGCAAAAACCATCAAGCACTATGATGAAACTGGCTCTCATGAGAACCACCACAGGAAAGGGAGACCCAGAGTTTCCTCTGCTACAGAGGATAAGTCCATTAGAGTTACCAGTTTCAGAAATCGCATCCCAAATACATGCTTCACAAAGTTCAAGTAAATCATCTCAACATCAACTTTTCAGAGGCTTTTTTGGTTGAATTGCTGCAAAGAAAGCACTACTAAAGGACACCAATAATAAGAAGAGACTTGCTTGGGCCAAGAAGCACGAGTAATGGACATTGGACTGGTGGAAATCAGTACTTTGGTCTGATTAGTCCAAGTGTGAGATTTTTGGTTCCAACCGCCGTGTCTTTGTGAGACGCAGAGAAGGTGAACGGATGATCTCTGTGTGTGTGATTCCCACCGTGAAGCATGGAGGAGGATGTGTGATGGTGCTTTGCTGGTGACACTGTCTGTGATTTACTTAGAATTCAAAGCACACTTAACCAGCATGGCTACCACAGCATTCTGCAGCAATACGCCATCCCATCTGGTTTGCGCTTAGTGGGACTATAATTTGTTTTTCAACAAGACAATGACCCAACACTCTCCAAGGACTATTTGTAAGAGCTATTTGACCAAGAAGGAGAGTGATGGAGTGCTGCTTCAGATGACATGGCCTCCACAATCACCCGACCTCAACCCAATTGAGATGGATTGGGATGAATTGGACTGCAGAGTGAAGGAAAAGCAGCCAACAAGTGCTCAGCATATGTGAGAACTCCTTCAAGACAGTTGGAAAAGCATTCCCCATGAAGCTGGTTGAGAGAATGTCAAGAGTGTGCAAAGCTGTCATCGAGGCAAATGATGGCTACTTTAAAGAATATAAAATATATTTAGATTTGTTTAACACTTTTTTGGTTACTACATGATTCCATGTATGTTATTCCATAGTTTTGATGTCTTCACTATTATTCTACAGTGTCGAAAATAGTAAAGATAAAGAAAAACCTAGGTGTGTCAACTTTTGACTGGTATTGTAAGTAAACTTGATTTTGCACATAAACTCAGCAAAAAAAGAAATGTCCTCTCACTGTCAACTAAAGTAAATCACAATGCTTTATTAAGAAGTGTAATAGACTACTGAGAGAGTATTGTGATATTATGCAACCTAATCCAGTGACTGTCATGAATTTTGGGTTGACAATTAGGATAATTTTGTTATTTTACAGTCAATGTTTTATTTTTTTTGTTCAATAGAGAGGAAAAAATGCATCTTCTTCTATTTACTTATATTATATATAGGCCTAATTAAATTAGTGCCAATTCACCACCAGTGGAAACTGAAATCCCATTAGTTGCTAGATTTCTAACTAGAAATAAACTCAGCATGTGACTAATAGAAATTGAATAATGTGTCCCTGAACAAAGGGGGTCAAAATCAAAAGTAACAGTCAGTATCTGGTGTAGCCACCAGCTGCATTAAGTACTGCAGTGCATCTCCTCCTCATGGACTGCACCGGGTTTGCCAGTTCTTGCTGTGAAATGTTACCCCACTCTTCCACCAAGGCACCTGCAAGTTCCAGGACATTTCTGGGGGGAATGGCCCTAGCCCTCACCCTCCGATCCAATAGGTCCCAGACGTGCTCAATGGGATTGAGATCCGGGCTCTTCACTGGCCATGGCAGAACATTGACATTCCTGTCTTGCAGGAAATCACTCACAGAACGAGCAGTATGGCTGGTAGCATTGTCATTGTGGAGGGTCATGTCAGGATGAGCCTGCAGGTAGGGTACCACATGAGGGAGGAGGATGTTTTCCCTGTAACACACAGCGTTGAGATTGCCTGCAATGATAACATGTTCAGTCCGATGATGTTGTGACACACCTCCCAGACCATGACTGGCCTTCCACCTCCAAATCGATCCCAATCCAGAGTACAGGCCTCTGTGTAACGCTCATTCCTTCGACGATGAACGTGAAACTGACCATCACCCCTGGTGAGACAAAACCGTGACTCGTCAGTGAAGAGCATTTTTTGCCAGTCCTGTCTGGTCCAGAAACGGTGGGTTTGTACCCATAGGCGACGTTGTTGCCGGTGATGTCAGTGGTGTCTGGTGTGGACCTGCCTTACAACAGGCCTACAAGCCCTTAGTCCAGCCTCTCTCAGCCTATTGCGGACAGTCTCTGAGCACTGATGGAAGGATTGTGCGTTTCTGGTGTAACTCAGGCAGTTGTTGTTGCAGTCCTGTACCTGGGTGTGATGTTCGGATCTACCGATCCTGTGCAGGTGTTGTTACACGTGGTCTGCTACTGTGAGGACGATCAGCCTGTCTGTCCTGTCTCCCTGTAGCTCTGTCTTAGGCATCTCACAGTACGGACATTGCAATTTATTGCCCTGGCCACATCTGCAGTCCTCATGCCTCCTTGCAGCATGCCTAAGGCATGTTCACGCATATGAGCAGGCACTCTGGACATCTTTCTTTTGGTGTTTTTCAGAGTCAGTAGAAAGGACTCTTTAGTGTCCTAAGTTTCATAACTGTGACCTTAATTGCCTACCGTTCCACAGGTACATGTTCATTAATTCTTTATAGGTCATTGAACAAGCATGGGAAACGGTGTTTAAACCCTTTGCAATGAAGCTCTGTGAAGTTATTTGGATTTTTACGAATTATCTTTGAAAGACATGGTCCCGAAAAAGGGATGTTTCTTTTTTTGCTGCGTTTAGAAGGAAGGAATGCATTGGGAGAATAAGATTATTTTGTTACTGTTTGTCTTCCCACTTTCTTGTAGAGATTGCTTTTATAACATGTGTGGGTGTGTCGATTTACCCTTCTCATATTTATACGGGCCATTGCTCATTGGATAACAGTGAGAAAGGTCCCACCTTCCACCGCTTCAGCTGTTTTACATTGGTTGAAGCAATCGCGATAAACATGGAAATGGTCTCCAATGGTGATATGTAGCTGCAGCAGATTATAGCCTGCATCATGGAAGAAAAACAAATGTAGCCACGGGTTGCAAAAACGATGCTAGTTTTGCGTGCACGCGTATCATTGAATGAAGCCTGTCTACAGTATGAATTTGATATTTACAGTGGAGGCAATTTAGCTGTCTGTCAATTGGGCTGCTAGCTAGTGAAGGGCCATGTTAGCTCGATGCTTAATGCTAAGTCGTTTATTGTATAGTTGAGGTTTGGAATCATGCTCATTGACGCTACCAATTTCACACATCCAAAATAATAGTGGAACATCTGCGTGTTATCAACTTTCGGAAGAAAGTTGAAATAGCTAGCTAAGCCAGCTAGCATCTGAGAAGGTAAGGTAACCAGTTATCTAACGTTAGCTCGCTATCATAATCAGCTAACGTTATTAGTTAACCTTAGTTATACGTTTAAATTCGCACTCATCACGCACACCTTCCTTGATTTTCTTTTATGTTTGTGTTGCTAGTCAGCTATGTTGTTCAACACCATGCCAATTTGTAATTAATATAGTCGTTTTGGAAACCGCAGTGTTGTTAGTTCGCAAAGAGACCACCTCACCTTGCTAGTTAACGTTATCTAACCTGTCACACAGAGCCAAAATCAATTGTCCGTTAGAAGTTATTGAACAATAACATTGCTTGATATCGTAAACTAATTCCTTCATGCGTTGGAAGTGACAAGAAAACACTATTTTTGACTGGACCTTTATCTACATTTTCGTTTGACGCTATTGTTTTCTTTCTCTCCATGAAAATAGGTATTGGATTCATATTTCACCCAATTTCCTCCATTTGAAGAAAAGCAAACTGGCTGAGATGGATGAACAAAGTGTTGAGGTGTGTTTACATTTTACACATCAGTTTAAATGCACATGTATGTCACTGGTTACCCTCTGTGTAGCTTTTAGATAAATACCTATCTCTATGACATTTGAGTGAACAACTTGACATGCCCTAAACTGATGGATGGATGCAAGCACTCCTGAGCTCAGGACATATCACTAGACTATAGATTTTGCTCTCAGCCAACGTTGGCATTAGACTGGGTTATGGGTTCCAAATATAGCTCACCCCACCAGGCAGTAATTTACATCGGATTGTGCACCAACTGTACCAAATGAGAATTGATTCCTGCTTCCTTGTCTATGACTGAGCCCCCCCTGTGCTCATTGTGCACAAATCAAAGTTTATTTGTCATGTGCGCCAACTACAACGGGTGTAGACCTGACTGTGAAATGCTTGCTTACAGGCTCTAACCAACAGTGCAATTTCTAAAAAAAAATAAAAAAAAAAATTAGGTGAACAATAGGTAAATAAAGACATAAAACGACAGTGAAAATAACAGTAGCGAGGCTATATACAGGCACCAGTTAGTCAGGCTGATTGGGGTAGTATGTACAAGTAGATATGGTTAAAGTGACTGCATATATGATAAACAGAGAGTAGCAGCAGCGTAAAAGAGGGGCTGTGTGTGTGGGGGGGGGGGGTGCACACAATGCAAATAGTCCGGGTAGCCATTTGATTACCTGTTCAGGAGTCTTGTGGCTTGGGGGTAAAAATTGTTGAGAAGACTTTTTGTCCTAGACTTGGCTCTCCGGTACCGCTTGCCATGAGGTAGTAGAGAGAACAGTCTATGGCTGGGGCCTTTGACTATTTTTAGGGCCTTCCTCTGACACTGCCTGGTGTAGAGGTCCTACACCTTAATGATGGTGTTGAAGTTGTGCCTGGCCATGCAGTCGTGGGTGAACAGGGAGTACAGGAAGGGACTGAGCACGCACCCCTGAGGGGCTCCAGTGTTGAGGATCAGCGTGGCAATGTGTTGCTACCTACCCTAACTACCTGGGGGTGGCCCATCAGGAAGTCCAGGATCCAGTTGCAGAGGGAGGTGTTTAGTCCCAGGATCCTTAGCTTAGTGATGAGCTTTGAGGGCACTATGGTGTTGAACGCTGAGCTGTAGTCAATGAATAGCGTTCTCACATAGGTGTTTCTTTTGTCCAGGTGAGAAAGGGCTGTGTGGAGTGCAATAGAGATGGCATTGTCTGTGGATCTGTTGGGGCGTTATGCAAATTGGAATGGGTCCAGGATTTCTGAGGGAATGGTGTTGATGTGAGCCATTAACAGCCTTTCAAAGCACTTCAGGGCTACGGATGTGAGTGCAATGGGTCTGTAATAATTTAGGCAGATTGCTTTCGTGTTCTTGGGCACATGGACTATGGTGGTCTGCTTGAAACATGTTGGTATTACAGACTTAATCAGGGACATGTTGAAAATGTCAGTGAAGACACCTGCCAGTTGACTGTTTATAAATATACAGAAAATATTTAAAGTTAGGCCTTTATTAATGTATCATACACCACATTTGAGCCTACTGATTCCTGTCCATGCGTATAATGGTTCCAGTCTTGCTTTGATAATATTTAAGACTTCTATCTTGCCACACAGAGTATTGCGGAGGTGTTCCGCTGTTTCATCTGTATGGAGAAGCTGAGGGATGCTCGGCTCTGCCCCCACTGCTCCAAACTCTGCTGTTTCAGCTGCATACGGGTGAGTGACATGTCGCAACGAGACTAGCTTGTTAGCGTAACACTTCACAGCTGGCATGTGAGGACGCGAACGAACGTCCCACCTGACCAAAATCCAGTGAAAGTGCAGGGCGCCAAATTCAGAAATAAATATTATAATTAAAATTCCTCAAACATACATGAATTATACACCATTTTAAAGATAAACTTGTTGTTAATCCCACTACAGTGTCCGATTTCAAAAAGGCTTTATGACAAAAGCATACCATGCGATTATGTTAGGTCTGCACCTAGTCACAAAAAAACACAGCCATTTTTCCAGCCAAAGAGAGGAGTCACAAAAAGCAGAAATAGAGATAAAATGAATCACTAACCTTTGATGATCTTCATCAGATGACACTCATAGGACTTCATGTTACACAATACATGTATGTTTTGTTCGATAAAGTTAATATTTATATCCAAAAATCTCTGTTTACATTGGTGCGTTATGTTTTCCCTCAAACATCCGGTGAAAGTGCAGAGAGCCATGTCAATTTACAGAAATACTCATTATAAATGTTGACATACAACTGTTATGCATGGAATTAAAGATATACTTCTCCTGCAACCGCTGTGTCAGATTTCAAAAAAGCTTTACGGAAAAAGCACACCATGGAATAATCTGAGTACAGCGCTCAGAGACCAAAACAAGCAATACAGATACCCACCATGTTATGGAGTCAACAAAAGTCAGAAATAGCATTATAAATATTCACTGACCTTTGATCTTCATCAGAATGCACTCCCAGGAATCCCAGTTCCACAATAAATGGTAGTTTTGTTCGATAAAGTCCATTTATGTCCAAATACCTCCTTTTTGATCGCATTTAGTACAGTAATCCAAATGAGCAGGCACTAGGTCCAGGCAAAGTCAAAAAAGTTATATTACAGTTCGTAGAAACATGTCAATGTATATAATCAATCTTGAGGATGTTTTTATCATAAATCTTCAATAATGTTTCAACTGGAGAATTCCTTTGTCTTTAGAAATGAAAGGGAACGGAGCTAACTCTCTCAGGCATGCGCCTGACTGAGCACATGGCCGTCTGGCAGACCCATGACTCAATCAGCTCTCATTCTCTCCCACTTCACAGTAGAAGTCTGAAACAAGACTGTTGACATCTAGTGGAAGCCTTAGGAAGTGCAATATGACCCCACAGACACTGTATATTGGATAGGCTAAGACTTGAAAACCTACAAACCTCCCACATCCTGGTTGGATTTTTTTCTCAGGTTTTTGCCTGCCATATGAGTTCTGTTATAATCACAGACATCATTCAAACAGTTTTAGAAACTTCAGAGTGTTTTATATCCAAATATGCATATCCTAGCATCTGGGCCTGAGTAGCAGGCAGTTTACTCTGGGTACACTTTTCATCCGGATGTGAAAATACTACCCCCTAACCCCAAAGATGTTAAGGGAAAACCAATATTCCACTGTCATTATACCATGATTTTAATGTATAGAACAATTCTCATTACAGTGTTTACTTTGAAGTGTCAGTCTACAAATATAGGAATTCGAGGCAGTCATGGGTGTTAGGCATCCTGTAAAAACCTATACATCTATACAGTGTTACAACCTCATCTGCAATGCTGACATGTAACCTCTTTTATTGACAGCGCTGGTTGACTGAGCAGAGAGCCCAATGCCCACACTGTCGGTAAGCCCTTCTGTGTTTGAACACAGTACTTAGTATTCCTGGCAAGGACTAGGGAAAGGGGGGGATACCTAGTCAGTTGCTCAACCGAAATATGTCTTCCACATTTAACCCAATCAGAGAGGTACGGGGGCTGCCTTAATAGACATCCATGTTATTCGGTGCCTGGGGAGCAATTGTTTTTGGGGGTTAGCTGCCTTGCTCAAGGGCAGAACGGCAGATTTTTCAACCTTGCTGGCTCGGGATTCCAAACGGCGACCTTTCAGTTACTGGCCCAACGCTCTAACCGCTAGGCTAAATGCAGCGGGGGTTAGCCTACTACTGATTATGTTCCAGAACAACCTTTTTAGAATTCAGGCAGCAGAGTTAAGAGTAAATCGGTGGAATAAAGTATAGATTTCCCCCAATTTACAGTGAGGACTGATCTAGTGCCAGTATTAATGATGCTAAAAGAGAAGTTTTTAAAGAAATCTTAAGGAATACTGAACTTTGAGATCTGTATGTAACTGTTCCTTTGTCCAAATTGGTTTAGATGGTTTTGGATAGACTTAGGCTGTAGCCACCATTTAGGGGACATTATTTTTCAAGACCGATCATGTCTGTGTATGACCTTGTGTGTGTCTGTCTCCAGGGCACCACTGCAGCTGCGGGAGTTGGTGAACTGCCGCTGGGCTGAAGAGGTTACCCAGCAGCTGGACACCCTGCAGCTCTGCAATCTCTCCAAACACGAGGAGAACGACAAGGACAAGTGAGCCCCAGCATCCCTCCTTTCCATCCCTTGCTCCCCTTTGACCCATTGATCACTACCACATCTTTCTTTCTCTCTGTCTCTCTCTCTCTGCCCTCGCTCCCCCTCTCTATCCATACCCTATATTTCTGTTAGAATTGAAGACCTCAAACACAACCTGGGCCCCATTAAACTAAATGCGGTATGAGGCAAAAGCAACCAAGAACAATGTGCCCTTTCAGCTTAGAAATGAGAAAGGCCCAGCACATTGTAAAGTGGGCTGAGTTTATAAATGGCTTGTTGTTTGGCTCTAGGTTTCCATCCAATTTGAAAGTGAATATTCTACAATCGGCATAAAAAATGTTTTCCCACGAGTTGTGTTCCGTACAAACAAACTTGTTTCGGATTAAAAAGTCTCATGACGAAGTGCACAAAAAAGCTCTTAGTCGTATAAGATATTTTTTGTAGACGTGGGGTTTTCTGGTGTTTTCGGAAGATGGGCAGGGACTCTGCTGTCCTAGCTTCAGGGGGAAGCTGGCTCCATCATTGGTGTGCCAGGACAGAGAAGAGCTTGGACTGGGCAGAGCGGGAGCTGCCTTCCTGTGGGGATGGGAGGGCCAAGAGACCAGAGGTGGCAGAACTGAGTGCTCGGGTTGAGGTGTAGGGTTTGAGCATAGCCGGGAGGTAGGGAGGGGCAGTTCCTCTTGTTGCTCCGGAGGCAGGCACTACGGTCTTGTAGTGGATGCGACCTTCGACTGGAAGCCAATGGAGTGTGTGGAGGAGCTGGGTGACATGGGAGAACTTGGGAAGGTTGTAAACAAGGCGGGCTGCAGCGTTCTGGATAAGTTGCAAGGGTTTGATGGCACAAGCGGGGAGCCCAGCCAACAGCCAGTTGCAGTAGTCCAGACTTGAGATGACAAGTGCCTGGATTAGGACTGACTGAGGTAGGGTTGTAGAGCTTGAACTTGCAGGAGCATGGTACTGCTTTTGATGTTTGCAGAGAACGACAGGGTGTTGTCCAGGGTCATTCCATGGTTCTCAGTACTCTGGGAGGGCGACACTGGAGAAATCAACTATGATTGAGTGGTCTTTGAGCGGGCAGGCCTTTCTCGGGAGGAAGAGCAGCTCAGTCTTTTCGAGCTTGAGGTGGTGGGCTGACATCCAATCTGAGATATCTTCCAGTCACGCAGAGATGCGTCTCGTCACCTGGGTCTCAGAAGAGGGGAAGGAGAAAAGTAGTTGAGTGTCATCCGCATTGCAATGATAGGAGACACCATGTGAGGATATGACTGAGCCGAGTGACTTGGTCTATATAGAGAAGAGGGCCTAGAACCGAGCCCAGGGGGACACCAGTAGTGAGAATATGTGGTGCAGACACAGATCCTCTCCACGTTGCCTGGTTGGAGTGGCCTGGCAGGTACGATGCAATCCAAGGGTGTGTAGCGCTGGAGACGTCCAGCCCTGAGAGGGTGGAGACGAGGATCTGATGGTTCACGGTGTCAAAGGCAGTGGATAGATCTAGGAGGATGAGAACAGAGTCTGCTTTGGCAGTGCGGAGAGCCTCCACGCAGAGGATCAGTCTCGGTTGAGTGACCCGTCATGAAGCCTGACTTTTTATTTTATTAGGTAAGTCAGTTAAGATCAAATTCTTATTTACAATGAAGGCCTGTGAACAGTAGGTTAACTGCCTTGTTCAGGGGCAGAACAACATATTTTTACTTTGTCAGCTCAGGGATTTGATCTAGCAACCTTTTGGTTACTGGCCCAACGTCAAGAAGAGCATTCTGAGAGCGATAAGAGTTGATCAGAGGCAGCACACGAGTGTTTTGAAAAAGGGATACAGGTCCATAGTTTTTTGCAACACGACTCGAGTGTTGGTTTTTTGAGGAGGAGAGCATTCTGGCCATTTTGAAGTCAGAGGGGACGCAGTCAGGGATGAGGGGAAATTATGAATGGAATTAGGTCTCCAGAGATGGTCTGTAGGAGGGGATAGGGTCAAGCTGGCAGGTTGTCGGGTGGCCAGACCTCAGTCACAATATTTCATCTGGAAACAGTGGAGAGAAGGGGTTGAAGGTGTAGGGTAGTTCTGTGTGAGTGGGACCAGTGGACTCAATAGGCTGTGATTGAGGAGCGGATGTCATAAACCTATTCAGTGGTTGACAGTCATCCACAGGCAGGGAGGGGTGTAGGATTTAAGGAGTGAAGAGAAGGTGGAAAAGAGTTTCCTGGGGCTAAAGGAAGAAGCTTGAAATTTAGAGTGATAGTGGCTCTAGCAACAGATGCAGAGCAAGAGAAGATAAAGAAGAGAGAGTGAAAGGATGATAGGTCCTCCGAAAGTTTAGATTTCCAGTGCGAGTCATAAGATGTGGAAAGGGGGAGGGTAGGGTCAAAGAGGCTGAGTGGCTAGGAAAGGGAGACAGTGGGGGAGTGAGTTGTAGTGAGATTTGTAGGCTAACAGCCACTAGTAAAGATAAGATCAAGAAAATTGCCTGTCTTGTGAGTTGGAAGGGATTGGAAAAGGATGAGGTCAAAAGGCAAGGAGGGGAAAGAGAGCGTTGGAAAGAAACTAATTAAAGGCATACATCGGGAGGTTGAAGTTGCCAAGTACTAAGAGCAGTGAGCCATCGTCAGGAAATGAGCTTATCAAGGTGTCAAGCTCATTGAGGAACTCTGTAAAGAGTCTGTAAAGCTTACAGGGAGAGGAGCGAACATGGAATAGAAAACACGCATAGTTGCCAAAGCTACAAAAGGGCTAAATGAGATCATCAGAAAATAACTTGGTAAGATTCTCAAGCAAGAGAGTTGTGTGGAGCCTTCCCCGAACACCTCGGCAGAGCAGTCTTTGTTTCGGGGAAGAGACTGACTCGACCGCCGCTTACAGCTGCCGTTGAGAAAACAGGGGAGACTGAAGTACTAACACTTATTGCTGAATGCCTAGGAGAGGAGAAACCACTCCCCCCTCCAATACAACCACTGATTACCAAAACAAGTCACAAATTGCCATGCCCCTTAGATGTGTCAAGAATCATCTGCAAGTTTTGAGCAGTTGCAGTTCACACACCAAGTAGGCTAATGCGAAGATGGGCAGCACTTAAAATAATGTCCTAGCGAGCAAAAAGAGCGTACTAGACAACAGATAAAGACAAAAATTATACTTATCACTCCTGGAGATATCAGGAGTCCTCAAGCTATAGAATGAAGCACTTGTTGCATAATCTATTTCACCAGCAAAAAAATTGCCCACATTGTCAAGCGTATTTTGTTTTGTTCGACATTTGGGAAGTTTACCGACAAATTTGAATTTCCATCAGGCCTGTCGTGACATTTTTTTTGTCCGACATGTACTTTACTCGCAATAAAAGGTTGGATCGAAACCTGCTTAATGTGACTTAAAATGTGTTGAAAAGAGATTCCAGAGGGTCTAGATGTGTCAGTTGTCTATGGTTTGTCTACAGGTGTGAGAACCACCATGAGAAACTCAGTGTGTTCTGCTGGACCTGTAAGAAGTGCATCTGCCACCAATGTGCTCTGTGGGGAGGCATGGTAAGTGGCCCACAAAGGAGTATTCTCAGTCAAGCCCCACATCCCTTTGGTATAACAAAACAAGTGCTCAGTCAGTCCATTCCTGTATTTTGATCTTCACCCCTTTTCCTTCCCCAAGCATGGCGGCCACACCTTCAAGCCTCTGGCTGAGATCTACGAGCAGCACGTGTCCAAGGTGAACGAGGAGGTGGCCAAGCTCCGCCGCCGCCTCATGGAGCTCATCAGCTTGGTGCAGGAGGTGGTGAGGGGCACTGTTTCTTTTTCTTTTTAGCTTGGTTAGAAGCACACATATGAGAAAATAGTATCAATATCACTTTTGCACACTGCTGAATTTTGCCACTAGACGGCACAAGGGCACTACAGCTAATTTGCCTCTGTTGTGATGGGATGCCTCCTCCACTCTATCCCTCTGTGATGACAGATGAAGTTACCGTTCCACCAAAATACATTATAACGCCGCAACCGTCTGCCTTAATTCAACATATGTTTTCGGGTTCTCTCAGGAGAGGAACGTGGAAGCAGTGCGAGGGGCCAAAGACGAGCGAGTGCGAGAGATTCGTAATGCAGTAGAGATGATGATTGCCCGTCTCGACAACCAGCTCAAAAACAAACTCATCACCCTCATGGGTACGCAAATTTCATGACACCATTTGTGTTTCTCTCTTGTCACTGTAATGCCCTTCTATGTCACTAAAATATTATTTTTATATGAAAATGTCCTCTCCCAACAGGTCAGAAGACCTCCCTCACCCAAGAGACTGAGCTACTGGAGTCTCTCCTGCAGGAGGTGGAACATCAGGTATGTGGACTTGTACCATACCAGTATACAGTGTACCATTTAAAAAATATTTAACACCAGGAATGCCGTAGGTAGCACTACAAGTGGTTTGGAAT
The DNA here is from genome assembly GCF_036934945.1 of Oncorhynchus masou masou. Lineage (NCBI taxonomy): Eukaryota > Metazoa > Chordata > Actinopteri > Salmoniformes > Salmonidae > Oncorhynchus > Oncorhynchus masou. The sequence goes on from NC_088223.1 coordinate 70,533,740, forward strand.
GTGTTGTACCTGCTTGAGAGGGTGTGTTTCTTGCAGGACATACTGTGTTGTCTTGTGGTTTGTGGAGGCCGGTGTTTAGGATGTGAGTGGGAAGTGAGTGTTTTCGGTGGCAGTCTGGCACTCCACACCGCACAGCACTCTGGGTTAGAGGTCGACTGATTAATCAGAATAGCCGATTTAATTAGGGCCGAGTTCAAGTTTTCATAACAATCGGTAATGGTCATTTTTGGACACCGATCATGGCAGATTACATTGCACTCCACGAGGAGACTGCATGGCTGGCTGGATACCTCTTATGCGAGTGCAACAAGGAGCCAAGGTAAGGTGCTAGCTAGCATTAAACACATTTTCTTAAAAAAACAATCTTAACATAATCATTAGTTAACTACATACACATGGTTGATGATATTACTAGTTTATCTAGCTTGTCCTGTATTGCATATAATCGATGCGGTGCCTGTTAGTTTATCATTGAATCATAGCCTACTTCACCAAATGGATGATTACCTAACCATAAACATCAACACCTTTTTTTAAATCAATACACAATTATATATTTTTGATATATATATTTTAGTTAATATTTCCTGCTTACATGAATATCTTTTAACTAGGTCAATTGTGTCACTTCTCTTGCGTTCTGTGCAACAGAGACAGGGTATTTGCAGCAGTTTGGGCCGCCTGGCTCGTTGCGAACTGTGTGAAGACTATTTATTCCTAACAAAGACAGCCAACTTCGCCAAACGGTGGATGATTTAACAAAAGCGCCTTTGCGAAAAAAGCACAATCGTTGCACGAATGTACCTAACCATAAACATCAACGGCTTTCTTAAAATCATTACACAGAAGTATATTTTATTAAATCCGCATATTTAGTTAAATAATCCAGGTTAGAAGGCAATATTAAAATAGGGAAATTGTGTCACTTCTCTTGCGTTCATTGCATGCAGAGTCAGGGTATATGCAACAGTTTGGGACACCTGGCTCGTTGCCAACTAATTTGCCAGAATTTTACGTAATTATGACATAACATTGAAGGTTGTGCAATGTAATAGGAATATTTAGACTTATGGATGCCACCCATTAGATAAAATACGGAACTGTTCCGTAATTTCACTGAAAGAATAAACGTTTTGTTTTCGAAATGATAGTTTCCGGATTCAACCATATTAATGACCTAATGCTTGTATTTCTGTGTGTTATTATGTTATAACTAAGTCTATAATTTGATATTTGATCGAGCAGTCTGACTGAGCGGTGGTAGGCAGCAGCAGGCTCGTAAGCATTCATTTAAACAGCACTTTCGTGTGTTTGTTAGCAGCTCTTCGCTATGCTTCAAGCATTGAAGCATTGACTTCAAGCCTATCAACTCCGGAGCTAGTTAGCGGGGTGCGTGCTAATAGCTTTTCAATCGGTGACGTCACTCGCTCTGAGACCTTGAAGTAGTTGTTCCCCTTGCTCTGCAAGGGCTGCGGCTTTTGTGAAGCGATGGGGTAACGATGCTTCGGGGGTACCTGTTGTCAATGTGTTCCTGGTTCGAGCCTAGGTAGGGGCGAGGAGAGGGACGGAAGCTATACTGTTACAATGGCAATACTCAAGTGCCTATAAGAACGTCCAATAGTCAAAGGTATATGAAATATAATTGGTATAGAGAGAAATAGTCCTATAATAACTACAACCTAAAACTTCTTACCTGTGAATATTGAAGACTCATGTTAAAAGGAACCACCAGCTTTCATATGTTCTGAGCAAGGAACTTAAACGTTAGCTTTTTTACATGGCACATATTGCATTTTTACTTTGTTTTTGCATTATTTAAACCAAATGGAACATGTTTGATTATTTATTTGAGGCTAAATTGATTTTATTGATATATTATATTAAGTTAAACTAAGTGTACATTCAGTATTGTTGTAATTGTCATTATTACAAATAAATACATTTTTAAAATCAGCCGATTTTAAATCGGTATCTGCTTTTCTTGGTCCTCCCATAGTGTTGAAAAATCATAATCGGTCGACCTCTACTCTGGGTAGCAGGAAGCTGAGCGAGAGGAGGCACTGAGCCACCAATTGTCTAGAGGCTTTCTGTCTTGTTATATCCTCTTCATCTGCACTTGCCCTGAACAGACAGGATGGTCAAAGTAGTGATGTTCATGACCACGATGTGCTTTCACCTGCCCAGTTCTTTCACATCAGTGCAGATAAAGGGAGAAAAGGATAGGAAGCAACTTCAGACTACTGATATTCACTTTTTGTTTTCTGAGCGAACTAATTTGAAACTTTAAGAAACCAGGTGCATTTTCCCTGATTTGAAACTTGTGAAAAACACCAAGATTTTATGGTGAGATGAGTCAACGATTGACAAGGGCTTGATGATCCTGCCCATTTCACAGTCCAGAGATTTCTTTATTACAAAACAGCCTAAATTCAATGGTCACCAGTGCCCTGAGAGAATGGGTGTCCTGGCTTCAACTGTTAGTCACAAAGTTCACACATTCTGCCATGTAAATCTTTCAGGACTTTTCTTAGTCTTTTAATGCTTTTTACATTGTCTTTCCTCAAATGACTATCAGCTGTTCTCAAACCTACACACAGGTGTTTTCTTCTGAATTCACCTCTCTGAAGTCACAACCTAGGCTTTTTCATCGCCTGTCAAACTTTACCTTGAGTGCGTCATGCCTCCAGTGAAATAAGATGCGTTAAGAGTGAGGGTGAAGGGGGAGTGGTGGTCAGGTGTTGCTCTGCAAAACTCTTCAATTGTGTGTGGTTCTCTGTCCTACAGCTGCGCTCCTGCAGTAAGAGCGAGTTGATCTCCAAGAGCCCAGAGATCCTGCTGATGTTCCAGCAGGTTCACCGCAAGCCCATGCAGTCCTTTGTCACCACTCCAGTCCCCCCTGACTTCACCAGGTAACATACGAACTAAACCTACTTCACTAAACCCATTATACTGTACCTGCACACCTTCCTAGGTACTGTACTAAACCACAGATCCTGTGACTAGAGAGCTTGATTTAAGAAAAAAAAATGCTCCGGATCCTCTTTTTAGACTGTTGTAGCTGTGTTTTTTAAAATTGTTTATTGTCGTCAGAGAAAAGAGGATCCACTTTTAGATGTTCAGTTCAATTTTGTATGGTTAGATATATATTTCCATTTGGATTATTCATAATGCAGCAAGATATTGTTATGCTTTTTTAATGGATATTTCATGACATTGAGAAGTGTAATTACGGAACAACTTTCTCTCCACAGTGAGCTGGTTCCTGCCTATGACTCAAGCACTTTTGTTCTGGCCAACTTCAGGTAGTCTTGAAAATGTTTGGATATGAGCTTGTGTATGCACAAGGATTAGAAATCGACAGTCTTTGAACATCGAACAAAACATCTTTTAGCTTCCGTTTTTTGGAAAATAGTACAAAGCACCCCATTGGATTGCTCACACTCAGGCTCTGATTAAGTGCTTATGTTCCAGCTGCTAATTAAGGCAACCGGGGACACGTCGGCCCATAATGAGCAATTTCTCTCTCGTTGTGACACTTCACCAAGAAGCAGTTGAAATTGTATTTTTTTAATGAATGGGTTCCTCTTATCTGACTTGTTTTTCTGCCTGTGTGTTGCATTGTCCTTACAGCACCCTAAGACAGAGGGCAGATCCCGTCTATAGCCCCCCACTCCAGATATCTGGCATCTGCTGGAGACTCAAGGTTTATCCAGTGAGTAGACACCAACAATTGGATGTTCTCTAATACTTAGTAGTAATTGCTACTAAACTACTAATGATCTCTTATGTTCATCGTATCTTACTCTAACTACTAGATTTGATATGTCACCTTTATCACAACTAAGTTGTCAATATTGGAGATTGTGAAAAACTCTGGTTTAATGTTCACCATAATTATGGGTTCAAGCAGCGAAGCTGGTTTCTTCTGGTTTATTATTATTATACCGGTTCTTCTTACAGGGAAAATGTAACATGCAAATTCATGTGAGATGGTAAGGCAGAGGAGGGTGCAACTTGACGATAGATGCGAATTGGCCACAAGGTGGCGGTATAACAGGCACTTGAAATTGCATACTCTGAAATGTAATGCGCCTCACCCCATATAACCTCGGGTCCTGAAATTCAGTGCATAGGTCCCTCTTCTCACAAGGAACAAATTTGTGTCAAGGACCCAGAAGGTCCGTCATAATGGATTTTACAGCATTTAGAATTTTGTGAAAAACACTTAAATCACATATCCTCCGGGACCACTGGGTCTATCTGGATTAACCTTCACATGGCATCTATGGACCAAGGTCTCAACTGAATATTTTCCAGACTAGCATGTCAAACAACATGGTGCTACTGACCAATAAACGTTCATGTGAGTGTTGCCTGGCACATTAATGCATATCAATCAGCCATTAATACTTGTATTAACTAAACTTGTTCAAAACACTGTCAAGACTCAACATATGCAAGCATATTCAGATCGACTGTATTGGAGCTAAAACGGCACATGTTTATATCTCTCCATCTGTTTGGCTTGGTGATGAAATTTGGCACACATGCTATGAGTCTGGCTAATCTGTAACGTATGGTTCAGTTTGGCCGCATGGGGATTCTGTTGGACAAATAATAATTAATGCAAGGTTATTGCGGCCATATTGTTTGAGTAAGAGTCTTGGAAAATATTGTGTTTGAAGATAGATTATATATACCACATTTGGTGCCGATCAGTCTAGCGGTTTTGGAGAAAAAGTTTAAAGTAGTCAATATCATAAAACAATAGTCCAAAGTATGCATATTGCATGATCTGATTTGTGGTATTTGGCAAGCGTGATAAAGAGTACAGAAGTAGCTCCTCTCGAGCGATGTGCCCACAGCTTGAATCCCAACATTGCTCCTTGCAGCTATATTTATTATGTTGCTTCTGCCAATTTGCTGAAACATTTTTAATTCCAGTGAGATGGTAAGGGTTAGAAGGGTGCATCAAGGCCACACCCTCCCATGCAATTTGAACATAGGTCCGTCTCTTCACAAGGAAGAAATTTGCCTCGAACCCATAAGGTCCGCCATGATGGATTTTCCGCCATTTACAATTTTGTGAATTAAACTTAATATGCTACTCTGGCACCGAAGGACCAATCTGCACAAAACTTGAGATATGACCTCTGGACCAAGGTCTCTTAATGCTAAATTACACACTAGTATATCAAACAACTTGGCCGCTACTGACCAATAAACATTATTGTGGGCATGGTCTGGCACATAAATGCATATAAATCAGACACTGTTGATCATATTGTAATAACTTGGTACATATGTCCAAAAAATATGCAAGCACATTCAAATCGACCACATGATGATGCTCTAACGGGCACATGTTTATATCTCTTGATCTGTTTGAGTCAGTGATGAAATTTGGCACCCATGTTCAGGGATATGAGTCTAGCTAAGCTGAAAATTATGGTTCAGTTTGGCCACATCGTAGCGCTGTTGGACAGGAAAAAATTCAGTGAGTAGATATATATATAAAAAAAAAAATATATATATATATATATATTTTTTTTAAAGCGGCCATATTGTTTGAGCTGGAGTCCTGAAAAATATAGGATTTGAAGACATGGGTACATAGATTCTATGTACAAATCGGTCCATTTGGTTCTGGAGAAGAAGACGTGTAAAGTATTTAACTTTGAAAACTGGTGCTGCTCAATTAACCAAAATTGACCGATGTCGGTTCAATTATTTGAATTCCATTTTGTTCAGTTTTTCTGTCAACTCAATGTGAACATTGCACAGTTTCTCTAGAGATAAATCCGATCCAGCTTGAACCCCTGCTTGCTGCTTGCAGCTATATTGTGTGTTTGTTTTTTCCCTTCAGGATGGCAACGGTGTGGTGCGCGGCAACTATCTGTCCGTTTTCTTGGAACTATCTGCAGGACTCCCTGAAACGTCAAAGTATGTTTTTGTAAAATTGTCATTCTTTCTTTGAATTGAAGTTTTCACTTGAATTTATGTCACCTTCAACGTGTGTATTTTCTGTGTCTATAGATATGAGTACCGTGTGGAGATGGTCCATCAGGCCTCCAGCGACCCCACTAAGAACATCATCAGGGAGTTTGCATCAGACTTTGAGGTGGGGGAGTGCTGGGGCTACAATCGCTTCTTCAGACTGGACCTGTTGGCCAGCGAGGGCTACCTCAACATGCAGACTGACACCCTGGTCCTCAGGTTACCACTAATACTAATAGAGAGAAAGATGCCATTTCTAACTCTGGGTTTAGTGTCTTCATTGGAGTCATTTTTGACTGCTGAGTTGACTTTTCTCCCCTGAACAGGTATCAGGTTCGTTCACCCACCTTCTTCCAGAAGTGCAGAGACCAGTACTGGTACATCAGCCAGCTGGAGTCAGCCCAGTCCAGCTACATCCAGCAGATCAACAACCTCAAAGAGGTGTGGGTTTTAGATCACCCCAAATTAATCTCCTATTAATCTAAACTAAAATGATTTGCGTTATTTCTCCATGTTGTCAGAGGCTGGCCATTGAGCTGTTCCGTAGGCAAAAGTCTCGCAGCTCTTCCCCTCCTGACCGGCGCCTGGGCACCTCTACGTCGGAGAGAGACTCCCGCTCAGGGAAAGGTCCCGTGGCTGAGGATGGCTGCCAGACCACTGCCACTGAGACCAAAGTGGAAGAGGAGGAGGAGGAGAAGACCCAGCACGATGACTCCAATGTGAGTCACTCAGACATTAGCACTTTGTCATCACATTCATCCATATTCATGATGACCACAGAGGTTCACCCTGTATTGGTTCATATTTGTGATTCAAGATGGTGCACACAACACATGATCAGAGTACCCAAACACACTGATTAGAAACTCTTAAGTTTTATAGCTATGTATGTCTCGAGCCCAATGGTCGAAACAGTTAAATGTTGCGTGGATACGATAGTCTCCTTTGTATTTACACAGGGGAGCAACTTTGGTTTTAGAAATGGGGGAGGATATAATATATATTATTTATATTTTATCCAGTGAGATAAACACCGCTCGGAGACGTCCGCAGGGTCCTAAAGCACACCGTTGCCTCATTTTGTATCACATTCCAATGATAAAGCTGGGGGGGGACAAAAATGTAATTTCAAACTGTGGGGGGGACATATCCCTCCCATCCCCAGTGAAAGTTGCTCCCCTGTATTCACATAACCACTGGGGCCGAAACATTGTTACATAAAAATCCAGGAAGCATATAATATTTCTCAGATGAAAATGAATGGCATTATAAAAACAACCCGTCTACAGCACTGGATGAAATTAGATTTCAGAAACACTTAATCATTCTGCCCCTTTTCCACCTAAAATGTCTCTAGTCCTACTTAAGGGCTGACCTCAGCATGCATTATCATAAGGTGTCTCAAGAGGGAGATGGGGCACAGTAGAGGAGAAATGCTTGCTGTGTCAGCAGCTGAGCTCTAGGCTGCATGTTGTCTGAACATTGCGCTAATGTTGCATTAATGTTAACGTATAGTCATGAGCTTTCTGATGGGGACCTCAAGCATGCACCATTTTATCAGATGAAGATCAAACACAGCAGAGTAGGAAAAGCTGTGTCAGAGGTTAAGCACTAAATGCTATTATGTAAATGCTGCGCTAACGTTGTGGTGTGGTCAGGAGCTGTCTGATGGGGACTTGGAAGTGGACTGTCTGACGGGGGACGAGGAGGTGAACCCTCTGGACGGTAGCAGCACCTCGGGCAGCTCCACGGCAACGAGCAACACAGAGGAGAACGACATCGACGAGGAGACCATGTGAGTGACCTATTGCCACTGTCACCCCTAACCACAGAGCTTTCTCTCTAGTTTTAGTCCCCCAATTATTTAGAGGGGGGGAAATGCAGAAATTATATCCACATCCTCAAATCAAACTTTATTTGTCACATGCTCCGAATACAACAGGTGTAGTAGACCTTACTGTGAAATACTTACTTATAAGCCCTAAACCAACAATGCAGTAAAAAAAGAGAAGAAATTATTTACCAAATAAACTAAAGTAAAATAACAATACCGAGGCTATATAAAGAGGGTACCGGTATTGAGTTAATGTGCGGGGGTACAGGTTAGTTGAGGTAATTTGTACATGTAGGTAGGGGTAAAGTGACTATGCATATATAAGAACCAGCGAGAGGCAGCAGTGTAAAAACAAATGGGGGGATTAATGTAAATAATCCAGTGGCCATTCGTTTAATTGTTCAGCAGTCTTATGGCTTGGGGGTAGAAGCTGTTAAGGAGCCTTTTGGTCCTAGACTTGGCGTTCCGGTACCGCTTGCTGTGCGGTAGCAGAGAGAACAGTCTATGACTTGGGTGACTGCCGTCTGACAATTTTTGGGGCCTTTCTCTGACACGGCATAGTATTATAACTCCTGGATGTCAGGAAGCTTGACCCCAGTGATGTACTGTGCCGTATTCACTGCCCTCTAGCGCCTTACGGTCAGATGCCGAGCAGTTGTCATGCCAGGTGGGGATGCAATCGGTCAGGATGCTCTCGATCATTACATCGATCTTATCATTACAATGACTTGTTTTGGTGTCCCTCTGTCCCAACCTGGAATGTGCTAGTTAGAGTGTAGTTTTGATATGAGTCGTGTATGCGTACTTCATCAACGTGTTTTCAAACCCCTGAGCCCGAAGAGACTGTGTGGAGTGAAGGGCTGTTGCTGGAGCCTTAGTCTCACATGTTCTCTCTCTCTCTTCTCCACCCCCTCACTGTGAGCTCACCAGATGAGCCATCAGTGAGTCATCACTGCTCCTCATACTGCCTGGCTGAGTGCAAAAAAACAACACGAAGCTCTCCAGCTCCAACCACGCACACTCATACACATACACTAGGGTTGAATATTTTCTAGAAAATCAACCAATTTTCTTTCCTGGGAAAATTGCAACCCTATCACGGTATTCCCATTCAAACCGGAAATGCTATTTAAAAGCACATAACATCAGTGTAAAATATGGACAGGAATCTAATTGTTTCTTGTTGTAGTTGTCACAATTTAATCAACTGAAAATGTCTGTCACCACACAATTTGTTGATGTAGCTTAGTTTAAATGTAGGCCTAAAATGTGAGGTTATTAGCCTACAGACTAGTGAACATTACATTTTGTTTTAATCTTACCACGGAAAGATGTCAGCCAACTTGTTGGCACCTTTCTCTCCCCTTGCACCTGGCTATCAGGGGAATTTCGGGAGGTTATGTTTTTACTTTATGATTGTCACCGCTTTAAGCAGGTTTTGTCACAGAGAACATATTTGATTCTCCGCTAAACAAACAGACAAGCAGATAGGCCCAGTAGTGGAGATTCAGTTGCTCAAATACCTGCGATTCTGACTAGTCAAACCCATGAATTCGCTTTTGTTATTGTGACATCATCATGTTGCAAATGTCTAAAGCAGACCAGGATTTGAGTCCCTGGCGGCGTAGTGTGTTACTGATGGTAGGCATTGTCACTTTGGTCACAGCTCTCTGCAAGTCATTCACTAGGTCCCTCCTTGTGGTTCTGGGATTTTTGCTCACCGTTCTTGTGATCATTTTGACCCCACGGGGTGAGATCTTGCATGGAGCCCCAGATTGAGGGAGATTATCAGTGGTTTTGTATGTCTTCCATTTCCTAATAATTGCTCCCACAGTTGATTTCTTCAAAACAAGCTGCTTACCTATTGCAGATTTTGTCTTCCCAGCCTGCTGCAGGTCTACAATTTTGTTTCTGGTGTCCTTTGACAGCTCTTTGGTCTTGGCCATAGTGGAGTTTGGCGTGTGACTGTTTGAGGTTGTGGACAGGTATCTTTTATACTGATAACAAGTTCGAACAGGTGCCATTAATACAGGTAACGGGTGGAGGACAGAGGAGCCTCTTAAAGACGAAGTTACAGGTCTGTGAGAGCCAGAAATCTTGCTTGTTTGTAGGTGACAAATACTTATTTTCCACCATAATTTGCAAATAAATTCATAAAAAATCCTACAATGTGATTTTCTTTCTCATTTTGTCTGTCATAGTTGAAGTGTACCTATGATGAAAATTACAGGCCTCTCTCATCTTTTTAAGTGGGAGAACTTGCACAATTGGTGGCTGACTAAATACTTTTTTGCTTCTGGATCATCATAGCAGCCCCCCCCCCCCTTTGGTGGTTCACCCTGGTAGGATTTCCGCAAGCTGCGGACCACCACCAAAATGGACCTCGGAGGTCCGGCAGTGGCTCTGTGTTCCGGCCCGGTTATCCCGGCTAGTGGACCTAGGCAGTAACTTGGCAGACGTTAATAGTCCACAACACTCAATACATCATTACATTTCCTCCCCAAACGAGCGGCATTGGGGCTCTACTGCTTCCAAAGTGTCAAAGGAAATGAAACGAAAAAGAATGGAATAAAAGTATACAAAATGTGTCTACCATACCGTAATCATCTCATTTGGACTATGTTCTATATATGTCCAAGGTCTTGGCTAAACGACTCTATCATGGCATTGTCTCTTGTCATGTCTAGGGTGATCCTACTTGCAGGTGGGTAGTTAAGGCACTTGGAACAACTTGGCCCCTGAAGGCCAAAGCTTACATTGGGCACATTACTGGGCTGACCTAGAGAGGAGAGGAGGCTGGGACTGGGGCCCCCTAAGGGGGTTTCAAGATCTATTGCCAACTTTCCAAAAAATCGGGATCGCTTCCGTCCCACAGGTGATCCTAGTATAAGACCTCATTAGGTCTTCCATTGCATGTGTGCGCCTGTGTACGTAGTAAGTGCACACACCAAGGGAAATAAAACCAAGGATCATGGTAACAGTCAGGATACTGTCCGGCACCGTCCAAGAGCGGGCGACAGACAATCTTTTGGTCTGTAGTCAGTCAGGTCAACTAAGTGCCACATCCCGTACGCTAAGATCAACAGTCATGGCTCCCTCCTACCGGATTTGGTTTTGAATGGCTTGTGGTAACTCAAGGGAACGTTTAGCAAAAGCGTCCGGCATTTCAGTCTCTGTGTCTATCCTGTCGTCGGGAAGTTGGTAGAGAGCTATGTGAACAATCGCCCCCTCTGTGAAAAAACAGGTTCAATTGGGTGATGGAGTCATGCCGTTCGTAAGTTTTTATTTTACCTTTTATTTAACTAGGCAAGTCAGTTAAGAACAAATTCTTATTTTCAATGACGGCCTAGGAACAGTGGGTTAACTGCCTGTTCAGGGGCAGAACGACAGATTTGTACCTTGTCAGCTCTGGGGTTGCAACCTTTCGGTTACTAGTCCAACGCTCTAACCACTAGGCTACCCTGCCGCCCAAGTCATAGTGGCGGACGCGAACGGTGTGTTGACCAACCGTCGGTTCCCTACCACCTCCACTTGTGTGGTGGTGGCCCCATCCCTGGCTGTTCGTTTGGCTCTAAAGTGTTCTTCGCTGGTGATAGCTTTAATACCACAAAGACGCTCAGTGTTATCCCTGACAAACGGTTTGCTAGGACAGTGGTAGTGGACATCTTTGGTTAGAGTACACATCAACAGGTTAGGGGTGAGAGAGAGATCTGGGTTGTTTTCCTGGTAAGCTACAACTGGGGGCGTGGCAATCTTTATGTGGATACTGTCGTGCCAAAATCCTACATTGAAAACAGTTCTCAATCTATAGATATTCTCCAGGTCAACAACCGGCAACGTCAGTAGAAATCCCACTTCATTACGATCAACATCAACTTGTATTGGGATGGCCGACCCCAGACTATAGGCCAAATGTGACTAATGGCCTTATCGTGGTTGAAGTAGCTGAGGTCAATATGTTGTGCACCATTGAGAGGGGCACTAGATATGAGGGGATTCTATTCATGGCCAAGTGGTCCATAGAAGAGCTAACTTCACAGAGGAAATCCTCCAGTAACAATCGAACCAATTGGACATGGGCATAGTCATGGTTCATGACCTCTGCTAGCTTTCCTACAGACAGGATAGTTTTGTTCAGGAGAGTAGCGTGTGTGTTGACCACCAGAATAGTGTCCTGGAGAGACTTTCCCACATGTTGCAACCTGAGGGCCTGAGGGCATCTGCTGCTGGATAAGTGGCATCTCTTCAGTAATCTCCCTAACATTCCTCTTGACTGTGGCTAGACTGACTGCGTTGACTGCAGTGGTACCTAGGGCAAATAGTGACCCTTGGACATCCATGTCTGTATGAATACGTAGGAAGCCCTTCTGTGAGTGTTTATGTATACGGTCCACATGTGATAATGTGTAGGTACTAGAGGTCGACCGATTATGATTTTTACATACATACACACACACACAAACACAAACAGACCCATGTCTGTAGGGGGAAAGTACAGTCAATTGACATCCCCACTCTCTGCCCACAAGGCACTTCACTCACCCACTGCTGTAGGTCCGGTAGGGCTTATTATAATTTTTTTCTCTGGTTGGACAGATGCTCTGGGATGTGTTGCTCCGTCGTTCCCCTGTCTATAAATGCGCTGAGTGGTGCGGCGGCGAGTGAGAAGCTCTGCTGGAGATCTGACTCATGTTGTACTGGAGTCTGATACAATATCTGCTGTGTTTCCCTTGTTATCCCCTCTTCTCCCCCAGGGCATACCTAAGAATTTGTACAGGGCTTTCTTAAGCAGACCAATTTATACCAGCATGCATTAAGTACATGCAGACAGATGGACACCTTACTTGGAATACAGAATGACTTGTCCTGAAGCTGTACCATTCCAGCGAGAACATTGCCGTGCACTGTCCATCCAGTTCATCAGTAGAGAGAGTGCGTTCAGAAAGTATTCAGACCCCTTCACTTTTTCCACATTTTGTTATGTTACAGCCTTATTCTAAAATGAATTAAATTGTTTTTTCCCTCATCAATCTACTCATAATGCCCCTTAATGACAAAGCAAAAACAGGGTTTTAGACATTTTTGCACTTAAAAAAAGAAATTATATTACGGTACATTTGCATAAATATTCCCTTTAAAAAAAAATTGTTTTACTCAGTACTTTGTTGAAGCGCCTTTGGCAGCGATTACAGCCTCAAGTCTTTTCGGGTATGACGCTACAAGCTTCGCACACCTGTGTTTGGGGAGTTTCTCCCTTCTCCTCAGATCCTCTCAAGCTCTGTCAGGTTGGTTGTTTTCAGGTCTCTCCAGAGATGTTCGATTGTGTTCAAGTCCGGGCTCAGGCTGGGCCGCTCAAGGACATTGAGACTTGTCCCGAAGCCACTCCATTGTTGTCTTGGCTGTGTGCTTAGGGTCCTTGTCCTGTTGGAAGGTGAACCTTCACTACAGTCTGAGGTCCTGAGTGCTCTAGAGCATATTTTCATCAAGGATCTCTCTGTACTTTGCTCTGTTCATCTTTCCCTCGATCCTGACGAGTCTCAGTCCCTGCCACTGAAAACTAACCCACAGCATGATGTTGCCACCACCATGCTTCACCGTAGGTATGGTGCCAGGTTTCCTCCAGATGTGACGCTTGGCATTCAAACCAAGAGTTCAACCTTGGTTTCATCAGACCAGAGAATCTTGTTTCTCATGGTCAGTCCTTGAGGTGCCTTTTGGCAAACTCCAAGCGGGCTGCCATGTGCCTTTTACTGAGGAGTTGCTTCCATCTGGCCACTCTACCATAAAGGCCTGATTTTTATTTAAATTTGCAAACATTTCTAAAACCAGTTTTAAGCTTTGTCATTATGGGGTATTGTATGTAAATTGAGGAAACATTTTTTTATTTAATTTTAGAAAAAGGCTATGTAACAAAATGTTGGGAAAGGGAAGGAGTCTGAATACTCTCCGAATGCACTGTATATAGCTGGTCTGTTCTAACACGGAGCACTTTGTGTCTAATCACCCTAAGAAGCTTATTGATGAGGGAACACTTCTCTGTGTGATTTAGGGAGTCCTGGACACACTTTCTAATTTGAGTTGCTGGTCAAGCCAAGGTCTTGCATAAGCTGATTTATTAGTTGGCTCATAATGTCATCTCCCGGCCTTAGTATTGGCCTAGGAACGGAATGTTCCTTAAGTGGGGTTGATTGAACGTGCACAGTTTCTATATCCTTAGAGGCCCACGTAGGGAACCAAATGTCCCTGAATGGTAATTTCTTGTAACAATAAATCGGCAAATGAAACCAATTGATCAGCTCAATCAATTGAAATGATAGGTAGACCTTTTTCATGTGTTGACATGGTTTAGGCATCTGTCAGTTTTAGTGGTAGTTGTCAGCTAAAGGTTTAGTCTTATTTTGACCCTGTCATTGTAGCAACGTTGTTCCCAGTCCAGATATTGATGGTCTCTGGTTCTCAGGTCTGGGGAGAATGATGTGGAGTTCAGTGGGAACCTGGAGATGGAGGAGGGAGAACTGGCTGACGATGTGGCAGGGGCAGCAGGTAACCTCCTCCACTTTGTCTCTCTCTCTACTCCCTCCTTTTCCCCCCTCCCTCCCTTTTCTTTCTATCCCCTTCTCTCATCCTCTCTCCCTACTTCTCATTCTTTCTGTATGCCATCTTTCTCTCCTCTTTTTGATCTAGTTATATCTCTATCTCAATCATCAGATCTCACTTTAGTGTGTGTTTTAGTGTAATGGGGCTTAAAGACGATGACTCATTGTCAGTGTGATGACTTGTCATGGGTGCTGATGTGGAACGTGTTGTGTGGAAAGGTGGTAGCTTCAGTGGATTAAAATGCAACCAAAGGGGAGTGTAAAGGGCTGCATAACAATGCTTAGATTTGCATGCATGAAGTGTGTCCTGTTAGAAGCCTACTCTTCAGTACTTTGATAACTGATTTCAACTTTAGCAATTCAGAATTGGCCGCCCTTAAACTCTGACATGTTGGCTGTCTCTTTTACTTACTATCTGACTCTCTCCTCTGAAAGGAAAATATCCATAATTACATGCCCCATATTGGTTTATTTACATTTATTCATTAAACATTGGCTGCAAAGTGGATTATTGTCCCCGCTGCCATTTCTAATCTCTGATCTCTCCCCTTTAATACCACATTTCTAATCTCTGATCTCTCCCCTTTAATACCACATTTCTAATCTCTGGTCTCTCCCCTTCTCAAATGCTCATTGTATGCAGACCTTTCGACTGCTCTCTCATAGCTATTTTTATTTCACCTTTATTTAACTAGGCGAGTCAGATAAGAATGTGTTCTTATTTTCAATGACGGCCTAAGAACAGTGGGTTAACTGCCTTGTTCAGGGGCAGAACGACAGATTTTTACCTTGTCAGCTTGGGGATTCGATTTCGCAACCTTTCGGTTACTAGTCCAACACTCTAACCACAAGGCTATCTGCTGCCCCTATGGCATGGCTAGAGTTTGTGGAGGAGTTATCTTGTCTGAAATGGGCCTACTGTAACTCATAATGGAGTGTGAGCTGTTGAGCAGCCACAGCGCTCCTCTGTGTGATAAACCTAGTAAATAAAGATTTCCTTTTGCAACTAGTATTCATTATGCCCTGTTCCAAACTTATTCAAAGTGTCAGTTGACTCATCCAGTATAGTTCACTTTTGGTCTCCAATTCTCCTTTGCAACTGTCTCCTCACCGTTGTATCTCTGAACATACCTCTGACTCTCCCCTGTCTCTCCCAGGAGGCTCTAACCATGGGGCCAGGTGTCTGAGGCGTGGTGGAGGTCTCTCCTCCGCTGGCAGCAACAACAGTCTGCTGGAGATTGACCCAGTCATCCTCATCCAGCTACTGGACCTGAAGGAACACAGCAACGTGGAGTCACTATGGGGCCTTCAGCCCAGACCCCCTGCTTCCCTGTTGCACAGCCAAGGTAAGTGGTCTCTCTCACGGCGTATCCGGTGTATGTGACAATACAACATTTTTTTTTCTACTCTGTACTGTGTAGCCAAGCTAGGGCACAGTCACAAACATTAGGACAAGTGCTAATAGCCACTTAATCTCTTCATCGCGCTTGTCCCTCTCCTCTATACCTCTCTTCAGTCCAAGTCCACTCCAGAAAGGAGCGGGGTGAGCGCCGGCCTCAGGCAGTGAGGAGGGGAGCCCCAGACTCAGGGGTCCTGATCCGGCTCAAGGCCCAGATGGCTGAGGTGCGCAGTAAGATGACGGATGTCAAGTTTCAGCTGGAGGCGCGGGGGGAGGCCAGGGTAGGACCCTCTGGCAGAGCCACAGGGGAACAGGGGCCCTCTTACCATGCAGACTCAGACCTAGGGCCCAGCAGAAAGTCCACAGAGCTGGATCTGATGGGTAAAGGACCTGGGGCCTCCAGACACTGTCGCTCTGGTGAGTGGTGCTCAGGATTGGGGAGTAACAGATTACATGTAAAATATCTTTGACACCTTTTCTGTTTTCTCAATGACATTCAAATTAGCATTGAAAAAAAGGGCAAGTTTAAGTTTGTTCCGCCTGAGCAAGTCCGACCACAAGTCAGAGACCACTATGATGACGCACCAAATGTGTTGGTGGATCACAGGAAAAGAGCATGAATAGACTTTTGTAGGCTACAGTCCAAGCTATGTCTTACAATGGTGCGACTGCTGTCGGGATCCAAAGATTATCCAATTTGAATAAACACTTGGGGGTAAGAATGACAGCAGTGGTCTGGCCTACGGGCAATACGTAAATTACTTATTATTGATAACTACATGGAGCATTGATGTGAATCACACTACTGCTCTCTTATTTAACTATACTGAACAAAAATATAAAGTTAATATGCAACGATTTCAAAGATCTTATTGAGTTACAGTTCATATATGAATATCGGTCCATTTAAATAAATTCATTCGGCCTTAATCTATGGATTTCACATGACTGGGAATACAGATATGCATCTGTTGATCACAGATACCTTAAAAAAAAGGTAGGGGTGTGGATCAAATAAACAGTCTGTATCTGGTGTGACCTCCATTTGCCTCATGCAGCATGACGCCTCCTTTTGTATAGAGTTGATCAGGCTGTTGATTGTGGCCTGTGGAATGTTGTCCCACTCCTCTTCAATGGCTGTGCGAAGTTGCTGGATATTGGCGGGAACTGGAACACACTGTCATACACATCGATCCAGAGCATCCCAAACATGCTCAATGGGTGACATGTCTGGTAAGTATGCAGGCCATGGAAGAACTGGGACATTTTCAGCTTTCAGGAATTGTGTACAGATTCTTGCAACATGGGGCTGTGCATTATCATGCTGAGACATGAGGTGATGATGGGGGGATGAATGGCACGCAATGGGCCTCAAGATCTCGTCACGGTATCTCTGTGCATTCAACTTGCCATTGATAAAATGCAAATGTGTTTGTTGTCCGTAGCTTATGCCTGCCCATACCATAATCCCACAACATCGACATCGGTTGTGAGGCCTGTTGGACGTACAGCCAATTTCTCTAAAACGATGTTGGAGGTGGTTTCGGTAGAGAAATTAATATTAAATTCTCTGGTAACATCTCCGGTGGACATTCCTGCAGCCAACATGCCAATTCCCTCAACTTGAGACATATGTGGCATTATGTTATGGGGCAAAACTGTACATTTTAGTGGCCTTTTAGTGTCCCCAGTTAAGTTTACAATTTTGGACAGGTAATTGTAATTGATTACATTTAGAAAGTAACTTACCCAACCCTGTTGGTGCTATACACCTTCACTGTACACAATACAATCTTCAATCTGTGGAATTGAATAGCATTTCACAGCACTTTCTACGGTTGACTCTAAACAGCCAACTGGGGAGCTATCGACTGCTCAGTCAGATGTTCGTCCAACTGTGGTTTGTGTGGCAGGAGGGAAGAAGGCCTTGTCTCCCAAGCAGGAGGGCAGCAGGCAGGGCCTGAGAAGAGCTACAGACGGAGTGGAGAAGGAGTCAAGAGGCCAGAGCGGTGAAGAGTTGTCCTGTGATCAAAGTCTCTTCCCCAGGGACACCCCCAATGGATCAGAAGGTCAGTAGTAAACCCAGGTAGAGGTTGGGTTAGCAGGGTTTAGACGTGCACCAGTGATGACACACCGCCATGGCTCCACCTAAGTACCCAAATGTATGGTTGTCTCGTGTCACACTAATTTGTAAAACATTCATGCAATGCACCAAAAGCGAATGACTTCTAACTGACCAGTGTTTCCCTGTGCTGTGTCATACTGTAGGAGCCCTGAAGCCACACAGCGTGCACAGCTCCCCTCCTTCTCTTGGCAGCTCATCGTCATGCTACGACAGCAAGCCCTGCATTTCCAAACACGACCAGGAGCAGCTCTACGGGGCTGACCTGTACGCTCTGGGGGGCCTTAACGGCATCTCCACCTCCACCATAGCACGACCCAGGACCCAGCCCATGGGGTAAGACTATAATACCCTGTTCCTAAATCTAACCCTAGCCCTTATGCATTAGTGGCGATTCCGTTACATTTTCCCACTTCCAAAACAACGTTTTTCTATAGTCCAGGTGCTTGGAGAAGGGCACATGATAATTGGAAAGTGTACTTGACAATTGAGCAAATTAACTCCCTTTTAAACCAACGTTTTGGTCATTATTTATTTATCAAGTGTTTACCCCCTGCCAAAGCCTCTCCAATTTAACCATTTGTTTTAGGCGTTATATTTGTTTTGAGCCACAGTGATACTATTTGTTTTATTACTTTACTGTGCCAACCTATTTGGACTACTGCTGATCTAGCTAACTAGACTGGAAGTTATGAATTTATGCACCACCCTATTTTGGGATTAAATTGGTTTTCCCAACGGACAAAGCAGGGCTGAGAGTGAGTTTTTCTCTAAACTGTTTAGGTTTGAAATAGACCAGCAACTAGAGGGGAAATGATTAGCTTTCACTCTTGCCAAACGTATCCCTACAGTACCTTTAGAAAGAAAGGAAGAAAATGATTCCCATGTGTATTGAAATCAATATCACTTGTGGTTTAAACAAATGGCAAATCAACCTCCCTTAGGTCCGGCCTGCTGACGGACAGCTCTCTGGACTGTGACTTGGAGGAGACGGCTGAGGTCCGCCAGTCACTGCTCTCCCTGGCAGAGGGACCCTCTTCACGCCCTGATGAAAGTGAGCCGTACTGCTCTAACCCCCCTCTTCCTTCACCTCGACCCTCCTCTATGGAGGAATGCTATTGTGACGGCAGTAAGGATTGAGCTCCACTTTTCATCTGTGGATAAAATATACTGTAATCTAATACCATACTGGAGGTAGAGTTAAAAGCTTCTTGGTGAAGGGAATTTTAAAGGATGTTTATTCTGCAATTTTATCCCTAATGATCTTGGGGATGAGTTGGTGTCTGTAGAGAGACAGAGAGGAGGTGTCTATTCTGCCCTGTGCAGGATGAGCTGTGCTCTTGGCGGTGATGGTGTTTCCCTTACCTCGGAGATGCCGCTATATTGGTCTTGGTGGTTCCCTCACTCTGTTACATGTACCTTTTCTCCCTCTTTCTATCTTTCTGCTGTTTTCCTTTCTGTCCCTCCGGCCCCCCTCTTTTGTTGACCTACGTGCCCTTTCTCTCCTTTTTCTGTTTGCCTCTCTCGTTCTCTCTCCCACTCTGATTTCCCTTGTCCTTTGTGCCCCCCGCTCTTTCTGTCTGTCAGGTCATCTTGTCCAGAAGCAGACGGTGGTGCTGCTGCCAGGTATGAGCAGTGACAGTGAGATCGACTGTGACACGGAGAACGAAGATGAGGTGGCGGCCCTGGAGGCTGGAGACTGTCGCTATGATGCCCAGGCACTGCCCTGTGCAGGTCAATATTGTTACCTGCCACACATGTATGTATGTGTGTGTGTGTGTGTGTGTGTGTGTGTGTGTAACCCCTTCACACAAACACTTAACCACACATACATTAGTGTGGGATCTCATTTCTGCACACTTAACACATTTTAGCCTCAAATCAGCTTGCCAGTACCGTGGAAGGAAATTAATGCTAAGCTCAGTGTTTTAAATGCTTCTGTTCTTTCCTCCCAGGGGCCCAGTTGAACTCTGACGACCTGTGCTTCACCACAGGAGAGAACACCGAGAGGTGATTCTCCTCCAACATGGCCTCCACAGCCGGTCTAAACAGTGGCCATCGCCATATGGGCACTGGAAAGCAGTGTATATAACTTTAATGTACACAAGCACTTGTGTAGACACTTGCATGCAGTCATTCTAGTCACCGGCAACCCCAAATGCAATGAGAATGCTACAACTCACTAAGTGAGCACCTTGATGATGACTGCAAAATATGTAAATATATTTGATCACTTTTATTAATCTCCATTTATATTTAAATGTAAATTGGATTAAATATGAGTTAGAATGGGGTGACGAACAATATATTTGCGAGAGACATTCTTTAGGCTATCGTTGTGAAAAGTAAAATAGTAACATTTTATCATATGTAACTAACCTCATGGTTGATGTTTGCAACGTCTAAATACTTCGATTGGGCTTTGGTCTGGACATCATGGGCTCTGGTCTGGACATCGATTGAGCTCTGGTCTGGACATCGATTGAGCTCTGGTCTGGACATCGATTGGGCCGTGGTCTGGACATCGTGAGCTCTGGTCTGGACATCGTGAGCTCTGGTCTGGACATCGTGAGCTCTGGTGAATTTTGAGAATTAAGCACAGTACACCTGCTTCACAACAGAAGAGAACCTCAATCTCTCTGCCTTTCTGGTTCAATGAGGTGCTATTGATGTGTTTGTGTGGAGGAGCACAGTCAGGCAGGCATCACACAGTGCTGTAATGAACACACCATTCTTGAAAACAGTCTGAACGAACGCCTTGAAGTGGACGCATTTAGTACCTTTTATTCCTGTTTCACCATTGATTTAAAACTTGTTAGGAAGTCCCTTTCTGTGCAAATCTTATCATTGCAAACTACTGTATTTTGTCTGCTACTCCCGGTAGATTGGACTTGCTTGCCCCCCAGTAAATCTTTCAGAACAAGAACCAGTTTTTCTGCTGTGTAGACACATTGAAGGATGTATCAATGGTACGTCCTTCTCTGGCATGTGTAAGAGATTGCTACCTTCTGAATGTGTATTGAGTAGTTTCTTAGTAGAAAATTAGGCATGACTCTTGCTCACCGTAGCGGATTTTGCCTGACTTGATGATTCACACTGAAATTTCTTGGTTGACAGTCTGGGCTTCAATTGCTTTTTAACCTTGTCTCGTAATTAAACATCAAAGCTGATGTACCTTATCCGTACATACAGGGTTCTTTCTTTCACCAGTAAGTGTTTTCTGCAGCCCTTGTCAAGTCAAGCTCTGTAACATAGGCAAGGTGGTGGTTTTGAGTTTTCTGTGCTGCGATCTCAACTCTTTTTCTGTATTGTGTCCTCAACTTCTGCTCGTCTTTGAAAAAATGGGTCCATGCAAATTCACACATTTTGACTTCTATGAAGCAGATATAATTTTGTTTTTCAACTTGGTGGATTCCTTTCTCTTTTCAAAAAATGGATCCAAATGTCACATTCCGTCATCTTGATTCTAGATTATTTAATTTGCATGTTTTCTGGGCAAAATTTGACCAAGGCAATATTTGGAAAGTCATTTGTTTGACAAAGACATGTGTAAATAAGTGTTTGTTTTGTACAAAGGCTTCCCAACAGTGATGTGAAGTGTTCTGTTCTTTAAAGCATGTCATTGGAGCAATTTTCTTTCAATATCCTTTTTTGCCCATCAGAGGGTGCCATCTCTTCCTTGTAGTTGAGCTTTGCTGTGTGACCGTGGACTATTTTATTTACACAGTAACATTTTATTATTTTTAACCCTTGAAAAGCAATCTGACGACCACACTAGCATCCACATGGACATCATAGCAGAAACTGTACTCTTTGTACCATGGAGAACAATGAACACTGGCAGACTTTCTTCATTGAAATGTACACCGAAGAGGTGACCCAACTGAATTTGTAAACATTTCTATCTCTTGAAAGGGAGATGTGTAAGATGTCTCAAAGTATACTGGTGTGCATTGACTAATAAGGAAATATGTTCTAAATGCCTGAATGGAGAGCTCAGTGGTTTATAAATATCTTCCTTCAGCTGTAGGATGCCTGATGTTTACCCCCAGCTGCACAGCCTCCTAATGTTCCATCATGTGTGCCTAAAACTGCATGGCTTCAATGGAGTTGAACAGGCAGACGGAGGGTGGACAATATGCTTTAAACCTCTTATTGTGCCCTTGTATATACAGCTCCAGATTCATCCTGATATGGTCTAGTTGTATCTATTTCACTGTCAGTTCACTATGCACATTTCTGTTTGTGCCCAGGTTGTAGCTGTGTGTTTGTCTGAGTGGGAAAGGGCTGACTTAGGAAAGGTACTAGAAAGAGGGTGATTTAGATGGTTTCAAGTTTTATGCTTTCCTTTGTGTCTACCATGAGTGTTTATTTTATATTGTCCCAGAATGCAGTGGGATTTTTATTTGTTGGGTATGTGTCATTTTTTTGTTGTAACTAATAGAATATGACATTTAACAAATAAAATATTTTATGGTTTCTTGGAACTGAATGTGTGTTACCTAAATATGGAAATACTTATGAAATGGCTGAATTTACAATGAAAATCCTGCTTTTGTTTTATCCAACATCAACTGTATGAGAGCTCCATTGCAGATGAGGGGTAACTCCCACTGTTGTGGTTGCCTCCACGTCTCTTGAGGTCTGCATTGTATAGGAGGGTGGGTGGTAGGGGCTTAGTGTGTCAGGTTGGCGTGGCTAGAGATTGAGCTCAACAGAGTACTTGAGTGAACGTTGGCACCTGCCATGTCCTGCTTGCATCCGGCCAGCACCAACTCTTCCTTCTTTCAGAAGGCCACCATGCCCAGAAGCGGGCTTGATTTAGGAGGATTGGAGAGGACATGCTGCACATTAGTCCGCAGTGCAGAAAGCCCCATAAGAATTGACATGACTCAAGTTACTGTTATCCTACTACAGGTAAATAGTCTGTTTAGCAGGTTTCCCTCATCCCATTTCTAACCACCCCATAATGTTGTATATGTATTCACATTACTTATGTTGATAATGTGTAACGAAGCTACTTCAAAGTTCCATCACTAGTGCTCCACTGCATACCAATGTTTTCTTGGGTAATTGCTCACATTAGTTTGAATTGATTCTCATGAATAAGTTGTTTTGAACTGCTGATAGATTTGAACAGCTTTCTAGGTCTAAGCCATTTTGGTTAGTGTGTTGTCAATAAGGCCACAATGTACAGGTCATAATGTACCCTGTAATGTCTCTTCCCATCATGTTATGATAGTTTTTAATATCTGTTAAGTTTATGTTCAGGAAGTGCCTCAGCTCTTCCACTGAAAATGTCCATATTGTAATCCCCCTTTTCCTTTAGCCCTGATTTCACTCAAACTAGAACAGCAGATCAAATCCATCCAGATTAAGGCCTTGATTCGATCAGATCAAGTGTTAACCGGCGATAGCTGACACATGCATAGCTTTGTTTTGGCGGTGTTGGAGTAACCGCGATAGAGCTGTCAAAACGGTTAGCAGCTGCTCTTGTGATCATTGTCACAAAGTCATACCCACCCATTTACATTGGAACAGGGGTGTCAAACCCACTCCATGGAGGGCCTAGAGTCTGTCTAGACAACTGTGAGGGGAGTTCTTAACTAATTAGTGACCTTAATTCAACAAGTATAAGGGAGGAGTGAACCTGCAGACACTCGAACCTCAGTGGAATGAGTATGACACGTGTTAGAAGTTCAGAACAAAGTGTAGACTATATAGAAATAATGATCAAGATATCGATTACATCTCACATTTTAGTGTTCAAACTTGTAAACAATGTTGCAACAATGCAACTCCGTGCTGCCAATGGCAATGTCCACTTTAGGTATAATGCTGGGAGCCGCTTGTGGATTTGACAATTCTTAACACAGTTCCACCTCCGACACCGTCAAAACAACCCCTATGCGGGTGTCAGCTAGGGCGGATCTGATAGAATCTAGCCATAAGTGTTGAGCTGATTTAGTTTTTATAGTAACAGGAGTCTGTTTTAACTTCCAAGCAAAGCAGCTATGACAGTGTTTTGTGTAATGCCAGACTCCATTAGAGTAAGTCCCTATTTCAGCCTTCAATTAATGTCCCTCTCACAACACTACATCTTCCACCCTTATTTGCAGGCTCCCAGAAAGCACTCCCCTTAATGAGAAAATGGGTCTATTTGGTCTGATGCCCTGAATGTCCCTTAATCGATCACTAGTGTGACATAGATTAAAGCTATGGCTTTTCCTGTGGGGGTGACTCTCGATTACATTTGGAACACGCAATCTTCTGTGAAACCTGGTGGATATTAACGCTCACTCATCTGTTATGTCAGACGCTAAACTGCTCCAGATATGGTCATAGTAATTAAGTTTTGTGTGTGTGTCCTCAAGCTGATGAACAACAGCAGGGATTTACTCTCCTCATTTGTATGTGTGCCTTAAACGCTGCAGCAAGAAAGGCCATGAGCAAAAGCTCAGCTGTGGTGCTGCAACATAATGTCAAATGTTTGTCAGCAGGTATATCCCTGCATTTCCATCTGTAAATAGTATACCATACCATGTGCTATGTGGAGCACAAACGTTGTACTTAGTCTGAAAAGCTGTTTCCGAAATTCTGTTGTAATTTGTGAAGTGTTCTTGATGTAGAATGCTTAAAAAAAGGTACACATAAATAAGTAATGATGATGAATGTTTTATGCCAGAGAAAAGATAAATGGACATCTGACTGCACACCATTCATTCCACCTGGAGGGTGAAATAAAAACATTGCAATGTTTCCGTTTCTCTGCTTGGATGTTAACAAGGAAGTGCCCTCTTCGTTTTCCAGTATATTTGATTAAAATGCTGTAGCTTGCCATCCCTATCTTAAGAATGCTTGACACACTTCACAGGGTGCTGGCAATTACCTAAACTGTGAACACTAGCCATCGTGTACATACATGGGCATACGCGCACATCACCACAGGACAGTTGGAGGCCTTGATTAAAAATAATCTTGGTAGTTAATTAAATATGGCTGTTCTATCGCTAGGGTCTAAGCTTGACAGGTGGAGGCTAAGGACACTAATTAAGTCTCCTGGCTCTCTAAGTGGAGCCACTGGAGTCTCGACAAGAGTACAGCACACAGCTGAGGGTTTACACACACGCACACGTTTGGGAGAATTCCATAGGCCTAATTATAGTCCATCTGGTTGTACAAGAGGTCAAATAAAACTCAGACAAAATACTTGGTTTAATCTTTATACATTATACTAGTCACCAGTTCAGATACACACACGTTTATATTACGAGAAGAACACAAAATACAGATACTGAAACTTTTTACTGGTTTACCTAACCTGCAGGTTGGGGAACAGCTGGTCATGGGTTTGTCTTCAGGGATGCCTGGTGTACAGAGTTTGAACTGCCCTGTGAGAGGAGGCTGGCCAAGCTTAGAGACACTGGGCTGGATTCAATCCATATCACAGAGGTATTGCGTTACAGCGTTATTGAAATTTAAAGGCAATGTTCCCATGTTAGTGGAAACTGCATTCACAGTAAACAATGCATTTGTCGGCTCAATCGGAAATTACCTTTACATTTCTATTGTGCGATCTGTAACATTTCAGTTATACAGATTGAATAGAGCCCTTTGTTGTGTTTCTCATTGGGACTAATTCGATTTAGCTACCAAACATATTAGTGTACAGCGACAACTGTCCAAGGGGTACATCATAGATTGTGTCCCATACTACCATCGGGTAGAAGTAAAGTGGTGTGTGCTCATATCAATGTGAGCACTGGGAAGAGTTTAGGAGGGTGGCTGTTAGTTTGATCTGGCTCTCGCTCTGCCTTTCTCAGTGAAGACAAACCCTCTGAGAGAGCCTTTCCACGCGCGACTCATAAAGATTCATTATTGCTTACAGGAACAAAGCGTTTTGTGGACACAGTGCAGAGTCATGAGAGCAATTGATTGACATAGGAAAGGGTAGAGGAGAAAGGGGAAGAGACCTGAACTGTGTGGTCTTTTACTATCATCAGGGAAAGTGTCATACTGGCATGAGGGGGTCCTTTGTACCGCAGCAGTGGGTGAGAAAGAGAAGAACTGTGGGTTAAGCGAGCCAGCAAGTTTAGCTGAAGAACTATAGAGTTCAATTTTCTGTTTATGGCTTGGTTAAGGTTCAGTGTCTTACAAACGACTGAAGCTATCAAAGACTGTGAGGAGGTGACCATTTTGACATTTCAGTGGATGGTCCTTGAGGAGCATTTAAATTCCCATGTTCCCTTGTCACTCAAGCACTGCTAACGTATACAACTCTCCTTCCAAAGGTGTCACATGAACAGTACAGTACATTGCTGGGGGCTGTGAAGCTTGATATCAACACAGAATATTGGTGATTTTATATAGCAGACGTATAAGACAGGCCACATGCATACTCTCAACACGTACCCATACGCCTGCACACATTCGTACTTACATGTACATAATATGAATGTACTACTATTTCAATAAGCAATTGGTGCCCCGTGTGAGGAATGTTTAGGATGGGAAAGATGTGCACTTTTTTTTGCTCTCAAAAAGAAGCAGAAAGCTCCAAAAAGCAGGTGATGTGAGTGGGGCTGGGGGTGGGGCTGAGGTAGGGGAGACTCGGGGCATTTGATAACTACCTTTATATATTCAACTTTATGGTTGTCTTTCATAATTGGTCAGAAAATGGCAATTAGTGTGGTCCGCTGTTCCGAGAGTCGAAATGCAGGTGTTGGTTACACAAAGAGAAAGATGCAGAAGCATGGGCATCTTTTAACCCGAAAGGCAGTGCGCTTATTCACATCCTGCTCCTTCAGAGTGGAACACCAGGATAGAATGCTCAGATTTGTGAGGATACGGTGGTAAGCTGATAAATTATAGATTATTTCCTCTCCCACGATCAACAAAACACCTCCAGAATATTGTCTTCCAGGTGTACTGCATCCAGAAATGGTTTTCTTACATCCACACAGGGAGCGTCACTACAAGTCCAGAACACCACTACTGTCTCAGTCCTATTGGGCCATCTATGAAGGTCCCGGGAGGGCTCCATGTACATTCTACAACTGGAATACATTCTGCTCTCTGGAGATGCTTAATGGTGACTGTCCAAATGGTCTTCCGTAAATGACCACCATGCTTTTCAGTGGGTAGGCCAGCAGGCGACCGATGACTAGTTGTTTCAGAGGAGCAGTAAGCAATGACAGTGATTGGGAACTGACTGACTGGCTGGGGATGTTTCTCCGTGTGACTGTGGGTCACTGAGGTGGTTTGGTCACTTGTTTCCTGTGCCCTTGTCTCCTGCCCCTGGGAACTCAATGAGACTGGAGCGGGTGAGGTTTTTAAACAAAAGTATAGAAATGGCACAATGTGTTAGTAAAAGTGAAAATGTCAGGAATGGCACATACAATTCCTGTTTTCTTAAGGGTATAAAGATGGGTTTTTCCCAACAGCGAGAATTAACCTTCTTTGATAAATATTGAATGGTGGTTGCCTGGGCCAGGAGAGTGGAGGCACATTTTATAGAACCTAGTCATTGCTAGATAGCATTTACTATTTTATTTTTATAAACTTTTATTTAACGAGACAAGTCAGTTTAAGAACACATTCTTATTTACAATGACGGCCTAGGAACAGTGCCTTGTTCAGGGGCAGAACAGATTTTTTACCTTGTCAGCTCAGGGATTCAATCTAGCAACACTTCTGGTTACGGTCCAATGCTCTAACCACTAGGCTACCTGCTGAAACTATGGAGTTTCAGAAAAAATACCATTTACATTTGAAAGGCTAATGAGATTAAGATTAATTTACTATATTTGTCAAACCAGAGATGAAGACTTTGACATTGATCATGCTTATGCTCTATTGTTGTTAGTGAAATTATAAAGCAGCATAGTGTTTGGTTAAGTAGCCCATGGAAGTGATATGACACACATGGGTCCGCATTGTAATGGGAAGCTTCGAAGGGACTTTGTCGACTGAGGCTCAAAATTTCCATCCATTTTTCTTTTACAGGAAATGGTCTTAAGTGACAGATATTGAAGGCATATGTTCTGCTGCTTTGTCTTAACTATTCTGGACCAGTAAGTCTTGCAATGCCTGATAGGGAACTTACTCACACCCAACCTGTTGGGAAAGACTTCTCGTCAATGAGAACATCTTGTGTTTAGTGTTATGTAACCATCAATTTGACAGGCATAGCACGGACTGATTAATGTCTGCTCTTGGATGATGTCATCCCCAACATTATAAATAGAATATCATTTCTTAATAATATCCCCTTTTAGATGCCATTATCCTCTATTGCAACCCCATCTGGAATACATATCGGTCTATACATGTTGGATTTATTCAGGTAAGTGACCACTAATCTTATAATCCTGTATTAACTACTCCCATTTATGGAGATGGAGTGAGTTGATAATGTGTATTCCATTATGAATCTGAGTACAGTACAGTATGTGTTTGCAATATGGGCCAGGAGCAGTAAATTGTTATGTCCGGCCTCCTGAATGGGGCTGTGTGGCTATGGGGAGGGGTAGGTGCATGTAGAGATGAACGGACGGATGGACAGGGTGGTGCCAGTGTCATGGATGGGGAGTTTATGATGGATAGATGAATGACTGTAGTCAGATAAAGGAAGGGGCAGGAGAGAGAGGAGCAAGTGGAGATTATGTCACATCATCAGACTCTGCTGCTGTTGGGTAGGTGGGGGAGGGCCACCCCAGGCCTTCTCTCAGGGCAGCGCTGGGGGTAGGGCACACTACGGGTGGAGTGCAGCAGGCCGGGGAGCTCCCTGGGCGCTCGGCCCCAATCCCGGGACCACCACCCCCATCTGGGGCTCACGCACTTCATCCTCCGGGTGTGCCTCCCCGCGTAGCCAAACAGGGCGGCCGCCAGGGGCCATTGTCCATCTGATCTGGGATCCTGGCAGGTGGGGACTCTGAGTTTAGGCCGGGGCTTGTGCCTGGAGCCCTTTAGCCCCTCTTCTAGACAGGGCAACCAGGCCGCGCCATGGCCCCCGGCAGGCATGAGGTTCTGGGTGAGGCCTAAGGACGGGGACGGGTGTGAGCTGGCCAGGGGGAGCCTGATCGGACCCTCCTCTCCCAGCGTGGGCCCCAGCAGGCCTAGGCTGGTTCTGTCCGTCAATGAGTCCATGCGGTCTTCATAGCCCAGGTCGGCTGGAGCCGAGCACTGCTGCAGGAAACAGTGACTCTTCCCCCCAACGTCCGCGGTGCCCCCGTCCTGGCATGCCATCTCCCCTTGCCCTTCCTCCTCCACCTCCTCATCCTCTATTTCCTCCCCTGCCCCCTCCTCCTCTCCCGGGGGGGGCGCGCGGAGGTCTCTAAGGAAGACCACAATGACGGAGATGTTGTCGCTGGAGCCAGCATCGCGGGCCGAGGCCACCAGCTTGTGGGCCACCATGGTGCTGTCGCCACTGTTCTCCGTCAGGTGGTCGCTGACCACACGCACCGCCTCATCAGGACTGACTGTGTCGTAGAAGCCGTCGCAGGCCAAGATCAGGTAGTCCTCCGTGCCGTCCAATGTGACTATGTGGTGGTCGGCATCGCCAGAGATGTAGGGCTTGTGCTCATTGTCGCCTGTCAATCACCAAGAGAAAGAGAGATAAGAAAGAGGGAAACAAATCATATATTGTAAAAAAATGTATCATTGAAACATTTGTCAAAGTGCTGAACAGCAACCTGGGCATAAACACCCCAAAGAGCTGAAAGCAATATAATTTGATATTCCGTGCTGCTGTTTCTGTCATGTACACCATGCTATGCATCTGTTTTGAAATCAAGGTGGAGAAAAACCTATAATACATTTTAATTTAATAAATAATAATATAATATCTGCTGCTTGCCGCCTTTGCATTCTGTTCAGCCTTTTGTGACTAATGTAGTTATATAAACATGTAAATGAATATCAGTGTAGCAATATCTGTTCTCTCTCCTCTCCTGCATGCAGTAGGAAACAGTTCTAATGTAGCAGCTACAGTATTTCCTGTCGAGGAAGTAGTTGTTTTGATATCAGATTAGGGAAGCTTTAGGATTTGGGAACAGAAGGTCACAGTAGGGCTTCCTCACTAGCCACCACTAAAATAGCTACCGGGAAATAATACTAGAAGCGAGCCTCAAGTTGCCTTGTGAATCAGTGCTTGAGGTCAATTAGAATTGAGGTCAGTGGTCTCCCGATTGGTGCAGTGATGTAAGACACTGCATCACAGTGTTAGCTGTGCCACTAGAGATTCTGGGTTCGAGTCCAAGCTCTATAGCAGCCTGTCGCGACCAGGAGACCCATGGGGCGGCGAACAATTGGCCCAGCATCGTCTGGGTTAGGGGAGGGTTTGGCCGGCAGGGATGTCCTTGTCCTATCGCGCACTAACGACTCCTGTGGCAGGCAGGCACGCTGACACGGTAGCCAGTTGTATGGTGTTTTCCTTTGACACATTGGTGCGGTTGGCTTCCGGGTTAAGTGGGCATTGTGTCAAGAAGTAGTGCGGCTTGGTTGGGTTGTGTTTCGGAGGACACATGGCTGTAAATATCTAATTGGATACCATGAAAAAGGGGTAAAAAAAAAGGTCAGTTAACTGAAATTCCAATCAATAATTGAAAAAAGTGCATCTAAGCTATTTAAAAATAAAAATCCCTTCCTGAATGGAATTACTTCAATTTGAAATGACCCCAACCCTGTTGTGTATGTGAATAGGTACAGGATGGATTCTAAGGCAGTCTTTACAGTCAATTCCTATGTTGATGCCAGTGATGTTGTAGTATTGGAGCTGTGAGATTATTCCATTAAGATTTAAATAGCTGCTGGGAAATCAGACTGGTTACGTACACTTGTGTATGCATATAGGTACAGGCAACTCCCACCCCCCACCTCTGGGTTGCTATTTGTCTCCCACTCAGCACTGTGTCTGCTGGCCCTTGGCTGTGGCCCATTAGACTCTGTCATGACCTCTCTGCTCTGGCGCTCGCATAATCACCCAAATAGTTTAGACTGATTATGGGCCTCCTGCTAAGTATGCAGGCACACATACGCACTCTCAGCAGGACACACCTACACGACATACTACGACCCCTTGCTGACCTCTCAATTTTATCAACACTCTTCTCATTCACGCTGGCGGTGACCAAGGTAACACACACACACACCCTCCAACCAGAGGAGGTCCAGGGGAGACTCAGCAACAGACATGGTACAGCAGCTGCAGTCTGTATATTGTACTATATATGGTAATTGTATAAGGCAGAGAGTGATTGTTGGTGTACCTATGGCTCTGGATACGGACAGGCTGCCATTAACCCTCCATGTGCCGAACCAGATGACACAGCCTCCCAGAGCTTCAATACGCTGCTTCTCATCCTGTAGTGGGAGAGAGAAAGATGGTATTATGTATAACGGTATGTGTTTGTATATGTGACAGACAGTGAACAGTGAACAGTAATTAAGTGAGTGTGTTTTGCGTGTGTGTCTGTGTGCATTACCTCTCTGTCAGGCTTATGAGGCTTCATCAGTTCCACGGCCTGGCCCTTCTTGACCAGCATGACCTGAGAGTCCCCCAGCCAGGCCACGTACAGGGTCCGTCCCCTCAGGAAGGTCACCACCCCCGTGGTGCCGCAGCGCAGGTTCTGACACGCACACACACACACACACACACACACACACACACACACACACACACACACACACACACACACACACACACACATTTAGACATAAATACATGAGTGTACAGTAATAACTGTTTACTATGATTCACAGAAATGTTACATCTATTAGAAGCAAATTCTGAACAGTAATAACAAATGCTCAGACATTTGAACTAACCTTGCCTCTCTGCAGTTCTACAATACCAGTAGTATTGAAATTAAACCTTCAAGATTAATGTGGCCAATGTTTGAGCCCTTACCTCCATCTTAGCTTTCCGGATGAAGCGTTCGTCAGTGACTCTGAAGGCGCGACAAAGGGCCTCCCCTGGATCCTGGCTGAAGCACTCCTGGTGCACCATGTTGACGTGGAGGTGGTTGGCGGCATAGATGGCAGCGTCCACGCCCCCGTGGCCATCGAACACGGCGAAGAAGGCCTGCTCCTCCTGGTCCTAAAAACACACAGTGTAAGGTCAAAGGTTAAAACAGTATGACCTGCAATGTCATATAGCTTCAATATTTCTTCCCTTCATTGGAGTCATCACTTGTTCTAACATGATGGTGATTCATGTATAGTGACTCCCATGCTTTGTAAACATCAGAGTATGAAGCAATGCAAAGCATTCATCTGTCCAATCTCAATCATCTTTACAACAAGGTTCCATAAACAAACTTAACTGGTCATAGTAAATTTAAATTACCATTGGGTATACAGCATAGTTGTGTGTCACTCTCGTGACGTTGTGCGTTTTCCATGAATGGCATGTGTAGTGCCTCGTCGCGAATATGCAAATCCAAATATAACCGGTTTGTGTCTCCACTCATCCATCTGCTTTAATTAACTGGGGTTTAATGCCAATTAGCCAGCTTACCCACCACTAGCACGCTTAATAGAATGGATAAACATTTGATCCGACAGAATAATTATCTCATTATATGAGGATCTTTGAGCTGGTGTGTCTGCCTGTCTGGGATGTCTCTTTGGTCGGTTGGTTCAGAAGGGTTGTGAGGGAATTATCCATAATCATTTGGAATGACTGGCAAATCAATAAGGATAGGATTTCAATGACATATCTGATTGACTCTGTGTGACTCAGATAACATGCCATTATCAGCCTGGGGTGTGGTGTGTGTGTGTCAGTCTGTCAATCTGTGTGTGTGTGTGTGTGCGTGTGTGTGTGTGTGTGTGTGTGTGTGTGTGTGTGTGTGTGTGTGTGTGTGTGTGTGTGTGTGTGTGTGTGTGTGTGTGTGTGTGTGTGTGTGTGTGTGTGTGTGTGTGTGTGTGTGTGTGTGTGTGTGTGTGTGTGTGTGTGTGTGTGTGTGTTTGTGTCTGTGTGTGTGGGCCCGAGGGAGCATGCTAGAGCACTATGGCCAATAATGCTATTAAAAGCATTTAATTCACTGGCAGCCACCTAATGTGCTATTATTTACTGCTCTCATTGGGGCTGTATTGGGAATAAGTTGGATAGTGCAGTTTTATTGATCTTCTCCCTATAGTGAAGTGAGATGGTAGCTTCCCTGCAGGGAATCTGGATTAGCCCACCGGGTTAGCCTACTGGGTTTACCCACTGGTAATCTGATCCTAGATCTGTGGTTAAAATCTTCTATCCTCATTAACCATGCTAGAGTGAACTGATCCTAGATCTGTGGTTAATGACTACTATGTTCATGCTTACCTCTATGTTGAACTGATCCTAGACCTGTGGTTAATGACTACTATGTTCATGCTTACCTCTATGTTGAACTGATCCTAGACCTGTGGTTAATGACTACTCTGTTCATGCTTACCTGTATGTTGAAGAGAGTGTTGAAGTCGGGGATGACGATATGTTTGTCCTCCATCTTGCGGCGCATGTTTTTGATGGCGTGGATGGAAGTCTCGTAGTAGGGCTGAGGGCGGCGGCGGTAAGGGAAGTCTTTCAGCCACAGGCAGCATGTTTCACACAGTTTGTTGAAAATGAGCCTGGCAAATGCCACCGACTCAATCTCTAAAAGACGACACGCATAAACAAACACACAAATGGCATGTGATTAGACCACAGGCTCACACACATACAGTACACTACACACCATACACTACACACTATACACTACACACTATACATGGATGCATTAGTGCACTGGTGAAAAGAATGGCATACAGATGCATATTGTCACATGAAAAGAATGTGCCGAATAATATACACACATGTTTTTATTTAACTAGGTAAGTCAGTTAAGAACAAATTCTCATTTACAATGACACACACACACACACACAGAGTCCCAAATGCCCCATTAGTCTGGGAACCCCTGTTTTCCATACTTGAGATCTGTCTCACTTGAACCAACCCAAAGCCACTCATGCAAGCTAACATTGGGCCTTACACGGGGAATACAAGGGGACGGTTCCAGTGGAATTAAGGACAAGTGGGCAAGAGAGGCCATCTGGCAAATGGGTTGGGGGCTGGGGAAACGGACAGAGAGATGGAGGGAAAAAGAGGATGTCATGATGAAGTGATCTCGCCGGCTGGGTCTCCCGGAGGGGACGGCTGACATTTTCTCCTCCACACCGTCTCCGTCTGTGTGCTGCAGACTGCACTCCTACCAGATTTAATGGGAATAGGTCACCTATTGTCGGCACGCCTAACCTCTCATGTCTCTCTCCCCTGGCTAACCCCTGTCTTTTGTTTGCCTGTGAGGAGTAACACTATGATTATATTGTTAAATGTAATGCTTCTGACTTTTTCACACTAAACAGTTTCCCGTGTGTATCAAGAATGGTCCACCACCCAAAGGATATCCAGCCAACTTGACACAACTGTGGGAAGCATTGGAGTCAATATGGAACGCTTTTGACACCATGAAGAGTCCATGCCCTGACGAATTGAGGCTGTTCTGAGAGCAAAAGGGGGTGCAACTCAATATTAGGAAGGTGTTCTTAATGTTTTGTACACTCAGTGTAAATAAAGTACATATATAAACTCAAAAATAGAAACGTCCTCTCACTGTCAACTGCATTTATTTTCAGCAAACGTAACATGTGTAAATATTTGTATGAACATAACAAGATTCAACAACTGAGACATACATTGAACAAGTTCACAGACATGTGACAAACATAAATTGAATAATGTGTCCCTGAACAAAGGGGGGTTGTCAAAATCAAATGTAACAGTATCTGGTGTGGCCACCAGCTGCATTAAGTACATTAAGTGCATCTCCTCCTCATGGACTGCACAAGATTTGCCAGTTCTTGCTGTGCGATGTTACCCCACTCTTCCACCAAGGCACCTGCAAGTTCCTGGACATTTCTGGGGGGAATGACCCTAGCCCTCACCCTCCGATCCAACTGGTCCCAGACTTGCTCATTGGAATTGAGATCTGGGCTCTTCGCTGGCCATGGCAGAACACTGACATTCCTGTCTTGCAGGAAATCACGCACAGAACGAGCAGTATGGCTGGTATCATTGTCAAGCTGGAGGGTCATGTCAGGATCAGCCTGCATGAAGGGTACCACATGAGGTAGGAGGATGCCTTCCCTGTAACGCACAGCGATGAGATTGCCTGCAATGACAACAAGCTCAGTCCGATGATGCTATGACACACCACCCCAGACCATTACGGACCCTCCACCTCCAAATCGATCCCGCTCCAGAGTACAGGCCTCTGTGTAACGCTCATTCCTTAAACGATAAACCCAAATCCGACCATCATCCCTGGTGAGACAAAACCGCGACTCGTTAGTGAAGAGCACTTTTTGCCAGTCCTGTCTGGTCCAGCAACTGTGGGTTTGTGCCCATAGGCAACATTGTTGCCGGTGATGTCTGGTGACGACCTGCCTTACAACAGGCCTACAAGCCCTCAGTCCAGCCTCTCTCAGCCTATTGCGGACAGTCTGAGCACTGATGGAAGGATTGTGTGTTCCTGGTGTAACTCGGGCAGTTGTTGTTACCATCCTGTACCTGTCCATCAGGTGTGATATTCGGATGTAACGATCCTGTGCAGGTGTTGTTACACGTGGTCTGCCACTGCGAGGACGATCAGCTGTCTGTCCTGTCTCCCTGTAGCGCTGTCTTAGGTGTCTCACAGTACGGACATTGCAATTTATTGCCCTGGCCAAATATGCAGTTATCATGCCTCCTTGCAGCATACCTAAGGCACGTTCATGCAGATGAGCAGGGACCCTGGGCATCTTTCTTTTGGGTTTTTCCAGAATCAGTAGAAAGGTCTCTTTAGTGTCCTAAGTTGTCATCACTATGACCTTAATTGCCTACCATCTGTAAGCTGTTAGTATCCTAATGACCATTCCACAGGTGCATGTTCATTAATTGTTTATGGTTAATTGAACAAGCATGGGAAACCCTTTACAATGAAGATCTGTGAAGTTATTTGGATTTTTCCTAATTATCTTTGGAAGACAGGGTCCTGAAAAAGGGATGTTTCTTTATTTGCTGAGTTTATACAGTACCAGTCAAAAGTTTGGACACACCTATTCAAGGGTTTTTATTTATTTGTACTATTTTCTACATTGTAGAATAAAAGTGAAGACATCAAAACCATGAAATAACACATATGGAACCATGTAGTAACCAAAAAAAGTGTTAAACAAATCAAAATATATTTTGAGGTCGTCACATTAGGAGCTTCATGAGGTCGTCACCTGGAATGCATTTCAATTAACAGGTGTGCCTTGTTAAAGTTAATTTCTGGAATTTATTTCCATCTTAAATTGTTTGAGACAATCAGTTGTGTTGTGACAAGGTAGGGGTGGTATACAGAAGATAGCCCTATTTGGTAAAAGACCAAGTCCATATTATGGAAAGAACAGCTCAAATAAATAAAGAGAAACGACAGTCCATTATTACTTTAAGACATGAGAGTCAGTCAATCTAGAAAATTTAAAGAACTTCAAAAGTTTCTTAACGTGCAGTCTCAAAAACCATAAAGCGCTATGATGAAACTGGCTCTCATGAGGACCGCTACAGGAAAGGATCACGCAGAGTTAGCTCTGCTACAGAGGATACGTTCATTAGAGTTAACAGCACCTCAGATTGCAGCCCAAATAATGCTTCACTTAGTTCAAGTAACAGATACATATAATATTTCCCTTGCATTCTCTTTCTGCCTCTTTCTCTCTCTCCCTTTCAAAAACACAGAGATCTTAAAGGAGTGTTGCAGGGTTATTTAAACTGATGTTTCCTTATCTTCTAAAAGACCTCTGCTCTCGCTTGTTCGCTCCACAGAGTGCTTTATTTTGTCACTAACAAAGTAAAGGGAATTATAAGTGACAGTGGATGGCATCAAACTGTGGTATGAAAAAAGTGAGTCAGGAAGTGCAACTGTTTGAATGCTAAGTATTAGATGAGTATACAAATGGTGATTGTTCTCATTTGTCCATGGTGTTGACTGAAACAACACCTAAACTGACAAAGGCTTTGAATTTCAGCTAATATATTGTATAACAAGTAACTCTGTCCATACAGTAGCCTAGCTAGGTAAGTATATGACCTGATTTTGCATGTCAGGCGTGGGCTGACAGGGGACTCACGGGGGAAAGGGTCTACTCCATCCTCAACAGTCTTCTGGATGTGGTAGATGGAGAGGTCACTCTGCAGAACACTGTCTGCTGTAGAACGTGCCAGGGCAGCCGCCAGGGAGAAGGGGCAGTTACTGTAGGAAAAAAAGGGAAATGGAGGCGTTATAACAGGAAGGAAGAAAGATCAAAGCGTGGGAGGAAGAGGGAAGAAGGTTGTCATGACATTGGCCTCTTTGGGTAGAGCAAGCCCCATCCCCCTCTCCCTGCCTCCCCCTTGCCTCCTTCAACTAGGTTGCTGTGGTCAGAGAGACGTCGTAAATTCCTGAGGATCTCCTCATGGACACACAGTATAGAGAGAGTAAATTTTCAGAGAGAACAAAGGAATTCCTTCCACCTCACAGAACTTGAGGTACAAACAAATTTCATGTTCCGGAGAAAGTATAAAAGATCCGTGAAGAATCCAGCTACGAACTGGTCTGTTTGTCACAACTTGGGGAAGCTGGCCACATTACCATAACGCTGTTTATATAATAGCCTCAGATATGAGGTTTACATCTAATTGTTGTATAAGATGAATGAGTGAGTATGATACTGTTTGTATAATTGTGTAATATGATTTTGGACTACAAAATACAATTCCCTTTTGATTTGAACTAAATCAGAGGACCGCCCCTGAGCCCAGTTAGGGTCAGACATCCTGGGACAGCCCTTTTCGGCCCTTCCGAATAAAACCCCCACTCAGGTTTTCGATCGGCAGACCGAGCTTACCTCAATTACGAGATGGCTAAAGGTTGCAGACCATGTTTTTCTCCATTAGAAGGACAAAGGTTGTAGATGATTGCTGAAAATATTAACCATACCACGTGGTTAAACTCTTAGAATATCGATACCGACAGAATAAGAACAAGTCTTTGATATTAATTACTTGTCTGCAGCTAAGAATTCGATATCATTGAACACGAAGAACGACAACCGCCGAAACATCCATTCTATAACGAATGTCACTCTGAACTATTCCCTCTAACCACGACAGAGAGAGAGAGGGAGAGAGATGGACAATTCTACAAAATAAATGAATTTTTCACCAGCGATCAAGACGACACACTGAGCGTAAATACAGTGGGGAGAACAAGTATTTGATACACTGCCGATTTTGCAGGTTTTCCTACTTAAAAAGCATATAGTTGAATGAACAAAACTTCCATCCGTTTTGCAACAAAGCACTAAAGTAATACTGCAAAAAATGTGGCAAAGGAATTAAGTTTTTTTCCTGAATACAAAGCGTTATGTTTTGTGCATATCCAACACATGACTGAGTACCAATTTCCATATTTTCAACTATGGTGGTGTCTGCATCATGGGTATGCTTGTCATCAACAAGGACTGGAGTTTAAAAAAATAAAAATAAACGTAATGAAGCTAAGCACATACAAAATCCTAGATGAAAACCTGGTTCTGTCTGCTTTCCACCAGACACTGTGAGACAAATTCACATTTCAGCAGAACAATAACCTAAAACACAACACCAAATATACACTGGAGTTGCTTACCAAGGAAACACTGGCCGAGTTAAAGTTTGACAATCTTCGGCAAGACTTGAATAGCTGTCAAGCAATGATCAACAACCAACTTGAATTTTGAAAATATACAGTGGGGAGAACAAGTATTTGATACAGTGCCGATTCTGCAGGTTTTCCTACTTACAAAGCATGTAGAGGTCTGTAATTTTTATCATAGGTACACCTAAAATGTGAGAGACAAAAATCCA
Organism: Oncorhynchus masou masou; assembly: GCF_036934945.1. Lineage (NCBI taxonomy): Eukaryota > Metazoa > Chordata > Actinopteri > Salmoniformes > Salmonidae > Oncorhynchus > Oncorhynchus masou. The sequence continues at coordinate 70,572,620 of NC_088223.1, forward strand.
GAAAATCACACTGTATGATTTTTAAGTCATTAATTTGCATTTTATTGCATGACATAAGTATTTGATCACCTACCAACCAGTAAGAATTCTGGCTTTCACATACCTGTTAGTTTTTCTTTAAGAAGCCCTCCTGTTCTCCACTCATTACCTGTATTAACTGCACCTGTTTGAACTATTTTCCTGTATAAAAGACACCTGTCCACACACTCAATCAAACAGACTCCAACCTCTCCACAATGGCCAAGACCAGAGAGCTGTGTAAGGACATCAGGGATAAAATTGTAGACCTGCACAAGGCTGGGATGGGCTACAGAAGAATAGGCAAGCAGCTTGGTGAGAAGGCAACAACTGTTGGCGCAATTATTAGAAAATGGAAGAAGTTCAAGATGACGGTCAATCACCCTCGGTCTGAGGCTCCATGCAAGATCTCACCTCATGGGGAATCAATGATCATGAGGAAGGTGAGGGATCAGCCCAGAACTGCACGGCAGGACCTGGTCAATGACCTGAAGAGAGCTCGGACTACAGTCTCAAAGAAAACCATTAGTAACACACTACGCCGTCATGGATTAAAATCCTGCAGCGCAACCAAGATCCCCCTGCTCAAGCCAGCGCATGTCCAGGACCGTCTGAAGTTTGCCAATGACCATCTGGATGATCCAGAGGAGGAATGGGAGAAGGTCATGTGGTCTGATGAGACAAAAATAGAGCTTTTTGGTCTAAACTCCACTCGCCGTGTTTGGAGGAAGAAGAAGGATGAGTACAACCCCAAGAACACCATCCCAACCGTGAAGCATGGAGGTGGAAACATAATTCTTTGGGGATGATTTTCTGCAAAGGGGACAGGGCGTCTGCACCGTATTGAGGGGAGGATTGATGGGGCCATGTATCGCCAGATCTTGGCCAACAATCTTCTTCCCTCAGTAAGAGCAAAAGATGGGTCGTGGCTGGGTCTTCCAGCATGACAACGACTCGAAACACACAGCCAGGGCAACTAAGGAGTGGCTCTGTGAGAAGCATCTCAAGGTCCTGGAGTGGCCAAGCCAGTCTCCAGACCTGAACCCAATAGTAAATCTTTGGAGGGAGCTGAAACTCCGTATTGCCCAGCGACAGCCCTGATAAGCACTGTATACGGGGGTAACCAAAGTGACTCAGCATAGCTACTCTATAAGAGGAATACTCAAATTAACATGAGCAGATAACTTAACATATCTCAGATAACAGGTTAAAAGTCTCTTTGTGCCAAGTGCCATACACGTTCACATTCCATCTTATTGCGGGTAAGCAGTGATAACCAGTCTAGTTACAATACCTGTTTAACATATTGGGTCAATTGTAACAATTATCATCGGGGAAGTTGATATCTTTTTGACAGAGACTCATACAAAGTAAAAACATTTACAGCATATTCTGAAATGTAGATCATGTTGAAACTGCAGCTACATTAATAACATTCGATAGCAAGGTCATAGGTTATTTTTAACTCCACAATATTCTCATTTAGATCGAGAAGTTAAGAATGAGTCAAAGTTGATCTTAATCCGAAAATGTGATTATCTCTACTCCAGATACTACAGCCTATTAACTCAGGCAAAGATTATTTTACTAATTACTGGTTAATGTAATAATAATAATAATAATAATAATAAATGCCATTTAGCAGACGCTTTTATCCAAAGCGACTTAAGTCATGCGTGCATCAATTTTTTCCAAACCCAAAAATATCCTAGCATTGTAAGAGCCATGCTCTACCAACTGAGCTCCAGAGGAGATTTGTTGTGTTCTAAATTAAGATGTCTTGTGTACTAGACTCTAATGGTCTAGTACAGGTAGCCAGGTTAGTATCAGTGCTTATGTAACTCCTGTGTTACTAGAGAACAGTTGGTTGGCAGGATATTCTCTGTGGTTTAAAGTTGGTGGTGTGTGTGTGTAGAGAGCTGGACAAGAGAAGCAGAGAGCTTTTCCTGACACCCACACACACGTGTTGTCATCCCATGACACATGCTTACATCGAGTTGGAGATAAACATAAGGCCTCCTATACCACTGGTGGTTTTTCAAAAGAGTCACCATTATTCTGAAACCACTACAATTCAATGCATTAATGTTGAGTGCTGAGATGAGTCAATTTAAAACACAGTACAAAATCTATTTTGACTGAACACATTTTTGATTCCTCTCTGGTATCATTTTATTCACCAACAATCTAACTCTCAAATAAACCCTCTTTCAAGTTGGACCCACTTGCTCATACAAAAATACTACTCTACCTGAATGTGGAGAGGACAGTCAGTGGGTAGATGGCCTGAGGTTGTGTGGTGGGAGGCGTGTGCGTTGGTATGCGTGTACAGTATTGTATGTGTGTGTAGGAAGAGAATGTGGGGTGGATCTGTGGTTAAGTGGTGTGTGTGAAAAAATACATGACATAGGTAAGGCATGGTCTCCTTATATGCGATTATATGGATGACAGTGCGACAGCGAGAGAGATGCTAACAGCCTCATTGGTCCCAAGCTGCCATGCTGCCATCTTTGCTAGTCCACCTCCTCCGCGTTTTCATTCATAGAAATTCTATGTCTTTCTTCCTCGCTCTTTCTCTCTCGCTAGCTCACATACTCTGCCACTGCCTTGCTGAGAGGGGCGTGTGCCGACGTGGGTATCCCTCATTGGCTGAGGGACTCCGACACTTTCGTCAGCAGCCAATAAGGTCCCCCCTCTGCTTGTGCGACACAGTGAAGTCAGATCAGTGTGAAGGAATGGGGATGAGGAGAGAGAGGCTCTTTTCACACATTTATCTCTGTGAATTCTATTTTACAAACCTAACTATGTGCATTGCTTCTCATCATGACGACAACAGATACAATGTGTTAGAGCTTCACATCTTGCAGTTTTTTTCATCTATTGGCTGACAACTCCTTTACTGGGTTATTTCTATATACAGTGCCTTCAGAAAGTATTCACAGCCCTTGACTTTTTCCACTTTTTGATGTGTTAAAGCCTGAATTTAAAATGGATTGAGATTGTCACTGGCCTACACACAATACCCCATAATGTCAAAGTGGAAATGTGTTTTTAGAAATGTTTACAAATCAATTCAAAATTAAAAGCTGAAATGTCTTGAGCCAATTAGTATTCAACCCCTTTGTTTTTGCAAGCCTAAATAAGTTGAGGAGTAAACATTTGCTTAACAAGGTCCCCCAGTCGAATAGTGAATTTCACGCACAGATTCAACCAAAAAGACCAGGGAGCTTTTCTAATGCCTCGCAAAGAAGGGCACAGATTGGTAGTTGGATTTTAAAAAATCAGACACTGAATATTTTGAGCATAGTGAAGGCTTTGGATGGTGTATCAATACACCGCGTCACTACAGAGATACAGCCATCCTTCCTTACTGAGTTGGCGGAGAGGAAGGAAACCGCTCAGGGATTTCACCATGAGACCAATGGTGACTAAAACAGTTCCAGAGTTTAATGGCTGTGATAGAAGAACAATGACGATGGATCAACAACTTTGTAGTTACTTTACAAAACAAACCTAAATGACAGAGTGAAAAGAAGGAAGCCTGTACAGAATAAACATATTCCAAAACATCCATCCTGTTTGCAACAAAGCACTAAAGTAATACTGCAAAAAATGTGGCAAAGTAATTAGCTTTTTGTCCTGAATACAAAGCGTTACCTTTGGGGCATATCCAACACATCACGAAGTACCACTTTACATATTTTCAACTATGCTGGTGTTTGCATCAAGCAAACGCTCTAGCATCTGCTTAACAAGTTACATAAAAAGTTGCATGAACTGTGTGCAATAATAGTGTTTAACATGATTTGTTAATGACTACCTCATCTCTGTACCCCACACATACATTTATCTGTAAGGTCCCTCAGCCGAGCAGTGAATTTCAAACACATATTCCACAACAAAGATCAGGGAGGTTTTCCAATGCCGCACAAAGAAGTGCACCTAATGGTAGATGAAAATAACACACAAAAAACAGACATTGAATATCCCTTTGAGCATGGTGAAGTTATTCATTAAACTGTGGATGGTGTATCGATACAGCCAGTCACTACAGAGATGCAGATGCCCTTCCTAACTCAGTTTCCAGAAAGGAAGGAGACCGCTCAGGGATTTCACCATGAGGCCAATGGTGACTTTAAAACAGTTACAGAGAAAGGAGAAAACTGAGGATGGATCAACAACATATAGCTACTCCACAATACTAACATAAATGGCAGAATGAAAAGAAGGAAGCCTGTACAGAATACATATTTTTCCAAAACATGCATCCTGTTTGCAATAAGGCACTAAAGTAAACTTTATGTCCTGAATACAAATAATTATTTTTGGGGCAAATAAAACACAACACATTACTGAGTACCACTTCATATTTTAAAGCATGGTGGTGACTGCATCATGTTATGGTATGCTTGTCATTGGCAAGGGAGTGTTTTAGGATAAAAAGAAACATAAGAGCGCTAACCATAGGCAAAATCCTAGAGGAAAACCTGGTTCAGTCTGCTTTCCAACAGACTGAGACAAATTTGCCTTTCAGCAGGACAATAACCTAAAATACAAGGCCATATACTGGAGTTACTTACCAAGATAACATTGAATGTTCCCGAGTTACAGTTACAGTTTTGACTAAAATCGCTTTGAAAATTGAAAATGGCTGTCTAGCAATGAATACGTCAAAGAGTACGAATACTTTCTGAATGCACTTTATACAGTTTATTCCATATCTATAATTGAGGCCCTATAGGAGCTTTTTATATTCTCCCCATGCTAGCTAGTCTACAGCAAAACTCCTTATCATCATGGGCGATGTTACCGTTTGCATGGTCTAGATCTGTATTGACTTCCATAGCGTAGCTGTGAGTCTGGGAGAAACAGAGCGTAGCGTAGAGTGCTTTACTGCAGCTTACTGCAGCTGCTGTCTGTGGAGGTGAAAGATCTGGGTCAGGGAGCCTTGCTTTGACGTCATACTGAGAGAGAGGAGGCTCAGCTCGGCTTCACTACTGCACAGAGGGAGGAAGAGACAGAACGACAGAGACAGGATGAGGGAGGAACAGTGGGAAAGAGAAAGAGACTCATCATAACATCAGATTGAGAACTAGTACCTCTCTCTGAAGCGTATTTATCAAATGTAAAAGACTGCTGGCAGCTCCACTGATCTAGTCTCCCAGAGACATCTCTCACTGAAAATGAACATAATGTCCATAAGGATCCCAGTGAATCCTCTCTGGGTGTTCTCTCTCTCTTTCTTGCAAACCTGAGTTCTCTTTTCCTTACTAATTCCCCTCCTGTGTCGCAGGGGGTTTGGTGGGCTCTGTATTCCCTTAGCTGATCAGGTTATCTATAGCAGGGTTGTGTGTGTGTGTGCTTTTCATTTTAGAAACAACTATGGCTGGGGAAAAGGCGGGTGGGAGAAGCTCAATCAGACGAACTTGGACTCAAAAATTAAGTAGACATTGTTATGGATGCCTCGTATCAAGGAGGTTCCCCTGGGGGTTTTGTTAAATATGGCGGAATGAAAGCGTATCCATCGTCGCATGACAGCGGAGTCAGTCTCAAAGAGGACATTCTGTGGAGAACAGAGGAGGTTGGTGGTAGGAGCCATAGGAGGACAGGCTCATTGTAAAGGCTGGAATGGAATTGATGGAACGATATCAAACATATGGAAACCACATGTTTGACTCCATTCCAGTGATTCCATTCCAGACATTACAAGGAGCATGTCCTCCTACAGCTCACCCCACCAGCCTCCACTGGTGGAGAAGCAATCTGCCATGAACCACATAAACAGGACTCTGCTACAATTCCTCCTGGGCACTATTGGCATATGATTCTCACCGATATCTACAGCTACGCAGTAGGAAGTCTTTACAGAAAGAAAAGGTTGCAAAGTGAGCATCTTGGCTACTTTACAGTCTAGCATGAACCTGTGACATGGCTGAAGGACTCTATCAAGGCTCTAGCACTGTGTTGCATGTAAATGAAAAGGAGAGACTGAGCTATGCTTATTGACTCAGGAACAACATAAATGGAAGTCATCGTGTTCCTGGTACTTGGAATAGACATCTCTAATAGGGTGGCTGAGGATGGACTCTCATTCTCTCAGTGATATTGGTCCCCTAAAACTATTGGGATGGCTGATTTTAGTATCACTCCCTAAATGTCTACTGTTGAATGATTGATAAAGACTCTTGAAGGAAAATGGCTATTTTTAATCATAATGGCAGGCCCCCTCTCTTCCTTAAATGGCAGCTGAACTAAAAAAACAACTTATCTGGTTGAAAAGACACAGTATTAGGCAGAAACATTGATTTGAGTGTAAACATTGACTACAAAGGGTAAACAGCATAATTTTTCTAATATTATCTTCCTAAACAATGAATTGCAAGAGTTATGGAAGCTGTTATGTTCATAGAGCCCCTCGATATTTGAGGGTTAGGTTTTGATTTCAACCATGCCCACTTGCCCACTAACACAGGATGATAACGCCTAGGGAGAATTATCATGTACAGAGAAACAGCTGTGCTGAATGCGCTCTATCCAATCGTACGGCAGAACCTACAGACAGTGGAACAGACCTGCCCACAAGATACAGCACCTCAGACTTGTTTACACAAGACAACACATCGGCAATGTTATGTTAAAAGAACACTTGGCCCCTAAGCCCTTTATCGAGTGACCACTTGCTGATGTGTTTGATAGTGATCATGGTCTACCACTGTTTTCGGCAAAATTAGAATTGAGACGATGCGCACTTGTATTGCAACTGCCATTTGTCAATATTACAAAATTCACAACTCATTTGCGAGCATCTTGTGTTCCATCACGACCTGTTTTGTAACATGATTCGCTATGAAACACTGCCAGACAGACTCACACGGTAATAGATAGTGAGAGTTTTTGCCACACTTTGCTACTGACTTGATAAGATGATTTAGCTAGCGTCGCCTGCCTGCACAATGTGCCTGCTAGCTACTATCTAGCTTCATTGACAAAAACAGAGATGGAAATTAGCTAGCTAATAATTTTGGGAACTGATAAACATTGTGTAGCTTGTGCTTTATTTACGATAGTTTGTGACACCTTGCTGATGAAGTTGTAGACAGGTTCTCAGAAATCAGTCCTACACAGCAGCTGACTTGATTCTGTCTGGAGTGAGTGCACTACTAGTTTTCATTTTTTTAAATGTACTGGGGCAAAAAAGTAGGCTCATCCTGACATGACCCTCCAACATGACAATGCCACCTGCCATACTGCTCGTTCTGTGCATGATTTCCTGCAAGACAGGAATGTCAGTGTTCTGCCATGGCCAGCGAAGAACCCGGGTCTCAATTCCATTGAGCACTTCTGGGACCTGTTGGATCGGAGGGTGAGTGCTAGGGTCATTTCCCCAAGAAATGTCCAGGAACTTGCAGGTGCCTTCGTGGATGAGTGGGGTAACACCTCACAGCAAGAACTGGCACATCTGTTGCAGTCCATGAGGAGGAGATGCACTGCAGTACTTAATGCAGCTGGTGGCCAAACCACATACTGACTGTTACTTTTGATTTTGACCCCCGCCCCCTTTGTTCAGGGACACATTATTCCAATTCTGTTAGTCACATGTCTGTGGAACTTGTTCAGTTTATGTCTCAGTTGTTGAATCTTATGTTAATACAAATATTTACACATGTTAAGTTTGCTGAAAATAAACAAAGTTGACAGTGAGAGGACATTTCTTTTTTTGCTGAGTTTATGTAGACTACTTATATGTACAGTTGTCGGAAGTTTACATACACTTTGGTTGGAGTCATTAAAACTTGTTTTTCAACAAACTATAGTTTTGGCAAGTCGGTTAGGACATCTACTTTGTGCGTGACACAAGTCATTTTTCCAACAGTTGTTTAGAGACAGATTATTTCACTGTATCACAATTCCAGTGAATCAGATGTTTACATACACTAAGTTGACTGTGCCTTTAAACAGCTTGGAAAATACCAGAAAATGATTTAATGGCTTTAGAAGCTTCTGATAGGCTAATTAACATCATTTGAGTCAATTGGAGGTGTACTTGTGGATGTATTTCAAGGCCTACCTTCAAACGCAGTGCCTCTTTGTTTGACATCATGGGAAAATCAAAAGAAATTGGAGACCTCCACATGTCTGGTTCATTCTTTGGGAGCAATTTCAAAACGCCTGAAGGTACCACGTTCATCTGTACAAACAATAGTACGCAAGTATAAACACCATGGGACCATGCAGCCATCATACATCTCAGGAAGGTCTCCTAGAGATGAATGTACTTTGGTGCGAAACGTGCTAATCAATCCCAGAACAACAACAAAGGACATTGTGAAGATGCTGGAGGAAACAGGTACAAAAGTATCTATATCCACAGTAAAAACAAGTCCTATATCGACATAACCTGAAAGGCCGCTCGGCAAGGAAGAAACCACTGCTCTAAAACCGGCATAAAAAAATCCAGACTACGGTTTGCAACTGCACATGGGGGAGGACAAAGATTGTACATTTTGGAGAAATGTCCTCTGGTCTGATGAAACACAAATAGAACTGTTTGGCCATAATGACCATCGTTATGCTTGGAGGAAAAAGGGGGAGGCTTGCAAGCCGAAGTACACCATCCCAACCGTGAAGCACGGGGGTGGCAGCATCATGTTGTGGGGGTGCTTTGCTGCAGGAGAGACTGGTGCACTTCACAAAATAGATGGCATCATGAGGAGGGAAAATGTTGAGGCTATATTTAAGTTACATCTCAAGACATCAGTCAGGAAGTTAAAGCTTGGTTGCAAATGGGTTTTCCAAATGGACAATGGCCCAAAACATACCTTCCAAAGTTGTGGCAAAATGGCTTAAGGACAACAAAGTCAAGGTATTGGAGTGGCCATCACAACACCCTGACCACAATGCTATAGAACATTTGTGGGCAGAACAGAAAAAGCGTGTGCAAGGAAAGAGGCCTACAAACCTGACTCAGTTACACCAGCTCTGTCAGGAGGAATGGGCCGAAATTCACCCAACTTATTGTAGGAAGCTTGTGGAAGACTACCCGAAACGTTTGACCCAAGTTAAACAATGTAAAGGCAATGCTACCAAATACTAATTGAGTGTATATAAACTTCTGACCCACTGGGAATGTGATGAAATAAATAAAACCTGAAATAAATAATTCTCTCTACTATTATTCTGACATTTCACATTCTTAAAATAAAGTGGTAATCCTAACTGATCTAAAACAGGGAAGTGTTACTAGGATTAAATGTCAGGAATTGTGAAAAACTGAGTTTAAATGTATTTGGCTAAGGAGTATGTAAACTATTTAGTGCCAAAAATAAGGGGTTAAATACATATAAAAAAAAAATGTTTCTTGATGTTTCTTATATCTCTCAGACATTTCAGAACAAACTTCCTTTTGATTTTTGGGGGGAATATCTGTAGATCCATGAAGTGAATATGTTGTTCAATGTATTTGTATTAGCTAATAGCAGTAAGGCCAAATCTTTTTTTTTTAAATCATACAAAAATGTTTTATACTTCCATTTAAAATAAAATAAAATTCTAAATCAAATAGCTAAATGATCCTTGGTATGATTTTCTCAAAACAATTCCATATAGTTTAGCCCTGCTTAGACAGGGCTTAGACTGTTATGGGTTAATACCAAGGTCATATTGTGGATTCAGCAGTAGATTGTATGGTAGAGCCATCACATGCCCAAAGCAAGCTTTGCTGAAAGCTCGGGAGCAGATCACGAGGGACCGTAATATTATGTTCAGATGCCACAGCTATTAACTTTGCTCAAGATACTCATGGATAAGAACATGGAATTGTTCCCTCAAAGGTTATAGGACAGGTCACATAGCTATTATTTTTCGCCAGTCGCGGGGAAAAAGTAACACTCCCTATACTTTCAAAGTATTTTTCTGCAAAAGATTGGGAAACTTAGCCTGGCAGAGGCGACTCACGTGACTCACAGCGAAGGGAGAGCTGTGACACACTTGTCTGGACAGGAGGCAGTTGTAAAAGCAGACTCATTGATTGGGTCTCTCAAATGATGTTTTTTTCCTGGGGGGTTGAGACCTCTCGTTGTTTGGCTTTGAAAATCCAACCGATGCAATGAAAGGGAGCTCGTGGGCTGTGTGTGGCTGTGCCTGTGGATGTTTGAGTGAGAAATACATCAATACATCAATTCAATATTGACTCATCGTGCCAACAACATCAAAATAGTTCTCCCTCTCATGCATCTCTCATCTCTGTCCCTCTGGTCAGGTAACATGTAGGTTGCTAGGACAGGGTGCTTATTATCACACTGCACTTCAGAAGATCAGCCAATGAAGAACCAAGAGCACACTGGTTTTACATGTCTGCACGTCTGGTTTGGGTTAGAGGATATGCCAACATGTCATTATGGACAAACAAAGATTTTCTTAGTTTTGGAGCCAAGTGTGAATAGTAAGCCTACGTTGGTTCAGACATACTATAGATACATTTGAATCATTAGATGGATGTCTGTTTGTTACTGTAGCAAGTATATGTGGTTCACATTATGTGTTAAATATTTGTTTTGAAAGGTGAAGGGGTAAAAAAGGGGTAAAAAAGGTCAGCTCTGAGTTGAACTGAGCACTGAGACTGGCTCTATTTAGGAGAGTGTGACCTAGTTGGGCCAAAGAGAACAGTTATTTGGGCTGTTGTGACATTGAAGGACGAGGAGCCCTGCATCCTGGTATTTTAGCACTAAAAGAAAGACTATGGTTGAAAATCCCTATGCATCACAACCATAGCTGCATCTTATACATCAGTGACATACCCTATAATCTGAACAACAAATATACCATATAATCTGAACAACAATTACAGTATGGAGAACAGATGAACTGGGGTGGAATGTTATGATTCTATATTGACTTTGCCTTAAAGCAAGAGTATGACATTGTTGCTGTTCATAGCATTGCATGCAAGAGAAGCCAGCGAGCATTTGGCCTCCCGTGATAAAAAAAATGTAATTTAATAATAGCCAATAAGCGTTGAGCTAAACTAAGTGAACTCAGCTGTGAATAGTCCTGGCGCACCAACAAAAAAGTGTCAAGAGATGCTAGTTTGGATTTGGCTTCAGACCAATCACATCAGAATCCAAACGTCATTTTCAGAAAAATGCATCTCGTTGTTGTCCTCTGGTGGCTAGCTAGCTAGCTTAAATTGTCCCTTTCCTAAATTAGCCATGGATGGAGATAGGGATTTGGACTTGTGGTTTTACTTAATTATCCGCACTGGCCAATGATTATAACGGCAATTCTAAACCAACCATAAATTCATACATTGTGCCCCTAGCCTGAGAGGATGGAAGTTCAACATGTAGTATGCTAACGGTAACTAGCTGGCCTGGCATATTGTTTCCCATGAAAGAAAGTAAGGCTAGCAAGCAAGCATTTTTGGCAGGTAGCCTAGGACAACAAAAGCTAAAAGTGTGTACTGTATGACAGAGTCATAGACCGTGTAGGCAACATAAAAGAGGAGGATGGCAATTGCGTATGGTGTGTCAACATGTTTTTTCTACTTGCACACACATGCACACCCACAGAAATCAGTACCATGAACAGCCACATCATATGTAGCTTACGTAGATTGGACTAATTCTTTTTTGGTATCTTTTTGTTGTCACTGTATTAGACTAAATATAGGTTATTAGATTATGTTGAAGTTGAAATGGTACTGGAATAGTGGAGGCAGCTCCTGTTTTCTTGCGACTTGTGGTAACTCTCCATGGTTCTAAATCAATAGTCCGAAAATGTCGGAAACATTACCTTACTTAACCATGTTGTAGGTTATGTAACTGTTTGTTACATGCAATATGTTTTGTGGACTTCACCGGACAGATGTTGCTCTCCGGTTTTGTAATGCAAATGAGTGGTTGAATTTATTCTGTCATTGTGCTTTCTTACTGACTCGTCCTTAGGCCTATATATCACAGTGTCAAGGCATATGAACTACCAGGTGATAGAGCAAGCAATGCAATCATCACAACTCATAGTTTGTAATATGGCTTTTTTTTGGCTTGGCTTGGCTGGTGATTTTACCCACGCACCGCTACTGCTCAAATCAGCTCTTCACACAGTTGGTCGAAGATCGTTCCCTAATTGGATTTGAGTAGAATAAGAATTCTCTGTGTCATATACTCTGGTTTGGGCAAAACAGTTACATAATCTTGAGCTCTTGAGAGACATTCCAAGTTCGCTAATGTTTTTTGAGGATATTTCACCTGCAGCTTTAGAAGCCTGAAATAGCTGCCTCTATCAATTTCCAGTCAAACTCACACAAAGACTAAAACAAATACTTATATACTGGCATATGAAAGAGAAAGCAGGGTTTGTAAGGTCACAAAATCTCTGGGCTAGTACTGGTGATGCTCTATGCCGGGGTCGGGGAAGCTGATAGTCTCAGTCCACCTTTCAGTATACAGTCAAATAGGATGGCCGGCTTTCTGGAAGACAAGCTGCACTGGGAAGAAATGCTCTCATTCTTTTGTTTAAAATGGCACAGCGACGGGTCAGAGTTCATTTGTTTGTTTTCCAACTGCATCCGCTGTTGTTTATTTCGATCCTTCATAAATGACTTTCACCAACTGCTATATTTGGCCACAATATTACAGAGAGCTTTTACAGGCTGTACCAATAAAATGGAGAGAAATTGCTTTAATGCTATGAGGTGTTTTGGAGAGGAATGCAATGTACAAGTACTCTTGTACAGTACTTGATACATGAGTCATGCATTGAACCAGGGTTTGCTTTACTGTTATGCCCAAGCAATTGTTCTTTCTGAAAAACTTGCAATCACAGGTAAAATATCAAGGTTGTTTAGTCATCTTTGTCATTTTGAAATAAAATTTACAAAAAAAATAGCTCCAACTGCCAAGTTATTTCAAATAATTCTCTAATTTCAAGAGAATAAATAAGTCTGACTTTTTTTCTTTTTTTACAGATCACAGTCATTAAATCAGTCGATTTAATCGAGGTACAACCCTAAATCCATTAACATGGGCAACCTCATAGACCTTATCCTGACCAACTTGCCCTCCAAATACACCTCTGCTATTTTCAATCAGGATCTCAGCGATCACTGCCTCATTGCCTGTATCCACTATGGGTTCACGGTCAAACGACCACCCCTCATCACTGTCTAACGCTCCCTAAAACACTTCTGCGAACAGGCCTTTCTAATCGACCTGGCCCGGGTATCCTGGAAGGATATTGACCTCATCCCGTCAGTCGAGGATGCCAGGTCATTCTTTAAAAGTAATTTCCTCACCATCTTAGATAAGCATGCCCCATTCAAAAAATGCAGAACTAAGAACAGATATAGCCCTTGGTTCACTCCAGTCCTGACTGCCCTTGACCAGCACAAAAACATCCTGTGGCGGACTGCAATAGCATCGAATTATCCCCACGATATGCAACTGTTCAGGGAAGTCAGGAACCAATACACGCAGTCAGTCAGGAAAGCAAAGGCGAGCTTTTTTAATAAGCAGAAATTCGCATCCTGTAGCTCTAACTCCTAAAAGTTTTGGGACACTGTAAAGTCCATGGAGAACAAGAGCACCTCCTCCCAGCTGCCCCCTGCACTGAGGCTAGGTAACAGGGTCACCACTGATAAATCCATGATAATCAAACATTTCAATAAGCATTTCTCAATGGCTGGCCATGTTTTCCTCCTGGCTACTCCAAACCCAGCCAACAGCTCCGCCCCCCCCGCAGCTACTCGCCCAAGCCTCCCCAGCTTCTCCTTCACCCAAATCCAAACAGCAGATGTTCTGAAAAAGCTGCAAAACCTGGACCCGTACCAATCAGCTGAGCAAGACAATCTGGACCCTCTCTTTCTAAAACTATCCGCTGTCATTGTTGCAACCCCTATTACCAGCCTGTTCAACCTCTCTTCAACCTCTCTCTGCCGCGGTCATCCCCCTCTTCAAAGGGGGTGACATACTAGACACAATCTGTTACAGACCTATATCCATCCTGCCCTGCCTATCTAAAGTCTTCGAAAGCCAAGTTAATATACAGATCACTGACCATTTCGAATCCCTCCGTACCTTCTCCACTGTGCAATCCGGTCACGGGTGCAGCTCAGCCACGCTCAAGGTACTAAACGATATCAGAACCGCCATCGATAAAAGACAGTACTGTGCAGCCATCTTCATCGACCGGGCCAAGGCTTTCGACTCGGTCAATCACCGTATTCTTATCGGCAGACTCAATAGGCTTGGTTTTTCTAATGACTGCCTCGCCTGGTTCACCAACTACTTTGCAGACAGAGTTCAGTGTGTCAAATCGGAGGGCATGTTGTCCGGACCTCTGGCAGTCTCTATGGGGGAACCACAGGGTTCAATTCTCGGGCCGACTCTTTTCTCTGTATATATCAATGATGTCGCTCTTGCTGCGGCCGATTCCCTGATCCACCTCTACGCAGACAACACCATTCTGTATAATTCTGGCCCTTCCTTGGACCCTGTGCTAACTAACCTCCAAATGAGCTTCAATGCCATACAACACACCTTCCGTGGCATCCAACTGCTCTTAAACGCTAGTAAAACCAAATGCATGCTTTTCAACCGCTCACTGCCTGCACCCGCCCGCCCGACGAGCAATCAAAAATCAAATCTAGAATCGGCTTTCTATTTTGCAACAAAGCCTCCTTCACTCACGCTGCCAAACTTACACTAGTAAAACTGACTATCTTGCCGATCCTCGACTTCGGCGATGTCATCTACAAAATAGCTTCCAACACTCTACTCAGCAAACTGGATGCAGTCTATCACAGTGCCATCCGTTTTGTTACCAAATCACCTTATACCACCCACCACTGCGACCTGTATGCTCTAGTCAGATTGCCCTCGCTACATATTCGTCACCAGACCCACTGGCTCCAGGTCATCTATAAGTCTATGCTAGGTAAAGCTCCGCCTTATCTCAGTTCACTGGTCACGATAACAACACCCAACCGTAGCACACGGTCCAGCAGGTATATCTAACTGATCATCCCCAAAGCCAACACCTCATTTGGCCGCCTTTCCTTCCAGTTCTCTGCTGCCAGTGACTGGAACAAATTGCAAAAATCGCTGAAGTTGGAGAAATGAGACAAAATTATCTTTTTGACTAAAATCTGACTAGTAAATGGACTGGACAATAATTTTTGGAGAGATTGAGTTTTTTTGTGTTATTTGTTTGGTCAAATCAAAAGCATGCATGACATTAGCAAAATTGTTAAGCTTTCTCATTGCAATATTTTGTGACCCTTTGACTTAGCTGTGAGAGTATAACATTTTATTGGTCGCATCAATGCGAGCTGAACACTCAATAAAGTCATTTGTGAACATTAATTTAGTCGTTTGAGACGGTCTGAAAAGGATTTTGAAGGTTGACTAATAGCCTTTGTTTCACAATGACACAGACAACACAATTGTTGGATGAAAAGCATAATAATCAAATCAAAATAAAATTGTATTTGTCACGTGCAGGATACAAAAGGTGTTGACTTTAGAGTGAAATGCTTACTTACGAGCCCTTTCCCAACAATGCAGAGTTAAAAAGTAAGAAAAATTTGCACAAAATAAATAAAGGGAATAGTAACATAATAAAATAACAATAATATACATGGAGTACAGGTACCGAGTCAATGTGCAGGGGTACGAGGTAATTGAGGTAATATGTACTGTACCTATCAGTAAGGGTAAAAGTGACTCTGCAATTAGGATAGATAAACAGAGTAGCAGCAGCGTATGTGAAGAATGTGGAAGAGTGTCTATGTGTGAATGTGTGTGTGGCGTCAATATGTGTCAGTGTAGTATGTGTGGGAAGACTCCAGTGAATGTACATAGAGCCAGTGCAAGAGAGTCATTGATGGGTAGCCATTAGATTAACTGTTCAGCAGTTTTATGACTTTGGGTAAAGACTGTTCAGGAGCCCTTTGATCCCAGACTTGGCGCTCCGGTACCACTTGCAGTGCGGTAACAGAGAGAACAGTCTATGACTTGGGAGGCTGGAGTCTTTGACCATTTTTAGGGCCATCCTCTGACACTGCCTGGTATAGAGGTCCTGGATGGCAGGGAGCTTGGCACCAGTGAGGGCCGAACGTACTACCCTCTGTAACGCATTGCGGTCGAATGCCAGGCAGTTGCCATATCAAGTAGTGATGCTCTCAATGCTGCAGCTGTATAACTTTGTGAGGATCTGAGGGCCCATGCCAAATTTCAGCCTCCTGAGGGGGAAGAGCCATTGTCGTGCCCTCTTCACTACTGTGTTGGTGTGTTTGGACCATGATAGGTCCTTAATGATGTGGACACTGAGGAACATGAAGCGCTCAACCCGCTCCGCTAGAGCCCTGTCAATGTGAATGGTGATGTGCTCTGCCCTCCGTTCCCTAGAGACTACGTTCAGCTCCTTTGTTTTGCTGACATTGAGTGAGAGGTTGTTGTCCTGGCACCACACTGCCAGGTCTCTAACCTCCTTCCTGTTGGGTGTCTCATTGTCGTCTACCTCCATTGTGTCGTCTGCAAACTTAATGATGGTGTTGGAGTCGTGCACAGCCAAGCAGTCATGGGTGAACAGAGAGTTCAGGAGGGGACAAAGCTTGTACCCCAGAGGGGCCCCAGTGTTGAGGGTCACTGTGGCGGATGTGTTGTTGCCTACCCTCACCACCTGGGTGTGGCCCATCAGGAAGTCCAGGATCCAGTTCCTGAGGTAGGTGTTTAATCCTAGGGTCCTTAGCTTAGGGATGAGCTTGGAAGGCACTATGGTGTTGAATGCTGAGCTGTAGTAAATTAACAGCATTCTCAAATAGGTGTTCCTTTTGTCCAGGTAGGAAAGGGCAGTGTGGAGTGCAACAGAGATTGCGTCATCTGTGGATCTTTTGGGTGAGTTGGAGTGGGTCCAGGGTGTCTGGGATGATGGTGTTGATCTGAGTCATGACCAGCCTTTCAAAGCATTTCAAGGCTACAAATGTGAGTGCTAAGGGACGATAGACATTTAGACAGGTTACCTTGGCGTTCTTGGGCACTGGGACTAAGGTGGTCTGCTTAAAAAATGTATGTATTAGAGACTGAGTCAGTGAGAGGTGGAACATTTCAGTGAAGACACTTGTCAGCTGGTCAGCACATGCTCTGAGTAAGCGTCCTGGTAATTGATCTGGCCCCGCAGCCATGTGTATGTTGACCTGTTTAAAGGTCTTACTCACATTGGCTACGGAGAGCGTGATCACACAGTCCGGAACAACTGGTGCTCTCATGCACGGTTCAGTGTTGCTTGCCTCGAAGTGGTCATAGAAGGCATTTAGCACGTCTGGTAGCCTTGCGTCACTGGGCAGCTCACGGCTGTGTTTCCTTTTGTAATCCGCGATAGTTTGCAAACCCTGCCACATTCAAAGAGTGTCAGAGTGATTTCTGTTCTGATGTCCAGAAGCTATTTTTGATCATAGGAAACGATGGCGGAAACATTATGTACAAAATAAGTTAAGATCTTTTGAATAACTATCTTCAAAGTAATGACTCAGGACGTTGGATGTAAGATGAAAGCTTATTTTTAGTAATAATACTTGTGCACGTTACATTTGACCACATAGATTCTACAAAACAATAAAAGAAAGTTGCTAGTGAAGGCCAGGATAATCACTTGTCACTTGTACATAACTCGACCGTTCTCGTTAGTTTTTCTTACTTCCTGTCGCAACGCTTTCTTGTACTTGCAGTCAATAGCGTAATCAAATATTAACCAATACAGATTAACTACACTGCTTGTAATGATTATATGCTGTCTTCTTATATATGTACCACCTAATAGGATTTACTTGAATTTTTTGTATGTGTGAGTTAAGTTTTGTTTTGTTATCTAAATTTGCCATCCCATTCAACAATACAATGAATGTATCTCTGTCTTTTTGTATTGGAAAATAATAAACATTATAAAAATTAAAAATAAGAACCCTCAATCTCAATCACATTAATTATAATGCAATTACTCCTGCACATATGTAAATAACTGTAAAATAAACAAATCTTTAGATTCAACTCAATTAATTAACTGTAAACATTAACTCTGTAACCCATTAAAGTAACTCTGTAATCCCTACAGTGCCATTCTTCGAATACATCTACTGTTCATCAGCTACATTACATGACCAAAAGTATGTGGACACCTGCTCGTCGAACAGCTCCAAAAATATGGGCATTAATATGGAGTTGGTCCCCCCTTTGCTGCTATAACAGCCTCCAATCTTCTGGGAAGGCTTTCCACTAGATGTTGGAACATTGCTGCGGTGACTTCCTTCCATTCAGCCACAAGAGCGTTAGAGAGGTCAGTCACTGATGTTGGGCGATTAGGCCTGGCTCGCAGTCGGCGTTCCAATTCATCCCAAAGGTGTTCGATGGGATTGAGGTCAGGGTTATGTGCAGGCCAGTCAAGTTCTTCCACACCGATCTCGACAGCCCATTTCTGTTTGGTCCTCGCTTTGTGCATGGGGGCATAGTCATGCTGAAACAGGAAAGGGCCTTCCCCAAACTTTTGCCATAAAGTTGGAAGCACAGAACTGTCTAGAATGTCATTGTATGCTCTAGTGTTAAAATTCCCTTCACTGGAACTAAGGGGCTAGCCCAAACCATGAAATACAGCCCCAGACCATTATTCCTCCTCCACCACATTTTACAGTTAGCACTACGCATTCGGGCAGGTAGTGTTCTTCTGGCATCCTCCAAACCCAGATTTGTCCGTCGGACAGCCAGATGGTGAAACGTGGTTCATCACTCCAGAGAACGCGTTTCCACTGCTCCAGAGTCCAATGGCGGTGAGCTTTACACCCCTCCAGCGAACACTTGGTATTGCTCATGGTGATCTTAGACTTGTGAGTGGCTGCTCGGCCATTGAAACCCATTTCATACAGTCCCGTTCTGTGAGCTTAACCACTTTACGGTTGAGCCGTTAATGCTCCTAGACATTTCCACTTCACAATGACAGCACTTACATTTGACCGGGGCAGCCCTAGCAGGGCAGAAATGGACTTGTTGGAAAAGTGGCAATCCGATGAAAAGTGGCAATCCTAGGACGGTACCACGTTAAAAAAAATCACAGAGCTCTTCAATAAGGACATTCTACTGCCAATGTTTGTCTATGGAGATTGCATGGCAGTGTGCTCGATTTTATACACCTGTTAGCAACGGGTGTGGCTGAAATAGCCAAATCCACTAATTTGAAAGGGTGTCTACATACTCGGGCCATGTCGTTTATTACATTGATGTAGGTTGTAGAGCATAATAGTGGATACTTTTCTCCCACTGATATTCTGCCTCATCGGACACTGTGGAAATTCTCAAAGGGTTAAATTGTGAACCAGCTGTCGGCCTCCTGGGTGGTGCAGTGGTTAAGGGCGCTGTACTGCAGCCACCAGAGACTCTGTGCCACCAGAGACTCTGGGTTCGCGTCCAGGCTCTGTTGTAACCGGCCGCGACCGGGAGGTCCGTGGGGCGATGCACAATTGGCCTAGCGTCATCCGGTTTAAGGAGGGTTTGGCCGGTAGAGATATCATTGCGCACCAGCGACTCCTGTGGCGGGCCGGGCATAGTGTACGCTAACCAAGGTTGCACAGTGTTTCCTCTGACACATTGGTGCAGCTGGATTCTGGGTTGGATACACGCTGTGTTAAGAAGTAGTGGTTGGGTTGTGTATCGGAGGACGCATGACTTTCAAACTTTGTCTCTCCCAAGCCCGTACGGGAGTTGTAGCGATGAGACAAGATACTAACTAACAATTGGACGAAATTGGGTTTTTATTTAAAAAACGTTTTTTAAATAAAAAGTCATAAAAATTAAATAAAAATAAAATTGTGAACCAGCTGTCACAAATACATTTAAACTCAGTTTTTCACAATTCCTGACATTTAATTGTGATTTATTTCAGCTTTTACTTATTTCATCACATTCCCGGTGGGTCAGAAGTTTATATACACTCAATTAGTATTTGGTAGCATTGCCTTTACATTGTTTAACTTGGGTCAAACATTTTGGGTAGTCTTCCACAAGCTTCCCACAATAAGTTGGGAGAATTTTGGCCCATTCCTCTTGACAGGAAGCTCCCGCGCTCAGATCTGTTCAACGCTGGTCCGACCAATCTGATTCCACGCTTCAAGATTGGACTGGCATATTGTATTGCGGTGAACAACAACATTGATGAACACGCTGATTCGGGGAGCGGGTTTATTAGCAAGTGCATTGACGATGTCGTACCCACAGCGTCTATAAAAACATTCCCAAACCAGAAGCCGTGGATTGCATTCGCACAAAACTAAAAGCGCAAACCACTGCTTTTAATCAGGGCAATCTGCCGTTTCCAGCGACAGCAGTAATTTACAACATTAACAATGTCTGCACTGTATTTCTGATCAATTTGATGTTATTTTAATGGACAAAAAATTTGATTTTCTTTCAAAAAGAAGGACATTTCTAAGTGACCCCAAACTTTTGAATGGTAAAGACTACTGATTGGCTAGTTTCCATAGAAAGGCTGCAGGGGATTTATACTCTATACACATAGAACGGATCACTGGCGCTCATCTTAACACGCCTCTATTCTGGGTCTTTCAGAAACATTCACTATCAAACTGTTCCACAGACTATTGTACACAGAGTTCTGAACATATTAAAGATATGATTAGAGATTTCCAGTAGCTGCATGATAAAGAGGCATGAAATCAGAAGAGACAGCTGCAAAGGCAACTATGCTTCACTTAAAATGACTCACTCTTGCTGCAGGTAGTGATGAAAATATCACATTCTATTGGCAGCACAGTCAGTATCCTGTGGTGTATAAAATCACCCACTCGATACCTGCTGTCATCTTGCATTCAAAGAGACGTCATGAGTTTGCCATGGTGGATGCTAACATTCAGTGTGTTAGCTGTTCCATCATGATGCTACTGTACTCAACAGGAAGTTGTCAGCAGTCATACATCAGGCCAGGTTGAGGAGGGAGCTACCCTGCCATGAGCCCATACCCAATGAACTGACATAAGGAAGAGGCTCTTGGTCGGTACGTGTTCTGCATCCTTCTCTTGGATTCCAAGAAGCACTGGTCGTGTTCAGAGCTCCAGGATGGAGCGCTGCTGATGTAATGCTATGCTCTGCTGTGCTCTATGAGCAGGGGAGGCAAGATAACAGGAATGGGATGGCTGCTGACGCCACAGAGACTCAGACAATGGCATTTACTCTGCATACGCAATAAAATGTTCAGTATGGGATACAGTAGACTCTGCCTCTACAGGCAAGTCTGGTGTGTAGTTGACTCTCGTAATTTCTGACTCTTGTTTGTTTTACCACACAGATTATTCAGATTATGACACCACACTACCGTTTAAATGGATAGTTTTCAAGGTGTATTCCTTTAATGGAGAAACACACCTCGGCACATATACAGTGCCTTGCGAAAGTATTCGGCCCCCTTGAACTTTGCGACCTTTTGCCACATTTCAGGCTTCAAACATAAAGATATAAAACTGTATTTTTTTGTGAAGAATCAACAACAAGTGGGACACAATCATGAAGTGGAACGGCATTCATTGGATATTTCAAACTTTTTTAACAAATCAAAAACTGAAAAATTGGGCGTGAAAAATTATTCAGCCCCTTTAATTTCAGTGCAGCAAACTCTCTCCAGAAGTTCAGTGAGGATCTCTGAATGATCCAATGTTGACCTAAATGACTAATGATGATAAATACAATCCACCTGTGTGTAATCAAGTCTCCGTATAAATGCACCTGCACTGTGATAGTCTCAGAGGTCCGTTAAAAGTGCAGAGAGCATCATGAAGAACAAGGAACACACCAGGCAGGTCCGAGATACTGTTGTGAAGAGGTTTAAAGCCGGATTTGGATACAAAAAGATTTCCCAAGCTTTAAACATCCCAAGGAGCACTGTGCAAGCGACAATATTGAAATGGAAGGAGTATCAGACCACTGCAAATCTACCAAGACCTGGCCGTCCCTCTAAACTTTCAGCTCATACAAGGAGAAGACTGATCAGAGATGCAGCCAAGAGGCCCATGATCACTCTGGATGAACTGCAGAGATCTACAGCTGAGGTGGGAGACTCTGTCCATAGGACAACAATCAGTCGTATATTGCACAAATCTGGCCTTTATGGAAGAGTGGCAAGAAGAAAGCCATTTCTTAAAGATATCCATAAAAAGTGTTGTTTAAAGTTTGCCACAAGCCACCTGGGAGACACACCAAACATGTGGAAGAAGGTGCTCTGGTCAGATGAAACCAAAATTGAACTTTTTGGCAACAATGCAAAACGTTATGTTTGGCGTAAAAGCAACACAGCTCATCACCCTGACCACACCATCCCCACTGTCAAACATGGTGGTGGCAGCATCATGGTTTGGGCCTGCTTTTCTTCAGCAGGGACAGGGAAGATGGTTAAAATTGATGGGAAGATGGATGGAGCCAAATACAGGACCATTCTGGAAGAAAACCTGATGGAGTCTGCAAAAGACCTGAGACTGGCACGGAGATTTGTCTTCCAACAAGACAATGATCCAAAACATAAAGCAAAATCTACAATGGAATGGTTCAAAAATATACATATCCATATTAGAATGGCCAAGTCAAAGTCCAGACCTGAATCCAATCGAGAATCTGTGGAAAGAACTGAAAACTGCTGTTCACAAATGCTCTCCATCCAACCTCACTGAGCTCAAGCTGTTTTGCAAGGAGGAATGGGTAAAAATTTCAGTCTCTCGATGTGCAAAACTGATAGAGACATACCCCAAGTGACTTACAGCTGTAATCGCAGCAAAAGGTGGCACTACAAAGTATTAACTGAATAATTTTGCCCAATTTTTCAGTTTTTGATTTGTTAAAAATGTTTGAAATATCCAATAAATGTCGTTCCACTTCATGATTGTGTCCCACTTGATGTTGATTCTTCACAAAAAAATACAGTTTTATATCTTTATATTTGAAGCCTGAAATGTGGCAAAAGTTCGCAAAGTTCAAGGGAGCCGAATACTTTCGCAAGGCACTGTATACTGTATAAATCAGTTGATGGGAACGAGAGCAGAAATACAAAATATAAAACTTAAGACATGCATGACAAATTAGACATTTATATTGTATATTTTAACCTGGCATGAGTGTGCATAGTTTCCATTATCAATGATCCAGCAAAACACATTCCCATACCAGGTCTCCAGTAAATGATTGGAAAGTTAAATATTCTTCCCTTGGAGGCACTTGAGCGAGCATTGTGCAGCTCCACACAGGGCCTCAAAATAGTATTATATAATCCACCAGCTGACAGATCAGTTGTCTCATAATAGCCTAAGGAGTAGCTAGAACGTCTCCGTGGCCTGCCTAATCGGGACTCTTGAATAGCCAGGGCTAATTCACTCCTGGGTCCTGACCCTACACGATCAAAACACTTGACCTAATCCTATCCAAGCCTAAGAAAAGGATCCAATGGTTCAGGTAGGCCAAATGTCGCCAGGGGGATACAGAAAGACAAGGTGGATGGGGGACAGAGACGAGGCTTGTCGGAGGGTCTGTTGTCCGGACCTCTGGTAGTCTCTACGGGGGTGCCACAGGGTTCAACTCTCGGGCCGACTCTTTTCTCTGTATATATCAATGATGTCGCTCTTGCTGATGGTGATTCTCTTATCCACCTATACGCAGATGACACCATTCTGTATACATCTGGCCCTTCCTTGGACACTGTGTTAACAAACCTCCAAACGAGATTCAATGCCATACAACACTCCTTCCGTGGCCTTCAACTGCTCTTCAATGCTAGTAAAACTAAACGCATGCTCTTCAACTGATTGCTGCCGGCACCTGCCTGCTCGCCTAGCATCACTACTGGACGGTTCTGACTTAGAATATGTAGACAACTACAAATAACTACAGTTGAAGTCAAAAGTTTACATACACCTTAGCCAAATACATTTAAATCTTTGTCCACATGTGCAGTTGCAAACCGTAGCCTGGATGTTTTTGGGACGGTTTCTTCCTTTCTGAGTGGCCTTTCAGGTTATGTCGATATAGGACTTGTTTTACTGTGGATATAGATACTTTTGTACCTGTTTCCTCCAGCATCTTCAACAGGGTCCTTTGCTGTTGTTCTGGGATTGATTTGCACTTTCCGCACCAAAGTACGTTCATCTCTAGGGGACAGAATGTGTTTCCTTCCTGAGCGGTATGATGGCTGCGTGTTCCCATGGTGTTTATACTTGCATACTATTGTTTGTACAGATGAACGTTGTGCCTTCAGGTGTTTGGAAATTGCTCCCAAGGATGAACCAGACATGTGGAGGTCTACCATTTTTTTCTGATGTCTTGGCTGATTTCTTTTGATTTTCACATGATGTCAAGCAAAGCGGCACTGAGTTTGAAGGTCGGCCTTGAAATACATCTACAGATACACCTCTAATTGACTCAAATTATGTCAATTAGCCTATCAGAAGATTCTAAAGCCATGAC
Source organism: Oncorhynchus masou masou (assembly GCF_036934945.1). NCBI lineage: Eukaryota > Metazoa > Chordata > Actinopteri > Salmoniformes > Salmonidae > Oncorhynchus > Oncorhynchus masou. Next base: position 70,597,135 of record NC_088223.1, read on the forward strand.
ATCATTTTCTGGAATTTTTCAAGCCGTTAAAAGGCACATTCAACTTAGTGTATGTAAACTTCTGACCCACTGGAATTGTGATACAATTAATTATAAGTGAAATAATCTGTCTATAAACAATTGTTGGAAAAATGGCTTGTGTCATGCACAAAGTAGATGTGCACGTTCCGACTTCAACTGTAGGTGTCTGGTTAGACTGTAAACTCTCTTTCCAGACTCACATTAAGCATCTCCAATCCAAAATTAAATCTAGAATCAGCTTCCTATTCCACAACAAAGCCTCCTTCACTCATGCTGCCAAACACACCCTCGTAAAACTGACTGTCCTACCGATCCTTAACTTCGGCGATTTCATTTACAAAATAGTCTTCAACACTCAATGGTCATCCCCAAATACAACACCTCCTTTGGCTGCCTTTTCTTTCAATTTTCTCCTGCCAATGACTGGAACGAATTGCAAAAATCACTGAAGCTGGAGACTTATTTCTCCCTCACTAACTTTAAGCATCAGCTGTCAGAGTAGCTTACCAATCACTGTACCTGTACACATGCCATCTGTAAATAGCACACCCAACTACCTCATCCCCATATTGTTATTTCTTTTTTTGCTCTTTTGCACCCCAGTAACTCTACTTGCACATTTATCACCCCAGTGTTAATGCTAAATTGGAATTATTTTGCCACTATGGCCTATTTATTGCCTTACCTCCCTAACTACATTTGCACACACTAGATTTTTATATTTTTATATTGTGTTATTGACTGTACGTTTGTTTATCCCATGTGTAACTCTGTGTTGTTGTTTTTGTCGCACTGGTTTGCTTTATCTTGGCCAGGTCGCAGTTGTAAATGAGAACTTGTTCTCAACTGGCCTACCTGGTTAAATAAAGGTTAAACAAAATGTAAAAAAGGCTAGGGTGTTAGTCCCTAAAACTTTAGGCACTGTTGACCCTTCTGAGGATAAAGCCAGTAAAGGCCACACTGAATCACTGCCAATACCTGGGGGACATGTCTCCCGTTATTCACTGGCGACTCATGACTAGGGCTGTTGAGTGACCGTATTACAGCACACCGGCGGTCACGGGTCATGAAGGCAGTAAAAATCCACATGACCGTTTAGTCAAGGGAATTGGGCTTCACCGAGCTCTGCTGCTGCTGCTGGTTATTAGTAGCCTACCAAACTTGCTAACTGCCTGGTACTCAACACTCTGTTGTCCCTCTAATCACTTTGACATCAACCAAATGTATTTGTAATTCTAATCAAACACTTCATGAGAGTCCATGAGCTCATGATGGCCACTAATAAAAAGAGAATGATCTCATCAGCTTTCTATTGGCTAGGCCTACTATATTTATTCCTCAAATTTCCTAATATTAACCACATTGATTATATTTACGACTGGAGTAAAGCCGAGCTGGCTGGCATGAAAATGAACCACGGGAAAAGCGTCCTCCATTTGCTATTTAAGTGCATAGATTAAACGTATTATTTCCCTGCCCCTGTTTCGATACAGTTGCATAATAATGGTCCATTCTAAATCAAAACAATGTCACGCATATATTAAAGATTAAATCAAGAATAGTCTGATCGGTGACAATATTAGCCTATCACTTGGGAATTTGTTCGAATCATAGTCACACACCTCATGTCGCCTAGCCCATCGGCCTATATGTTTTAAAATGATTTGTATCACAAATAAAGTGGCCAAATAACTTCTTAAAATTAACCACATCAATCTGATTTACAAGGTGTGTAGAGGCTAACTGGCATATATAAGCAGCGCATGAGTTTCAAGTTTGGGGAAGATAATTTTCACCATAAAAATGCACCTTTATAATAACAGCATCCATACATAATTGCATTTGCGGTCCCTTTTGGTAATGGTGTTTTCCGCTAATGGAACATTTGCGCTTATAGCCTACTACCATGTGCACTTTGCTGCGCTTATAATGTGAAGAAGCCTAATATTTTATCAACATTTTAAGCTACAAGTTCTGATCTAATGAGAGGCGCTTCGGATTGTGCAGCACACTCAGGGAGAAGGGCGCAATGCAGCACTCAGGGGATGCCGCTGTGGAATTCGAGGCATTATCATGTGCTTGTCAAATTGGGAATGAGAGCCTGCGCAAAAAAAAAACAAAGCAGAGCTCATGCCTTTCAAGCGACTTAAAAAAAAATCAATAGGTCTCATCATGCAGCCTCACAATGTATTAAAAATCAGAACATATAGTCCAAAATTTATAGAACAACTAAAGTTACATTAATAACTCTAAATTAAGCATATAGGTGTACCTATTAATGAATTAACCGCTCAACACAGAATAGCTACATGTGCGCACTCCCTCAAATCGTTTGAGAAAATACAACTTTGTTCAATTGTATTCTTCATACTATAAAATAATGCCACAGAATTATAAACAAATCTTGTCTGCTAAATGTACTAGTGTAGCCCACAGCCATTTGGCGTAGCCACATCAGGACCTAACACAAGGACAACTAAGTGTGCTAATATTTTCTTCGGAAATCGACTACATTTTCTTCATATCATGCCTGACCTGTCTAAAATAAATAATGGATTTGTTGTTGTTTTTAAATTGTACCTTTATATAACTAGGCAAGTCAGTTAATTAAGAACAAAATCTTATTTACTACACTGGCCAAACTTGGACGACTCTGGGCCAATTGTGCGCCGCTCTATGGGACTCCCAATCACAGCAGGATGTGATACAGCCTAAAGGTGTAGGCTATATTACATGGAATTATTAGACTTTTTAAAATGGCCTGTAGGCTATGTATGGAAGCCAGGAGATGCTAAATGTGTTAGTTATTTTACCTTTATTTAACTCGGCAAGTCAGTTAAGAACAAATTCTTATTTTCAATGAGGGACAGTGGGTTAACTGCCTGTTCAGGGGCAGAACAACCTTGTCAGCTCAGGGATTTGAACTTGCAGCCTTCTGGTTACTAGTCCAACACTTTAACCACTAGGCTACCCTGCCTCACCAAAGTTAGTTAGTGGTCAATCAATTACCGTGAGAACTACAGTTACTGCCTGCCGAAATGTCGTGACCCCCACAGCCCTACTCATGGCTTCTGTAGACGAAAAGCTCACTTGACTAAAGCGAAGCAGCTAATCGCTGGGCTTTGGGGCGGCTCAGCCCGTCAGCACACATACTATTATGACTCAGCCCTCAAATAGTGCTAGCTTGCTACCACCCCCCCCCTCCCCTCCTCCCCCCTCCCTCCCTCCCTCCCTCTCTCTCTCTGGGTGCTGACAATGTGAACGCCACTGCAGAGGCGGTGTTAATAGTGTGGGCATGTTCACCGTGTGCAGCCCAGCACCCGACCGGAGGGGTCCACTCAGGTCTGTCTGTGTGCCACACTGCAACTTGCCACACTAACACTACCCAAGCCATTGCAATTTCCAGAGGTTGTCCAAGCCAACATGGACTATTTCACACTTTAGAGGGAAACACATTTTAAGTGACAATAGGGGCCATGGGGGTGAGCTCAATGGCTTGTACTTAGCGGATGACAACATCATGGCAAAGACTGAGATAGTTGCTGATTTGTTGGGCATGCGTTAGTGAAGAAGCCATCTGGTCTATCGGAGGGCTGGGTGGAGAAACTGAGGCAGTAGGTCCGTGTCCAGTCATTCATGCACCACGGTAATTTCCATCACTATCAGGGAGGTCAGTGTGAAAGACCTCAGCCAGACCTGAACAGAGCTCACTTTGACTGCTGTTAGCTAGCACAGCTAATTACACCAATTGTGTGCAGTATTGTGCGTTTCTAATACTGGTTATCACTAAATCGCCATTGTTCACAAATTACATCAATCCGCTCCAAGGCAAAACACACTCCTGATAACCATGTAGTAAGGACAATTAACTGAGAGATGGCTTAGCTTTCGTCATGGTGGAGAGTGAGCGTTGTAAGTTAATAGCACAGTGTCTCTATTAAATATGTAGGTCTGGGTGACAACTGCCTCAATAATGCAGACTTTCTCCATTCCGTTTTGTGGTGTCATAGGATATCACATGTACTGTGTGTCTATCCCACAGCAAAGGACAGAGGGTAAAGCTGCTTAGAGGCATGGACTGGGTAAGAGAGACCACTGCCATTTAACATAATGGGCCAGACTGGAAAATGTGCTCTAGTGGGTGCTTTAGTGGGAGGGAAATCTCCCCTGGTGTAATGTGTCATCCACACATTAAATGTATTAGGTGTAGCTTTTAGAGGAATAATTGAGACAAGCAATGAATCAACAGCACACATTCAACTTAATCCAGCGATTCCGAGGACTGCCATTCTGCTACACCACTCATTTTGTTGTCATAAGGTCAGCTACATTTTTATTTTTTTATTATGTGTTTCTATAGAAACTACAAAATACATATTGTTGAAGCAGTCATGCACTGTAGTTTGTTGGGCATGCCAGCACATCTAAAATGGATGCCAACCATTTCTGAGTCAAAATTATTTAAAAAAAAACATGACTTAAAAAACATAAGCCTATGCAAAATAGTTGTGTAGTAAATAGGTTTGTGCAGTAGTTTGTGCATTTGTTGTATTACTTGTGAGGCACCACGGTGAGGCTGCCTCTCACCTGACTCACCGTCCCTCCGCCCTCCCTCCGCTGAGAAAAGGGGCCACTTCCAGCTGATATCGAAACTCAAGTCGCAATGCATTATTTCTGCCTCATGCACCAATTGTTGTTGTTACTCCTATGACCAAAGAAAAGTGAAATATTAATTGACATTAAACAAGACAAGCCACTAATAATATCGCAAGTTTATCGAACACTTTGCAATACTCAATCATTGAAGCTGCAGTGCTGGTTGTAGCGTGAGTGGAAGTAGGGGGAATGTGCATTTTATGGCTTATGGAAATGTTGAACAAAGTGTTGACAGTGCTGAATAACAAATTAAACACGAACTTACAGCAAAGAACTGTTGTTTTTATGCGTATTCGTTGAGTCTCTCTCTAATCATGGCTTCAAATGTTTTGAAATCTCAGCTCAGATCACTGTGTCTGCAAAATTGACACCGATTGGCCAGCTATAGGCCTATAGGTGCACTTGATTTGCTCTCTAGGCCTGCCGGGTAGGCAGAGTTCTACCTTCCCAGCACTAGGGCTGCTGAATCAAGTGCACCTACTGCCAACAGCGCGAAAACAAATAAAACAATAGGAACACAAGGCTTTATTGTTGGGTTTTTTACAGAAATGTTTGGTGATCGACTAGTCGATCCGGTTGGTGACCACTGATTTATTTACTTATAATGCATGACTGCTTAAGACACGTGGGTGATATTCACTTTTGGAATTTATTAGAGATGCTCCAGTACTTTGTATACCCTTTAGCCAGTGGTTCTGAAAGTAGCGCTCACCAGCCAAAAGTGGTTCCCGAAAATTGCGTACTACATCACATAGTGCCTTCAGAAAGTATTCATACCCCTTCACTTATTCCACATTTTGCCATGTTACAGCTTGAATTCAAGATGGATTCAATATATTTTTTTCTCACCCATCTACACACAATATACCTCATAATGACAAAGTGAAAACATGTTTTTTGAAAATGTCCAGTCGTTCATTGACCACAGTAAATTCCATCACTGTTAGGGAGGTCAGTGTGAAAGACCTCAGCCAGACCTGAACAGCGCTCACATTAGCTGTGCTAGCTAACAGCAGTCAAGTACACCAATGGCACAGCATAACTTCCAGTAAACATTGGCTTTCAAACTAGGGATTTTGTGGCTAACAGTAATTCTGCATACATCCAGCCCAACACGGGAGGTTTTTAAAAAAATACACCAAACAAAAATATGAACGCAACATGTAAAGTGTTGTTCCCAAGTTTCATAAGCTGAAATAAAAGTTCCCAGAAATGTTCCATATAAACAAAAAATTCTTATTTCTGTAGGAGTTTGTGCACAAATTGGTTTACATCCCTGTTAGTGAGCATTTGTTCTTTGTCACACAACACAATGCCACAGATCCCTCAAGTTTTGAGGGAGTGTGCAATTGGCATGCTGACTGCAGGAATGTCTACCAGAGCTCTTGCCAGAGAATATTATGTTAATTTCTCTACCAGCGGTATGTTGATGTCAACGTTGTAAACAGAGTGCCCAATGGTGGAAGTGGGGTTAAGGTATGGGCAGGCATAAGCTACGGACAACGAACACAATTGCATTTTATCAATGGCAATGTGAATACACATAGATACCGTGGCAAGATCCTGAGGCCCATTGTCTTATCATTTATCCGCTGCCATCACCTCATGTTTCAGCATGATAATGCATGGCCACCAGCTGCAAAGATCTACACACAATTCCTGAAAGCTGAAAATGTCCCAGTTCTTCAATGGCCTGCATACTTACCAGACATGTCACCCATTGAGCATGTATGGGAGTCTCTGGATCGACGTGTATGACAGCATGTTCCAGTTCCTGCCAATATCCAGCAACTTCACACAGCCATTGAAGAGGACTGGGACAACATACCACAGGCCACAATCAACAGCCTGATCAACTCTATGCGAAAGAGATGTGTCGTGCTGCATGAGTCAAATGGTGGTCACACCAGATACTAACAGGTTTTCTGATCAACACAACTACTTTTTTTCAAAGGTTTCTGTGACCAACAGATGCATATCTGTATTCCCAGTCATGTGAAATCAATATATTAGGGCCTAATGAATTCATTTACATTTACTGATTTCCTTACATGAACTGTAACTCAAATCTTTGAAAGTGTTGCATGTTGAGTTTATATTTTTGTTCAGTGTCGCAAAGGTTCCGGAGCATGTCTTTAATAAAACTTAATTACTTGCTCTCCTCTGAAGTAAGGCTTGCTTTTATGCATTTATGTTCAGAGCAATAAGGTGCCTTTTTCACATGATTGGATTTGTATATACACTGGCATATTTCCTGCTGGAGGCAGTCTCCCTCCTTTTACATTCTATTCAATGGCATTCATTTGCATTCTGCCAGGGTAGACACTAGGTGGGCAAGTAGGGATTCCAGTCTGTCAGTCGGAGAAACTGCTTTGCATTTGCTTCTTCTGCTGCAAACATATGACTCAACATTTGACATTGGGCTGCTCATAAACATAGAGGCTGCATACACTGGCCAAGAGAAGATATTAAAAACATCTGCACATATATCTATAATATTATTTCAGGGAGAGAGACAAGAGGGCATACAGTTGAACAGTTCAGGAGGTTTTGAAGGTAATTTCACTTCCACAATTGGGGCGCCAGCTGAATATTTATAAAATAAAATAACCTGGACTCAACACTTGAATGACTATTGAAAATATTGCTAGGATTGTAGTGTGAAAATTAAGGGCAAGACCTACTGTGATAGAACTACTGTTCCAGAAGTGGTGACATTATTAATCCCCCTCTACAGCAGCAGCGCTGGACAAACAGCAGGTGTCTGAATTATGGGAACATATGACCCCAAAAAAATCCCATTTATAAATTAACCGTCATTGCTCCCAAAATCACATTGTCCATACTTGCTCCCTGAATCCACCATTCAGGTTAACCTTACTTACCGCCAGTAGAGCTGAGGAAAGTGCCCATTAGTGACACTGGGCACTTGTTTACCTTGGGTAAGAGATTAATAATAGTTAAGAATCCACATGCTGGCTGTCCAACCACTCCTTTGCCTTTAGTTACAAGTTACAGCATCCTAGAAGCGTTAGCTGCTTGTGAATGTAGGGCTGCCATCTCCACACAATCCTCTTTCAACTGCCTGAGGAGCGGAGGTAGAGAACAGCCAGCGAGGAGGAAAACTCACAGACAAGAGCAGGTCATGTGCATCGCTCAAGTTTGGTCCACTTTGTATATCCTTGACTGGACCATTTTACAGTGGGAGGTTTGTGCTCCCCAGACCCAGTTCAACTTATTGAGACACAGCAACCTCTGATAGAAACACAGCAACCTCTGATAGAAACACAGCAACCTCTGTTAGAAACACAGCAACCTCTGATAGAAACACAGCAACCTCTGATAGAAACACAGCAACCTCTGATAGAAACACAGCAACCTCTGATAGAAACACAGCAACCTCTGATAGAAACACAGCAACCTCTGATAGAAACACAGCAACCTCTGTTAGAAACACAGCAACCTCTGTTAGAAACACAGCAGCCTCTGTTAGAAACACAGCAACCTCTATTAGAAACACAGCAACCTCTGTTAGAAACACAGCAACCTCTGATAGAAACACAGCAACCTTTGATAGAAACACAATGTCAAACAAGTGAATGTATAGCTGTCATCTATGTAAATGTAGTGTTACATGTGCCTACAATGACCAAATAAAACTTCAGGCAGAGGGACCAAACAAGTGTTGAACTCTTCAATCAAGTCAGTGCAAAAGCAAGGCATGGCTGAGAATCACTGTGACACAGCGAATGTGATGCATTATTAAAAGCATAGTGCAACAACCTGTTTAGAAAGGAGGGAAAAAACAGTTTTCTTAAAGACCCAGGCTGCCAACGTGTTAATAACTCATAACTCAACAGTGAGCCCATGTAGATATCCATCAGCACAGTTAGAAAACAGTAAGATGTTTTAGTGAAATATACATGGTCCTCAGACTGGGTATACCAATGTATAAACATGAATGCTATTCCCTAAGCAGCATTCTTTAAAGTATGGGTGTTAGGGGTGTGTATGGGAGGTGAAGACAGGTGCAGGAGAGCAGAGTGTAGTAAACAGGCGCACTATAATTCCGGTCCAAAAATGACAGCACATAAAAACATAAACGTGCCAAAAACACGGAACATAACAAAAGTATGGCGCCTGACAACATCCACATAACAATAAACAATTACACACAAAGACATGGAGGGGAACAGAGGACCAAATACATGCAGTGATTCTGGAATGAAAACCAGGTGTGTATGGAACAAGACAAAACAAATGGATATGAGAAATGGAGCGGACGATGGATATAAAGCCGGTGACGTCGATCGTGGAACGTTGCCCGAACAAGGAGAGGAGCCGACTTTGGCGGAAGTCGTGGCAATGGGTTGTGTTAATGGTGGGTCGCGACAGGTCAGAGTAAAAAAAAAAAATATTTGATTTTTATTTGATTTTTAGGAACTCAGTCAGAGTCTCAAGCGTTAGAATACAATTAGGGTCTGTTTAGAGTTAGAAAACAAAAAGTGCAATTCCTAAATTTGATTGTACATCAGCAGTTTTTCTCTTGTTATGTCAGTCACTGACAGTCACTCAATGATCCAGAGGAGGATGACAAAGGACAATGGATTAAGGGAGAGAAGATATGGGGGAGCTTAGACACCCCTGTACCTCCATCTGGGGTAAAGATAGGCAGAAACCAGGACAGCTTGTCCAGGATCACCGAGCAGCCTTTGCCGTCACTGTCTGGGTAGTGGCCCTTTAAACAATAGTAACTGTGTCAGACAGAGAGTGCTTGCCAGCGCCAGGCCTACTTAGCACTAAGATAGGATAGCTCTGAGGGACAGGAGAACCTCTAAGGGGAGGCAGGTGCCGATGGGACCTCTGTGGCTTCAATTTTCCGTGGCATGCTCTAGAATTTCTCTGTGCCAACTTCTTCCCAGCAGACCCAACAGTTACCGGGTATCTGACAGGGGGAGTACTGAAATCTCAACCACAGCTTAAAATGGGATGATTGAAGAGGGTAAAAATGTTAGTGGAACACTGTGTGCAGAACGAGGCCTCAGATGTTTCATGTCATTGCCTTGGACATGGAACTGCAAGCAGCCATGGTAGAAGAACAACAACTGCCAGATTGTTCACTATTCTTGAACTCTTCATCACCTCATTGTTTTCACTACAGTTCTTGTATAGTCTGCAGCACTGATGTTAATGTCAACATATTGGGTGTGAATTTATCAAGAATGTACAATTTGGTTTATGTGCTTCTTTGGGAGGCCATTTCAAAATGATCTTATCTTTGACATTTTTGATATACAGTGCATTTGGAAAGTATTCTGACCCCTTAACTTTTTCCACATTTTGTTACTTTGGAATCCAACTGTGGTAAATTGAATTGATTGGACATGATTTGGAAAGGTCCCACAGTTGACAGTGCATGTCAGAGCAAAAACCAAGCCATGACGTTGAAGGAATTGTCCTTAGAGCTCCGAGACAGGATTGTGTGAAGGCACAGATCTGGGAAAGGGTACCAAAAAATGTCTGCAGAATTGAAGTTCCCCAAGAACACAGCGTCTCCCATCATTCTTAAATGTAAGAAGTTTGGAACCACCAAGACTCTTCCTAGAGCTGGCCGCCGGGCCAAACTGAGCAATTGGGAGAGAAGAGCCTTGGTCAGGGTGTCAAGAACCTGATGAGTTCCTCTGTAGAGAGGGGAGAAACTTCCAGAAGGACAAGCATCTGAGGCACTCCACCAATCAGGCCTTAATGGTAGAGTGGCCAGATGGAAGCCATTCCTCAGTAAAAGGCACATGACAACCCGCTTGGAGTTTGCCAAAAAGGCACCTAAAGGACTCTGACCATGAGAAACAAGATTCTCTGGTCTGATGAAACCAAAATGTAACTCTTTGGCCTGAATGCCAAGAGTCACGTCTGGAGGAAACCTGGTACCATCCAGACGGTGAAGCATGGTGGTGGCAGCATCATGCTGCGGGGATGTTTTTCAGTGGCAGGGACTGGAAGACTAGTCATGATCGAGGGAAAGATGAACGGAGCAAAGTACAAAGAGATCCTTGATGAAAACTTGCTCCAGAGCGCTCAGGGCCTCAGACTGGGGAAATGGTTCACCTTCCAACAGGATAACGACCCTAAGCACACAACCAAGACAACGCAGGAGTGGCTTTGGGACAAGTCTCTAAATGTCCTTGAGTGTCCAAGCCAGAGCCTGGACTTGAACATGATTGAACATCTCTGGAGAGACCTGAAAAAAGCTGTGCAGTGTACCTCCCCATCCAACCTTACAGAGCTTGAGAAGATCTGCAGAGAAGAACGGGAGAAACTCCCCAAATACAGGTGTGCCAGGCTTGTAGCGTCATACCCAATAAAACTCTAGGCTGTAATCGCAACCAAAGGTGCTTCAACAAAGTACAGAGTGAAGGGTCTGAATACCTATGTAAATGTGATATTTCAGTTTTTTATTTTTAATAAATTTGCAAACATTTCTAAAAACCTGTTTTTGCTTTGTCATTATGGGGCATTGTGTGTAGATTGATGAGGATAATTTCAAATACATTTCAGAAAAAGGCTGTAGCGTATCAAAATGTAGAAAAAGTGAAGGGGTCTGAATACTTTCCGAATGCACTATAAAATCGGTCCTTTTTACTTTTCCAAATGTGATCCATTGTTTTAGATTCTGAAACTAGTTCAATGTAAAAAGAGGTCAGATCATTCTGTAAAGTACATTAGGGACTCAAGTGGATGTTCTGATTAGTATGCCAAAATAGTAAATGCCAAAATATTCTAACGAACCAACTGCAGTAAATCAATTTTTGTTGATATGCACTGCTAATTGAAAGGCTTTTACTTTGTGTGTGAAGTAATGTTTAGTAAAATCTGGATAAAGTAAGGCAAGCCACTTTCTTTGGGCATCAAAAAGGACAGATCACTGGTTCTGCCCTAACATCTGAATGCACTTGCTGTTCTGCTATGAAATCATGTGCTGAGCTGACATTGCGATGACTTGATATTTGAAATGTATGCTGCACTGCGGGCCTGGGAGTGACCTTCGACATTCTAATTGTAGCGCAAACCACATTTGAACTGCAGAAGATGTGTAGACGGAAACTTCCATCAAACACATAAGTAATTGCTGTGTGAATGGCAGGAGCCGCAAAATCTATAATATTTCCATCCAATTAGCTAGCCGGGCATCGTAAAGAGGGTGACAGACCTCTTTTACACAAATGAAAAGCTTGGAGGAGAGACAACCTTGGAGGACCCTTGAGAGCGTCCTTTTGTTTTATAATAACTGCCAAGCACAACACTTTGAAACAGAGTGCTTTTTGTGGTCTGTGTCTCTTATGTAAGGCCAATCCTTGTTCCCATCCAGGTGCTAGGTGTTTTTAGCTTGTTTAAACACACAAAATGCCAACTATTTTCTCATCTGCAAACATCAGTGCCTTTAATAGGCCTACTGACAGATACAACCATCACCCAAACACATCATTCTCTGCATAATCAATCACCAATGTTTAGTGTGTATCTATGAGTGTGTGTACTGTTGTAGCCTGTGGTATTTAGGCCTACTTACACAAAGTCACATCATAAATTGAAAGCACACCCATTGTTTATGCTGTAACTTCACACGTGACCTTGAATTAAATGCAGTTAGTAGACCTACGGCTCCAACAGAGCTTCACCAAAATTATTGACACAGAGGAAAAATGCTAAATCTGATAACACAGATTAATATGTGCAGGCCTACACCCCCAAGTAACACTTGCTATGCAAGTGCAGAGGGGGCATTAGCAGCATAACATCCTAGAATAAATGGCTGACAGCAACGGATTCTTCTACCATGCCATTGCAAACAGTGTTGTGCTACACACAATATCTACCATATCTGCCAGACTGTTCCCCCGTGAGCAGCAGTCTAAGTTCATCTTGAGATGTTTCTTGAACTCTTCATTCACGTAGCCTACCCCTTTAAGCTTGTCATCACTGACCAATGACTAACTTGCCAAAGTCACACACAATGTTCCTCACTTTCTCCACTGTGCTGCACAGCTCTACTCTCAGCTCGTACTGGGTGTCTGTTTCTTTGGGCTCCCTATCATCAACTTCAACACCAAGTTTGTGTCGCCAGAATGCTCATGTTTCATTTATTTTATTCTATGGCTATATTTGGATACATTCAGGGGCTTCAATTGGGCATGGCAAAATATGGCAGTCACCATACCCTAGCTGTCACGATCGTCGTATGAAGGAGACCAAGGCGCAGCGTGGTATGCGTACATTATCTTTATTAAAAGAATGAACACCGAACAAACTAACAAAATAACAAACGAAATGTGAAGCTATACAATATAGTGCTGACAGGCAACTACACATAGTCAAGATCCCACACCAGAAAGTGGGGAAAAAGGGCTACCTAAATATGATCCCCAATCAGAGACAACGATAAACAGCTTTTTCTGATTGGGAACCATATCAGGCCAACATAGAAATACAAAAACCCTAGAAGAACAAAACTAACCCTCGATGAACTAAACTAACCCTAGATGAACAAAACTAGAATACCCACTCTAGTCACACCCTGGCCTAACCAAAATATAAACAAAAAGGTCAGGGCGTGACACTATGATTGGTGTCACACTTTTTCTTCTTCCCTAGCAAACACAGCTGATTAATCAAATTGCATTCTAAACTGAAGATCATGATTAGGTGATTATTGGAGTCAGGTGTGTTAGCTGGGACTGGGGCAAAACTGTGACAACAATCAGGCCCCCGAGGACTGGAATTGCCCACCCCTGCGCCTAGTTCAACACCAACAATTTAAAATAGGCTACTAAAATCAAACCAATCCTGATTAAAAGGGAAATGCAGTGTAGCAGTATTTGACCGCTGGCTTTAGGAACATACAGACGGCTCAGAGCAGGGCGGGAAGGCTTAGCTGGCTTTAGAACTATGGACAAAGCATCAACGCAGCTCTGCAGTGAACAGCACAACTTTGCTCTCAAAACAGAGCAGAGGTGGGAGATGGCTGTAGATGGCTAGCCAGGTAACTGCTGTCTGACTTGACATGGAACTAGAGTTTTTGGTCCCGGTGTTGAGCTAGTGCGTAGCAGCAAATTGGTGTATGACGTATTTGTCCTGTATCAACTGAGGTGAATGAAGTTACACCAGCCAAGGAGATATTTGGATAGAGTACATTTCGGTTGTTTTTTTCTGCTCTTTAAATAGCATTTTAGTTAACATTGTGGGGGGGTGCCATACCCTGTTTAGTTGAAATGACGCACGCCCCTGGATGCGATGTAGGCTTTTGTGAAAAGCCCAATTTAAAATGTTAAATGTCTAACAACTACTGTACTGCTCCCCCTCCAACCTATGTTGCTGCTAAAATTATTATTGATTAGATGTATTACTACCACCGTGCTACTGTTCATTGATTATTGACTGTCATTACCGTTAGTACGTATCTATTTTTATCTTGCTACTGGTCACTATTACTCCTGTTCATGTACAGGGGCTGGTGAAAGTATTCACCCCTTTGGCATTTTTCCTATTTTGTTGCCTTACAACCTGAAATTAAAATGGATTTTTTGGGGAGGGGTTTTATCATTTGCTTTATACCACATGCCTACCACTTTGAAGATGCAAAATATTTGTTTTTGTGAAACAAACAAGAAATAAGACAAAAACACAGAAAACTTGAGCGTGCATAACTATTCCTCTGTCCCAGTCTCAAATCTCTAGAAGACTGAAAAACGTTTCCCTCAATAATTTCTCTGTATTTAGCACCATCCATCATTTTTTTTGTTCACCTTTATTTAACCAGGTAGGCTAGTTGAGAACAAGTTCTCATTTGCAACTGCGACCTGGCCAAGATAAAGCATAGCAGTGTGAACAGACAACACAGAGTTACACATGGAGTAAACAATTAACAAGTCAATAACACAGTAGAAAAAAAGGGGAGTCTATATACATTGTGTGCAAAAGGCATTCCTTCAATTCTGACTAGTTTCTCAGTTCCTAACTATGAAAAACATCCCCACAGCATGATGCTGCCACCACCATGCTTCACTGTGAGAATGGTGTTCTCGGGGTGATGGGAGGTGTTGGGTTTGCGCCAGACATAGCGTTTTCCTTGATGGCCAAAAAGCTCAATTTTAGTCTCATCTGACCAGGGTATCTTCTTCCATATGTTTGAAAGTCTCCCTTTTGGTAAACACCAAACGTGTTTGCTTATTGTTTTCTTTAAGCAATGTCTTTTTTTCTGGCCACTCTTCCATAAAGCCCAGCTCTGTGGAGTGTAAGACTTAAAGTGGTCCTATGGACAGATACTCCAGTCTCTGCTGTGGAGCTTTGCAGCTCCTTCGGGGTTATCTTTGGTCTTTTTGTTGCCTCTCTGATTAATGCCCTCCTTGCCTGGTCCGTGAGTTTTGGTGCGCGGTCCTCTCTTGGCAGATTTGTTGTGGTGCCATATTCTTTCCATTTTTTAAATAATGGATTTAATTGTGCTCCGCGGGATGTTATAAGTTTCTGATATATTTTTATAACCCAACCCTGATCTGTACTTCTCCACAACTTTGTCCCTGACCTATTCGGAGAGCTCCTTGGTCTTCATGGTGCCGCTTACTTGGTGGTGCCCCTTTCTTTGTGGTGTTGCAGACTCTGGGGCCTTTCAAAACAGGTACTGAGATCATGTGACATTTAAATAAAGTCCATCGGTGTGCAATCTAACTAATTATGTGACTTCTGAATGGTAATTGGTTGCACCAGATCTTATTTAGGGGCTTCATAGCAAATGGGGTGAATACATATGCACACACCACTTTTCCATTTGTTATTTTTGAAACATTTTTTGAAACAAATATTTTTTTTTGTTTATGTCCATTACATGAAATCCAAATAAAAATTCATTTAAATTACAGGTTGTAATGCAAAAAAATAGGAAAAAGCCAAGATGGATGAATACTTTTGCAAGGCACTGTATATATTAGTATCTATCTACAGTGCATTTGGAAAGTATTCAGACCCCTTGACTTTTTCCATATTTTGTTACATTTACAGCCTTATTCTAAAACTGATTAAATAGTCCCCCCCCCCACCCCTCATCAATCAATCTACACACAATATTCCATTATGACAAAGCAAAAACAGGGTTAGAAATGTTTGCAAATGTATTCAAAATAAAAAACTGAAACATCACATTTACATAAGTATTCAGACCCTTTACTCAGTACTTTATTGAAGCACCTTTGGCAGCGATTACAGCCTTGAGTATTCTTTGGTATGACGCTACAAGCTTGGGACACCTATATTTGGAGAGTTTCTCTCATTCTTCTCTGCAGAACCTTTCAAGCTGTCAGGTTGGATGGGGAGTGTCACTGCACAGCTCTTTTCAGGTGTCTCCAGAGATATTTGATCAAGTTCAAATCTGGGCTGTGGCTAGGTCACTCAAGGACAATAATTATTGTTGTCTTGTTGGAAGGTGAACCTTCCCCCCAGTCTGAGGTCGTGAACGCTCTGGAGCAGGTTTTCATCGAAGATCTCTCTGTAATTTGCTTCGTTCATCTTTCCCTCGATCCTGACTGGTCTCCCAGTCCCTGCCTCTGAAAAACATCCCCACAGCATGATGATGCCACAACCATACTTCACCGTAGGGATGGTGCCAGGTTTCCTCCAGACATGAGGCTTGGCATTCAGGACAAAGAGTTAAATATTGGTTTCATCAGACCAGAGAATCTTGTTTCTCATGTCTAAGAGTCCTATAGGTCAGCCTTTCTTAATGGTTCGCGACCCACTTCAGTTAACCTCTGTTTTAATGGTGGGTCGCGATGTGTCAAAGTAAATGTATTATTATTTAATTAATTACTGGAATTGATTTGGCCAAGTGCATCTGCGCTCTCTGTTCAGTGCGCTCTCTGCTTAGCAGCAGTCTCTGCTCAATTTGGCAGCTGCGTGAGTGTGAGAGGGAGCCCGTCTGCTTCGCGGTTTACCGGATTTTTTTTCTGCAGTTTTCTTGAAGATCACTCCGCGACACACACGATGCAGTGCGGTCGTTCAAGCCACTGACTTGTTGTTCCTACTCGCCACCACTCACTGCTGTCATGAAATGGACTCATGCTAGTCAGAAGTTCTGGCTGAGTTCAATTGTCATGAAACGCATATAAAGCGATGAGTTTCTCTCTATTTTATACAAACTTATAACGAGGAGCGCCCACAAAGTGTTTTGTGCGGGTAAGTGCTTAGTAATGAGTATCTCATAATGAACAAATTCATAAAACGACACGTCCTGACGAAACATCCACAGCATGATGGCATGATGATGACCCAGCGAATTCTTTCAGAACAGTGCAGAATGCTTCAGGAAACAGTGCTTCGACAGTGGAAAAGTAAGTCAGCTAGGAAGGCATTGTTGTCATTTTATAACAGGTTGATCAGCAGAAATAAGAGAGTGCTAACTAACTCTCATAGTAGTAGATGTGAGTTCTCTTTCAAACAATTCCCTTGCCTAACAAGCTAGCTAGTGATAGTGCAACTCCAGTACCAGAACAGATGAAGGTGAAAAATGATCAGGCCTACTGTACATTTTACTGTAGAAATTATTGTTGAAAACTAGTCTAGGTTGGAAATGTTCCTGTTAAAAAATACAATAATAATTTGTATTCTTAACTGGAGTAAACTTATTTAAGCAAGATGCCTTTTGAGGCAAACACACTCGCACAGTTCTGGGTTGTTCATCTACAGCAGTAAGCGGTCTCCTGCCTGACTGAGAAAACAGTAGATGTTCTGGTCCAGTTTGGCACCACATACCTATGCGAGTCAGGGTGCTCAATTCTGACATACTTAAAAAACAAGTATGGAAACAGTTTCAAGGCTAAGCATGACTTGTGTTGCACTGTCAAAAACAGAACCCAGAATAGACATGCTCTCATTAGGACTGTGTGTTTTCTGTGTGATGTGACCAATCAGTTTACTCTAGTTCAGAATAAAAAATATGTATTGTTTTTTAACAGAAACAGTTCCAACCTAGACTTTCTTTCTACAATAATGTCTACAGTAAGATGTATAGTAGGCCTGATCATTTTTCATCTGTACTATTACTTAGGGTTGCACTATCAAAAAGCTGGTGTGTGTATGTTTTGTTATTCATTTGTGTGATGTGACCAATCAGTTGATTCCAGTTCAGAATGAAAATTATGTATTGTACAGCAACAGTTCCAACCTAGACAGATATGTAATCGTGTTTTTAATGGGGGGAAATAAACATGAATAGATATTTATATGGATAATTAATTTGTTATTTGTTTTTGTCTGTATTGCATTTGTTTTAGGCATAAGGGCAATGAAATGTACTGATATGTATGTATAGTTGCCTATTTTCCTAAGCTTGGGTCCCAGGAAAACACAGAATTTCTCATTTGGGTTCCAAGCTGAAAAAGTTCAAGAACCCCTGCTTTAGGTGTCTTTTGTCAAACTCCAAGCAAGCGCTCATGTGCCTTTTACTGAGGAGTGGTTTCCGTCTGGCCACTCTACTGTCTGGAAGGTTCTCCCATCTCCACAGAGGAACACTGGAGCTCTGTCAGAGTGACCATCACCTCCCTGACCAAGGCCCTTCTCTCCGATTGCTCAGTTTGGCCAGGCAACCAGCTCTATGAAGAGTCTTGGTGGTTCCAAACTTTTTCCATTTTAGAATGATAGAGGCCACTGTTCTTGGGGACCTTCAATGCTGCAGAAATGTGTTGGTACCCATCGCCAGATCTGTGCCTTGACACAATTCTGTCTCGAGCTCTACAAACTATTCCTTCAACCTTATGGCTTGTTTTTTTTCTCTGACATGCACTGTCAACTGTGACACCTCATATAGTCAGGTGTGTGCCTTTCCAAATCATGTCCAATCAATTCAATTTACCACAGTTGGATTCCAATCAAGTTGTAGAAACATCAAGGATTATCAATGTAAACAGGATGCACCTGAGTTCAATTTCAAGTCTCATAGCAAAGGGTCTGAATACTTATGTAACTAAGGTATCTGTTTTTTATTATTAGTAACTTGTTTTCACTTTGTCATTATAGGGTATTGTGTGTAGATTGAGGAAAAACATGTATTTAATCCATTTTAGAATAAGGCTGTAACGTAACAACATTTGGAAAAAGTCAAGGGGTCTGAATACTTTCCGAATGCACCGTATCTATACTCAAGTATCCCTGCATATTGTAAATTTGCTATTGGCACTAACCCTGTATTTGGCTTCCAATCTTATTTCTTGTTTTCTTTATTCTAAATATTTATAATTTGTATTAGTTATACTATTTTGATAGGTTAATGCACTGCTGGTTAGAGCATACAAGTTATGCATTTCACTGTACTTCTGCATGTGACAACTTGAACATGCATGTATTCTTGGCCTACTGTATGTTTGGTGTTGATTTATTTAGCCTATTTAATTATCATTGCCTAGCATTCCTATTAATAGGCCTACGTAGGCTGTTACGCCCAGATGTACCCTAAAGTGGTTTTGTTCATTTGAACCTTTTCTATTTTTGCCTAGGTGTTTCAAAACCCCAATGACATAAAAAAATATTTTCAAACAAGACCTTGAGAGATGATCATTGACTTTACTGGTTTAGAATTATGCTACCATTGATTGTTAGGCTAAAAAATGATAAATGTAATAAGAACATTTTAGATTTGGCTTATAAATAAAAAAAACTAAAAACTGTTTTAAGTGAGAAGTAGACATTGGTCTGAAGCCGAAAAAGAAAGGAAGTTCATGAGTGCCATAATGCAAACTTCATCCATGCTCTACCAAGATTTTCCAGCACACAGCTTTGACTTACTACAGTATCTATGTTGGTCTACTATACTTCCAACAATGTGTAGGCAGGTTGCTTAGGATTCAAACCTTCTCAAACAGCCTAATTCATATTCATTACAAAGGTAATGCATGGCATTCTTCTCACCTGACACAAAGACTGCCCTGATCATTCCACTACCTTTTCAATACTTTTTTCATCCATGAAAGCATGCTTTGCTTTCATACTTACAACACCAGATTTGATTGAGTGAGTTGTTTTTTTGGGGGTATTAATGTGCTGCCTGTCTGTATTTCCTTAAACCTTTATTTTAACAATACATATCATTGAAAAATAAATATTTTTCATAAAGATCTTTTTTGGTCAGTAGGTACCCAACATAAAAAGCAGGAAGGATGTGGTATGTTCGACACAGTCACTCATATACACTGAGTGTACAAAACATGCTTTTTCCATGACACTGACCATGTGAATCCAGATGAAAGCTATGATCCCTTATTGATGTCACTTGTTAAATCTACTTAAAATCAGTGAAGATGGGGAGGAGATAGTTTCAAGAAGGATTTTTAAGCCTTGAGACAACGGAGACATGGATTGTGTATGTGTGCCATTCAGAGGGTGAATGGGCAAGATAAAAGATTTAAGTGCCTTTGCACGGGGTATGGTAGTAGGTACAAGGCGTACCGCTTTGTGTTAAGAACTGCAACGCTGCTGGGTTTTTCATGCTCTGTCACGCCCTTGGTTAGGTCAGGGTGAGATTTGGGTGGGCATTCTATGTTTTCTATTTCTTTGTTTTTGGCCGAGTGTGGTTCCCAATCAGAGGCAGCTGTCTATCGTTGTCTCTGATTGGGAATCATACTTAGACAGCCTTTTTCCCCACCTAATGTTGTGGGTAATTATTTATTTTCTGTGAGTGTTTGTGTGTGCCACGGTTGCATCACGTTCGGTTTCTGTTTACCTGTTGAAGGTTTCAATTCAATTAAAGATGTGGAATTACATGCAGGCTGTGCTTTGGCTCATCTATGACAGGGAGTTTGAAGACAGTGAACGTGACAGAATTACCCACCACAAAAAGACCAAGCAGCGTGCGCCAACTTGGATGACAAGCTGGACCGGGGAGGAGATTATGGCAGGGGACAAGACTCGGTCACGGAAGCCCGAGAGGCAGCTCCAAAAAATTGGTGGGGAGGGCACACGGGGAGATTGGCGGAGTCAGGGTTTAGACCTGAGACAACTCCCCGTGCTTACCGTGGGGAGCATGTGACTGGTCAGGCACTGTGTTATGCGGTGATGCGCACTGTGTCTCCAGTGATCATTCACAGGCCGGTGCGCTCTGTGCCATCGCCGGGTGGAATTGGGCATCCAGCCAGGACGGGTTGTGCCAGCTCTACGCTCGAGATCTCCAGTGCACTTCCATGGCCCAGTGTATCCGGTGCCTGCTCCACGCACCAGACTTCCAGTGAATCTCCCCAGTCCGGTGAGACCTGTTCCGGTTCCACGTACCAGGCCTCCAGTATGTCTCCCCAGCCTGGTAAGCCCTGTGGCAGCTCCACGCACCAGGCTTCCAGTGCGTCTCCTCAGTCTGGTGAGACCTGTTCTGGCTCCACGTACAAAGCTTCTAGTGATGATCCATGGCACGAAGCCTCCAGTTATGATCCATGGCCCGGAGCCTGTAGTGATGATCCATGGCCCGGAGCCTGTAGTGGTGATCCATGGCCCGGAGCCTGTAGTGGTGATCCATGGCCCGGAGCCTCCAGTGATGATCCATGGCCCGGAGCCTCCAGTGATGATCCATGGCCCGGAGCCTCCAGTGATGATCCATGGCCCGGAGCCTCCAGTGATGATCCATGGCCCGGAGCCTCCAGTGATGATCCATGGCCCGGAGCCTCCAGTGATGATCCATGGCCCGGAGCCTCCAGTGATGATCCATGGCCCGGAGCCTCCAGTGATGATCCATGGCCAGGAGCCTCCAGTTATGATCCATGGCCCGGAGCCTGAAGTGATGATCCATGGCCCGGAGCCTGTAGTGATGATCCATGGCCCGGAGCCTGTAGTGATGATCCATGGCCCGGAGCCTGTAGTGATGATCCATGGCCCGGAGCCTGTAGTGATGATCCATGGCCCGGAGCCTGAAGTGATGATCCATGGCCCGGAGCCTGTAGTGATGATCCATGGCCCGGAGCCTGTAGTGATGTTCCATGGCCAGGAGCCTGTAGTGATGATCCATGGCCCGGATGCCTGTAGTGATGATCCATGGCCCGGAGCCTGTAGTGGTGATCCATGGCCCGGAGCCTGTAGTGATGATCCATGGCCCATGGAGCCTGTAGTGATGATCCATGGCCCGGAGCCTGTAGTGATGATCCATGGCCCGGAGCCTGTAGTGATGATCCATGGCCCGGAGCCTGTAGTGATGATCCATGGCCCGGAGCCTGTAGTGATGATCCATGGCCCGTGATGCCTCCAGGTGATGATCCATGGCCCGGAGCCAGTGATGATCCATGGCCCGGAGCCTGAAGTGATGATCCATGGCCCGGATCCAGCCTGTAGTGATGATCCATGGCCCGGAGCCTGTAGTGATGATCCATGGCCCGGAGCCATGATGATCCATGGCCCGGAGCCTGTAGTGATGATCCATGGCCCGGAGCCTGTGAAGTGATGATCCATGGCCCGGAGTGATGATCCATGGCCCGGAGCCTGTAGTGATGATCCATGGCCCGGAGCCTGTAGTGATGATCCATGGCCCGGAGCCTGTAGTGATGATCCATGGCCCGGAGCCTCCAGCGACACTCTGCAGTCCGGAGCCTCTAACTGTTTTTCTAAATGGTCCTGTTTTATCAATTGCTGTACTAAACAATGGACAGTTCATGAATGAATGAAATATTCTTATTAAATATTTTTTTTTTACATAGTTGAATGTGCTGACAACAAAATCACACAAAAATGATCAATTGAAATCAAATTTAGCAACCCATGGAGGTCTGGATTTGGAGTCACACTCAAAATTAAAGTGGAAAACCACACTACAGGCTGATCCAACTTTGATGTAATGTCCTTAAAACAAGTCAAAATGAGGCTCAGTAGTGTGTGTGGCCTCCACGTGCCTGTATGACCTCCCTACAAGGCCTGGGCATGCTCCTGATGAAGTGGCGGATGGTGTCCTGAGGGATCTCCTCCCAGACCTGGACTAAAGCATCCGCCAATTCCTGGACAGTCTGTGGTGCAACGTGGCGTTGGTGGATGGAGCGAGACATGATGTCCCAGATGTGCTCAATTGGATTCAGGTCTGGGGAACGGGCAGGCCAGTCCATAGCATCAATGCCTTCCTCTTGCAGGAACTGCTGACACACTCCAGCCACATGAGGTCTAGCATTGTCTTGCATTAGGAGGAACCCAGGGCCAACCGCACCAGCATATGGTCTCACAAGGGGTCTGAGGATCTCATCTCGGTACCTAATGGCAGTCAGGCTACCTCTGGCGAGCACATGGAGGGCTGTGCGGCCCCCCAAAGAAATGCCACCCCACACCATGACTGACCCACCGCCAAACCGGTCATGCTGAGGTCTTGTTGAACAGCTGAGTAATAGAATCAGGTGTGGTAACACTGGGCTTGAACAAAAAGCCTGCTTAGGCTCGTCAATAGTAATTTTGGTAACTCCTGATATAAACACTGACAAATGATAAACTTCTGAGAAACACATGTAAAATACAAAGTCATTCGACAAGTACAAAACACTTATACATATTTACAAATCTGACATTAGATAGGTGCTCCAGCTACAAATGTTCTTAGTAATGCTGTACACAGCTGTTCAACTATAGTAAAAGAGCACACATTCCCACATTTATAAATGTCAGTATATATATGAAAACAGATGGGAGTACTCACAGCATTTGTAACAGAACATACATAAGGGCTACTGATAGTGTGCAATGTACTGTGTGCATATGAATAAGCTTAAGTCGTTTGTCAGCTCCACGTGGGCCAGCTTGACAAATTTCTTAACCTCTCAAATGACAGAAGGTGGCACCTGAGCAAGGGAAACGTTCACAACCTGTGCAACTTATCGTGTGCATTTGTACCATAGGGATGCCGTGCATCAGGCAGATGAGGGCAACAATATCTTCCTTGAGAGTTTGAGAGCTGGTCTCTCCACGTTCTCACCTCCGTAGTAGCAAGACGGAAGCACTAGTACACAACACTGCCTGTCCCTTACCAATCAACAATGCCCAACGAATCCAAAAGGCTATTTTACGAGACACCTAATAAATCAAAATAAGCACACACCGTGCGTCTGTTTCGGGAAAAGTACGGGACCATCAAAAACAGCACATTTTCAAATTTTTTACACAAAAGAGAACTGTCACAATATCCCGTTAGTCAAACCCAGGACCTTCAAGTCCCAGGGCGATGACACCAACCATTATGCTACGAACCCTATAATAGATATGTCAACTTGACACTATTTAAATGGTGATAACTGGTGATAACAGCACGGGTTCATTCCAAAATGTTTTTGTTTATTCACTCAGTACTGAGTGAATGTTTATTTATCTTGCTTGGTTAAAAAAATTGTCTAAAACAGTTGTGTTCAAAACAGTTTTATTTGATCACAAAGGGAACCAAGTTCGCAAACATGGGTTTTTCTTTTGACTGAGCACAGGTCGAGCAAGCAAGCAATGATCAATAAAACAAATGAAATCTCATTTATTGGTCACATACACGTGTTTAGCAGATGGTTTTGCGGGTGTAGCGAAATGCTTGTGCTTCTAGCTCCGACAGTGCAGTAATATCTAACAAGTAATATCAAACAGTTTCACAATATATACCCAAAATACACGTAAATCTAAGTAAGGAATGGATTAAGAATATATACATATATGACAGAGCGGCATTTGACTAACATACCATAGAATAGTATGCAGTACAGTATGGCCAGTGATTCCTAATCTATGTCTATAGGCAACCTTCTCTGATGTGCTAGTGATGGCTGTTTAGCAGTCTGATGGCCTTGAGATAGAAGCTGTTTTCAGTCTCTCGGTACCAGCTTTGATGCACCTGTACTGACCTTGCCTTCTGGATGATAGCGGGGTGAACAGGCAGTGGCTCGGGTGGTTGATGACCTTGATCTTTTTGGCCTTCCTATGGCATCGGGTGCTGTAGGTGTCCAGGAGGGTGGGAAGTTTGCCCCCTCTGGAGAGCTTTGCAGTTGTGGGCGGTGCAGTTACCGTACCAGGCGGCGATACAGCCCGACAGGATGCTCTCAATTATGCATCTGTTGAAGTTTGTGAGGATTTTAGGTGTTAAGCCAAATTTCTTTAGCCTCCTAAGGTTGATGAGGCACTGTTGCGCCTTCTTCAGCACACTGTCTGTGTGGGTGGACCATTTCAGTTTGTCAGTGATGTGCACAGAGAGGAACTTGAAGCTGCTGTCCCATTGATGTGGACGGGGGGGTGCTCCCTCTGCTGTTTCCTGAAGTCCACGATCATCTCCTTAGTTTTTTTGATGTTGAGTGAGAGGTTATTTTCCAGGCACCCCACTCCCAGAACCCTCACCTTCACCCTGTAGGCTGTCTCATCGTTGTTGGTAACTTGAGGTTTTCGGGAACAGATTGAAAAATAACCTGACACTGTGTTGATCGGGTCAGCGAAAATTTGGATTATAATGACAAGAATGGCATTGCCAGTGGAGGGAGCGTACTGATTACACCCAAGTGTCCAGGTCAGCAGTTTACACATATGACTTCACCCATATGAAAAACCTTCCATAGCAAAATATACATAGCTAGCTAGCTAGCTACCTTCCTTTTGCTTCTCATCTAACTGGTGTTATCTAGCTAGCTACAGTACAACTGCTAGCCTTCTACGAGCTGCTACTGTTGTGCATAAACCGAGTTGAACCCGGTTTAAGAACACAGATTTGGCTGAAAAGGTAGCATATCGTTGGTTTATATTGGGCAGAAATGAGCACGCGAGAGTGGTAAATTGTGATTATTATTTTTTTAAACAGTTTAAAAACATTAAGGCCTAATGAATTTATTTCAATTGACGGATTTCCTTAAATTAACTCCGTAAAATCGTTGAAATTGTTGCATGTTTATATTTTTGGTCAGTGTAAGTGTTGGCAAAGCAAGCGCAGAGACCTCACTAGTGTCAGAGAGACAAGAGCAGGCCCCCAGTGTCCAGTCTGGAGCGTGAAGTCACGAGCTCTGCTGGTCGGCTACAGTGTAGCAGCCTAGCAGTGCCAAAAGCCCTGGTCTGGCCTAGAAACCCCAAAACATTTGACTGACGTTTGGGCTCTAAAAAGTGTTTATTAGGATCAAGTTTGATCCCCATGGTGAATTATTTTAAAGTTTGCTACACATTGTCACACATGACCACGTGCTGACAGAGACCAACCAGGAGGCTCGCACCCTCATGCCATAGATATTAAAACAGAAGTTGGGTTGACTCTCTCAGGCAGGATGAAAACAACTACATTTCCCATGATATTTTGCTAGTTACGGCCACTTTCACCGTGATCCTTAGCAATTTTTGGTGCCATTCAGCAATATGGCATGCTTCAAATTCAAATACTTCCGTTTTCACGCGCCATCAGGAGTTTTCCATAGGAATACGTGGATGACGTCAGCGCTATCGCCATCTACTTGTTTTAATGTCTATGGCAGAGAGAGGCACAGAGTCAGAGACCTCCAGTGGTCTGAAAAAGAGAACACAGCTCCCTTTGGGCAGAGGGACACTGTTTTCTAGGAGCTACAACACAGCAGACAAAAACTTCTCCCCCCAGACTCATTGATAACCCCAATCCTCCATGGAGACAGAAGGTATGAAGTCCTAATTAATATCGGCCTCGGAGGAACAAGATCATATACATATACAGTAAGCAGAGGACGCCTTCACTGATTATTTTTAAGTCACCACACACACACACACACTTGGTAAGCCTACCATTTTAAGTATGTTATTAGGCCTATGTGGTATAAAAAGTAAGGAAATACAATCATGAGGATCCACTTTTATATACAATATACCGCTGCACAGACAGCGCATTCCGCAAACAAAACAACCCTAGCAATATCAACTGGAATTACATGGATCTTTTACTTCATGAATGTTGTCAATCTTTTTAAGCTCCAATGCGTGCCATCTGGTTTAACCAAGCTTGCAAGTAATGTGGAAATGGGTTGTGAAAAATCATTGGGGTTTATTATTTTCATTTCTTTTGATGTGGTACATTGAAAATGTAACCTTATGTCTGTTGCATTGGTGGAGGCATTTACTGTTTCAGTGTCATTTAATACATGGGAAAGCATATCCTTATATAATAACAAAAATCTCTAATCATTCTATCTGAAGTTAATACCCTAGTTGTCATCACCCTAGCGAGTTTACAATAGGGATTCTTATTGGAGATGTCCTCACCTAATATCCCATGCTGTTGAGATATTCTAAGTAAAGTAATATCCTGAGAGTCAAATTCAAGCCTGGTGAGGGGGTTACATGTATTTTCCCAGTCGGAGCTAGTTTTTTTTCCCTGTATAACTTTAATCAGTTATTTGGACTAAAACAACTGATTGCTGAGCCAACCCGGGTGTGTATTGACACTAAATCAACTTTGGATTTGATTATTGTATCAGACCAAGAGAACGTCTGTCAGTCAAGAGTCTTAAATATAGGTTTTAGTGATCATTTGGTAACCTACTGTATCCGTAAGAAATCTAAAATGCTACCTGAGCCAGGTAATAACTACATGAAGGTATGGTCTATGAAACAGTACTCGAAGGAATGTTTTGTAGAAGTACTTGGAATTTTATATTGGTCTCATGTACTAAACTGTGATGTTGATGAAGCTTGGTATCTCACTCAATCTCCGATTAAACAAATTCAAATCAAACAGAGGTCAGGGAAATTGATCACTTCAGAGATCTTAGGCCTCATAAGGAAAAGGGATCCTACCAGGCCAGATTCAGAAGAACAAATCTTCAACAAGATTATGAAGGTTATATTAACTGTAGAAACCAGGGAAGATACAAAATGGATAAGGCCAAATCCCAACATTACAAAGACACTGTTAATGACAACTTACATCAGCCTTGTAAACTGTGGAACATTTTAAAGGACATTGGCTCAAAAACTCCCCATAAAGATAAAATCCTGTAGTATTGGCCTGGATATTGATTATGTTTCATGCAATGACCAGGAAAAGGTTGCAAATTATTTTACCATATTTTTTACCACTATAGCCTTATCTCTGGTTAAGAAGTTACCGACCGGCTCTGGACACTATGGCCAGTCTTTCATGAACAACTTTTACCATAGCAAAGGTATCACTTATTATTTGTTTGAGCTGTGCATGGTAACAGAGGACAAAGTTTCCAATCTACTATGCTTAATGAGCACAAACAAAGCAACTGGGCTGGATAACCTTCCTGCAAGATTCATAAAGGATAGTGCTTGTGTTACTGCTAAAATCATAACGCATATTGTAAACCTTTCTATTAGTAGTGGTACATTTCCCAATGATCTCAAAACAGCCCGGGTGGTTCAACTCCACAAGAAGAGCAGAAAAACATATGAAGGAAACTATAGGCCTGTGTCGATCCTCAGCACCGTATATAAAGTTGTTGAGAGATTAGTTTTTAATCAACTTGAGGGACCTTCGAGCACAAACTACTTTATGAACTCCAATCTGGATTTAGAACAGCTCATTCCACTAATACTTGCCGTAACCACCTTTTTGATCACATCAAGCAGGAAAGTGGGAAGAGGAACTATACAGGTAGGGTCATGCTAGACTTGCAGAAAGCTTTTGACACTGTGGACCATGATATTCTCCTGATGAAACTGAAATGCATGGGTCTAAATGATGTAGCAGTGAATTGGCTTACGTCTTATCTGACCAACAGAACACAAGTATGTAATGTTGGTGATGTTCTGTCAGAGGCCAAAGAAACATCCTGTGGAATACTGCAGGGATCAATTTTAGGGCCTCTCTTATTTCTTATATACGTTAATGATATACCAGATACAGTAAAGTGCAAGCTCCTGCTTTATGCTGATGACTCAGCCATATTGGTACCAGGGAAGGACACAGTTTACATAGAGGAGACCCTAAGTAAGGAATTCCATTTAGTTAGAGATTGGTTAACTGACAAAAAATTGTCACTACATTTGGGAAAAACTGAATCGATTTAGTTTGCAACAAAACGTAGATTGTTTAGGGCAGACAGGATAAAGGCAAACTGTGCAGGCAAGGATATTGAATCTAACTTATCTTGGTGTGTCCCGAGATCAGTGCCTTTCTGGAGACCTGATTGCTGCCAAATTCTGTCTAAAATGGTGAATAAATTGAAATGTTTATA
Organism: Oncorhynchus masou masou; assembly: GCF_036934945.1. Lineage (NCBI taxonomy): Eukaryota > Metazoa > Chordata > Actinopteri > Salmoniformes > Salmonidae > Oncorhynchus > Oncorhynchus masou. The sequence continues at coordinate 70,625,970 of NC_088223.1, forward strand.
TCCTAACACGAGATATCTTAACATCAAAGTTAAGAAACTCCTAGTCTCAACCTTGATCCAGTGTCATTTTGATCATGCCTGGTCTGCTTGATATTGAGGGCTATCAAAAAAGAAAGAAAATGCAGGTCATGCAAAATAATGTTTTCAGGTATATGCTGAATGTCCCCTAGGACCCACATAGGGGTACTGGAGTTCCTGTAGGTGGGCTTGTTGCCTTTGGAGTCCAGAGTGGACCAACTTAAACTTAATCATATGTCTGACATCTTAAATGATCTTGACCCAGGTTATATGAAAACCCACATTGATATGGTCTATAACCAACACAGTTACAATACCAGAGCTAGCGTTGTCTTGTAAAATACCAAGAGTTAAAAGTACTGCGAGGAGCACGTTTTTCTATACAGGCATTTGTCTATGGAATAGCCTCCCCCTGGAGATCAAGCAAAGAAAAAGTAGAAATGGCTTTAAAAAGCAGGGAAAGGTTTTAATTTGGACAAGGTTATCTAAGTAAGAGATACCACACCACTGCCCCTTGTGCCCCCTACTGCTGGGCAGGTGTATTTATTTGACTGATATGTATGATGTGCAATGAATAGATTGTTTTAGTTTGAAATTAATATGGTTGATTTTAAGGTTTGGGAGAAGTGCAGTGAATAGTGCCACTTTTTAGGATATCAATATAAATTAATGTATTTATGGTGGTTTATCATATTGTCTTTTAATCATTATATGTGTTGTTTTTACCATCGAGGACCACTTTGGAAACAAGCGTTTTAATTAATACTTTCACCCAAAATAAATTGAATTCAATGATGTTGACATAAATCAGTCCAATCAAAGCTACGGTAGGTATAATGTGATTTGACGTCATTTTATCTGAGGCCAAAGACCTTGAGCCTTATTGGATGAGCACCTCTAATGTAAATATATGGCAGCAGCCAAGGGGGCTTGAACTGCCTAGCTCTCCCTGTAGATTCTGAGGTGACGTAGTGTCCCCATGAGTGACAGTACACTGAGCCAATCACGGCGCAACTAGAGAAGATTACCAACGCCTACAGAAAGCAGAGCGAGGCTGAAACACCTGCATTTTGGAGCTGCCTTACTCAAGAAAGCAAGAAAGAGACCATGTTTGTATGAGGCTTTATTCACTCAATAAATGTGTTTTTAAATTGTTAACCAACTGACATGTGGACACTAATTATTGCCAAAATAACATGCAAAAAACAGGCAAAAACAAAAACAGGTGGGGCTCTCACCTGCCCTGAATGACGGATCGCCACTGCTCATCTCGAGATTTAGGACAAATGAGGGAGGCTGACGGATTCCTTCTTTCTCTCTCTCTAAACCAGATGCCTGCAATGTGTCTTCTGTAAAATCTCTATCTAATTATTTTGTGTGTGTGTGTTTTGGGAGCAGCTGCTGTCAATGTTGCTGAAGAACAATCACGTTCTAATTCGATGCCAAAAAGCTCTTAGCCAGACTTTGGCGTGACACAAAAAATGAACAGGACAATTTCATCAGGGAGATCTTGTGCATAAATACATGATTTGTTTTCATGTAAAGCACTCTTTGATGTGAGAGCTGAAAAATGAGTGGAATTGATCATTTGGAACAGAGCATATCATCAGTCTTTTGTGAGATGGACAAATTGTAGGCCTGATTACAGTTGTCTCATTAATCCTGAACAACTGCAAGATTGTAATTACATTGAAGTTATTTAAGACGTGAATGGAAAACCACGCTTGATCCAGTACCACTCTGTGACGCTGTGGTAGTCCATTAGGACTGAGGCACTTTGTGTGAGGGAACAGATGAGCCCCCCTCTTCCTGTTGCGTTATGGATGAGAAGATGTGGTTGAAACAAGTGTGGAACATGTAAATGTCTACCCTGCTCTTCTGATGTCCAATCCGGTCTCACAGCAGTGCTCATTAACGCAGCCTTCAGTTGCAGCGCTTCCGACACCACACATTGTTACTCCAGCAGTGTACAGAAGCAAACTGTGTGTGTGTGTGTGTGTGTGCGCGCGTGCGCTCACGAATGCATTTCTTGGAGGAATCCGGATGTGCGCATGGTTGTTTACAGCTGTGTGAGACGCGCCTGTTTAATTAAGTTTAGGAGAGCTCTCCTCTCAATAACTGTCCATCAGCCACCCCAGTGGGGGTAACTGGGGCAGCAGGAGACAGGTGGGTGGAGTGAATGGGGGAAGTAGGAGGCTTAGGCTCAATCCCAATACACCCCCCCTCTGTTGTGCACGATCCCGCAAGCCCCATCAAGTCGGAGTGGTATCCCAATTCAACTTTGAGCGAGGCGTAGCTTTACAGCCCAACACCGTGCAGGACGTTTGGCATTTGCCAGAGAACACCAAATTTGGCAAATTGCCACTGGCACCCTGTGCTCTTCACAGATGAAAGCAGGTTCACACTGAGCACATGTGACAGACGTGACAGAGTCTGGAGACGCCGTGGAGAACATCTTGCTGCTGGCAACATCCTCCAGCATGACCGGTTTGGCGGTGGGTCAGTCATGGTGTGGGGTGGCATTTCTTTGGGGGGCCGCACAGCCCTCCATGTGCTCGCCAGAGGTAGCCTGACTGCCATTAGGTACCAAGATGAGATCCTCAGACCCCTTGTGAGACCATATGCTGGTGAGATTGGCCCTGGGTTCCTCCTAATGCAAGACAATGCTAGACCTCATGTGGCTGGAGTGTGTCAGCAGTTCCTGCAAGAGGATGGCATTGATGCTATGGACTGGCCCGCCCGTTCCCCAGACCTGAATCCAATTGAGCACATCTGGGACATCATGTCTCGCTCCATCCACCAACGCCACGTTGCACCACAGACTGTCCAGGAGTTGGCGGATGCTTTAGTCCAGGTCTGGGAGGAGATCCCTCAGGAGACCATCCGCCACCTCATCAGGAGCATGCCCAGGCGTTGTAGGGAGGTCATACAGGCATGTGGAGGTCACACACACTACTGAGCCTCATTTTGACTTGTTTTAAGGACATTACATCAAATTTGGATCAGCCTGTAGTGTGGTTTTCCACTTTCATTTTGAGTGTGACTCCAAATCCAGACCTCCATGGGTTGATAAATTCGATTTCCATTGATAATTTTTGTGTGATTTTGTTGTCAGCACATTCAACTATGTAAAGAAAAAAGTATTTAATAAGAATATTTCATTCCTTCAGATCTAGGATGTGTTATTTTAGTGTTCCCTTTATTTTTTTGAGCAGTGTACACACACACACACACACACACACACGCACACACATCTCAGAACAAGAGTTTTAATTGCTTCCACTGGCTAATCATGAATCCCCAAGAAATTGCAGAAAATTACTGCGTGAAGGAAATGCAACTTTTACATGTCAAATTGCTATTATGGAATGAAAGTCCTGCTTCAATACTACTCCACATTGAACTACAGCCAGAGGATGGGCACATTACGAGCACATTGTTGTTTTGCAGCTCTCATTTGTTGTTCATATGATAAGTACGTAGTTGTTGCATGAGAAATAAGGAAAGTTATTACTGCCGCCAGTACAGGCATTGTGAAAAAGGGTTGTCGTCAATGAATTGCGTGGTGTAGGCAATGCCTTGGTGGCTTCTGCTGATCGTGTGAGTGATGAAGCGATGTCCAATTTCATAGGGTTATTTATTATTTCTCCCTACCATTAGTTGATCCGTTTGGAGGGACATTCCCCCACCGAGAGACACTCAGGGCTAAGGGGGTATTGATCAGAAATACAGTGTAGACATTGTTAATGTTGCAAATTACTATTGTAGCTGGAAAATGCTGATTTTTTATGGAATATCTGCATATGCATACAGAGGCCCTTTATCAGCAACCATCACTCCTGTGTTCCAATGGCACGTTGTGTTAGCTAATCCAAGTTTATCATTTTAAAAGGCTAATTGATCATTAGAAAACCATTTTGCAATTATGTTAGCACAGCTGAAAACTGTTGGTCTGATTAAAGAAGCAATAAAACTGGCCTTCTTTAGACTAGTTGAGTATCTGGAGCATCAGCATTTGTGGGTTCCATTACAGGCTCAAAATGGCCAGAAACAAAAGATTTTCTTCTGAAACTCAGTCTATTCTTGTTCTGAGAAATGAAGGCTATTTCATGCGAGAAATTGCCATGAAACTGAAGGTCTCGTACAACGCTGTGTACTACTCCCTTCACAGAACAGAGCAAACTAGCTCTAACCAGAATAGAAAGAGGAGTGGGAGGCCCTGGTGCACAACTGAGCAAGAGGACAAGTACATTAGAGTGTCTAGTTTGAGAAACAGATGCCTCACAAGTCCTCAACTGGCAGCTCTATTAAATAGTACCCGCAAAACATCAGTCTCAACATCAACAGTGAAGAGGCAACACCGGGATGCTGGCCTTCACTCCTATCAGATCCCATTGAGAGCATACATCAGACAGAAAAAGCTGAATTATTGCATCTCATTGTGTTGTTGTCTTCCAGTGTCCAGCTAGCTAGCTAAAATTGGCCCTTTCCTAAATTTTCCAGGAATGGAGATGGGGATTTTTTCTGGTTTTACTTAATTCTCCGGACTGGCCAAAGATTATAACAGATCCAACCGTTAATTCATAACTTGTTGTGCCTCTGGCCTGATAGGATGGATGTTCAATATGTAGCTAGATGTATAGTCGTGGCCAAAAGTTTTGAGAATGACACAAATATTAATTTTCACAAAGTCTGCTGCCTCAGTTTGTATGCTGGCAATTTGCATATACTCCAGAATGTTATGAAGAGTAATCAGATTAATTGCAATTAATTGCAAAGTCCCTCTTTGCCATGCAAATGAACTGAATCCCCAAAAAACATTTGCACTGCATTTCAGCCCTTCCACAAAAGGATCAGCTGACATCATGTCAGTGATTCTCTCGTTAACACAGGTGTGAGTGTTGACGAGGACAAGGCTGGAGATCACTCTGGCATGCTGATTGAGTTTGAATAACAGACTGGAAGCTTCAAAGGGAGGGTGGTGCTTGGAATAATTGTTCTTCCTCTGTCAACCCAGGTTACCTGCAAGGAAACACGTGCCGTAATCATTGCTTTGCACAAAAAGGGCTTCACAGGCAAGGATATTGCTGCAAGTAAGATTGCACCTCAAACATTTATTGGATCATCAAGAACTTCAAGGAGGCTTGCTCAGGAATGGAAGCGGGCAGGTGTGAGTGCATCTGCACGCACAGTGAGGCAAATACTTTTGGAGGATGGCCTGGTGTCAAGAAGGGCAGCAAAGAAGCCACTTCTCTCCAGGAAAAACATCAGGGACAGACTGATATTCTACAAAAGGTACAGGGATTGGACTGCTGAGGACTGGGGTAAAGTCATTTTCTCTGATAAATCCCCTTTCCGATTGTTTGTTTGGGGCATCTGGAAAAAAGTCCGGAGAAGACAAGGTGAGCGCTACCATCAGTCCTGTGTCATGCCAACAGTAAAGCATCCTGAGACCATTCATGTGTGGGGTTGCTTCTCAGCCAAGGGAGTGGGCTCACTCACAATTTTGCCTAAGAACAAAGCCATGAATAAAGAATGGTACAAACACATCCTCCGAGAGCAACTTCTCCCAAACATCCAGGAACAGTTTGGTGATGAACAATGCCTTTTCCAGCATGGTGGAGCACCTTGCCATAAGGCAAATGTGATAACTAAGTGGCTCGGGGAACAAAACATCGATATTTTGGGTCCATGGCCAGGAAACTCCCCAGACCTTAATCCCATGGAGAACTTGTGGTCAATCCTCAAGAAGCGGGTGGACAAACAAAAACCCACGAATTCTGACAAACTCCAAGCATTGATTATGCAAGAATGCAGCTGCCATCAGTCAGGATGTGGCCCAGAAGTTAATTGACAGCATGCCAGGGCAGATTGCAGAGGTCTTGAAAAATAAGGGTAAATACCGTAAATATTCACTCTTTGCATCAACTTCATGTAATTGTCAATAAAAGCCCTTGACACTTATGAAATGTTTGTAATTATACTTCAGTATTCCATAGTAACATCTGACAAAAATATCTAAAGACACTGAAGCAGCAAACTTTGTGGAAATTAATATTGTCATTGTCATTCTCAAAACGTTTGGCTACGACTGTAGAAGGCTAATGTTAACTAGCTAACGTTGCCCATGAATGGAAGTTAGGCTACTGAGCAAGCATTTTAGCCAGTTAGCCCAGGACAACAAAAAATAAAAGCATGTAATGTATGACAGAGTGATAGACCGTTTCGTCAGCATGAAAGAGAGGAGGATGGCATTGGTGTAGGGTGAGTCAACATGCATGCACACATGCAAACAGAAATCCACATCATATTTAGCTTATGACTATGACTAAATTGTTGAAGTTGAAATGGTGCTTGAATAGTGGAGGCAGCTTCTGCTTTCTTAACTCTCTGTGGTTCTAAATCAATAGATATTTAGTGGTCCGAAAATGTCGGAACCATTAACTTGCTTGACCATGCTGTAGGTCATGTAACTGTCTCTTTCTGTACATGCAATATGCTTTGTGGACAACACTGGACAGAGGTTGCTATCCGGTTTTGTGTGGTTGAATTTATTCTGCTACTAGGACTTCTGATTTTCTCTGCCTTTATTTCACAGTCGCAAGGCATATGAATTAACAAGTTGTAGAGTAAACAATGCAATTATCACAAAACATACAGTGGGGCAAAAAAGTATTTAGTCAACCACCAATTGTGCAAGTTCTCCCACTTAAAAAGATGAGAGAGGCCTGTAATTTTCATCATAGGTACACTTCAACTATGACAGACAAAATGAGAAAAAAAATCCAGAAAATCACATTGTAGGATTTTTAATGAATTTATTTGCAAATGATGGTGGAAAATATGTATTTGGTCACCTACAAACAAACACGATTTCTGGCTCTCACAGACCTGCAACTTCTTTAAGAGGCTCCTCTGTCCTCCACCCGTTACCTGCATTAATGGCACCTGTTTGAACTTGTTATCAGTATAAAAGACACCTGTCCACAACCTCAAACAGTCACACTCCAAACTCCACTATGGCCAAGACCAAAGAGCTGTCAAAGGACACCAGAAACAAAATTGTAGACCTGCACAAGGCTGGGAAGACTGAATCTGCAATAGGTAAGCAGCTTGGTTTGAAGAAATCAACGGTGGGAGCAATTATTAGGAAATGGAAGACATACAAGACCACTGATAATCTCCCTCGATCTGGGGCTCCACGCAAGATCTCACCCTGTGGGGTCAAAATGATCACAAGAACAGTGAGCAAAAATCCCAGAACCACATGGGGGACATAGTGAATGACCTGCAGAGAGCTGGGACCAAAGTAACAAAGCCTACCATCAGTAACACACTACGCCGCCAGGGACTCAAATCCTGCAGTGCCAGTCGTGTCCCCCTGGTTAAGCCAGTACATGTCCAGGCCCGTCTGAAGTTTGCTAGAGAGCATTTGGATGATCCAGAAGAAGATTGGGAGAATGTCATATGGTCAGACAAAACCAAAATATAACTTTTTGGTAAAAACTCAAATCGTCGTGTTTGGAGGACAAAGAATGCTGAGTTGCATCCAAAGAACACCATACCTACTGTGAAGCATGGGGGTGGAAACATCATGCTTTGGGGCTGTTTTTCTGCAAAGGGACCAGGACGACTGATCCGTGTAAAGGAAAGAATGAATGGGGCTATGTATCGTGGGATTTTGAGTGAAAACCTCCTTCCATCAGCAAGTGCATTGAACATGAAACGTTGCTGGGTCTTTCAGCATGACAATGATCCAAACACACCGCCCGGGCAACAAAGGAGTGGCTTCGTAAGAAGAATTTCAAGGTCCTGGAGTGGCCTAGCCAGTCTCCAGATCTCACCCCCATAGAAAATCTTTGGAGGGAGTTGAAAGTCTGTGTTGCCCAGCAACAGCCCCAAAACATCACTGCTCTAGAGGAGATCTGCATGGAGGAATGGGCCAAAATACCAGCAAGTGAGTGAAAACCTTGTAAAGACTTACAGAAAACGTTTAACCTCTGTCATTGCCAACAAAGGGTATATAACAAAGTATTGAGATAAACTTTTGTTATTGACCAAATACTTATTTTCCACCATAATTTGCAAATAAATTCATAACAAGTCCTACAATATGATTTTCTGGATTTTTTTCTTCTAATTTTGTCTGTCATAGTTGAAGTGTACCTATGATAAAAATTACAGGCCTCTCTCATCTTTTTAAGTGGGAGAATTTGTACAATTGGTGGCTGACTAAATACTTTTTTGCCCCATTATAGGTTGTCATATGGCATTGGGGGGGGTTGAGGTTGACTTCCCCAGTGAATTTACCCATGCACCCCTACTGATTGTTACCCATCTTCAAGACGGCCTCTATAGCCGTTCCAACAGAACTAGCTGTCAGGCCGTAAGTAATGTCTATGTTTAGCCACCACAGCAGATGTGTTGAATTATGCATTGCATATATTGCATAAGCTCCTCCTGTGGTTATTTTTCTTTATAATGACATGGTGGAATTGTGAGGACAAATGAGCCTGCTGACATGTATGCCTGCATCCATTTTGTTCCTCTCTCTCCCACTCCCTTGTCAACAGCCATCATTAAGGGGTGTAAGGAACACCTGACAAGCTGCTCAGTTCACCCAGCTTCAAAGTGCCTTGTCAAATAAGGAGATGGTGACGGCTTCAAACACAAGCGGACTGGGTTTGCAAAGCCGAGCTGCTTTCATCATTAGCATTGTTATACGGTTATTAGTCAGCTGCTCTGACACACACACACACACACACACACACACACACACACACCTATCTGCTGAGCTCGTGCTGCTAGGTGACAAACTGGGACATGCTTAACACCCCGGCCATCCTACAATCTAAGCTTGATGCCCTCAATCTCACACAATTTATCAATGAACCTACCAGATATAACCCCTAAACCGTAAACACGGGCACCCTCATAGATGTCATCCTAACTAACTCACCCTCCAAATACACTTGTTTTTGTTTTCAACCAAGATCTCAGTGATCACTGCCTCATTGCCTGCATCCGTAATGGGTCAGCGAGCAAACGACCAACCCTCATCACTGTCAAACGCTCCCTAAAACACTTCTGTGAGCAGGTCTTTCTAATCGACCTGGCCGGGGTATCCTGGAATGACATTGACCTCATTCCATCAGTAGATGATGCCTGGCTATTCTTTAAAAGTGCCTTCCTCACCATCTTAAATAGGCATGTCCCATTCAAAAAATGTAGAACCAGGAATAGATATAGCCCTTGGTTCACTCCAAACCTGTCTGCCCTTGACCAGCACAAAAACATCCTGTGGCGTTCTGCATTAGCATCGAATAGCCCCCGTGATATGCAACTTTTCAGGGAAGTTAGGAACCAATATACACAGGCAGTTAGGAAAGCTAAGGCTAGCTTTTTTAAACAGAAATTTGCATCCTGCAGTACAAACTCCAAATTGTTTTGGGACACTGTAAAGTCCATGGAGAATAAGAGCACCTCCTCGCAGCTACCCACTGCTCTGAGGCTAGGAAACACTGTTACAACTGACAAATCCACTATAATTTGAGAATTTCAATAAGCATTTCTCTACGGCTGGCCGTGCTTTCCACCTGGCTACCCCTACCCCGGTCAACTGCCTGGCACCCTCCACAGCAACCCGCCCAAGCCCCCACCATTTCTTCTTCACCCATACCCAGATAGCTGATGTTCTGAAAGAGCTGCAAAATCTGGACCCCTACAAATCAGCCGGGCTAGACAATCTGGACCCTCCCTTTCTAAAATTATCTGCCGAAATTGTTGCAACCCCTATTACTAGCCTGTTCAACCTCTTGTATCGTCTGATATTCCCAAAGATTGGAAAGCTGCCGCGGTCATCCCCCTCTTCGAAGGGGGAGACACTCTAGATCCAAACTGCTACAGACCAATATATATATATCACTAGCCACTTTAAACAATGCTACCTTATATAATGTTACTTACCCTACATTATTCATCTCATATGCATACGCATATACTGTACTCTATATCATCGACTGCATCCTTATGTAATACATGTATCACTAGCCACTTTAACTATGCCACTTTGTTTACATACTCATCTCATATGTATATACTGTACTCGATACCATCTATTGTATCTTGCCTATGCTGCTCTGTACCATCACTCATTCATATATCCTTATGTACATATTCTTCATCCCCTTACACTGTGTATAAGACAGTAGTTTAGGAATTGTTAGTTAGATTACTTGTTGGTTATTACTGCATTGTCGGAACTAAAAGCACAAGCATTTCGCTACACTCGCATTAACATCTGCTAACCATGTGTATGTGACAAATAAAATTTGATTTGATCTATCCTACCCTGCATCTCTAAGGTCTTCGAAAGCCAAGTTAACAAACAGATTACTGACCATTTTGAATCAAATCGTACCTTCTCCGCTATGCAATCTGGTTTCCGAGCTGGTCATGGGTGCACCTCAGCCACAAGGTCTTTAACGATATCATAACTTTAGACTCTGTCAATCACCATATTCTTATTGGCAGACTCAACAGCCTTGGTTTCTCAAATGATTGCCTCGCCTGGTTCACCAACTACTTCTCTGATAGAGCTCAGTGTGTCAAATCGGAGGGCCTGTTGTCCGGACCTCTGGCAGTCTCTATGGGGGTGCCACAGGGTTCAATTCTCTGGCCGACTCTCTTCTCTGTATACATCAATGATGTCGCTCTTGCTGCTGGTGATTCTCTGATCCACCTCTACGCAGACGACACCATTCTGTATACTTCTGGCCCTTCTTTGGACACTGTGTTAACTAACCTCCAGACGAGCTTCAATGCCATACAATGCCTTCCGTGGCCTCCAACTGCTCTTAAACGCAAATAAAGCTAAATGCATGCTATTCAACAGATCATTGCCCGCACCTGCCCGCCCAGCATCACTACTCTGGACGGCTCTGACTTAGAATACGTGGATAACTACAAATACCTAGGTGTCTGGCTAGACTGTAAACTCTCCTTCCAGACTCACATTAAGCATCTCCAATCAAAAATGAAATCTAGAATCGGCTTCCTATTTCGCAACAAAGCTTCCTTCAATCATGCTGTCAAACATACCTTCGTAAAACTGACCATCCTACCGATCCTTGACTTCGGCGATGTCATCTATAAAATAGCCTCCAACACTCTACTCAGCAAACTGGATGTAGTCTATCACAGTGCCATCCGTTTTGCCACCAAAGCCCCATACACTACTCACCACTGTGACCAATGAGCTCTCGTTGGCTGGCCCTCGCTTCATACTCGTCGCCAAACCCACTGGCTACAGGTTATCTACAAGTCTCTGCTAGGTAAAGCCCCACCCTATCTCAGCTCGCTGGTTACCATAACAGCACCCACTCGTAGCACGCGCTCCAGCAGGTATATCTCACTGGTCACCCCCAAAGCCAATTCCTCCTTTGGTCACCTTTCCTTCCAGTTCTCTGCTGCCACTGACTGGAACTAACTGCAAAAAATCACTGAAGCTGGATATTCCCATCTCCCTCACTAGCTTTAAGAACCAGCTGTCAGATCACTGCACCTGTTCATAACCCATCTGTATACAGCCCATCTATCTAACTCATCCCCATACTGTATTTATTTATTTAGCTCCTTTTGCACCACAGTATCTCTACTTGCACATCCATCTTTTGCACATCTACCATTCCAGTGTTTAATTGCCATATTGTAATTACTTCGCCACCATGGCCTATTTATTGCCTTAACTCCCTTATTTGACCTAATTTGCACTCACTGTATATAGACTTTGTTGTCTTTTTTTCTACTGTATTATTGACTGTATGTTTTGTTCATTCCATGTGTCACTCTGTGTTGTTGTATGTGTCGAACTGCTATGCTTTATATTGGCCAGGTCGCAGTTGCAAATGAGAACTTGTTCTCAACTAGCTTACCTGGTTAAATAAAGGTGAAAAAATACAATTAAAAAAACACACACACACACACACACACACTTCCCAGGAATTGCACTGCTGTAGCGGGACAGAGGTGGCCACTCGTTAACAATAACTGAGTGAGGTCTGCGTCCTACTTTGCTTCCGACAGTGCTGCTTCCAGCATATTCTGTCAATCACAGAGTAGGTACAAATTCAAATGAAGGTCAATGGTCATACTTGTGTTTGATGGTTGGATAATGATCAACTGTTATATTTGATGGCTGCATAAGTACATGATCTTTGTGTACAGTGTTTAAGAAATCCAGACAGACAATAAGCAGACTTCCTGTTCGCAAAGTCAAAGCATTCCTGTCACTTGAATGTTTTGACATTGTTGTGACAATCATACCCTACTTTTTTGGGTTAAATTCAAAAGTGAGTTCTCATTAAATGTGACATATATACGATAGAGAGCGCAGTCCCATTTCGGTGTTGTGATTCCTTTATCCTCCAGAAGTATCATTACGTGTCAGCCATGACAGTTTGAGAGGAGGGTTGCGTCTCACCCACACACTGAGCCGGCTGACGCTGGCCCGGGTGTACCATGCCACAATTCCCCCCCACATAAGTGTGAAACCGAGCGGATTTCTCTACCTTTCAAATGTGTGCCTTAAATCTCTCAGGTAGGGATGGGAATGTGACAAAATTGTATTCACACTGGCGTCATTGCAAACGTACACACACACACACACACACACAAATCCACATCTGCGTTAATTTCCACCATTTCGAATACGCACATATGCACACTGTGAGCAACTCGCATGCATGCACGCACACACAGACAGGGAGAGCAGCAAAGGGGATCTCCACCTCTCTCCCAGGCCTATTATTAGATCTTCAACCCAGAGACAAAATAAATCACACGTTCAGCTGAAACACAACAGGAGCTGATGCTTGCAGCACAGTGTATAAGAATGTGTCTCACTTTGTGCCATATTAAGACATTGCTCTCCTTTAAAAATACTATCATTAGAGCTGCAGGAATGACACAGTGGAAAACAAATAATCAAACTATGATAACTTTAGAGAGAGGGAACCAGGAAACACTGCAAATATCCACAAATGGAAATTGTTTTTGTGTAATAAATGCATAATATGTGAGTTCTCATTAGATAAACGTAGGCTTATCCATGGGGTCAATTATATTTCATATATGTCAATATATACAGTAGGGCAAAAAAGTATTTAGTCAGCCACCAATTGTGCAAGTTCTCCCACTTAAAAAGATGAGAGAGGCCTGTAATTTTCATCATAGGTACACTTCAACTATGACAGACAAAATGAGAAGAAAAAAAATCCAGAAAATCACATTGTAGGATTTTTAATGAATTTATTTGCAAATTATGGTGGAAAATAAGTATTTGGTCAATAACAAAAGTTTCTCAATACTTTGTTATATACCCTTTGTTGGCAATGACAGAGGTCAAATGTTTTCTGTAAGTCTTCACAAGGTTTTCACACACTGTTGCTGGTATTTTGGCCCATTCCTCCATGCAGATATCCTCTAGAGCAGTGATGTTTTGGGGCTGTTGCTGGGCAACATGGACTTTCAACTCCCTCCAAAGATTTTCTATGGGGTTGAGATCTGGAGACTGGCTAGGCCACTCCAGGACCTTGAAATGCTTCTTACGAAGCTACTCCTTCGTTGCCCGGGCTGTGTGTTTGGGATCAGTGTCATGCTGAAAGACCCAGCCACGTTCCATCTTCAATGCCCTTGCTGATGGAAGGAGGTTTTCACTCAAAATCTCACAATACATGGCCCCATTCATTCTTTCCTTTACACGGATCAGTCGTCCTGGTCCCTTTGCAGAAAAACAGCCCCAAAGCATGATGTTTGATCTGGAGCCCCAGATCGAGGGAGATTATCAGTGGTCTTGTATGTCTTCCATTTCCTAATAATTGCTCCCACAGTTGATTTCTTTAAACCAAGCTGCTTACCTATTGCAGATTCAGTCTTCCCAGCCTGGTGCAGGTCTACAATTTTGTTTCTGGTGTCCTTTGACAGCTCTTTGGTCTTGGCCATAGATGGAGTTTGGAGTGTGACTGTTTGAGGTTGTGGACAGGTGTCTTTTATACTGATAACAAGTTCAAACAGGTGCCATTAATACAGGTAACGGGTGGAAGACAGAGGAGCCTCTTAAAGAATAAGTTACAGGTCTGTGAGAACCAGAAATCTTGCTTGTTTGTAGGTGACCAAATACTTATTTTCCACCATAAATTGCAAATAAATTCATTAAAAATCCTACAATGTGATTTTCTGGATTTTTTACCCTCATTTTGTCTGTCATGGTTGAAGTGTACCTATGATGAAAATTACAGGCCTCTCATCTTTTTAAGTGGGAGAACTTGCACAATTGGTGGCTGACTAAATACTTTTTTGCCCCACTGTAAACACCAGGCCTACTGTCTGTTCTGGTAGTATAGGCTCTGGCAGCATCCAGAGCTGTGTGCACATTTGAATAAAACAAACAGTCATAGACAATAAGATCTTTGTGCAAAACAGATCTAGCAGACTGATACAACAACTCATCTCAACGCTTCAGTCTCTTCCCAAACATTCGGAATGGGTGGCATTCGCACAACAAGATTAGGTCTTTGAAATGGGGCAATAGGGAGTGAACATCAAAATAATGTTGTATGATATGGAATAGCTTCAGTAAACTACTGACAGAAACCCAACACAGCACTTCCAATTCAACATTGAGTTCAATAGCTCTATGTAAATTAAACACAGATCAAACATAATACATTGAAAGCTCACATTTACAAGGTCAAGTATTCACTATTTCCAAACACTTGGGTGCCTTTTATAGTGGCAATTAAATGGCTCTATGTTTGCTTCTTGTTGTGTCGTTTATTGGTGGTGTCAAAATTACAAGTATCAAATTGCAATCATCCTCGACATGCTTGAGAAATTCACAATGGTCTTTTCGGGCTCTTCGGTGGTTTGATGTACTATTTATGGGTGCGAGTGTGACGTAATATATCAAAAAATGCTCAAACCTGACCACACACTTATAGCTTTGAATTTAATGTACTGTGGAGCCCGGGCCCACGAGCGCAGGTGAGCTAAAGATGGTTGCGAATAACACAGAAATTGAGAACAAAAAAGGCAAATCAGGACATAGTGAACAAAGTGTGTATAGTGTCATTTCCGTACTGTTGTCATGCCTGTACGACTAAACTGTATGAATCGGAAAGTCTGCTATGGTTAATAATGCAATAGTTCCTTCCTACGAATGAAATGACGTCGTGCGACGCAAAAAGAGAGGGTGAATTCACATTAACTGTACCTCGATTAACTTGGATGCACGAATGGAAGGAGAGGAACCGACGTACAGCTGAAATATATTTGAAGTTCGTCTTTCCTCTCTTACATATGTCACAACATAAGCCATCCAATGACGTCGGCAGCAACATGGGAGATGACGATGTCAGAACATTGCAAGTGGCTTCACAGGCCACCCGGCAAAACTGACCGGAGAGCAATTCTGTAGCAACCAAATTGCATACAGAATGTAAAAGCTGCTTATTTTATTTAGAACAGTGTAGGCTAACGGTGGCTTATATTTTATATTAACTGTGTTTCCGTAAAATCAGTCATAGCAGATTATTGTAAAATAGACTACAGCCAACACAATTATAGTGTACATTCACTTAGGTTGACTCCAAATTCCTGACCTATTCTTGTTGAAACTGGTCATGCAAAAGGAAAACACAAACCGTTCGTTTAAGCTGCATACAAAAACAATTTATAAAATCAAATCGGTACTTACTATTTGCACAGGTGCTGAAGACACATATCGAGGCATTCCCCTTCCACTTCGTCCGCCGAGGTGAGGTCCGATAAAGGGCGCATTGGGACAGGGTCGTTCTCCTGAAGTGGTGGCCTCATCTCTCGGAGGAAGAGCTCCAGGAACCTTCGGAAGGTTTTCTCCTCTGCTGCAGAGCCGGCCATCACTTCTCATTCCTGGACAGACAAGAGACAGCAGTATCCGGGCAAGAAGACTACTTCAAATCGCTGGCTGGACAGCTCCCCACTGGTGCCTGTTGGGAACGCGCGCGCGTAAACAAGGCTTTCGCTCTATCACAGAAGAGGGTGGGTGGATGATGATAACGTATAGGAAAGGGGAGGATTTTTTTTATTTATAAAAGGGAGGAAGCGTCAGGTTTGGGAACGCGCACGTACAAGAGAGTCACCGCGAAAATAAGATCAAAGTGAGGAGTTTTTGAATGGAGGTTAATAAGTGTCGAATTTGTTAAACAAACAATTACTAATTTGCTAAGTGAAGCTTATTTGATCGGATAGAAGTGTCGTAATGTTTAGGTTGTTACGAATGCACTAATAAGTGGATGCACGTGGCATTTCGGCAATTTAGGAAAAAAACGAATTTATATCGGACTTGTGCCTTTTGTTCACACTCGTATATACCCTCTCATTGGCTAGAATTGTCCCACCAGATCTCGCCTCCCGCCTGACTTCCATCTTTGAGGACATGCAGTTCCATTGTAAGAGTGGTCACACAACTTTCTTGTCAATATAATAGATACTCGTTGGATTAAATAAACCACATGCTTTAAAATAAGCTTTAAAGGTGGGCAAATTACCTTCACTGTGCAGTAACTAACAAATATCATTAGCATACAGTGCAGTTGGAAAGTATTCAGTCCCCTTGACCTTTTCCACATTTGGTTATGTTACAGCCTTATTCTAAAATGGATTACATTGTTCTCCCCCTAAATCTACACACAATACCCCATAATGACAAAGAAAAACAGTTTAGAATATTTTTCAAATTTATTACAAATAAAAACAGAAATATCACATTTACATAAGTATTCAGACCGTTTACTCAGTACTTTGTTGAAGCACCTTTACAGCAATTACAGCCTCGAGTCTTGGCACACCTGTATTTGTGGAGTTTTCCCCATTCTTCTCTGCAGGTCCTCTTAAGCTCTGTCAGGTTGGATAAGAAACGTCGCTGTGCAAATATTTTCAGGTCTCTCCAGAGATGTTAGATCGGGTTCAAGTCTGGGCGGGACACTCAGACTTGTCCCGAAGCCACTCCTGCGTTGTCTTGGCTGTGTGCTTAGGGTCATTGTCCTGTTGAAAAGATGAACCTTCACTCCAGTCTAAGGTCTTAAGCAGGTTTACGTCAAGGATCTCTACTTTGCTCCGTTCATCTTTCCCTCGATCCTGACTAGTCTCCCAGTCCCTGCTGCTGAAAGACATACCCACAGCATGATACTGCCACCACCATTCTTCACCATAGGGATGGTGCCAGGTTTCCTCCAGAAGTGATGCTTGGCATTCGAGCCAAAGAGTTCAATCTTGGTTTCATCAGACTAGAGAATCTTGTTACTCATGGTCTGAGAGTCCTTTAGGTGCAAGAGGGCTGTCATGTGCCTTTTACTTTGGGCTCCTTAGTGGCACATCGGTCTAAGGCACTGCATATCAGTGCTAGAGGCGTCACTACAGACCCTGGTTTGATCCGGGGCTGTATCACAACTGGCTGTGATTGGGAGTTGGTTGGTGGTCCTTTGACACAGACACAGGAACCTTGGTATGAAACGCTTTAGTAATCAAATGCAATTGCAGACAGAGATTCACATACAGAGTACCTCAGTAGTCTATAGTAAAGATATGTGTCGCAAAAACAGGTGACCATACTTTTATACAACCTACTGTCAATCATATCTTAACATTGTTGCATTGGATTAGATACAAAGTATCGATGATGAGAAAAACATGTCTAGACTGTGGTTTCTCACTCTACTATCTCAGCCTTGAGCCTGCGTGACTAACAGCAGGTGAAGACAATTGTCAGCCTGAGAACTAAAGCAGTACATCTCCATTTACCCAGTACTTTTCCATCATGGCGCATTGCAAGCCTACAAAGGTTATCACATATATACAGTAATCATGGCATTGGTGTAGCCCTACACCCGACCCCCAGGGTAACCCCCAACATTCCCCATTTTGAGACTGCCTAGTCTCATATAACCATGTACAGAAATCGACAGACATCTGAAACTTTTAACCATTCACAACCATCACATCATCTGGGTCAGTTGTGCAAGCAAGGGGGTCATAGTTGGGGTCAACACCAGTAGCATCATAGGAGGCAGGTAAAGCTAATACCATTAAACCAGGCAAGGTCTTTTTCACTGCCAATACCACAAAAAAAATCAAAACACAGCAAAAGCCTATCAACACAGGAACTACAAATGATAAGACACCGATTAAAGTCTGGCCCATAACATTTCCAAATTTCCCAGCGAACCACAAAATTGACACCGCAGTCCCTTTTGGGGACACTTTTCTATCAAAGTCTCGAATAAACTTTACCCACTTGTTGACAGGGCCGGCTTCACCCACACAAACAAGTAGTGTGGATAGAGCCAACACAGTCAACCACCAATGACCACATGTTGTCATCTTCCCTCTCTTATACCCCCCTAAGGGTTTATTTATTTACAACATAACCTTGCTGCTCATGTAAAACATTTGGTTCTTCAGGGCTTTGGTCTTGCCGTTCATCTTTTTCAAGTCTTTGGTCTCGACTCACATCTGTTTCTGCCTCTTGTTTCAGTGTCTGGCTCCATCATCTCCTGTGGGCTGAACACCTTCTGGCTGTGGGACAGGTGGTGCCAACCAGACCTTTCCTGAACTTTGACCACCGTTGGTGTTGCCATGGTTACCTTGAATGGCCCCATCCATCTTGGCTGGTTCCATTTTCTCTTGTAGACCCAGATTTTGACCCAGTCTCCAACCTCCACAAGCAGGTAGTCGGGGTCCTCACCTGGTACCTCCTCCTGAGCTTTCCTAGAGTGAGAGTGGAGAGATCTGACAATAGTAGTTAAATCTTTCATGTATTCCAAGTGTTCTACTTCAGTTAGAGTGAGGTCTATTTGTCTGTCAGTCATGGGTCTGTGTGCCGGAACATGTTTCTTCCTGTCAACATTTCATGGGGTGTATACCCCAGGCCTTTATTAACACTACTGAGCATTTTCATTAACACCAGTGGAAACAATCAACCCAAGATTTCTTGGTGGAGTGGCATACCTTAGCTAACCCTTGTTTAATGGATTGGTTAGCTCTCTCGGTAACCCCATTACTATAGGGGTGGTAGATGGACTCCCATCATTATGGCTACCTGCTTCACTGCATCACCAGTGAAGTGGGTACCATTGTCTGCAGATAAAACCTCAGGAACACCAAATCTATGTCTTATTTCCCTCACTAGTAGCTTTGCTACTGTCTTAGCATCACAGTGTGTGGTGGGAAATGCCTCCACCCACCTGGTGAACCTGTCAATAAGGACTAAACAGTACCTTTTCCTTTCTTTTTGCAAGATCTATAAAATCCATGGCAAGATGGACAAAGAGTCCTCATGGCATAGGGAAATGACCTGGTTTCAGAGGTGTTCCTTTGGCAATGTTAATTTGCATGCACGTAGCACATCGAAACAGAAACTGTTTCACGTGCTGAGTCAAATTTGGATGAAACCAATCCAAAGAAATTGCCTCTCGTATCCCCCTTGACAAATGTGCCGTACCAGGTTAGAGCCAGCAGCATACCACTGCTGGCTTGCTTCTGAAGCTAAGCAGGGTTGGTCCTGGTCAGTCCCTGGATGGGAGACCAGTAGCTGCTGGAAGTGGTGTTAGAGGGCCAGTAGGGGGCACTTTTTCCTCTGGTCTAAAAAATATCCCAATGTCCCAGGGCACTGCCCTGTGTAGGGTGCTGTCTTTCAGATGGGACGTTAAATGGGTGTCCTGACTCCCTGAGGTCATTAAAGATCCCATGGCACTTATCATAAGAGTAGGGGTGTTAACCCTGGTGTCCTGGCTAAATTCCCAATCTGGAACCATCATGGTCACCTAATAATCCCCAGTTTACAATTGGCTCATTTCTCCCCTGTAATTATTTCCCAGGTCGTTGCTGTAAATGAGAACGTGTTCTGAGACTTACCTGGTAAAATAACAGATTTTTTTTTTAAATACCATGGACCACTTGCCAGACAGAATATGTCTCAGAATTTTAGAAACGGGGTCAAGTTTACAACTCTACTGTTGCCATACCAAATAAGAACCAACATCCAAAGCCTGTTTAGATGCCAAATCAGTGTATTTCCAAACAGTAGCAGAGAAGAACATGGAGTGGCCATGACACTTTGAGGCAGCCAATTTAGCAGCATCATCTGCCATGGCGTTACCCATACTCACAAAATGAGCAGCAACCTTCACAATAATCAAAGCAGAGAGCAGTATCATAGCCTCCAAGAGATCTAAAACCATAGTCCTATTACGAATAGGACTTCCACTAGCATTGTGAAAACCCCTACTCCTCCTGACACCACACCAGGGGAGACAAACCCCTACTCCTCCAGATACCACACCAGGAGAGATAGAACCCCTATTGCATAAGCAAAATCAGAGAAAATTGTAACCCTTTTCCCTTCTCCCATTTTACAGGCAGTGGTTAGTGCCAAAAGTTCAGCCTGTTGAGCTGAGAAAGTATCTGGTAATGGTTGTTGTGTGTGAGTGGTTCTATCAATTGTCTCAATACCAAACCCTGCATGTTTCATCCCTGTAGTTTGATCTATATATGCAAAACTGTCATCGACAGTCAGGGCAGTGTCAGAGGTCAGGCTGGTGCACCTAAGCAAGAACAGTGGGTTCCAGTGTCAATTAAGAATGGGATAGTTCTTCCATGTACCCGAAGTTTGATTATTGGGTCCTTTTCCCCTCCCCCATCTTTGAATATGTACTGGGGACACTGGAGGAAAGGGTCTGGGCCTCTTCATTGCTGATCGTCAGGAAAATAAGAACTGTTGGTGTTCTGATTTCCTTGTGGCCAGACACCACCTCTTCCCCCTCTCTGTGGTTAATTTCCTCCGCGTCCTCCTTGGTGGCCAGGACCAGGCTTGTAACCTCCTTGTGCCTGCTGTGGAGGTCCTCTATAGGTTTGGGGTTGCTGCTGATATCCACATTGTTGTTGGTATCCTCCCGTTTCCTCCCCTGAAATTTTGTCTCCCTCCAGGTGTTGTAGCCCATTCTTGATATTGAGGATTTTGTAGACATTGGTTCCTCATGTGTCCAAATTGTCCACACCCCCAGCATTGTATAGGTGGTATTTTGGGTGATGGTGGGCCCCATGGTTGTGGGTTCCCATAAGTCTGAGGGGGAAATTGTACAGAAGGCACGATGTGCTGTGGTTGCGGCGCATGTCCACGTGGGGGCGCTGTAGGAACAGGAGTGTTCATCACCATGTCAGGCTCACCTTTTTAGTTTGTCATATTGCCTCAGAATCGTCATCATGTAGTTCCCTCAGTTGTTCTCGGGGGTTCGCAGACTTTTCGCCTTAAGTCTTTCCATTGTTCTTTAAAAACACAGTATTCTTTTACTTGTTCCAAACTTTGTTCTTCCATCATGTCTGGCAGTTCACACTGGTTTGTATGGGATCTTTTTCTTACTGCCTGTTTCCCAGTCCTTCTCCGGATCCCAGGGTCCACTACTGCCCTTATATGAACTGCTGGCCATATGCGGAATCTTCCTGTCTTTGTCTGGGTTTCCTAGAGGGGTTGAAGAGGACCCGGGGGACCTTAATTCCGACAATTACAGAAACTGTTTCTCTATCACATTCTATTCTTTTTTTTTCTCCATTTGTAGACTCTCACCCTCTTCTCCTTCATCTTCTTTCCTTAGTTCCCCTTAATAATTACCGTTGTACCAGTAGCTATCACTTCCACACCTCATTCTTTATCTTCATAAGGTGGGGGAGCTATAGGGTGAAGGGGCCCACACAGGAACATTTGATAAGACTAAGTGTGATGAGATAAGTGACAGGTTACCATACTGTCAGCCACTATATTGGGACTAAACCTGAGTCTCTTTTTCTCTTGTTCCGTTACCCTTTGACTCAACTGTTTCAACTGACTTTGAGCATAAAATGTCTGTCCTTCAGTCCAAATTAGTCCCAATATAGTGGCTGACAGTATGGTAAACTTCTTATTAATCTTCTTCTTACTGGCTTGCCTTCCCATGACTATGTCACTTATCACATCACACATCAAATGTTCCTGTGACCGGATATCTGTACTTTCCTTCTTTGTTTGTCCATTTACAAAACACCCAGTCCAGGTCGGTTTTCAAGTAGGGATATTTGTCCTGTAAATATTGTTTGGGACTAATATGTTTCATTGGTGTGGGACCCACTGTCTCTGCACTGCCTTTGGTTGAATCTGTCATTGAGCCCCGTGATTTTGTTTTAATCAGGTTCTATGTAATGTGGACTGAGTGACTTATCTGTATGGTACTGCAAACCCAGTTCTTTCCCCGTATTCGGGTAGTAGAATCCAACATGGGTATATCATCCTAACGCAGTTCTATTTTCTCTAAGGGGTTCTTCTTTAGTTTCACATTCATTCACTAACCACGCTACTGTAAATGGTTCCACATGTGTGGTAAATAACCACAATTGATTTCAATTGTATTTTAACTTCAATACGGGGGTCTCCCTGTCTCCTCTCTTGTGGATGTAATGGAAGAGTAAACTCACAACATGTCTTTCCCAATACTCAATTAACAAATGTCTCTCTTTCTTGTACTAGTCTTAAATACTTGTCTATACCAGTCTAGGTTTATTTCAGTACATAGAAATTCTTGATATTGACTAGCATATATCCATTCACTGTTATCAAATGCACTCAATTCATACAATTGTCCCACACCAAATCTATAATCCCACCAATTATACATATATCAAAACAAAACCAATGCCTTCCCTCAGGTAAGAATACCACACATACAGTTGAAGTCAGAAGTTGACTGTGCCTTTAAACAGCTTGGAAAATTCCAGATAATTATGTCATTGCTTTAGAAGCTTCTGATCGGATAATTGACATCATTTGAGTCAATTGGTGGTGTACCTGTGGATGTATTTGCTTGACATCAAGGGAAAATCAAAAGAAATCAGCCAAGCCCTCAGAAAAAACATTGTAGACCTCCACAAGTCTGGTTCACCCTTGGGAGCAATTTCCAAACGCCTGAAGGTACCACGTTCATCTGTACAAACAATAGTATGCAAGTATAAACACCATGGGACCACGCAGCCGTCATACCGCTCAGGAAGGAGAGGCGTTCTGTCTCCTAGAGATGAACGTACTTTGGTGCAAAAAGTGCAAATCAATCCTAAAACAACAGTAAAGGACCTTGTAAAGATGCTGGAGGAAACAGGTACAAAAGTATCTATATTCACAGTAAAACGAGTCCTATATCGACATAACCTGAAAGGCCGCTCAGCAAGGAAGAAGCCACTGCTCCAAAACCGCCATAAAACAGCCAGACTACGGTTTGCAACTGAACATGGAGAGAAAGATCATACTTTTTGGAGAAATGTCCTCTGGTCTGAAACAAAAATAGAACTGTTTGGCCATAATGACCAAAAACACCAAAAGAAAGGTGCCCAGGGTCCCTGCTCATCTGCGTGAACGTGCCTTAGGCATGCTGCAAGGAGGCATGAGGACTGTAGATGTGGCCAGGGCAACAACAACTGCCCGGAACACACAATCCCCCCATTAGTGCTCAGACTGTCCGCAATAGGCTGAGAGAGGCTGGACTGAGGGCTTGTAGGCCTGTTGTAAGACAGGTCCTCACCAGCAACAACGTCACCTATGGCACAAACCCACCATCGCTGGACCAGACAGGACTTGCAAAAAGTGCTCTTCACTAACGAGTCGTGGTTTTGTCTCACCAGGGGTGATGGCCGGATTCGCGTTTATCGTTGAAGGAATGAGCGTTACACCGAGGCCTGTACTCTGGAGCGGGATCGATTTGGAGGTGAAGGGTCCGTCATGTTGTCACAGCATCATCGGATTGAGCTTGTTGTCATTGTAGGCAATCTCAACACTGTGCGTTACAGGGAAGACATCCTCCTCCCTCATATGGTACTCTTCCTGCAGGCTCATCCTTACATGACCTTCCAGTATGACAATGCCACCAGCCACACTGCTCGTTCTGTACGTGATTTCATGCAAGACAGGAATGTCAGTGTTCTGCCATGGAAAGCGAAGAGCTCAGGCCATTCCCCCTCCCGGTCGCGCCAGAGCCTGGGCTCGAACCCAGAGTTTCTGGTGGTACAGCTAGCACTGCGATGCACTGCCGCCCGGGCGCAGTGGTCTAGAATCAAGGTTTGGTTATTTTTCGTTGAGCATTGATCGCCGCTTATTGATCTCCGCTTATTCATGTTACTTTTTTTGTCTCGTGTCTTTTGCTCCTTCTGTGCAACTTTACATTTACATATAAATAACAATGGGAGTCGTCTGAAAGGCAGGTAAGCAGATGACAAGCTTAGGTCCAAAATAAGCCCATAAAAATGCATTGAGGTTATTTTGGCGAGAGTGATACCTCTCGTTTCGCCTCTTCCTCTCTGCTCTCTCACACACACAACAAAGATGAGAGATCACTTCTTTGTGACAAGCGGTTTCAACTCGCTATTTGCATTTGAGGTTTGATCCAACATAATTGGTCACATGGACACAAACACATTGTCACAGTAAAATAATGTCTCAGAGGAGAAGTTACATTTTTTTTCTACATTGCAGAATAATAGTAAAGACATCAACATTATAATACAGTATATGGAATCATGTAATATTCACAGTGTTAAACAAATAAAAATATATTTTATTTTTGAGATTTTTCCAAATAGCCACCCTTTGCCTTGATGACAGCTTTGCATTCTTTCAGCCAGCTTCACCTGGAATGCTTTTCCAACAGTCTTGAAGGAGTTCCCACATATGCTTTTACTTCACTCTGCGGTCCGACTCATCCCAAACCGTCTCAATTGTGTTGAGGTCGGGGGATTGTGGAGGCCAGGTCATCTAATGCAGCACTACATCACTCTCCTTCTTGGTCAAATAGTCCTTACACAGCATGGAGGTGTGTTGGGTCATTGTCCTGTTGAAAACAAATGATAGTCCCACTAAGCCCAAACCAGATGGGATGGCATATCGCTGCAGAATGCTGTGGTAGCCATGCTGGTTGTGTGCCTTGAATTATAAATAACATCAGTGTCACCAGCAAAGCATCCCCACACCATCACACCTCCTCATCCATGCTTTACGGTGTGAAATACACATGCAGAGATCATCCGTTCACCCACACCGCGTCTCACAATGACACGGCGGTTGGACTCCAGACCAAAGGACACATTTCCACCGGTCTAATATCCATTGCTCGTGTTTCTTGGCCCAAGCAAGCCTCTTCTTATTGGTGTCCTTTAGTATTGCTTTCTTTGCAGCAATTCGATGTTCGATGATTTTGAGATGTGTCTGTTACTTGAACTCTGTGAATAATTTATTTGGGCTGCAATTTCTGAGGCTGGTAGCTCTAATGAACTTATCCTCTGCAGCAGAGGTAACTGAGACTTTCATTCCTGTGGCGGTCCTCATGAGAGACGGAAATGGAACTGAAAAGGCACACCTGTTAATTGAAATACATTCCAGTTGACTACCTCATGAAGCTGGTTGAGAGAATGCCAACAATGTGAAAATCTCTCAGAAAGGCAAAGAGTGGCTACTTGGAAGAATCTCAAATTTAAAACATATTTAGATTTGTTTAACACTTTTTTTTGGATAACACATGGAATCATGTCGTATTTCATTAGTGTTGATGTCTTCACTATTATTCTACAATGTAGAAAATAGTAAAACATAAAATAAAAACCCTTGAATGAGTAGGTGTTCTAAAAACACACACACATATATAAAATACATCAAGATGATTATCAGGTCAGGTCGCCCAGCCCCATGCCAGATGGTGAAGCATTATTCATCCCTCCAGAGAACACGTTTCCACTGCTCCAGAGTCCAATTGCAGTGAGCTTTACACCACTCCAGCCGACACTTGGCATTGCGCATGGTGATCTTAGGAATGTGTGTGGCTCCTCGGCCATGGAAACCCATTTCATGAAGCGCCCGACGAACAGTTATTGTGCTGACGTTGCTTCCAGAGGCAGTTTGGAACTCTGTAGTGAGTGTTGCAACCAAGGACAGACGATCTTTACGCACCACACGCTTCAATCGGCAGTCCCGTGCTGTGTGGCCTACCATGTCGCAGCTGTGCCATCCACTGTACATTTCCACTGCACAATAACAGTACTTACAGTTGACCGGTGCAACTCTAGCATGGCAGAAAGTTAATGAGTTTGTCTATGGCAATTGCATGGCTGTGTGCCTGATTTTATATCCGTCAACGGGTGTGACTGAAAAAGCACAATCCACTGATGTCCACATACTTTTGCATATGTAGTGTATTATGATGACATTGTAACGTTTTTTTTCGTCTGTTCATACACACAAACATAATTTGAGGCAAGCCAAATTTCAGAAGTCAACGCCCCTTCGCCATTGATTGGCGAGTAGGGATTCTTCATTGAAGTGCTTATTGTCATTCAACAAGTGACTCGTTTTCATGCAAATTTTTTCACTTGAGAAATATTGCAACAAACATCCTCGTAAGATGTAAAGTTGCACGACTAAGATCTTAATTCTGACTATTTGATGAAGTGTATACTGGCCATGGCGTTTCAATACGGACAAACAGCACCATTGTCGCGTTCTCATTTTTCAAGCGAAGGTCTTTTCATGCGAAGGTCTGCGAGTACACTCGTTCGGTTCACCTAGCCAAGTTCACCTAAGCGCCAGCCGAACCTTAACATACGGCTAGGAAGCCTTTACTCAATGAGAGGGGGCAGCATTGAGCTAGCCTGCAACGGCACTTCCTGGAGCAGCTCAAACTGAGCATGTTATGCCTCCATGCAATGCCATCTTAACCGACTTCTTTTGTCTTCAATGCGCTTGTGTCTTCACATAGGAATTAATGGTCTCACGTGATTAATGGCTTTGGCCATTCCTACAATATATACAATCATTAGTAGAATTTATGCCAAGATGTGCTCGCCCTATTAAGACACTACGTTGGTGTGTTTCCTTTATTTTTGCAGTTACTTGTACATGATAGTATAACATGCAGTAATTACAGGACAGCTATTGACAGAGGCAAATAATGTATTTCAACTCAGTGTAAATACTGTACATTGGGTTGAGCAAAATATTCAGCAACAAACTGTGCAGACAAGAGTATATTGGGTTTTTGTTCCCCTAAGTATAATACCATTCAAACAAAACAATATTTCACATTCATGGTCTAAAACCACTCGTTTCCCTATGTTCTTGTAAATTGGTCCTCTTCCGTCCGGGGACGCTTGCTCAAGCTTCCCGATTGTCTCACAGAGGGGTCATCTGAGGCCTTAGGTTGGTCTGAGGGGGGCGCGTCTCGAAAGCCTTGACCCTGGGAGTGAGGAATTGGCCAAATACAAAGCATAACGATTTATTCCCTCAGTGGGGTTGTATAATCAGTTTACAGAACAAAAATCTAAATAGAAAATAATAACATATTTCAAGGAGCAATATGACTGACATGTAGAAATTAGGTTTTTAAAAGTACATAAGCATAAGAAACGTCAGATATGTTATGAAACTTTAATAGTGCTCTACGTGGCTGGTACAGTGCCTTGCGAAAGTATTCGGCCCCCTTGAACTTTGCGACCTTTTGCCACATTTCAGGCTTCAAACATAAAGATATAAAACTGTATTTTTTTGTGAAGAATCAACAACAAGTGGGACACAATCATAAAGTGGAACGACATTTATTGGATATTTCAAACTTTTTTAACAAATCAAAAACTGAAAAATTGGGCGTGCAAAATTATTCAGCCCCCTTATGTTAATACTTTGTAGCGCCACCTTTTGCTGCGATTACAGCTGTAAGTCACTTGGGGTATGTCTCTATCAGTTTTGCACATCGAGTTACTGAATTTTTTTCCCATTCCTCCTTGCAAAACAGCTCGAGCTCAGTGAGGTTGGATGGAGAGCATTTGTGAACAGCAGTTTTCAGTTCTTTCCACAGATTCTCGATTGGATTCAGGTCTGGACTTTCACTTGGCCATTCTAACACCTGGATATGTTTATTTTTGAACCATTCCATTGTAGATTTTGCTTTATGTTTTGGATCATTGTCTTGTTAGAAGACAAATCTCCGTCCCAGTCTCAGGTCTTTTGCAGACTCCATCAGGTTTTCTTCCAGAATGGTCCTGTATTTGGCTCCATCCATCTTCCCATCAATTTTAACCATCTTCCCTGTCCCTGCTGAAGAAAAGCAGGCCCAAACCATGATGCTGCCATCACCTTGTTTGACAGTGGAGATGGTGTGTTCAGGGTGATGAGCTGTGTTGCTTTTACGCCAAACATAACGTTTTGCATTGTTGCCAAAAAGTTCAATTTTGGTTTCATCTGACCAGAGCACCTTCTTTCACATGTTTGGTGTGTCTCCCAGGTGGCTTGTGGCAAACTTTAAACAATACTTTTTATGGATATCTTTAAGAAATGGCTTTCTTCTTGCCACTCTTCCATAAAGGCCAGATTTGTGCAATATACGACTGATTGTTGTCCTATGGACAGTCTCCCACCTCAGCTGTAGATCTCTGCAGTTCATCCAGAGTGATCATGGGCCTCTTGGCTGCATCTCTGATCAGTCTTCTCCTTGTATGAGCTGAAAGTTTAGAGGGACGGCCAGGTCTTGGTAGATTTGCAGTGGTCTGATACTCCTTCCATTTCAATATTATCGCTTGCACAGTGCTCCGTGGGATGTTTAAAGCTTGGGAAATCTTTTTGTAACCAAATCCGGCTTTAAACTTCTTCACAACAGTATCTCGGACCTGCCTGGTGTGTTCCTTGTTCTTCATGATGATCTCTGCGCTTTTAACGGACCTCTGAGACTATCACAGTGCAGGTGCATTTATACGGAGACTTGATTACACACAGGTGGATTGTATTTATCATCATTAGTCATTTAGGTCAACATTGGATAATTCAGAGATCCTCACTGGACTTCTGGAGAGAGTTTGCTGCACTGAAAGTAAAGGGGCTGAATAATTTTGCACGCCCAATTTTTCAGTTTTTGATTTGTTAAAAAAGTTTGAAATATCCAATAAATGTCGTTCCACTTCATGATTGTGTCCCACTTGTTGTTGATTCTTCACAAAAAAATACAGTTTTATAATCTTTATGTTTGAAGCCTGAAATGTGGCAAAAGGTCGCAAAGTTCAAGGGGGCCGAATACTTTCGCAAGGCACTGTACGTTTCACTATGGGGTGCAATACCTTCCATTGCTCTGCAGGTCTGAGCTTTTTCTTCCACAGCTCAGTATTTTCTGTGTGTATTATAGCCATTTGTAGTGCTAGCCACAAAGTAAGTTTAGATTATGAAATTCAATTTTACTTGTCACATTCGCCAAATACAACAAGTGTAGACTTCACCATGAAGTGCTTACTTACACGCCCTTCCCCAACAATGCAGTTAGAATATTAGCAAATAGATAAAAGAGCAACACAAAACTATAATGAGGCTACATAAAAGCTACATAAGGAGTTTTACAGACTTAAGGAGTTTCCTGTACAGAGTCAGTGTACTGGGGTACGAGGTAGTCGGAGTGACTGGTAGAGGTCCTAGATGACAGGGAGCTTCGCCCCAGTGATGTACTGGGCTATCCCTACCAGGTTAGGCCGGTAGGGATATGGGGTTAGGTTAGGCCGGTAGGGATATCCTTGTCTCATCGCGCACTAGCGACTCCTGTGGCGGGCCGGGCGCAGTGCACGCTAACCAGGTCGCCAGGTGCACGGTGTTTCCTCCAACACATTGGTGCGGCTGGCTTCCGAGTTGGATGTGCGTTGTGTTAAGAAGCAGTGCGGCTTGGTTGGCTTGTGTTTTGGAGGACGAATGGCTTTCGACCTTCGTCTCTCCCGAGCCCGTACGGGAGTTGTAGCGATGAGACAAGATAGTAGCTACTAAACAATTGGATACCACGAAATTCGGGAGAAACGGGGGTGTAAAAAATAAAATGTTGGGAGTCATGTGGGGCCACGTAGTCGTGGGTGAACAGTGAGTACGGGAGGGAGGTTAAGCACGCACCCCCGAGTGGCCCCCGTGTTGAGGGTTAGCATGGCAGATGGGTTTTTGCCTACCCCCACCTGGGGGTGACCCATCAATGCCCAGTATCCAATAGCAGAGGGAAGTGATTAATCCCAGGGTCCTTAGTTTAGTGATGAGCTTTGAGGGCACTATGGTGTTGAATGCTGAGCTGTAGTCAATGAACAGCATTCTCACGTAGGTGTTCCTTTTGTCCAGGTGGGAAAGGGCAGTGTGGAGTGCAATAGAGATTGCATCATTTGTGGATCTGTCGGGACGGTATGCTAATTGGAGTGGGTCCAGGGTGTCTGGGATGATGGTGTTGATGTGAGCCATGGCCAGCCTTTCAAAGGATTTCATGGCTACAGATGCGAGTGCTACAGGGCGATAGTCATTTAAGACAGGTTTCCTTGGTGTTCTTAGGCACAGGGACTATGGAGGTCTGCTTGAAACATATGGGTTTTACAGACTGGGTCAAGGAGAGGTTGAAAATGTCAGTGAAGGCACGTGCCAGCTGGTCAGCACATGCTCCGAGTATGCGTCCCGAAAATCTGTCTGGCCCTGTGGCCTTGTGAATGTTAACCTGTTTAAAGGATTTACAGACTACAAAGAGCGTGATCACACAGTTGTCCGGAACAACTGGTGCTCTCATGCATGGTTGTGTTTCTTGCCTAGAAGCGAGCATAGAAGACATTAACCTCGTCTAGTCGGCTTGCATCACTGGGCAGTCCACAGCTGGGTTTCCCTGTGTAATTCGTGAGCCCTGCCACATTCGACGAGTGTCAGAGCTGGTGTAGTAGGATTCAATCTTAGTCCTGTATTGACACTTTGATGGTTCGTCGGAGGGCGTAGCGGGATTTCTTATAAGCGTCTGGATTTGTGTCCCTCTCCTTAAGAGCGGCAGCTCTAGCCTTTAGCTCAGTGCAAATGTTGCCTGTAACCCATCGCTTTTGGTTAGGGTATGTATGAGCACTACGGGGACAACGTTGTCGATGCACTTATTACTGAAGGGATGACTTGTGGTAAACTCCTCAATGCCATCGGATGAATCCCGGAACACATTCCAATCTGTGTGAAACAGTCCTGTAGCTTAGCGTCCGCTTCATCGGACCACTTCCGTATTGAGCGCATAACTGGTATTCCTGTTTCAGTTAGTGCTTGTATGCACAAATTAAAGATGGAGTTATGGTCAGATTTCTATGTGCAGAGTAGAAGTGATCTAGAGTTTCTCACCTCTAGTTACACTGGAGACATGTTGGTAGAAATTAGGTGAAACAGATTTCAGTTTCCCTGCATTAAAATCCTCAGCCAGAAGGTGCAACTTTTCAACTGTCATGCCGATACAGAATGTGAATATAATTTTAATTGACTCGAAGTAGGGCTGTGGCAGTGATTGTCAAGCAAATAACTGTCGGTCTCATGTAATTGACCATTAATTAACAAACACATTTAGCATCCGTCTTCCACGCATAGCCTACATGCCATTTTAAAATCCATTATTTATTTTACACAGGTCTAAAGAAGAATGATATGAAGAAAATGTAGTCTATTTCAGAAGGAAATAATTGCATACTTTGAGTTGTCCTTATGTTAGCCATTTGGCATAGCCACATCAGGACCTGTGGGCTACACTAGTAAATTTAGCAGACAAAATGTTCTTAGAATTCCATGGAACTATTTTATATTATAGTATGAAGAATCCAATTGATCAAAGCTGAATAAAATACAAATATAAACGTTAGGCTGTATGTTTTGATTTTTAATACAATGTAAGGCTGCATGATGAGACTAATGATGATTTTAAAAACGTTGCTTGAAAGGCATGAGCTCTGCTTTGTATTTTGCACAGGCTGTACAGACATCATGTCTCTCATTCACAATTTGACAAGCATTTGATAATGCCTCGAATTTCACAGCGACATCCCCTTTGTGGCTGTAATGCACCATAAAAAAAATTGTTTGGTGCTGCGTTCTTCTCCTCCGAGTGTGCTGCTCAATCCGAAGCGACTTTCACTCACATGGTTCTGTCACGTGATCGCACAACTGCGAGCGTCCTTGTCCAATTCCGAGTTGCATATTGAAGATATTGGAAGAACTATCCACATTTACTTTGTCTGCCAACAAGATGAGTAGGCCTAACAAACAGCAAAAGCACTAACCTGTGTCAATCTACTATCCCCCATAGTACAAAAATGTACCTATTCTATTCTGTGCAATAAATAAATAATCCAAAACATTCTGGGACAGTTGTGGGATACAATAGATCCCAAATTCATACAACCACTAGCATAAAAAAAACTTCATGCAATATGGCTGACGCAACAGATCACAACATTTAGCTTAAAATATTGCTAAACTATTAGGCTATTTCTTCATACTACAAGCGCAGCAATGCACACGTTAGTAGGCTATAAAACGCAAATGTTCCAATAGCGGAAAACACCATCATCAAAAGTGACCGCAAATGCAGTTATGCATGTAATGCTTTTATTATAAAAGGTGCATTTTTATGGTGAAAATTCTCTTCCCCAAACTTGAAACTCACTGCTTATGTATGCCAGTTAAACTCCACACCCCTTGTAAAGCAGATTAAACGTGCTTAATTTGAATTAGTTATTTGGCCACTTTACTTTTGATACAAACCCTATAACATATAGGCCCTATGGGCAGGGCGACATGAGGTGTGCAACTATGATTTCAACAAGTCGCAAAAAAAATCAAATAAAGGCATTGTTTATGCTTGGCATCATTCACAAATGATAATATATAATTCACAAGTGATAAATCACCCATCAGATTATTCTTGATTTAATCTGGTCTTTACATATGTTTGACATTTGTTTTGATTTAGACTATTATCATGCACCAGTATTGAAACCGGGCCAGCGGGGATAAAAATGCATGTCAGCTACACACTTAAATAGTGAATGGAACTCTATCCTCCTGATTCCTGCTTACAAGCAAAAATTAAAGCAGTAAGCACCAGTGACTCATTCTATAAAAAGGTGGTCAGATGAAGCAGATGCTAACCTACAGGACTGTTTTGCTATCACAGACTGGAACATGTTCCTGGGATTCTTCTGATGGCATTGAGGAGTACACCACATCAGTAACTGGCTTTATCAATAAGTGCATCGAGGACGTCGTCCCCACAGTGACTGTACGTACATAACCCAACCAGAAGCTATGGATACAGGCAACTGAGCTAAAGGGTAGAGCCGACGCTTTCAAGGTGCGGCACCCGGAAGCTTACAAGAAATTCTGCTATGCTCTGTGACAAACCATCAAACAGGCAAAGCGTCAATACAGGGGCTAAGATTGCATCATACTACACCGGCTCCGATGCTTGTCTTAATAGGCAGGGCTTGCAAACTATTACAGGCTAAACGGAAGCACAGCTGCCAGCTGCCCAGTGACACGAGCTAAATCACTTCTATGCTCACGTCGAGCCAAGCAACACTGAGGCATGAATGAGAGCATCAGCTGTTCCGGACGACTGTGTGATCACGCTCTTCGTAGCCGACGCGAGTAAGACCTTTAAACAGGTCAACATACACAAGGCTGCGGGGCCAGACGGATTACCATGACGTGTGCTGACCCAATGGCAGGTGTCTTCACTGACATTTTCAACATGTCCCTGATTAAGTCTGTAATACCAACATGTTTCAAGCAGACCACCATAGTCCCTGTGCCCAAGAACACAAAGGCAACCTGCCTAAATGACTACAGACCCATAGCACTCACGTCCGTAGCCATGAAGTGCTTTCAAAGGTTGGTAAATGGCTCACATCCAACACCATTATCCCAGAAACCCTAGACCCACTCCAATTTGCATACCGCCCAAACAGATCCACAGATGATGCAATCTCTATCGCACTCCACACTGCCCTTTCCCACCTGAATAAATGGAACATGTGAGAATGCTATTCATTGACTGCAGCTCAGTGTTCAGCACCATAGTACCCTCAAAGCTCATCACTAAGCTAAGGATCCTGGGACTAAACACCTCCCTCTACAACTGGATCCTGGACTTCCGGACGCTCCACCCTCAGGTGGTGAGGGTAGGCAGCAACACATCTGTCACACTGATCCTCAATACTGGAGC
Organism: Oncorhynchus masou masou; assembly: GCF_036934945.1. NCBI lineage: Eukaryota > Metazoa > Chordata > Actinopteri > Salmoniformes > Salmonidae > Oncorhynchus > Oncorhynchus masou. The sequence goes on from NC_088223.1 coordinate 70,660,100, forward strand.
TCCCCAGGGGTGCGTGCTCAGTCCCCCCCTGTACTCCCTGTTCACCCACGACTGCATGGCCAGGCATGACTCCAACACCATCATAAAGTTTGCAGACGACACAACAGTGGTAGGCCTGATCACCAACAATGACGAGACAGCCTATAGGGAGGAAGTCAGAGACCTGGCCGGGTGGTGCCAGAATAACAACCTATCCCTCAACGTAACCAAGACTAAGGAGAGGATTGTGGACTACAGGAAAATGAGGACCGAGCATGCCCTCATTCTCATTGACGGGGCTGTAGTGGAGCAGGTTGAGAGCTTCAAGTTCCTTGATGTCCACATCAGCAAACTAGAATGGTCACCAAGACAGTCGTGTAGAGGGCACGACAAAGCCTATTCCCCCTCAGGAAAATAAAAAGATTTGGCATGGGTCCTGAGATCCTCAAAAGGTTTTACAGCTGCAACATCGAAAGCATCCTGACTGGTTGCATCACTGCCTGGTACGGCAATTGCTCGGCCTCTGACCACAAGACACTACAGAGGGTAGTGCGTACGGCCCAGTACATCACTGGGGCTAAGCTGCCTGCCATCCAGGACCTCGACACCAGGCGGTGTCAGAGGAAGGCCCTAAAAATTGTCAAAGACCCCAGCCACAGACTGTTCTCTCTACTACCGCATGGTAAGCGGTACCGGAGTGCCAAGTCTAGGACAAAAAGGCTTCAACAGTTTTTACCCCCAAGCCATAAGACTCCTGAACAGGTCATCAAATGGCTACCTGGACTATTTGCATTGTGTGCCCCCCCTGCTGCTGCTACTCTCTGTTTATCATATATGCATAGTCACTTTAACTATACATTCATGTATATACTACCTCAATTGGGCCGACCAACCAGTGCTCCCACACATTGGCTAACCGGGCTATCTGCATTGTGTCCCACCCACCACCACCTGCCAACCCCACTTTTAAGCCACTGCTACTCTCTGTTCATCTATGCAGTCACTTTAACCATATCTACATACTACCTCAATCAGCCTGACTAACCGGTGTCTGTTTGTAGCCTCGCTACTTTTATAACCTTGCTACTGTATATAGCCTGTCTTTTTACTGTTGTTTTATTTCTTTACCTACCGATTGTTCACCTAATACATTTTTTGCACTATTGGTTAGAGCCTGTAAGTAAGCATTTCACCTGTTGTATTCAGCGCACGTGACAAATCAACTTTAATTTGATTGAGTCTTAAAGCTCAATTCAACCACAGCTGTTGGCATTGCAGTATTTATTATACACAGTCATACATCAACATAGTAGCTGTGTTCAAATACTCATACTAACCGTACTATTTGTGACGTAAATTGAGTATATAATATGCTTATTGGCCATAGTATGAATATAGTTAGTATCCCAAAAGTTCACGGATGTCGTACTAAAACCTGCAAAATACGAAGTATTCAAGTAGTGGACAATATTTGTGCTTTTAGGACCCATAATGCAATTCAGAAAATGGGCGTGGCTTCACAACATTTTCAGATTTGAAGAAAATTGCAGAAAATGCTGCCGAAGTCCGATGAAAGCGGATACAAATGTATTGCTTTAACCAATTATGACAACTTTTAAGAAAATGCAGAGCAATGTAATCAAGTAATCAGTGTGTGCTCTGAAAGCTCCGAGAGCGAACCGCTCTGAATTTACGAACTCCCAGAGCGCACTCTAGCATTCCAGATTGAATTTATGAACACACCCGAAGTCGTAAAATGTCTAGCTAGTCATTTGTTATGTTAACAAGCTAGCAAGAGGTTTCATCGCAACATCAACTTCCGGTAGACAGGCAAAGTGCCAGTACGCTCAACTGAAACCATACCGTTTGTTTACAGTATACTAAAATTAAGTAATAGTATATATTCAATATGGGAATTTGAACACAGCTAGTGTATTTTTCTCCAGTAATCAAATTATATCCAAAATGGTTTTAGGGGCTGTAAACATTCCAAAAAGACCCCACAGAGGCGATGACTCCTGTTTTCCGATTGCAAAATAGTTTGTACACAAAGTTATTGCATAAACAACATTTGGCCCAACTCCTTTCCTTTATTATCACTGGTTTGGAAGGACAAGATAGACAAAAGCAATATGGTTGGAAGTGGACTATCCAATCTTTTCACCAATCACTAGTCATGATGGACAGGAGGTGAGGAAAGGATGCCATTTGAGAGTGTTGGGAGAAAGCCAGTGTTGTGTACTCACAGTGATCTGGTAGGGTACTGTGGCCTCCCTTTGGCTGGGTGACTTGTACAGGGATGCAAGTCTAGGAGAAGGAAACAGAGGTGAGGACAGGGTACTAAACTAACTTTTGTTTAGAACAAAAATAATAATTTACAATGGCCTGTGTCTTATCACCTGCATTCCATACAGAACAAGGCTAATAATGAACAGCTATGTTTTTAATTAGCATGCCCTTGTGTTCTTACATTGATTTGGATATATTTACTGTAACAACAAAAGGGACTTAAAATAAAAAGTGCAAAATGTATTTATTGCAGATTTCAAAGCACCACATGTTATTTTCTGCGAAATCCTCTAGAGGGGGCAGAATAATATAAAATATATCAAAACTATACCACGGACAAATAGAAAGCGGGGGGAGGACTGATTTCCCCATTTTTTAAATATTTTTTTAATAGAACATCCCATTCTTGTTTTTAAGTCCATAACAATGCGTAAACCCCATTTGGGGAACATTTTTTAGATCTGGGAAAAATAAAAATGGTGTAGTTATTATCATTTAATTCAGGTGCGCACCAGCGCGGTGGCATTTTCAAGGCAAATGGGCACCGGATCCTACTCCGATGCGTTCTGCCTACAACAAAATCTCTTGCATAGTTTGTTTTGTTTCGGTATGTTGCATTGAAAGTGGCTAATATTGCATTGATTCAATCACAATTGCCACAGTAAAGGGAAACATTGATAGGGTTAAGAGGGAAAACTAGAACAGTGGTCACCAATCATGTAGATCTCGGATTGCATTTGGATTCAAAGTGATCTTGACTCAAAAAAGGTTGGTGACCACTGTTCTAGAGTTTTCCCTCTTAACCCTATCAACCTTTCCCTTTACTGTGGCAATTGCGATCGAATCAACGCAATGTTAGCCTCTTTCAAGGCAACAAAACTATGCAAGAGATTTTGTTGTAGGCAGAAAGCATCGGAGTAGGATTCTACTGCATTGACACGCATTACTCAGCCAGTACTCTACACAGACCTGTGCGGCATAAACAAATCAGATGCAGTAGGCCTACATGCAAACAGACCATTGCCATATATGGATCTGTGCCCTTTACTTTGATCTGGACTGTGTTTACAGCCTGAGCGGCCGTGAGTAGATGCGCTTGTTTTGAGATCAAAGCGAGAGCTACATGTAGACACCTCTGCAGAATTTGTTCATATCCTTTGCAAGTTAGCGAGTTATTAGCCCAGTTATAGATCATTTGTAGTCAGCAATGGAGGAGTGATTGCATCATACAAGAGCACAACATTTATACATTTTTAGACAGATTTGAAAAGCACGTCAGGTAAAGAGCTTTTTTTGTCTTAAAGGGGCAGTGTTGTATTTTGAGACAGGCTTGCATAAACTAAGTAGCCAATAGACAGAGGGTAACATAAGTGGCCTGATTCTCTGTAATAATGGAATGGGACTAATAATGCATTTTATTTTGTAAAGTGGTTCCTTGCAAACACCACAACATTCTCAGTCACCTCATTGTCTGAAGGACAAGTGGATAAACAGGTTAAGGCCTGCATGTTTTTTTAAAAAGTCTCATGTAATGTAGGCCTACATTGAACACCACACATTGGTTGCTACTGTAGGCTGAATGAGAACAGCTATTTCCATGTTAAAATAATAAAGGATGCATTTTCTCCATCGTTTTTGATGGTAGGCCACTCTGGTAGGCCTACATGACCACTGTTAAAACAAACAGGTACAGCCTCAGTGTCTACAGTATACGCATGCTGGAAGTTGGACAGAATTTTCACAATGTTCATGTTTGCGCTCAGCAGACCTGTATTTTGCTCAGTGCTGACATTTTTTTAGGGAACTTTGGTCCCAATAACCTGATGGCATTCAGTTAATTCTCACAATATGCTGTTCAGAGAATCAAACGTAGGATCATATTAATTTGGAGCATTCACATTAAAAAAGGTAATTTCTTTCCATTATGGATACATTTAGGAAAAGTGATTCTGCATTCCTTTACCAAAGATGGTGATTTGGAGTTTGTATCATTATGATTATACCTTTTAGTTTTGTTTGGGGCTGATGAAAAAGCAGCCAGTTTGTACAAATGGTTCTGCATTCCATGTTGGTCCTTATGGAGCTGGTGTTTCTTGGAGCGTTGGCCATGTCAATGTGGTTTCTTACTAGGATATCAAGACAGCTGGAACGTTTGATAGGACAATTTAGGACTTTCAAATTCCAATTGAGAATAGTTAGTGTTGTCAATGTTTCTCATGTAATTTATCATTTTTAATATTGATAAGCCCATGGACGTGTAACAAAAAACAGGACCCAGAGAGAAACTCATTGGCCGTTCACCCCCCTCCTTCCCCTTCCCTGCCTCCCACCCTGTAATTACAGGGTTGGAGCATAATGGCGAGTGGCAGCATAGAGTTTCTAAAGCAGCATTTAAAAAATATATATACAGTATATATAAAAGTATGATTTGTTTTATCACATAAAAAACAAGTAACCATTTGACATTTGTAGTTTAGCTAGCAGACTTGATGAATTAGGGGGGGGGGGGGGTAATGAAGGAAATAAGTTAACAGATATGCAAGCCTAAATAGGGAAATAGGATCATGTAGCTGTAAATCCATTTATTAGCAATATAGTGCACTTGATTTGCTCTATGGGCCCACCAGGAACGCAGAGTTTGTACAGTTGAAGTCGGAAGTTTACATACACCTTAGCCAAAAACATTTAAACTCAGTTTTTCACAATTCCTGACATTTAATCTTAGTAAAAATTCCCTGTCTTAGATCAGTTAGGATCACCACTTTATTTTAAGAATGTGAAATGTCAGAATAATAGTAGAGAGAATTATTCATTTCAGCTTTTATTTATTTCATCACATTTCCAGTGGTTCAGAAGTTTACATACACTCAATTAGTATTTGGTAGCATTGCCTTTACATTGTTTCACTTGGGTCAAACATTTTGGGTAGCCTTCCACAAGCTTCCCACAATAAGTTCCTCCTGACAGAGCTGGTGTAACTTAGTCAGGTTTGTAAGCCTCCTTGCTCACACACGCTTTTTCAGTTCTGCCCACACATTTTCTATAGGATTGAGGTCAGGGCTTTGTGATGGCCATTCCAATACCTTGACTTTGTTGTCCTTAAGCCATTTTGCCACAACTTTGGAAGTATGCTTGGGGTCATTGTCCATTTGGAAGACCCATTTGTAACCAAGCTTTAACTTCCTGACTGATGTCTTGAGAAGTTGCTTCAATATATCCACATAATTGTCCTCCTCATGATGCCATCTATTTTGTGAAATAGATATACTCAAATTACAACCTCATTGATGCTTGATGAGCATTATCCAAAAGGCAAACAAGTACACTTTCTACTCAGAGCCCGACCGATTGATTGGTTCACCAATGTAAAAAAATATATGTAAAAAAAATTGGCCGATATTAGCCTTTTACAGATGTATTTGTATCAGTGTTAAATCCAAACTAGCCCGTTACTTAGACCACGTAGAACCGCACACGACATAAAGATGCATGCTAGATTACATTTATTTTTTTATTATAGATTATTACCGCGATCCCGGAGCAAACATAAATTATTCCGCAGCTAGCCAGCTGAAGAGTTCCATCAGCCACTCCTGGGCTACAATCACCTATCCGGACCCGTTTTACTGCCGATGCGGAGCCCCACCAAGCCTTCACGTCTGGACTACCGCCATTATCTGCCCGAGGGAGTTATCCAACTGGCCCCTCATTTGCGACGTTACCTGAACGCCCATCTGTGGCCCGCTAATCGTTAGCTGTCTTATTGGCTGCTATCTGAATAGGTCTATCAGACAATTTTTCTTGGGTCACTATAACTATATCTATTTTTCCAATTGGATTGATCCCCTCTACCACACGGAGCCCCACTAATCTACCAACGGAAACGCACAAGGTGGCTAAAAACAGACCTCCATCCTATGCTAGCTTGCTAACGATGGCCCGGCTAGCAGTCTGAATCAACATGACCCCAGCCAACCTCACTACTCACTGGACCCTTATGATCACTCAACTAAGCATGCCTCTCCTTAATGTCAATATGCCTTGTCCATTGCTGTTCTGGTTAGTGTTTATTGGCTTATTTCACTGTAGAGCCTCTAGCTCTGCTCACTATACCTTATCCAACCTTTCAGTTCCACCACCCACACATGCGATGACATCACCTGGTTTCAATTATGTTTTGTCGTGGTAATTTCCTGTATTACTAAATGAGGAGAGTTTACAAACCACACACCAGTCAGAGTTATACTTAATCTTTAATTATATGAGCTCCACCATAGCCCTTTGACTCTCAGATCAATTCTGTGTCTATAAATGAATTCTCTGAGAATGCCTATAAGAGAATACCAAGATCTTTTATAGCCAAGATACACCCCTCTCAACTTACATGACGAACCACAGATCTTAGGAACAGTTCACAAAGAAAGTTCACTTTCACTTGAGAGAGGAGTATCCCATAGCCAGATAGCATTAGCTATAAGTTATCGTTCAATTTGGTCTCTAAAACGAGATTCTAATCTCGTTCCTGGTACTTTATAGTACCAAAACATCCAATGGCATATATCAATTGTCAACTTTATCTTCTCCTATCTCAAGTAAAAACCCCTCTTCTCCCCACTCCTGAACAAGCTCAGAGGGGAGTGACTTGCGCACAGACATTGTGGAACCAAGAGATAATTGGTTCTCCCTTAATCATCCATTCACATGGTTTAACAGATCTATTCACATATGAAGACAATGTTCCATTCTGTCCTCCTCCCCTTCTGATATTCTGGTAAGCACCAGACATGTAAAAGACAAGCCTGACCTCTTCCTCATCTGGGCCCCAAGTTACTTTTTCCTGGCAGAGAAGGGAAAAATGCAACTGCCAACAGTATAGTGCAAAATGAGACATTCTAATGACAAGTATCTCACATAAACATATTATGAAAGTAAATAAAACATCTTATGTTAACCAACTAATTCTGATTCATCCCCAACAGTTTCTAGAAACAATATTTCTCTCATCACTCAATACATAGGTTTACCTCCACTGTATTCATATCCTACCATACCTTTGTCTGTACATTATACCCTGAAGCTATTTTACCGCCCCCAGAAACATCATTTTACTCTGTTCCAGACGACCAATTCTCATAGCTTCTAGCCGTACCCTTATCCTACTCCTCTTCTGTTCCTCTGGTGAAGTAGAGGTGAATCCAGGCCCTGCAGTGCCTAGCTCCACTCCTATTCCCCAGGCGCTCTCTTTTGATGACTTCTGTAACCGTAATAGCCTTGTTTTCATGCATGTTAACATTAGAAGCCTCCTCCCTAAGTTTGTTTTATTCCCTGCTTTAGCACATTCTGCCAACCTGGATGTTCTAGCCGTGTCTGAACCCTGGCTTAGGAAGACCACCAACATTTTTGAAATCTTCATCCCAAACTACATTTTCAGACAAGATAGAATGGCAAAAGGGGGCGGTGTTGCAATCTACTGCAAAGATAGCCTGCAGAGTTCTGTAATACTATCCAGGTCTGTTCCCAAACAATTTGAACTTCTACTTTTAAAAATCCACCTCTCTAAAAACAAGTCTCTCACTGTTGCCGCCTGCTATAGACCACCCTCTGCTCCCAGCTGTGCTCTGGACACCATATGTGAACTGATTGCCCCCCATCTATCTTCAGAGCTAGTGCTGCTAGGTGACCAAAACTGGAACATGCTTAACACCCCAGCCATCCTACAATCTAAGCTTGATGCCCTCAATCTCACACAAATTATCAATGAACCAGGTACCAGCCCAAAGCCGTAAACACGGGCACCCTCATAGATATCATCCTAAACAACTTGCCCTCTAAATACACCTCTGCTGTTTTCAACCAAGATCTCAGCGATCACTGCCTCATTGCATGCATCCGTAATGGGCCAGTGGTCAAAAGACCTCCACTCATCACTGTCAAACGCTCCCTGAAACACTTCAGCGAGCAGGCCTTTCTAATCGACCTGGCCGGGGTATCCTGGAAGGATATTGATCTCATCCCGTCAGTAGAGGATGCCTGGTTATTTAAAAAAAAATAAGCATGCCCCATTCAAGAAATTTAGAAAGAGGAACAGATATAGCCCTTGGTTCTCTCCAGACCTGACTGCCCTTAACCAACACAAAAACATCCTATGGCGTTCTGCATTACCATCGAACAGCCCCCGTGATATGCACATTTTCAGGGAAGCTAGAAACCAATATACACAGGCAGTTAGAAAAGCCAAGGCTAGCTTTTTCAAGCAGAAATTTGCTTCCTGCAACACAAACTCAAAAAAGTTCTGGGACACTGTGAAGTCCATGGAGAATAAGAACACCTCCTCCCAGCTGCCCACTGCACTGAAGATAGTGTTTCCTGTCACCACCGATAAATCCACTATAATTGAGAATTTCAATAAGCATTTTTCTACAGCTGGCCATGCTTTCCACCTGGCTACCCCTACCACGGGCAACAGCACTGCACCCCCCACAGCAACTCGCCCAAGCCTTCCCCATTTCTCCATCGCCCAAATCCAGTCAGCTGATGTTCTGAAAGAGCTGCAAAATCTGGACCCCTACAAATCAGCCGGGCTAGACAATCTGGACCCTTTCTTTCTAAAATTATCTGCCGAAATTGTTGCCACCCCTATTACTAGCCTGTTCAACCTCTCTTTCGTATCGTCTGAGATTCCCAAAGATTGGAAAGCAGCTGCGGTCATCCCCCTCTTCAAAGGGGTTGACACTCTAGACCCAAACTGCTACAGATCTATATCTATCCTACCATGCCTTTCTAAGGTCTTCAAAAGCAAAGTCAACAAACAGATTACCGACCATTTCGAATCACACCATACCTTCTCCGCTATGCAATCTGGTTTCAGAGCTGGTCATGGGTGCACCTCAGCCACGCTCAAGGTCCTAAAAGATATCTTAACCGCCATCGATAAGAAACAATACTGTGCAGTCGTATTCATTGACCTGGCCAAGGCTTTCGACTCTGTCAATCACCACATCCTCATCGGCAGAGTCGATAGCCTTGGTTTCTCAAATGATTGGCTCGCCTGGTTCACCAACTACTTCTCTGATAGAGTTCAGTGTGTCAAATCGGAGGGCCTTTTATCCGGGCCTCTGGCAGTCTCTATGAGGGTGCAACAGGGTTAAATTCTTGGACCGACTCTTCTCTGTATACATCAATGATGTCACTCTTGCTGCTGGTGAGTCTCTGATCCACCTCTACGCAGATGACACCATTCTGCATACTTCTGGCCCTTCTTTGGACACTGTGTTAACAACCCTCCAGGCAAGCTTCAATGCCATACAACTCTCCTTCCGTTGCCTCCAATTGCTCTTAAATACAAGTAAAACTAAATGTGTGCTCTTCAACCGATCGCTGCCTGCACCTGCCCGCCTGTCCAACAGCATCACTACTCTGGACGGTTCTGACTTAGAATATGTGGACAACTACAAATACCTAGGTGTCTGGTTAGACTGTAAACCCTCCTTCCAGACTCACATCAAACATCTCCAATCCAAAGTTAAATCTAGGATTGGCTTCCTATTTCGCAACAAAGCATCCTTCACACATGCTGCCAAACATACCCTTGTAAAACTGACCATCCTACCGATCCTCGACTTCGGCGATGTCATTTACAAAATAGCCTCCAATACCCTACTCAATAAATTGGATGCAGTCTATCACAGTGCCATCCGTTTTGTCACCAAAGCCCTATATACTACCCACCACTGCGACCTGTACGCTCTCGTTGGCTGGCCCTCGCTTCATACTCTTCGCCAAACCCACTGGCTCCAGGTCATCTACAAGACCCTGCTAGGTAAAGTCCCCCCTCGCTGGTCACCATAGCAACACCCACCTGTAGCATGCGCTCCAGCAGGTATATCTCTCTGGTCACCCCCAAAACCAATTCTTCTTTTGGCCGCCTCTCCTTCCAGTTCTCTGCTGCCAATGACTGGAACGAACTACAAAAATCTCAAACTGGAAACACTTACCACCCTCACTAGCTTTAAGCACCAGCTGTCAGAGCAGCTCACAGCACCTGTACATAGCCCATCTATAATTTAGCCCAAACAACCTCTTTTCCTACTGTATTTATTTGCACCCCATTATGTCTCTCTACTTTGCACATTCTTCCACTGCAAATCAACCATTCCAGTGTTTTACTTGCTATATTGTATTTACTTCGCCACCATGGCCTTTTTTGCCTTTACCTCCCTTATCTCACCTCACTTGCTCACATTGTATATAGACTTATTTTTCTACTGTATTATTGACTGTATGTTTGTTTTACTCCATGTGTAACTCCGTGTTGTTGTATGTGTCAAACTGCTTTGCTTTATCTTGGCCAGGTGGCAATTGTAAATGAGAACTTGCTCTCAACTTGCCTACCTGGTTAAATAACGGTGAAATAAAAAAATGTATATAACTAAAAATGACAAAAAAAATACTTGGATCATAATCGTATCCAGACAATTGCCCATTTCCGTTATGATACAATTCAGAATGTGTCGCACTGCCAAATCAAACAGTCGCAAATGTGACTGTTTTGGGCGTAATGTCAAACAACAGGTGAGGAGCTGCAGTCTTTCACAAGGGCAAGACACACATCAACACCTCAAAGCCAGCCATTCATATAGAACATGATGTTAGTCAGCCAGTCTGTCCATTTCTCATTTAGTGGACAGCAGGAGGCAGAGGGGTTAGCAAGTGTGTGCTGACATTCAAACAGAGTGAGGATAAACTACAGTGCACGATGACACACTAAGGAAGAGCTGTGCCGCCGGCAACCATGAGACCTTGGGCTTTATAGACACTGAGCTTTTCTCCACTGACTGATAGGCAGCAGCCATTGTAGTGAGAAAGCCAGGCGACAAAAGGCAGGCTGGCTCCACCTGCAAAGTTATGCACTTTACCTCCAACTACTGTAAGTGTTTGAGCAGTAGCACACTGAAACACACACTTACACCAGCCAGGCCTGAAAAGTGTCCATTGGATGCTATGGTCCCTTGGCTCCGAGACTGGCATTTCCCTTTGGGAGGGGTGCGCAGAACTGTGTTTATGCTTGGATATGAATGCTTTTGGCCGATATTTTTATTTTTAAGTCAATAAATAAAAATTGCCGGCCATATTGTCCAGGACCAAAATATTATCCATTGCAAAATAATGCTTTTTATTCATTGATGGAAATACCAGTCAATGTGCTCCAACTTCAAAAAGGCATATATAGTATATTCGGAAGGTATTCTAACCCCTTGACTTTTTACACATTGTTACATTACAGCCTTATTCTAAAATGGATTAAATACATTTTCCCCCATCAATCTACAGTACCAGTCAAAAGTTTGGACACCTACTCATTCAAGGTGGTTTGTTACATTTTTTATTCTACATTGTAGAATAATAGTGACGACATCAAAACTATAAAATAACACATATGGATTCATGTAGTAATGAAAAAAAGTTATCAAAAAATATTTTATATTTGAGATTCTTCAAAGTAGCCATCCTTTGCCTTGATGACAGCTTTGTACACTCTTGGCATTCTCTCAGCCAGCTTCCTTTCCAACAGTCTTGAAGGAGTTTCCACATATGATGACCACTTGTTGGCTGCTTTTCCTTCACTCTGCGGTCCAACCCATCCAAAACCATCTCAACTGGGTTGAGATCGGGTGATTGTGGAGGCCAGGTCATCTGATGCAGCACCATCACTCTCCTTGATCAAATAGCCATTACACAGCCTGGAGATGTGTTCGGTCATTGTCCTGTTGAAAAACAAATGACAGTCCTACTAAGCCCAAACCAGATGGGATGGCGTATCGCTGCAGAATGCTGTTGTAGCTATTCTGGTTAAGTGTGCCTTGAATTGTAAATAAATCACAAAATATCACCAGCAAAGCACCCCCACACCACCTCCATGCTTCACAGTGGGAACCACACATGCGGAGATCCGTTCACAAAGACACGGTGGTTGGAACCAAAAATCTCCAATTTGGATTGACCAAAGGACAGATTTCCACCGGTCTAATGTCCATTGCTCGTGTTTCTTGGCCCAAGCAAGTCTCTTCTTCTTATTGGTGTCCTTTAGTAGTAGTTTCTTTGCAGCAATTCGACCATGAGGGCCTGATTCACGCAGTCTCCTCTGAACAGTTGATGTTGAGATGAGTTGATGTTGAGATATATATATATAAATAACAACACTAGTCACGACCCCACGATAGTTCAAATGACAATAATCCAGTAAAACTGTAAAAAGAGTGATATCATTTGAGCTTTGGAAACAAGTACTTCCATAAATGTATGGCGCAGGCCTTGTTTCACAGGAGCCTTGCAAAATAAGCTTTCCCTCAATAAACCAGCCTTAACAAATTGTTAATTTACATATAGAATTTGATTGTCCAACATTAGTTTTATATAATTTTTTCATTTTGTGGCCACCTAGAGTGGCCTCTTTCCACTGCCGTGGTGCTGAATCGCAGCGGCAATGGGGCGGGCTGGCCCTGGTTTTCATAGACAGCAGTGTTTTGTTCGTGCCAAGGCTAAATTAAATCAGAGAGCCCTAGACTGTATTTGAAAACAGCTGTGTTTTGTTATTTATTCATTAAAATGGTCAAACAAATAGCCTATAGGACAGGTCGTTCGCAAATTATATTACACAAATATTATATTTTGAAGTTGTGTTTCATTACTGTGTAGGAAACTTGTTCTTCTAGGCTAAATATATATATATTTAAATTATATTCAGTTATGATTTAAAGCAGGGATGAATATGTAACGGGCAATGTTTTGTTTTTCAATTAAACTGGTCATGTGGATATAAGAACGTTGTTCTATATTATAACTTTACAGGCTAATTTATATTCTGTTAAGATGAATTACAATAATCTACATGTGATTTTGAGCACCGTGGGTGGACGCCCTAATGCGTTACGCACCCAATGCATATGGAAGTCCGGTAATTTCTCAAATGTTTGGTAAATGTAAATCTTGCTGGTCACGTTGTCCAGTGCCAAATTTTCCTAACAGAAACCCTGGCAGGGACAAATAATTGTGGTAGCAGGTAGGCTTCCTTCCAGAGACCATCCATGTAAAGGGGTGTTAGTACAGTACCTGTGTGTGCCCTCCCAGTGTAGGATGAGTCTCTGTGTAGCAGCGTGACCCCAGCTCTCACCTGCAGATTTACAAGACGACAGACACCCACACAGAGCCATGTTAACCACGTCTACAATCAGTGACACGCTCACATTTAACAACAGTTACTTAGCACAGCCACACATGACACTAAGAAATATTTATGAGCCATTGGCAGACAGGCAAAAGCTAATTGTACAGTAAATGAGTTGGGTTTAAAAATTGGGAGAGGTATATGACTGTCTGAATTGCAAAATGTACTGTAATTCTTGGCCCTAACCGTTTGTTACATCATTTTCATGTACAGTTTACAGGGGGGGGGGGGCATTATTGTTTGTAGCATCTACAGTCAGTGCATCACAACAGTCCTTCTCACCTAAGGCAGGAACAAGCTTCGATTGGCCACTCCAAACCTTTGTAGTCATCTGATTGGTAAGAATGACCTAAACACGAAGGAAATGGAAGTTTCAAGAGTTATATTATTCCAAGTCAGAGTGTACCTATTACTTTTCACAAATTGCTTGAATGTATTGCCACCACAATTGATATATTATGATCCCTTTAGCCAACGCCAATGACGACAGCTCGTCTTACTGGGGTCTGACACATATGAAAAAGACTAGACGAGACTTTACAATTGATATAAATTTAAAAACATTAACATGTAGTGTGTGTGCATCTAACAGTTACACGTACTGGGGCAGCAAGTAGCCTAGTGGTTAGAGCATTGGACTAGTAACTGAAAGGTTGCAAGATTGAATCCCCAAGCTGACAAGGGGGAAAAAAAATCTGTTGTTCTGCCCCTGAATAAGGCAGAGGCACTGTTCCTACGCCATCATTGAAAATAAGAATTTGTCCTTAACTGACTTGCCTAGTTAAACAAAAGGTAAAAAAAACAAAACACAAGTTGGTCGCATTGGGGAGAGGCATTGCGCCTTGGTGTTGCTTTATTGTTTTTTTAAAACAAGGTTTGCTGTTCACTTGCGCTATATAAAAGATGGTAGTTTCATGCATTCATGGCTCAGTATAATACTGTACGTTTCCTTGAATTTGTTGTGGACCTGGGTACTGTTAAAAGACCCCTGGTGTCATAAGTGTGAGTATCAGTGCTGTGTGCGAGTTGACTATGAAAATAAATTTGGAATTTCAAGCTAAATGTTTCTTATAAAAACAAGAAGTGACGCAGTCCGTCTTTCCTCAACTCTTAACCAAGAGAGACTGGCGTGCATAGTTTTAATATTAGCCCTCTGATTACAATGAAGAGCAAGACTTTGTTCTGGGCCAGCTGCAGCTTAACAAGGTCTTTCTTTGCAGCACTTGACCATATGACTGGACAATAATCCATCTGGAGGATGGTGTCAAAAAAAGTCCTTTCTCCCCAAACAGACCTCTCATCCATCTACATAACCATTGAATCTATATGTTGTGGAAGGTAACACCAGGTAAGTCAGTCTCCACAACTTTTTCAACAGCCACACCATTCATTACCAGATGCAGCTGAGATCTAAAATGATTTGTACCAAATACAATGCTCTTAGTTTTAGAGATGTTCAGGAGCAGTTTATTACTGGCCACCCATTCCAAAAAAGACCAACTCTTTGTTAAGGGTTTCAGTGACTTTATTAGCTGATGTGTACATTGTTGAATCATCAGCATACATAGACATGCATGCTTTGTTTAATGCCAATGGCAGGTCATTGGTAAAAACATAAAATATTAGAGGGCCCAGGAAGCTGCCCTGCAGTACACCACACTTTACATGTTTGACATTAGAGAAGCTTCCATTAAAGAAAACCCTTTGAGTTGTATTCGATAGATTGCCACATAGTGGATTCAGAGCTGAGGTTGAAAAGCTATAACACATTTTCTCAACAACAGGTTATGGTCAAATATATCAAAAGACTGCACTGAAATCTAACAGTACAGCTCCCTCAATCTTCTTAGTATACATTTATTCCAACCTATCATCAGTCATTTGTGTAAGAGCAGTACATAGAGTGCCCTTCTCTAGAAGTATGCTGAAAGTCTGTTAACAATTTGTTTACAGAGAAATAGTATTGTATTTGGTCAAACAATTTTTCCCAACAGTTTGCTAAAGGCTGATAGTTCTGCTGCTAGAACCAGTAAAAGGCTGCTTTACCACTACTGGGTAGCGGAATTACTTTGGCTTCCCTCCAGGCTTGAGGACAAAAAATTTCCCCTAGGCTCAGACTAAAGATATGACAGATAGCCACTCCTATCTTTCCATCTAAGTTGTCAATGCCAGGAGGTTTGTCATTATTGATCAATAATAATTTTTCCAGAGCGGATGTCCCATTTAGACCTCAATATACCTGGCTGCATTTAGACCTCAATATACCAATCAGCATTGCACTTATAAGAGACATTTTATCAAAATCAAATCAAATTGAGATATCAGCTGATGTATGAAGGGCTATATAAATAAATTTGATTTGAAATAAATTTGAAATTTGATTTGATCTCTTGGAATGAGAGCGCTTAGTCTAGATACATGGTTGGATTGGGACCAGACATGGACGGTAAATACTGAGTAAGGAAAGAGAAAAGACAATGCAAGTCTGGCAAGCCTGGTTTCTGTTGGGCTTGAAAGGAGGGCTCAGTTACAGCACTGTACTATACATTATAGTAGTTTGCAAGAGGGAGTGGGCAGATAGGCTCTATAAAGGGAGGATGTGGTTATCACTGGACTCTATAGTTGTGGTTTCCCTTTTCGATGAGCTTTTATTAAGTAATGAAAATAATTGTCATCAGATAAAAAGAAGGGTTAAGAGAGGACAGATGAGAAATGAGTGCACGTTGGTGAGTAGGGTTGTAAAATTCCAGGAACTTTCAATACATTTCCTGGTTTTCCCAAAATCCCGGTTGGAGAAAAAACAGGGAATTTAGAATTCACAGAATTTTGCAACCCTATTGGTGTGGCAACATCTGGGGTCTTTGACAGTAGGATAAGTGGACAAGTGTCACAGGTCATACCGCGACATTGTGATTGGTGGCCATCTGGATGAGCCGCTGGGCGAGGCCGTTCAAGAGGCGGGTCCTCTGGGAGAGGTCCTCAAAGTCATGGCGAAACGAGAAGGCAATGCTGTCAATCACCACCAGCCGAACCTGGAATGGATTAACAAAGGTGCCCAAATTACCATCCAAAAGCCACAAGCAAATGAGTTGCAGATTTACATTGGAACATGGTTTCTGCTAAGTATTGTATTAATGCAGTCTTTGAGGTTTCAATGTTTCTCATTTTTTGTTTTGCTATTTTGCACCAGCCAATCCGTAAATCTAGCTGTCAACATTTTCTATGAGCATTTCAGTTAAGAAATTCCTTTGACTCGGAACAGAGCCCAACCCAACATGGAGGTTGTAGAAATAACCCCTTTGGATTGGATTGGTTGGCTGTTTTAGGATCAGTGACGTATTGGTGGGGATTGGTACCCCAGGGTGCTGAGACAGGAAGTCAGCCAGGAGGTATGTCTCTGCCAACAGCTCCACGTAGTCATGGCAACGGACAAGGAATAAATTGGAGAGGATTGTTTCCACAGTGAACCCCTTCAAGGCTTCCTGCTGTTCTGGAAAAGGGAAAAAGATAGAAGAATACAGCAGACAGTAAACTACAAAACGTCTCCAATAGGCTTGAATCTAAGACATAACCCTTTTTTCTCTAGTGTTGTTCATTTTGTGAAGAATCGACCAACCAGCGATTGAATGCATGCACCAGTACTGTTGATCACAATATGTGAGTATTGTCATGACGTTGGCCTGGGGGGTAGGTTAGGTTTATGACAGTTATAAAAATACCTCTTCCCCTCTTTTTCCTCTCTCTACCCTACTGAGGTTACATTTGTAAAACCCTTGGTTAACATAGAGATTCTGGGAACATCAGTAGGTGGGGGAAATTAACTATATTCTGGTAATCCAAACAATTGAACATATGCGGTGGTACTTAATGAATATGATGTCAGTTCGGTTGTCATCTGAGACATTCTCATCAATGATAAGATGGCAAACTCTACAGTGGAAAGTCTACACAGAGTTATCGGATTCACATGGAATTGTTGTTCAATTTAAATGTTTGAAAATGACATTTTTCGTGATGGGATGAAATGTGATTTTAGCTTCTAACATGTGAGATTTGGGTCTTCATAAGATATGGCTCTGCTCAATGTTCCCTGTGAAGGGGCATGGGCTACAAAACTTTTCAAACACGCCCTCCTCTCCCTTCCTATATAAGCCCTTGACGACAATATAACTTCTTGTTCCTGAGGACAACGGTCCTATGTCAGAATGGTTCAGATAATAACTACAAAATGAAGCCAACATCAGCGTGAGCTTTGGTTGCGAATGGTATGAACTCTTATTCACTACAGAAGTGATACCTCCTAGCCGTTGAGTTAGAAACAGCAGATGCAAACAAGGGTTAGGAAGGAGCAGACAGAGTATCCCGTCTATCACCCAACAACGTTACTACAACGTATCCAATTGACAACCAGAGACATTCTTCAAAGGACTCAGTTGGGCAACACGTCCTTCCATCTACCACCAAACAACCGAAGCGGAGCTCAGAGTAAATATTTATTGCATTTTCCTTTTCCAAATGGGCGGTAATTTAGAATGCATCAGATACTGTATTTACGATAGCATAGCTTCTCCCTGTGTCCCTCAGTCTTCCCGCTCTTTCACTCAAACCCAACCATTTTCCTTTGTGTAACAAGCTGTCATTTCTGTTCTGCCCGCTAGGGACGTTTTCCTTTATGACGTAATTTGTAATCAATTTATGATTTAAATACGTGTATGTGTAATTAGTTAGGTATTTAGTAAATAAATAAACCCAATTTTGTATTGCTGATTCAAATTGTTAGCCAGGGTTCGTGCAGATAACCAAGAATTTACAACTTTCAGATGAGAGGATTAATATTGACTGCTATTGATGTAAAATATTACTAGGTCTTTAAGAGTTTATTCGGAAGATAACAGCTCTATAAATATTATTTTGTGGTGCTCGACTCTAGTTAATTACATTTACATGATTAGCTCAATCAGGTGATATTAATTACGGAGAAATTATTTTATAGAATAGCATGTCATATCACTTAATCCAGCATAGCCAAAGACACGACAGCATTTTCAAAATACTCTCATCAGTAAACCATTTTCTTCATAGACTAGTATAAATGTTACATGTGTATGACAACGTAGCAATACCGATGTAATAAATGCATTCAATATTTTGAAGTCTTTATAAGCACTAAATAGATGCTTCACAAATCAGTTATAAGTTATCCTACATGATGGGTGATTGCTTTTGTTCTGTCCTACTTAGTTACCTGAATCCTCTGCTAGAAGCCCACAGTGCTCCACAGTTGCCTGTGCTAGGTCCACAGCCCTCTGGACCAGGAAGCTGCCCTCTGTGTCTATGTACAGAGACTTGCCTCCCAACCCCCCAAAACACGCAGGGATCTGCACATCTACTGACAACTGGATACTGAGGGACACAGAGTTATTGTGCTATTACTACATTATAGCAAACAGATGAGTTAGTTGAGTAACTCTTCCACACAGAGGTACCAGTGCTTACCAGAGCTGGGTCTTTCCGACCCCAGGTGCCCCGCAGACCTCAGTAGTCTTTCCCACTGGCATGCCCCCTCCCAGGGCCATATCCAGTGCTGAGCAGAAAGTGACTATAGTGCCCAGCTCCTTCTCTCTCCCCAGAAGCTCCAGGGCTGTCAGCCTGCCTGCTGCTGCTCTCTCCTGGCCAGGCTCACACCTCACAGCCTGCAGCACCTCTACTGCCTCCTCCTGGGAGATGCAGGCCTCTACAACAACAGGGATGGAGAGGTTAATGAAGAATACAAGCTTGAAGGGTAGAAATATAATGGACTGTGAGAGGCATTGTAAAATAAAGTTAGCTGGTACCACATATTGACAATAATACATATGGGTTATGTAGGTGTAATGCATTTCACCCGGTGTATGGCCTGTAACTGTATTATCATTCACTACTGTAATGACAAAATCAATAACAGTGACTTGTTGGCTACCTTTGCTGAGTTGGAGAGGTCGCAAGTCACACAGGTCTGCAGCAGAAAGAAACCCAGCATTGAGGAGTTTCACTTTGACAGACGGCGCAATGGCGTAGCTCGAAACATCCCTCTGCATCTTTCGCTTATCGTTTCAGCGACCTGAATGAGATTGACACAGGTAGACAACTTCAAGAGCTAGCAAGCCACTTGACGTTACTTTGTTTGATACATTAACCCCGTTTCTAATTCTTCCATGTAAATGCGTAGCTCCGAAAATAGTTTCATTTAACTATGTTTTCCTCTTACCTCCTCAGCAAGCCAAGTTTTACTTCTGCTGAAGCTAGCTTCTAGCTAGCGATGAGGAAACCAATTTCCAAGTACATAGCTGGAGCCATTTTCATGAATCCCTCCAAAATGTGTTTACTCGCGCCACCCACCCACACACGTCATTACATTACACCGTGTTGTCAATTACTGTAAACCCACAACCCAGGAAAATAAATGTAAGAACTGTTTTATTTATTTTTTAACAGAAAAGTGGTTTGATTTCGTTTACATATTTAAGTTTAGGTATTTTGTTTCATTTTTGGGAATCCTGTGTCCATCCCGCACTGTAGGTAGAGGAACGCAGATTAAATTGTGCGATCGCCAATACACCATATAAGGAGATGTGAGAATAAGCGCAGTACATTTGACAATTTATTGTAATTGGCTGCCTACATTTCAAAAACATGAATTTACTTAACTGTAATGCTGCAAAGCAATCATGAAAATGGCAATCATTGACATATCTGTAAAATAGTTTCCACAAATCTGGTTGGTTGCCTTTATAAGCCAGCTTTCCAAACTGTCCTCGGGAACCCAAGGTGTGAACGGTTTGTTTTCTACCAAAACACTACTACTGTACACAGCTGATTCAAATGATCAAAACTAGATGATTAGTTGATTATTTGAATCAGCTATGTCGTAATATGACAAAAACCTAAACGTGCACAGGGTTTCCCAAACTCAGTGCACGTTTAGGTTTTTGTCTTCTTGGCACTAAGGACCACCATAGGTAAACATGCAAGGCTCTTGTGGTAGCTAAACAGATACGTGTCATATGCTTGTGATCTGCTTTTCTATTATGGCATTTCCACTTTAGCACACAAGCTCCGTAACGTTAACAATATTTTTGTTCCCTAAATGATTTTTAGTTGGTCGGCTCGTGATGCCTAATTTACTGTGAGAGATTCGACGCTCGCGTGTAGTCTGATGATCAGCTAACTAGTTACTACGAATTCGGTAAACAAGTATTTTTCACTAATGAAGTTTATATTAATTTCATACTAAACACCTTAAACTTAACAATTTCAACTAGTAAATATATCGACGAACCCATAGTTGGCTAACTGGTTGGCATTGGTCGTTAATTAGCTAGCTAGACAGCTAATGTGTTAGCTAGCTTGCTAGCCAACTAACTGACATTCGGCAGTTTTTACTGCAGCGACCCCCGTTGGTAGTTGGAACTCCGTGGCAGTGAATGGAGCAGGATGGCTGCTTTGCCTGTTCCCTGCCCAGTGCGATTGGGGATCGTGAAGAATGGAGGTCTACCTGCTCAGTTGCATAGGTACACCCTGGAGAAAAATCTGCACAAGATGGAGAAGCTGCTCAAGAAAGGTAAAAACAACTATAACACAACAGTAATGTTGCATGAGTAAACATTTTTCACCCCTACCATAGACTGTAACGTTATATGGATGATTCCTGAACCAGAATCTGGCTTTAGTTAGGAGATGTTGACATGGCCAATATCCTTTAAGCACAAATGATCTAAGAACCTACCAGGTACACTCCCAAATCCGTAAACACGGGCACCCTCATAGATACCAACCTGCCCTCTAAATACATCTCTGCTGTCTTCAACCAGGATCTCAGCGATCACTGCCGCATTGCCTGCGTCCGTAATGGGTCCACGGTCAAACGACCACCCCTCATCACTGTCAAACGCTCCTTAAATCACTTCAGCGAGCAGGCCTTTCTAATCGACCTGGCCCTGGTATCCTGGAAGGATATTGACCTCCTTCCATCAGTAGAGGATGCCTAGTTGCTCTTTAAAAGTGCTTTCCTCACCATCTTAAATAAGAATGCCCCATTCAAAAAATGTAGAACTAAGAACAGTTCACCCCAGACTTGACTGCCCTTGACCAGCACACAAACATCCTGTGGCGTACTGCATTCGCATTGAATAGCCTGCACAATATACAACTTTTCAGGGAAGTCAGGAACCAATATACACAGTCAGTTAGGAAAGCTCAGGCTGGCTTTTTCAACCAGAAATTGGCACTAATTCCAAAAGGTTTGGGATACTGTAAAGGCCATGGAGAATAACAGTACCTCCTCCCAGCTGCCCACTGCACTGAGGCTAGGAAACACTGTCACCACCGATAAATCTAAATCAATCGAGAATTACAAATAAGCATTTTTCTATGGCTGGCCATGCTTTTCTACTGGCTACCCCGACCAACAGCTTTGCACCCCGCAACAACGTGCCAAGCCCCCCCCCTCCAGATGTTCTGAAAGAGCTGCAAAATCTGGATCCCTACAAATCAGTTGGACTAGACAATCTGGACCCTCTTTCTAAAATTATCCACCGCAATTGCTGCAACCCCTATTACTAGCCTGTTCAGCCTCTCTTTCGTATCGTTTGAGATCCCCAAAGATTAGAAAGCTGCCACGGTCATCCCCCTCTTCAAAGGCGGTGACACTCTAGACCCAAACTGTTATAGACCTAAACTCAGCAACAAAAAAAAAACTTCCCTTTTTCAGGACCCTGTCTTTCAAAGATAATAAGTAAAAATCCAAATAACTTCACTGTAAAGGGTTTAAACACTGTTTCCCATGCTTGTTCAATGACGTTCTTATTTTCAAGGCTGTTGACGGCCTAGGAACAGTGGGTTAACTGCCTTGTTCAGGGGCAGAACCTTTAGGTTAGTAGTCCAACACTAACCACTAGGCCACTTGCCGCCCCACATGTCTGTGGAACTTGTTCTGTTTATGTTGAAGTTGTTGAATCTTATTGTGTTCATACAAATATTTACACATGTTAAGTTTGCTGAAAATAAATGCAGTTGACAGTGAGAGGACGTTTCTTTTTTTGCTGAGTTTATATCCATCCTGCCCTGCCTTTCTAAAATCTTTGAAAGCCAAGTTAACTAACAGCTCACTGACCATTTCGAATCCCACCGTACCTTCTCCACTATGCAATCTGGTTTCCGAGCTGGTCATGGGTGCACCATGGGTGCACCTCAGCGACGCTCAAGGTCCTAAACAATATCATAGCCGCCGTCGGTAAAAGACAGTACTGTTCAGCCGTCTTCATCGACCTGGCCAGGGCTTTTGACTGTCAATCACCACATTCTTATCGGCAGACTCAATTGCCTTGGTTTCTCAAATGACTGCCTCGCCTGGTTCACCAACTACTTCTCAGAGTTCAGTGTGTCAAATCAGAGGGCCTGTTGTCCGGCCCTCTGGCAGTCTCTATGGGGGTGCCACAGGCTTCAATTCTCGGACCGACTCTTTTCTCTGTATATATCAATGATGTCGCTCTTGCTGCTGGTGATTCTCTGATCCACCTCTACGCAGAGGACACCATTCTGTATACATCTGGCCCCTCCAGACAAGCTTCAATGCCATACAACACTCCTTCTGTGGCCTCCAACTGCTCTTAAATAAAGTAAAACTAAGTGCATGCTCTTCAACCGATTGCTTTCTGCCCGAAAAGCATCACTACTCTGGACGGTTCTGACTTAGAATATGTGGATAACTACAAATACCTAGGTGTCTGGTTAGACTGTAAACCCTCCTTCCAGACTCACATTAAGCATCGCCAATCCAAAAATAAATCTAGAATCGGCTTTCTCTCCCAACAAAGCCTCCTTCACTCATGCTGCTAAACATACCCTCATAAAACTGACTATCCTACCGATCTTTGGCGATGGCATTTACAAAATTGCCTCCAACAGTCTACTCAGACTACATCCAATTTGCTATCACAGTGCCATCTGTTTTGTCACCACCACCCACCACTGCAACCTGTATGCTCTCGTTGGCTGGCCCTCGCTACATATTCATCGCCAAACCCACTGGCTCCAGGTCATCTATAAGTCTCTGCTAGGTAAAGCTCCACCTTATCTCAACTCACTGGTCACCATAGCAACCCCCACCCGTAGCACACGCTCCAGCAGGTATATTTTACTGGTCATCCCCAAAACCAACACCTCCTTTGGCTGCCTTTTCTTCCAGTTCTCTGCTGCCAATGACTGGAACGAATTGCAAAAATCACTGAAGCTGGAGACTTATCTCCCTCACTAACTTTAAGCATCAGCTGTCTGAGCAGCTTACTGATCACTTTACCTGTACACAGCCCATCTGTAAATCAAAATCAAATCAAATTTATTTATATAGCCCTTCGTACATCAGCTGATATCTCAGTGCTGTACAGAAACCCAGCCTAAAACCCCAAACAGCAAGCAATGCAGGTGTAGAAGCACGGTGGCTAGGAAAAACTCCCTAGAAAGGCCAAAACCTAGGAAGAAACCTAGAGAGGAACCAGGCTATGTGGGGTGGCCAGTCCTCTTCTGGCTGTGCCGGGTGGAGATTATAACAGAACATGGCCAAGATGTTCAAATGTTCATAAATGACAAGCATGGTCCAATAATAATAAGGCATAACAGTTGAAACTGGAGCTGCAGCACGGCCAGGTGGACTGGGGACAGCAAGGAGTCATCATGTCAGGTATTCCTGATGCATGGTCCTAGGGCTCAGGTCCTCCTCCGAGAGAAAGAAAGAGAGAATTAGAGAGAGCACAGAGGACACCGAATAGGACAGGAGAAGTACTCCAGATATAACAAACTGACCCTAGCACCCCGACACATAAACGACTGCAGCATAAATACTGGAGGCTTAGACAGGAGGGGTCAGGAGACACTGTGGCCCCATCCGAGGACACCCCCGGACAAGGCCAACCGGGAAGGATATATCTGTAAATAGCACACCCAACTACCTCATCCCATATTTATTTTTTTCATCTTTTGCACCCCAGTATCTCTACTTGCACATCATCATCTGCACACCTATCAACCTAGTGTTAATGCTAAATTGTAATTATGTTGCCACAATGGCCTATTTATTGCCTTACTTCCCTACTCTTCTACACTTGCACACACTGTACATATATTTTTCTATTGTGTTATTGACTGTACGTTTGTTTATCCCATTTGTACCTCTGTTTTTGCCGCACTGCTTTGCTTTATCTTGGCCAGGTCGCAGTTGTAAATGAGAACTTGTTCTCAACTGGCCTACCTGGTTAAATAAATAAAAAAGTAAGCCCAGGAAGCAGCCTTCAATTTGCCATTCAGCAGGTTTTAAAGCTTATCCAATGCTGCGGAGGTGCAGCTTAAAGTTATTTACCCGAGAGAGTTAATAAACGCAGCAGACATTCAATTAGCAACTATTGTCATTTACTGCCGTCACGGCCAATGTGTACTTCCAAAAAAGGTTTAAATAAAAGGTTACGGGGAACAAAATGGCGCCATTTCAGCGAGCTCCCGTGGCATTTGTAAATTTATATTTTTACATTAATCTCCTAGCTTGAAAAAGTGGTAGAATTGGCTAAATAAGTTATCCTACAATGAGTCTTGACGGCTATTTCTCAAATCTCAGACAACATGCCCAACAGAACTACTAAGAACTCGACCAAAACCACCACCCCTGTAGATGTGCAGGAGGAGCTAGCTAACGTTAGTGAAGCTAATACCATTGCGGATCCAGGCACAATGGACCTGGTGATTCAAAAGATGACTGATAACATTACTAAAGTGATCGATGTTAAGATAAGAACGGTCTTGGAAGCAATAGCAGGCCATTCAGCTGAACTACAGAGGGTTGTGAAATGTGTTGATGAGGCGGAAGGAAGAATTGCTACAGTGGAAACTTCAATTACTTCTATGGACACTAAGATAAATGCACTTGAGAAACAGGTGCGCGAAATGGCGGAGCACATTGACGACTTGGATAATCAAGGACGCAGGTGCAATATTCGTGTTGTGGGACTCCCGGAAATTTCTGAAGGGACACGCTCAGTAAAATTTTTTGAGGAATGGATCCCTGGCTACCTACAAATGGACACTAAGGCTGGTCGTGTGAAGCTGGACAGAGCCCATCGCTCTCAGGCACCGATACCCGGTCCCAACCAGCGCCCACGGCCAGTTCCACAACTTCACCGACAAGCAGCGCGTCATGGAGGCAGCTAGAAAAATCGGCTCTGATGGTAGTCAACGTAAAGGTCCAAAGGTCTCATTCTTCAATGATTATTCCACAGCGGTTGTACGAAGACGCAAAGCATTTGATGAGGCGAAGGCTCGACTCGAGAATGAAGATGGACTACGCACTGCTGTACCCGGCTACATTGAAGGTTATGGTCAACGGATCGCCTATAAAAACTCTACACACCTGAAGAGGCTGCTGCGTTTATTGACTCTCTCGGGTAAATAACTTTAAGCTGCACCTCCGCAGCATTGGATAACTTTTTTATTTTTAGTTGAATCTGATCATGAAACAGTGGTGTGAGTTCTCACGTACTCCGGTTCAGTAATATTCGTATCTTTATTATTTTTCTTGCTAAAGTAACTGCCGCTATAGCTCAGGCTGAGATGTGTGTGAATCCATATTGGTGCCCAGGCTTGGTTTTAGGTGGAATAGCCTCAATCTTCTTCTATTGATTTTCATTTCCATATGTACAGTGCCTTGCGAAAGTATTCAGCCCCCTTGAACTTTGCGACCTTTTGCCACATTTCAGGCTTCAAACATAAAGATATAAAACTGTATTTTTTTTGTGAAGAATCAACAACAAGTGGGACACAATCATGAAGTGGAACGACATTTATTGGATATTTCAAACTTTTTTAACAAATCAAAAACTGAAAAATTGGGCGTGCAAAATTATTCAGCCCCCTTAAGTTAATACTTTGTAGCGCCACCTTTTGCTGCGATTACAGCTGTAAGTCGCTTGGGGTATGTCTATCAGTTTTGCACATCGAGAAACTGACATTTTTTCCCATTCCTCCTTGCAAAACAGCTCGAGCTCAGTGAGGTTGGATGGAGAGCATTTGTGAACAGCGGTTTTCAGTTCTTTCCACAGATTCTCGATTGGATTCAGGTCTGGACTTTGACTTGGCCATTCTAACACCTGGATATGTTTATTTTTGAACCATTCCATTGTAGATTTTGCTTTATGTTTTGGATCATTGTCTTGTTGGAAGGCAAATCTCCGTCCCAGTCTCAGGTCTTTTGCAGACTCCATCAGGTTTTCTTCGAGAATGGTCCTGTATTTGGCTCCATCCATCTTCCCATCAATTTTAACCATCTTCCCTGTCCCTGCTGAAGAAAAGCAGGCCCAAACCATGATGCTGCCACCACCATGTTTGACAGTGGGGATAGTGTGTTCAGGGTGATGCGCAGTGTTGCTTTTACACCAAACATAACATTTTGCATTGTTGCCAAAAAGTTCGATTTTGGTTTCATCTGACCAGAGCACCTTCTTCCACATGTTTGGTGTGTCTCCCAGGTGGCTTGTGGCAAACTTTAAAGGACACTTTTTATGGATATCTTTAAGAAATGGCTTTCTTCTTGCCACTCTTCCATAAAGGCCAGATTTGTGCAATATACGACTGATTGTTGTCCTATGGACAGAGTCTCCCACCTCAGCTGTAGATCTCTGCAGTTCATCCAGAGTGATCATGGGCCTCTTGGCTGCATCTCTGATCAGTCTTCTCCTTGTATGAGCTGAAAGTTTAGAGGGACGGCCAGGTCTTGGTAGATTTGCAGTGGTCTGATACTCCTTCCATTTCAATATTATCGCTTGCACAGTGCTCCGTGGGATGTTTAAAGCTTGGGAAATCTTTTTGTATCCAAATCCGGCTTTAAACTTCTTCACAACAGTATCTCGGACCTGCCTGGTGTGTTCCTTGTTCTTCATGATGCTCTCTGCGCTTTTAACGGACCTCTGAGACTATCACAGTGCAGGTGCATTTATACGGAGACTTGATTACACACAGGTGGATTGTATTTATCATCATTAGTCATTTAGGTCAACATTGGATCATTCAGAGATCCTCACTGAACTTCTGGAGAGAGTTTGCTGCACTGAAAGTAAAGGGGCTCAATAATTTTGCACGCCCAATTTTTCAGTTTTTGATTTGTTAAAAAAGTTTGAAATATCCAATAAATGTCGTTCCACTTCATGATTGTGTCCCACTTGTTGTTGATTCTTCACAAAAAATACAGTTTTATATCTTTATGTTTGAAGCCTGAAATGTGGCAAAAGGTCGCAAAGTTCAAGGGGGCCGAATACTTTCGCAAGGCACTCTATATAAAGGATGAGGCTATTGAGTGGCAATGTGGACTTAAGAGTCTACATTGGAAAGTTTAAATCCCCTGCATGTTAGCTTGTGGGAAAACCTCCTTTTGGATCTTTACATGTTTACTTTACATGTTTACTTCCCCCCTGCCCACCCCCTGATTTCCTCACTAAGGTATTTCTAGACTTTTCAGAATTAAACTCAGACACTGCAGTGGTTCGAGGAGATTTTAATTGTTTGTTGAACCCCCTTATTGATAGGTTTCCCAGTGGTATAGCTTCACTCTCTCCTCAAGCTAAGTCACTTAAAGCTATTTGTGATGATCTGGGGTATGCGGATGTCTGGAGAGCTTTTCATCCCTCCAACAGAGAGTTCACTTTTTTCTCTGCACCTCATGGATGTCAGACTAGAATATATTACTTTTTTATGCCCAGGATGTCTTTGCAGTCTGTTTTATCCGCTAGGATAGGAAGCATAGTCATATCTGATCATGCTGAGGTGATCCTGGACATAACTCAACGGGGCATTCAATCGGTCAAGACATTGGAGGTTGAATACAACCATTCTTAAAGACCATATATTCACATATTTTATTACAGAGTTTAAAGTATTTTTCTCTTAACTCTCAATCAACAGATAACCCATCTCTCCTTTGGGAAACCTGTAAAGCGTACGCCAGGGGTGTGATTATTTCATACACAGCCACTAAGAGACGGAAAAAGCGTGAAAAGCAAAAACCGTTACAGGGTGAATTAGGAACTAAAGAGAAGGACTATATTAAAACTCCCACTCGTGCCCTATTAAAGAAATATCAGTCCTTAGATCAACGTTGGACTCTCTCCTAACACAGGGCGCTGAAAAGAAAATTAGATTTGTCAGGCAAAAGCTATATGAACATGGCGATAAGCCAGGAAAGTACTTGGCATACCTAGCTAAAAAGAGAGCTGACTCTTGAGTCAATTGCTACTATTACCGATTCTGATGGCAATAATTTATATGAAAATAAATTGATAAACGACTTAAGAAATTTTATGCAAACCTTTATGCCTCAGAACTGCCAAATGATGCACCCAAATTAATGGAGAACTTATTTTCTAAGATTGAGCTCCCTACTATCTCCAAAGAACAGGAGGCCTCTCCTTAATGCACCTATTACAGAGGAAGAGATCATGTTCGCAATTAAGAATCTGCAAAATGGTAAGGCCCCAGGACCAGACAGGTTTTGTAGTGAGTTCTATAAAGAGTTCCATGGCTTGATCCTTGAGCCATTGCGTGATATGTTTAACCACTCATGTTCAAATGACCAGCTCCCTCAAACGCTGAGAGTAGATAACATATCACTTATTCTCAAAAAGGGAAAATGTCCAGTCTTGTTCCTCGTACAGACCAATTTCCCTTCTGAATGTGGATAGAAAATAGCCACAAGATTAGAGGACTCACTGCCATTAATTGTGAAAGGAGACCAAACTGGCATCATTAAGGGCCGTAAGTCATGCAACAATGTCAGGAGACTTCTTAATGTAATTCAAGCCTACCAACAAAGTGCTATGGATGGTCTTGTGCTCTCCCTAGATGCTGAGAAAGCATTTGATCGTGTGGAGTGGTCTTACCTATAATATGGTTTAGGGGACGACTTTATAAAATGGGTGAAAGTTTTATATGATGATCCTCAGGCTGCTGTCCTTACTAATGGGCTAAGGTCAAATAGCTTCTCTATATAAAGCGGTACCAGACAGGGCTGTCCTTTGTCCCCTCTCCTATTTGCACTCTTTATGGAACCACTGGCCGATGCCATCAGGGCTGCCTACTATACAGGGGCTGCTCATTGGTGATGTTCACCATAAAATAAGCTTGTATGCTGATGATGTCCTGATATTCATCTCTAGTTCTGAGACTTCAATTACATCTCTTATTAATATTATTGAATTATTCAGCGAATTCTCAGGCTACAAGATTAACTTAACTAAATCAGAGTCTTTGCCACTTGGTAACCTACACACTGTACCTAATACTTCTCCCCCCTTCCCTTTTAAATGGTCTCCCTCAGGTTTCATGTATCTGGGTATATTTGTAACTCCTAAATTCCAGCAAATGTACAAAGCCAATTTTGTTCCCTCGTTTGATACAATAAGACAGGATCTGGAGCGCTGAAACTCTCTCCCGATTTTCTTGGTTGGGTAGGATATCCCTCTTGAAAATGAACATTTTACCTAGACTACTTTACCCAATCCAAATGATCCCAGTATTACTCTCCAATAAGGTAATAAAGGATGTAAATGGATGCCTAAGTTCCTTTTTATATGGAGTAAACGCAAGCCAAGACATAAGATGGCAATATTGCAGCTGCCAAGTTCTATGGGCTGCCCAATATCAGGTTCTATTAGTCGTGTGCCCACCTATGTTATATTTCTGACTGGATCACAAATGATGGCTCCTCTATTTGGTTAGACATTGCGACTTCTCTTTCAAAATACCCCTTACAGGATCTTTTCTTTTTCAGAAGTTTCAAGTCTATAGAAGATCACTGCAATAATCCCATTACACTTAACACACTCAGTTCAACGCTTCTTGGGAAGGTCCAAACTAACCTCTGCTCTTACCCCAATTCTTAACAACCCAGATTTTTCATCCAGGATTGCTGGATGCTGGCTTTAACTTTTGGCTTAATAAGGGCATACGCAGACTAAATGACTTATTTGCTGATAAGATTTTATTCGCTTTTTCCGCTTCCTACAAGTAAGACATTATATTCTGAAGAGCACCACCTTAATTGGTAACCCTGATGTCTGTCATTGAAAGAATGCTTTTTTTCCCGCAAAAAAACATGCCTTTTTTATGATGCTTTAAGGTCCTTTTCTGCGGTCAACACAGAGGGTGAAACAAGTGTGTGTTACTATTGACGAAGAGATGTGGGAGGACATTTGGAGATATGCAAAACAATATCTATATGTAATCATACTAGAGCAATCCAATTAAGAGTAATACACAGATTGCATATCCCCAAATCGCAGACATGCTTTTAGCCCCACTTCCTCTTCTCCTCAGTGTCTTAAATGCAAAACTGATACAGGCACCCTAACACATTGTTTATGGTCATGTACCAAAATACAAAGATACTAGTCTGGTGTTCTGCAAGAAATTGAAAAGATCCTAGGGGTTGATCTAGAATTGGACCCAGTTTCTTTACTGTTGGGTCTTCCTAGTAGGTATTTTACTTCTGTGGGTAAGAGGAGGCTTTACAATATCCTTACCTCCGCAGCGAGGAAAAACATCCTTTTACAGTGGATTAGTGATAAGGTTCCTTCTATTAAAGATTGGCATAAGATACTATTTGAATGGGTGCCTCTGGAATCTGACATGTACATTGCATTCTAAAACAGACCAGTTCTACAAAGTATGGGAACCTTATCTAAATTACCTAGAACTTGAGGTATCAGCTATTATGCTGCAAGGATTCTCTTAGAATGGTGGGGATCTATGTATTTCAGAACTACACTGTAGGTTCCACACTTGGAACGTAACTTCTTGAGCTTTTTTGTTTAATTTCTGTTTGTAAGTTTGTTTAAAATGTATGTATTGAGAGATGCGGGGATGGGTTGAGAGAAGCGCCGAGCGGGAAGAGGAAAATTGTGTGTGTGTGTATATGTATGTGTGTGTGTGTGTATATACATACGCAGGTATGTGTGAGTGCTGTTTAAAAAAAAATACTATTACAAAAAGTTACATGAAACAGAAAAAAATGCCTCTGGCACGTTCAATGTATTGATGTGTTGTATAGTTCCGACCTGTGCATGGCAGTAAGGTTAGTGCTATCCGGGATCAATGATGTGAGCAATTTACATTGGAGGTGCATTATAGGCAGTGGATTGTACATTCTTATTTAGAACTTTTTTGGAAGTACATACTGGCTGTGATGGCAGTAAATTATGATAGTTGCTACTCATAACTTCATCATTTGTGAGTAACGAATTAATCTTGACATTATTAAGCTGGTAAATGATGAGTTCAATGGCTGCGGAAAGGGGATGCCTAGTCAGTTGTACAACTGAAATGTCTTCCGCATTTAACCCAACCCCTCTGACTTCTCCTGTAAAGCCAGATTCTGGTTCATATGATCACTACCTACTAGCACCTACTCAGTGAGCTTGACAGTTATGACTAAATGGCTACCTTATGAAGTGAATCACTTGAAAGCTGTTCTGATGCTGTGCTGTAGGTGTGGATGTGGACTGTGTCAATCACTTGGGCCAGACACCTCTGTTCTGTGCATCTCTCCTGGGCCTAGCAAGTGTCACTGAGCTGCTTCTGCAATTTGGAGCTGACCCCAACCAGTAAGATTGACAAGTCATTCACACACTCTCATGTCTCCTCTCTTTTTAGACATAAAATAAATACTTCGAAGATGTGTAAGCCTTTTAGTGCAGCATGTTTTGTGATACCATACTGTGAGTGACCTATTTTCCTGTGTAGTCGCTGTGAGGACAGGAGCACCCCTGTCCACGCTGCTGTGTTCGCCTGTAATCCCTGGCTGCTGAGCGGCCTGCTAGACGCAGGGGGGGACCTAAGGCTCCACGACCACAAAGGCAGGAGCCCTCAAGACTGGGCCGAGGCTGGGGCTCAGGAGCACAGCGCCAGGGTTGGTGCTCACAGATACAATGATCAGATACATACTGTATACACTACTAATCTCTCACTCCCTCTCTGTCATAAAGATGCTTAAGTTCCTGAAGAGCTGTGTGAACCACATGCACAGCCTGTCTCAGTCCCCCCAGCCCAGGGAGCTGCGCCGGACCCCCACCTCCACCTCTTCCAAGACTCTGCTGCGCTCCCCCTCTCTACTGGAGCTCCTCAAGTCTGGGTGAGTAGCCGGGGGATCCTACATTAATACTGCCCATTTTTGGGGGGTTTGTTTTCTTAAAATCTGTATGTTAACATTTCTCCCATGTTGCAGTGGCTCTGACCTGCACCTTAACAGAAAGATTACCAAGTCCTCTGCCTGTGACACAGTTCAATGTTTTGGCTTTGGAAAGGTATTTGCCTAAAATAGTGAAGTTGATGAAAACCAAAATAATTTGCATCATGTGCCCACGTCATATTAGGATTTTTCCCTATATCATTATTCTATATGTGTGTATGTATGTAAGTATGAGTTTATTTGGATAAAAGCATCTGCTAAATTGCATATAGTGTGGTATATATTTTGGAATGGCAGTATTTTGTTTCTGGATGAGAGTGAGTGACTGGGTTTTCTTGCTGGGCTCAGTTGTGTATAGATAAACCGGGATATGCGTTGGGCCTTCTGGCCTCCCTGCCTGTGATTGGGGACAGTGAGTTGGGGCAGGCGGACGACGAACCCCTCCTCTCCTTCTCCTGTGGCGCCTTCATTACCATGACCAAGTAAGACTACTGAGGACTGGAACCACGTTTTATATAACTACTATGGGATTGCATCAAATAAGAAGCTACCGATTTTAGATGTTTTTTTCCTCTAAACTGGTTGTTCCATCTGTCAGTTACAGCTGGAAGGGCTGCAGGATCACTGTGAAGGAGCTGCAGTCCATCTCTCCACAAGGAGGCAGCCAAGAGGCCTACCTTGACCTGATGCTCATTGAGCTGGAGTACTGCAAGTGAGAAGACGATGACACTCTTTGAACTCTTTAAACAACTTAAATGACTGCTGCGTTCTCAAATGTTTCTCCAAATGATGGTCTTTAACATAAAGTACACCTGTCATTTCAGTGCTATTTATGCTGTTTATGGATATACAGCATAACCCAGTAACTGCTGTGTGACTGTCTGTTTGTAGCCAGCTGTTCCATCCATACCTGCTGCAGCTGATGGCAGTGAGCATGTCCAGTGACCTGATGAGGGTCCGTCTGGTGTTTGAGCGGGTCCACGTGGGCTCTCTGCACAACTTGCTGCACCAAAGGGTAATCCCCACCACACATACACACACTTTCAACATTTATATGTGTTTTGTACTTACACATTCATTCAATTTAACAAATGTATTTGTGCACCTTACCAGCGTGCTGAGTTTCCAGTACTGCGTGCTGAGACCATGCTGTTGGTGGTGCTGCAGGTGTGTGAGGCTCTGCTCTACCTGCACGGTCGGGCCCTGGTGTTGCGAGCGCTTTCCTCCCACAGCATCCTCCTCACACACCCTGGCGTGGCCAAACTCTCCGGCCTCGGCTTCATGGTGCCCAGGTAGGAAAAAAAGGGAACTTGCACTACTAGGTCTTTCTTTTTCCTAAACAAATTTTGTTGTAGTCCATGCGCCTGCAATGAAATACTGAACATTATTCCATAAGGGTGGTAAGTAATGAGTATTGGTCTGTATGTCCTGTTCTTCTCCCAGTGACAATAGTCACCGAAGACCCTCGGCTCACCTGTCCCTGCCCCCAGGCCTGTACAACTGGGCCGCCCCTGAGGTGATCAGACGGAGACCCTGCACAGGGAAGGCTGACCTCTACAGCCTGTGTGCCATCATCCAGGAGCTCTATACAGGTAGCTACTCTGTCCGTTGTCCACTGCAGCAGTGTGAATATTTGTGTGACCTTGGTGTGTGTGTTCTACCGTAGACACAGTGCCGTGGGGCCCGGTGGACCCTTGTTGGATCAGGCAGACTGTAGAGTCGGGCCAGGCCCTGGCTACAGATTCCAGTGTGCCCCAGCCTTACTATGCCCTGGTCAGGGTGGGCCTGCAGCCCCGCCCCGAGGACCGCACACACAGCCTGCAGGACTTGCGCTATACACTGCGCCAAGACATGAAGGTATAGACTGCAGCCTAGGCACTCCGCCAACATAAGCAATGGTTGGTGTCGTAATAGTGGCAGCAGCCTCACATGGATTTGTTATTATGACCTCTCTGTGGTGATCCTGGTGTGTGTGTGTGTGGTAGGAGCTGTCCCAAGTAGGGGGAAGGAGGAGGAGTGGGCTGTACACAGACATAGGAGGAGGGCTCAGGCCTGCAGGCTGGAGTCCAGAGTCCGCCCCAGTCAAGGAGCCTGCAGGTGGTGGTGGTGAACAGAGCACATACAAAACACCCTGAACAATATAAACATATTAAAAAAGGGTTTTATCCATGTCTTTTCCCCTCTTTCTCAGACCTCAGGCCTACCGCCTACACTGACCCACAGGAAGGTTCTTTAGGCAGTTCCATGGACACTAAAGTGGACAGGGAGATCCAGGACCAGCTCAACGAACTGGACAAACTGCTGGACAGAGAGAACGAGACGGAGAGGGGAGAAGGAGGAATGACAACAGACTCTGAACAGCCCATATTCCACCGTGACATCTCTTTTAGGGACATCCTGCCCCTGGATGACTGGCGCCTGTGCTCTGTTGTGCCATCGGAACCCTACAACACCCAAGAAGAAGAGTCTGACTCCAGCACTGTAACAGAGGAGGAAGAAGAGGAGTGGACAATTATGAAGGAGAGGGCTGTTCAGCCAGAGCGCCCAGTGTCCGGAAAGCTCTCGGAGCACATCAGCTCCATCGTCCTCAACCTCAAGGTCTCCCAGGTACTGTTGCAGCAGTCCGAGTGCAACCTGGCCACCGTGGAAACAGGCCGTTCTCGACGGCAACAGGAGCGGGGGGCGGTCGACGAGGTGGACGGAGGGGCAGAGGGAAAAGATCTTCAGACCCCCCACATCTCCTCCTCAGCCTCCACGTCCCTCTCCTCCACTCTCTCTGGGTCGGTGTGTAGTTACATGTCCCGCGCAGTGGGGCCTCCTTCACAGTACCGCCTCCTACCACATGGTGTCCACCCCTCTGCCAAGAGACTGGAGGCCCAGCTACTGAAGGGAGGAGAGTCCATGCCACTCAGCGCTGAGGAGCTGGCCGCGTGGCAGAGGGAGTATCCTGCAGAGGAATACCCTAATCTGGAGTGCACTACTCTGGAGTGCCCTTCGGAGGAGTACCCTACTTTGGAGTGCACTACTTCGGAGGGAACCGGCAGCGAGGGCGAGGAGATGAGCCACTATAGCTCGGCTCCGGAGGACAGCTTTGTCAACATATGCCCCAGAAGGCAGCAGCAGGTAGCACACCACCACAAATGGCAACCTCTGGTATTACACACACACACACAACTGCAACTCTGAGTCTCACAAAAGTGCCATGATTGGATGAAGAATATATTCCCATAGTACAGTTTGTCACAACTATAGCTCTTTCCAGGTTGTGTTGTGACTATCTGAGTGAGTGACTGCTGTCTGTCTGGTAGGCAGGTAGAGATGGAGGCTCCAGAGGGACAGTGAGAGGAGGTCCGCAGGCAGAGACAAAGCAGCAGTCAGTGGACAGACAGGAACTCACTGACAGGTACAGAACACTGACAAAGGCAGCACTGTTCTCTGCTCTAAATCCATATGCATACGGTAGAAAGTAAGTGTGGGATATAAAACTCGCAGTGGCCTCATTTAGTCAAACTGTATGGTGGGGACAATTGTGAAAATCTAACCCAAAATGTACAATAATTGCAACACCAATACCCTACAATTAACTACAACAGGATACCTTTGAGCAACATTTTCTGTTTAAAAAATGACTAGGATTTGGTGACGCATCACTTTGTTTGCGTGTTTTTGACAACCTGCTCCCTCTGCCCCATCCCAGGCTCTGTCTGTCTTCTGAGGGGACAGAATCTCTTGAGGACAGTCCCAGACAGCCTGAGCTCCAAGCCAAAACCAAATGGACCAGTGAGATTTCACTATATTATACACTGAACAAAAATATAAGCGCAACATGTAATGTGTTGGTTTCATGAGCTGAAATAAGAACCCATAAATTGTCCATACGTACAAAAAGCATATTTCTCTCAAATTCTGTGCACAGATAATCCATCCACCTGACAGGTGTGGCATATCAAGAAGCTGATTATAAACAGCATGATCATTACACAGGTGCAACTTGTGCTGGGGACAAGATAAAGCCACTCTACACAGCCCAGGACCTCCATCTGGCTACGTCACCTACGGGATCATCTGAGACAAGCCACCCGGACAGCTGATAAAGCTGGGTTTGCTCAACCAAATACTTTCTGCACAAACTGTCAGAGACTGTCTCAGGGAAGCTCATCTGCCCGCTCGTCGTCCTCACCTTGTCGTCCTTGACCTGACTGCAGTTTGGCGTCATAACCAACTAATTGGGAAAATGCTCACCTTCAATGGCCACTGGCATGCTGGAGAAGTGTACGCTTCACAAATGAATCCTGGTTTCAACTGTGGGGGCACAACTGTTTCAACTGTACTGAGTAGACTGCATGTATGGTGTCATGTGTGCAAGGGGTTTGCTGATGTCAACATTGTGAACAGAGTGCCCCTATGGTGGGGTTATGGTATGGGCAGGCATAAGCTACAGACAACTAACACAATTGCATTTTATTGATGGTAATTTGAATGCACAGAGCTACTGTGGCGATACTGAGGCCCATTGTTGTGCCATTCATCCACCACCATCACCTCATGTTTCAGCATGATAGTGCACAGCCCCATGTCGCAAGGGTCTGTACACAATTCCTGGACGCTGAAAACGTCCCAGTTCTTTCATGGTCTGCATACTGTCACCACGAACCAGCATGTTGGAATGCTCTGAATACACGTGTACGATAAATGGTGGTCACCCCACTATATGATTTTCTGATCCACACCCCTAACTTTAAAAGTTATCTATGACCAACAGATTCATATTTATATTCCCAGCCAGGTGAAATCCATAGATTAGGTCCTAATTAATTGTTCAATTAACTGATTTCCTTATGAACTAACTCTGTAAAATCTTTGAAATTGCTTTTTTATATATTTTTGTTCAGTGTACATGCATTATACCCAAGTTACAGTTCACAGAACACCATCTTTACATTTATTACAGTGATGACCCCAACTTCCTCTTAAGTTCCTCATCCTCTCATAGGTGAGGTGTCAGAGTTGGTGGCCAGGATGACCCGGGGGCGTCTGGGGGTGGCTGTGGGCCCCCCTGCCAGCAGTGACAGTGAGGAGATGGAGGACAGACAGGGGTTTGGGCGAGTGTTGGAACCGCCCAGACCCAGACAGGACCCCCTGGGGCGCAGTGACAACGGCTACAGGTCCTCTCCGGACCCTGCCTCAAAGCCACAGAAAGCTGCAGCTGAGGCCCTCGAAAGCAGCTCTGAGCTGGAGCAGATCTTCAAAAGCTTTGCAGGTGATGCAGCTGATAAGCATGCTATACTGTCCTTATGCTCAGAAGCATAGTAGGATAGGATCATATCTATCTTCTGTCTCAGTAACTCATCTTTCTATACAGGTGTCCAGAGTGAGAGTGAAGAGGATGCAGATTTCCACACAGTGAACCGCTCCTTCAATATGACATGTGGGGTGTGGGAGGGCTCAGGACAAAGGGAGGTTAGATGAGAGAAGCAAAACTTCAAATCTGCACCCCATAGAGAACATAATCATCAGATTATATTAGTTAAAATGTTACACACTCAGTGTTAAACCCTTGACCTTGTGTGTCCAGGAGGAGGGGACCTCTGAGTCAGACTACACCCAGTCTCCTGTGGAGCCTTCCAGCATGTTCTACACCCCCAATCCAGAGCAGAGGAACAACCCATCCAGAGACAGCCAGGTCTAGTAGTTCTTAGTTAACGTAATCGTTACAATGCCTTCAGAAAGTATTCATACCCCTTGACTTATTCCACATTTTGTTGTGTTACAGCCTGAATTCAAAATGGATTAATAGATTTTTGACCTACCATTAAAAAAAAAAAATCACCTTTATTTAACCAGGTCAGCAAGTTGAGAACAAGTTCTCATTTACAATCGCGACCTGGTCAAGATAAAGCACAGCAGTTCGACACATACAACAACACGGAGTTACACATGGAGTAAAACAAACATACAGTCAATAATACAGTAGAAAAAGAAGTCTATATACAATGTGCGCAAATGAGGTGAGATAAGGGAGGTAAAGGCAAAAAAAGGCCAAGGTGGTGAAGTAAATGGTAGATTTGCAGTGGAAGAATGTGCAAAGTAGAGAGAAATAATGGGGTGCAAAGGAGCAAAATAAATAAATACAGTAGGGGGAGAGGTAGTTGTTTGGGCTAAATTATAGATGGGCTATGTACAGGTGCAGTAATCTGTGAGCTGCTCTGACAGCTGGTGCTTACAGCTAGTGAGGGAGATAAGTGTTTTCAGTTTCAGAGATTTTTCTAGTTTGTTCCAGTCATTGGCAGCAGAGAACTGGAAAGAGAGGCGGCCAAAGGAAGAATTGGTTTTGGGGGTGACCAGAGAGATATACCTGCTGGAGCGCGTGCTACAGGCTATGGTGACCAGCGAGCTGAGATAAGGGGGGACTTTACCTAGCAAAGACTTATAGGGGCGGCAGTGTAGCCTAGTGGTTAGAGTGTTGGACTAGTAACCGGAAGGTTGAGAGTTGAGAGTTCAAACCCCCGAGCTGACAAGGTACAAATCTGTCGTTCTGCCCCTGAACAGGCAGTTAACCCACTGTTCCCAGGCCGTCATTGAAAATAAGAATTTGTTCTTAACTGACTTGTCTGGTTAAATAAAGGTAAAATAAAAAATAGATGACCTGGAGCCAGTGGGTTTGATGTAGCAAGGGCCAGCCAACGAGAGTGTACAGGTCGCAGTGGTGGGTAGTATATGGGGCTTTGGTGACAAAACAGATGGCACTGTGATAGACTGCATCCAATTTATTGAGTAGGGTATTGGAGGCTATTTTGAAAATGACATCGTCGAGGATCGGTAGGATGGTCAATTTTACGAGGGTATGTTTGGCAGCATGAGTGAAGGATGCTTCGTTGCGAAATGGGAAGCCAATTCTAGATTTAACTTTGGATTGGAGATGTTTGATGTGAGTCTGGAAGGAGAGTTTACAGTCTAACCAGACACCTAGGTATTTGTAGTTGTCCACATATTCTAAGTCAGAACCGTCCAGAGTAGTGATGTTGGACGGGCGGCAGGTGCAGGCAGCGATCGGTTGAAGAGCATGCATTTAGTTTGACTTGTATTTAAGAGTGAACCTGTTTTTAGAAATGTTTGCAAATGTATTGAAAATTAAATCCATAAATATTTAATTTACATAAGTATTCACACCCCTGAGTCAATACTTTGTAGAAGCACCTTTGGCATTACAGCTTTGAGTTGTCTTGGCTATGTCTGTATCAGTTTTACACATCTGGATTTTGAGATTTTCTCCCATTGTTCCTTGCAGATTTTCTCAACCTCTTGCTGTTCAGTTAATCTTCAGGTTTTTCCACAGATTTTCAATGGGATTCAAGTCTGGGCTTTGGCTGGGCCACTCAAGGACTTTCACATTCTTGTTCTGAAGCCATTCCAACATTGCTTTGGCTGTATGCTTACGGTCGTTGACCTGTTGGAATGTAAATCTGTCTTTCATTTACACTGAAGCAGGTTGTCATAAAAGATTTGCTTGTATTTGTCTCCATTCATTGTTCCCTCTATCCTTACCAGTCGCCCTATCGCTGCCGCTGAAAAATATTCCCAAAGCATGATGCTGCCACCACCATGGTTCACAGTATGGATGGTGTTAGATAGGTGATGAGCAGTGCCTGGTTCAGGCCAAAGAGTACAATTTTTGTCTCATCAGACCAAAGAATCTTTCATGTGCCTTTTTGCAAACTCCAGGTGTGGTGTTATGTGCCTTTTAATCAGGATTGGCTTCCACCTGGCCCCTCTCCCATAAAACCCAGATTGGTGAAGTGCTATAGAGAGACTGTTGTTCTCCCATCTCAGCCAAGGAACTCTGTAGTTCTGGGTTCTTTGCCACCTCCCTGACCAAGGTCCTACTTGCCCAGTTGGAGGGCCAGCTCTAGGCAGAGTCTCGGTAGTTCCATATTTTTTCCAATGATGGAGACCACTGTACTCTTTTAAACTTTCAATACTGTAGACATTGTTTTATACACTACATGGCCAAGTGTGTGTGTGGACACCCCTTCAAATTAGTGGATTTGACTATTTCAG
This sequence comes from Oncorhynchus masou masou, assembly GCF_036934945.1. Lineage (NCBI taxonomy): Eukaryota > Metazoa > Chordata > Actinopteri > Salmoniformes > Salmonidae > Oncorhynchus > Oncorhynchus masou. Next base: position 70,700,905 of record NC_088223.1, read on the forward strand.
CCACACCCTTTGCTGACGGGTGTATATAATCAAGCACACAGCCATGCAATCTCCATAGACAAAAATTGGCAGTAGAATGGCCAGTACTTAAGAGCTCAGTGACTTTCAATCAAATGTATTTATAAAGCCCTTCTTACATCAGCTGATGTCACAAAGTACCGTACAGAAACCCAGCCTAAATCCCCAAACAGCAAGCAATGTAGGTGTACACCTTTCCAACTAGTCAGTTTGTCAAATGTCTGCCTTGCTGTTATTGTGAAGTGGAAACGTCTAGCCAACAACAGCTCAGCTGCGAAGTGGTAGGCCACACAAGCTCACAGACCCGGGACTGCAGCGCGCTGAACCGTGTAAAAATTGTCTGTCCTCGGTCGCAACACTCACTACCGAGTTCGAAACTGCTTTTGGAAGCAACATCAGCGCAATAACTGAAATCCATGAAATGTATTTCCATGGCTGAACAGCCGCACACAAGCCTAAGATCACCATGCGCAATGCCAAGCGGGGACCAAGTCCATATTAATGCCCATGATTTTGGAATGAGATTGTTTGAAAAGCAGGTGTCCACATACTTATGGTGTGTATGTCTCGGAGCTCTGCAGACAGTGCCTTGGACTTCATGTTATAGTTTCTGCTCTATATGTAAAGTCAAAATATTTCTGTGTCTGCTTTTGTATATAATCTATACTGAACAAAAATATAAACGCAACAATTTCAATGATTTTACTGAGTTACAGTTCATATAAGGAAATCATTCAATTGAAATAAATTAGGCCCTAATCTACGGATTTCACATGAGTGTGCAGGGGTGCAGCCATGGGTGGGACTTGGAGGGCATAGGCACACCCACTGGGGAGCCAGGCCCAGCCAATCAGCATGAGTTTTCCCCCACAAAATGGCTTTATTACAGACAGAAATACCCCTCGGACGATCCCGCATATGAAGCCGGATGTGGAAGTCCTGGGCTGCTGTGGTCTGCAGTTGTGAGGCCCGTTGGACGTAATATCAATTTCTCTAAAACAACTTTTGAGGCAGCTTATGGTAGAGAAATTAACATTCAATTATCTGCCAACAACTCTGGTGGGCATTCCTGCAGTCAGCATGCCAATTGCATGCTCCCTCAACTTGAGACATCTGTGGCATTGTGTTGTGACAAAACTGCACATTTTAGTGGCCTTTTATTGTCCCCAGCACAAGGTACACCAGTGTAATGATCGTGCTGTTAAATCGGCTTCTTGGCTACGTGGAAATGCTCATTAACAGGGATATGAACAAATTTGTGCACAATTTGTGAGAAAAAAGCTTATTTTTTTGTTCTTACGGAAATCTTTTGGGATTGTTTTATTTCCGCTCATGGAACATGGGCCAACACTTTACATGTTGCATTCATATTTTTTATTCTATTGTACTTGGTACTGATTCATAGATTTTCATTTTTCTTGCATGATCGTGTGACATATTTATTGATGAAACGTTTGTTTTCACTTTTCATTCATGCACTTTCTTGCACTTATTTTTTGGGCACAATGACATTTTAATAAACATCTTTATTTTGCATTCAAGCCTCAGTTTTGGATTTATTTATTTTTTCGACAGTGTGCGGGTCTCTACCTCTTCCAATAGTTTCTGCTCTGGCATGCACTGTCAACTGTGGGACCTTATATCGACAGGTGTGTTTCTTTCTAAATCATGTCCAAACAATTTAATTGGCCACAGGTGGAATCCAAGTTGTAGCTACGATCGAGGATGATCAATGTAAATTGGATGCACCTGAGCTCAATTTGGAGTGTTCTAGCAAAGGGTGTGAATGCTTACGTAAATTTCTGTATTTCATTTTCAATAAATTTGCCCAAAAAATCTAAACATGTTTTCACATTGTCATTATGGGGTAGTGTGAGTGTGTGTGTGTGTGTGTGTGTGTGTGATGGCTGAGAATCTATTTTGAATTCAGGCTATAACACTGTAATAAGTCAAGGGGTATGAATACTTTATGACGGCACTGTATATGGTATAACATAACGTAGGAGTAGTTAGTTATTTAGCTAATTAGTTAGTCATGCATGTAGTTAACTGTAGTTGTTGGTTTCCTCTTGTTAGAGCCCTGTCAGCTCAGAGGAGGGCCTGGACGTGACAGTGGAGGTGTGTAGGGCTGCTGACAGTAGGACTGTACTAGAGGAGCAGAAGCTGGAGACCAAACACGGGAGTAAGATAGCTGTGTGTGTGTTTTGACACTCAACCAGAGTTTGAGCAGTATTTCAGTTTGGAAGCCATCATATTCACTGCTGGGTCATTCAGGCAGTAGTAGATGAGGACAGATAATAAACTGATGTAGTGTTCATTTCCCTAGAGTGTCAGCCTGTACAGGAGTCAGATGAGATTGACATAAACCCCACTGTCAGTCAGCACGCACCCTTTCCAATGGCCAGGTAGGAGCAGCACCAACACACTGACGCTCCATGGTAGAATCAACTGTACAATATGATTATGTAATATGTGTGTGTTGTCAATAGACAGATTAATGCTTAAGTGCAGATTAATGTTTAAGGTTTATAAATCCCTGTTAGAACCTGATGGGAATGTTGTTTAGGAGCTCTGGAAAAGGTGAGACTGTGTAGTCCTGTGTAGCTCAGTTGGTAGAACATGGTGCTTGTAGGTTTGATTCACATGGGGGACCAGTATGAAACATTTATGCTCTCACTACTGTTGCTTTGGAGAAGAACGTCTGCTAATTGACAAATGTAAAGAGTAGATTGAGGTGTGATCTAGTCAAGAACCAACAGTTCTTCCTTTGGGAGTATGTCCACATATCTGTGTGCCACACAGAGTATTTCTGCAGATCATGTATGTATGTATGTATGTATAGTGGTCTACCTGACCTGGCTGATGTCTCCAGCATCACGTGCTCACCCGCCCAGCACCATGAGTGGTTGGGCCAGGAGAGACTGCAACCCAGCCCCCTGAACAGACGGCCTCCGCCCTGCTACAGCACCCCACGCAGCCCAGGTACCAACCAACGCCACCCAGCTACCAGAGTGTTCCATTTTAAGCTCCATTATACACATAAATTTGCCATCAGCATTGTTTGCTACAAAGTGCGTCCTACCTGCTACACGCAGAGGGGAAGAGTGTCTTTATTCTATTTTCCCCTACTATACCATATTCATTGATTATGCCTAAGTACAATAGCTTTGATCCCGTTTTTCGCAATTACTCATTAAATTGTTGCTAGTGATTGTACTAAATGTTCCTCTAATTACACAAGTTGCTATTGTTTACATAGTCAATGTAGCTCGCTAGAGTTTCGCTAGCGAGTAGCTTTTAATTCATAAATCATAGTACAATATCCAGTGGTGTATAGTCGAGGCCCTATGCAACCAAAATCAACTTTATTTTAAACATACATTACCAGTCAGTTCACACACCTTGCATTGGTTCCTTGAGTGTGCGTGTTTAACACCAGGAGCACTACTTTTACAAGTTGAATTGCAGCAAGATGTCACTGGTATACTTGTTTTGGTGTGGTGCAGCGACTGCGCCCAACTACAGAGCCATGGGGGTCACTGGGGAGCCCATCCCCCCCCTGCCCAGCCTGCTGGACACCTCCACCTGGGGCAGCACCCACTCCCTGCCCCCCCACACCGAGAGCTTCGCCATTGCCAGCCTGGGAGCCAGCACGGTCAGAATAGTCAGCACTCTCCCAGTCAGAACAATGTTTCAATTAATTCTTCAGACCTGTCGAAATATATAGTATGCGGGTGCCAAGCGACCCTGGTCCTGGAGATGTACAGGGTGTGAAGTTTTACCCATTATCAACGTAACTGAAATGTTGATATATCTTGGCTGCTCTATCTGCAGACAGACCTCTCCAGACAGACCTCACCCCTGATGAGAGACTCCTCCCTCGAGGAGACTGGGACGCACGTGGGCGTGTCAGAGTTCACCACAGCCAGCTCCGGAGAGAGACGGACCACAGGGAACAGCCAGGAGGGCGTGGGCTCTACCTACACTGTACCCATCACCAGCCAAGAAAGGGAGGAGGTGGAGGAGAGAGAGAGTTTAGAGGAGAAGAACATGGAGTATCTCAAAGGGGAGAGAGGGATGTCGCTGGCTGCTGACAGGAAAGAAGAGTTGGAAGGGTCCGATCAGGGTAGCTGTGCTGGTGTGGATGTTGACCTGATGGATGAAGATCCTCTGGATGCTAGCTCCTCTGTTTTAGAGGGAGGTGAGGTGTTGTCTCCAAACATAGTTCTGGAGGAGCAGGTGCAGGCTTTTATAGAAGCTCTATCCATGTTAACCCAAACCCCCAACAAAAATTTGTGATGACATTAAATCAATGTGGGGAAACTTATTCGATTTTTTTTAAGTAATTACGTAAAGAATTGTATTTTATGTTTTATTATGTAAATCCAATGTCATGGTGACATTTTTTGATTTCACATTTAATTCCCGTTAGTTGACAACTCAACCAAATGTAAATCAGAACTGACGTCTGCGCCCAGTGGGAACTCGCATGATTCAATTAAGCAAGGTGTTGCTGATCAGTTGAATGTTATTGTCAGTAACTGCATTTCAACTAACTGACGTGATATTACTATTAGATCAGTATGTCAACCCCAGACCAGTGTACTATGTATGTTTGGTGGTAGACTGTGTTCCGTTATATACCTGTCTCTGCAGAAGATGAACTTGTGTCAGATGAGGAAGAGTTGCCTGGCGAAGAGGAGACAGACCATGAGGATGAAGACGTGATTAATGATCAAGTGCTAACTGACGAAGAGGGTTCTGTGGCCAGTACACAGCAGGCAGAGACATCAGGAGCTCACCATGGCAGCACACACAGTGAAGGTACTACACTGCATTACATCAGCATTATAAGAAAATAAAAAACAGTATCTTTAAACAGTAGCAAATACATATTTCTAATAAGAAATTGACCCAAAAGCAATTTACCTCTGTTCAGATTACCTTTCAGGCTGTGGTCCAGACACTGAGGAAGCTGCAGCATCTGTACAGCAGAGCCAGGCCAAAGGCCTGTCTGGAGGCCCAGACTCACTGGAGGAAACTGACAGGTAGGCCTCACTAAACATAGTGTATTCAGAACCTTTGACATTTTCCACATTTTGTTACGTTACAGCCTTAATCTAAAATGGATTAAATGAAAAAATTCTCAATCTATACAAAATACCCAGAATGAAACGGGTTTTAAGAAATGTTTGCAAATGGATTAAAAATAAACATACCTCAAAGTTGCGCTCAGGTGAATCCTGTTTCCATTGATCATCCTTGATGTTTCTTCAACTTGATTGGAATCCACCTGTGGTAAATTCAATTGATTGGACATGATTTCAAAAGGCACACACCTGTCTATACAAGATTCCACAGTGCATGTAAGAGCAAAAACCAAGCCAAATGGAATGCAGCATTGAAGGTCCAAGAACACAGTGGCCTCCATCATTCTTAAATGGAAGAAGTTTGGAACCACCAAGACTTTTTCTAGAGCTGGCTGCCCGGCCAACCTGAGCAATCAGGGGAGAAGGTCCTTGGTCAAGGAGATGACCAAGAACCCAATGGTCACTCTGACAGAGCTCCAGAGTTCCTCTGTAGAGATGCGAGAACCTTCCAGAAGGACAACCATCTCTGCAGCACTCCACCAATCAGGCCTTTGTGGCAGAGTGGCCAGACAGAAGCCACTCCTCAGTAAAAGGCACGACAGCCTGCTTGGAGTTTGCCAAAAGGCACCTAAAGGACTCTCAGACCATGACAAACAAGATTCTCTGGTCTGGTGAAACCAAGATTGAACTATTTGGCAGAATGCCAAGCGTCACGTCTGGAGAAAATATGGCACCACCCCTGCAGTGAAGGATGGTGGTGACAGCATCATGCTGTGGGGATGATTTTCAGCAGCAGGGACTGGGAGACTAGTCAGGATCGAGGGAAATCGGAACAGAGCAAAGTACAGAGAGAGAGCCTTGATGAAAACCTGCTCCAGAGGGCTCAGGACCTCAGACTGGGGCGAAGTTCACCTTCCAACAGGATAACAACCCTAAGCACACAGCCAAGTCAACGCAGGAGTGGCTTAGAGATTTGTCCCGGAATGTTCTTGTGTGGCCCAGCCAGAGCCTGGACTTGAACCCAATCGAACATCTCTGGAGAGACCTGAAAATAGCTGTGCAGTGACACTCCCCATCCAACCTGACAGAGCTTGAGAGGATCTGCAGAGAATGGGAGAAACTCCCCAAATAGTTGTGCCAAGCTTGAAGCATCATACCCAAGAAGACTTGAGGCCGTAATCGCTGCCAAAGGTGCTTCAACAAGTACTGAGTAAAGGGACTGAATACTTGTAAATTTGATAATTTTGCATATATATATATAAGTTTCTAAAAACCTGCTTTTGCTTTGTCATTATGGGGTATTGTGTGGGGTATTGTGTGTAGATTGAGGCAATTTAATACATTTTAGAATAAGGCTGTTATTACATAACAAAATTTGATCAAAGTCAAGGTCTGAATACTTTCTGAATGCACTGAAGCTCTGGCTATGGGTCACAACTGTGCCTGCTTTTGTTCCAGCCAGTTTATTCACTCCCAACCTCCAGGACCAGGGTTGGAGACTACTGTATTGGACATTATTTCTGCCGTATTTATTAATTGGCTATATTACCAGACTAGTGATATAATACTAAAAGAGTAGTACCCCTAAAGTGGTAAAGTTCACAAGTGACGTATACTCAGGCTCGCTCTCTCTCCCTCCAGAGCTCACTCTACTCTGGATGAGGTGCTGCAGGGCATGTTGGTGGAAAGGGCCCCTGGTCAAAGGATTCTGAAAAGTCCTGGTCTGGTTGCACACCCTAAACAGCAGTGAGTGCGCAGCCATTACCATATAACCTTACAACCTAATCCAATATCCACAGTTGAAGTCAGTCCAACATAATTAGTAGTGATGCACCGATATGACATTTTTGGCCGATATCGATATTTTCCTTGCCAAAAAAAAGGATACCAATATTACAATTTTTAGCGGCCTTTTAAGCAATCTAAACTCAGCAAAAAAAAGAAACAGGTGCCTTTGCGTTTATTTTCAGAAGACTAAACATGTAAATATTTGTATGAACATAAGATTCAACAACTGAGACATAACTGAACAAGTTCCACAGACATGTGACAAACAGAAATTGAATACTGTGTCCCTGACAAAGGGGGAGGGGGGTGGTCAAAATCAAAAGTAGCAGTCAGTATCTGGTGTGGCAACCAGCTGCATTAAGTACTGCAGTGCATCTCCTCCTCATGGACTGCACCAGATTTGCCAGTTCTTGCCGTGAGATGTTACCCCACTCTTCCAACAAGGCACCTGTAAGTCCCGGACATTTCGAGGGGGGAATGGCACTAGTCCTCACCCTCTAATCCAACAGGTCCCAGACGTGCTCAATGGGATTGAGATCCGGGCTCTTCGCTGGCCATGGCAGAACACTGACATTCCTGTCTTGCAGGAAATCACGCACAGAACGAGTAGTATGGCAGGTGGCATTGTCATGCTGGAGGGTCATGTCAGGTTGAGCCTGCAGGAAGGGTACCACACGAGGGAGGAGGATGTCTTCCCTGTAACGCACAGCGTTGATTGCCTGCAATGACAACAAGCTCAGTCCGATGATGCTGTGACACACCTCCCCAGACCATGACGGACACTCCACCTCCAAATCGATCCCGCTCCAGAGTACAGGCCTCGGCGTAACGCTCATTCCTTCGACGATAAACGCGAATCCAACCATGACCCCTGGTGAGACACAACCGTGACTCGTCAGTGAAGAGCACTTTTTGCCAGTCCTGTCTGGTCCAGTGACTGTGGGTTTGTGCCCATAGGCAACGTTGTTGCCGGTATGTCTGGTGAGGACCTGCCTTACAACAGGCCTACAAGCCCTCAGTCCTGCCTCTCTCAGCCTATTGCAGACAGTCTAAGCACTGATGGAGGGATTGTGCGTTCCTGGTGTAACTCAGGCAGCTGTTGCCATCCTGTATCTGTCCCGCAGGTGTGATGTTCGGATGTACCGATCCTGTGCAGGTGTTACACGTGGTCGGCCACTGCGAGGACGATCAGCTGTCTGTCCTGTCTCCCTGTAGCGCTGTCTTAGGCGTCTCACAGGACGGACATTGCAATTTATTGCCCTGGCCACATCTGCAGACTTCATGCCTCCTTGCAGCATGCCTAAGGCACGTTCACGCAGATGAGCAGGGACCCTAGGCATCTTTCTTTTGGTGTTTTTCAGCGTCAGTAGAAAGGTGTCTTTAGTGTCCTACGTTTTCATAACTGTGACCTTAATTGCCTACCGTCTGTAAACTGTTAGTGTCTTAACCTCTCTAGGGTCCCACCTCGTCAACAGCCAGTGAAACTGCAGAGCGCCAAATTCAAAACAACAGAAATCCCACAATTAAATATCCTTAAACATACAATTATTTTACACCATTTTAAAGATACACTTGTTGTAAATTCGGCCACAGTGTCCAATTTCAAAAAGGCTTTACGACTAAAGCACACCACACGATTGTTAGGTCAGAGCCAAGTCACAGAAAAACACAGCCAATTTTCCAGCAAAAGAGAGGAGTCACAAAAAGCAGAAATAGAGAGAAAATTAATCACTAACCTTTGATCTTCATCAGATGACAGTCATAGGACTTCATGTTACACAATATGTGTATGTTTTGTTCGGTAAAGTTCATATTTATATCCAAAAATCTGAGTTTACATTGGCGCGTTATGTTCAGTAGTTCCAAAACATCCGGTGATTTTGAAGAGAGCCACAACAATTTACAGAAATACTCATAATAAACATTGCTAAAAGATACAACTGTTATGTATGGAATTTTAGATCCACTTCTCAATGCAACCGCTGTGTCAGATTTGAAAAATACTTTACGGAAAAAGCAAACCATGCAATAATCTGAGTACAGGGCTCAGACAACAAATCAAGCCAAATCCATCATGTTGGAGTCAACAGAAGTCAGAAATAGCATTAAATATTCACTTACCTTTGATGATCTTCATCAGAATGCACTCCCGGGAATCCCAGTTCCTATAATAAATGTTTGTTTGTTCAATAATATTCATTTATGTCCAAATACCTCCTTTTTGTTCACGCATTTAGCCCAGTAATCCAAATTCATGATGCGCGATCACTAGGAGCAGACAAAGTCAAAAAGTTCTGTTACAGTCCGTAAAAACATGTCAAACGATGTATAGAATCAATATTTAGGATGTTTTTAACATAAATCTTCAATAATTTTCCAACTGGAGAATTCCTTTGTCTTCAGAAATGCAATGGAACTCAAGCTAACTCGCGTTGCCAGCTCGTGGCTCTCTGGCAGCCCTCTAACTCATTCCCCTCTCATTCGCCCCCACTTCACAGTAGAAGCCTCAAACAAGTCTCTAAAGACTGTTGACATCTAGTGGAAGCCTTGGGAAGTGCAATATGACCCCATAGACACTGTATTTGATAGGCCAAGAGTTAAAAAACAACAAACCTCAGATTTCCCACCTCCGGGTTGAATTTTCTCAGGTTTTTGCCTGCCATATGAGTTCTGTTATACTCTGACATCATTCAAACAGTTTTAGAAACGTCAGTGTTTTATATCCAAATCTACAAATTATTATGCATATTCTAGCTTTTATGGCTGAGTAGCACGCAGTTGCACGCAATTTGGGCACGCTTTTCATCCAAAATTCCCAATACCGCCCCCTACCCTAGAGAAGTTAACGACCGTTCCACAGGTGCATGTTCATTCATTGTTTATGGGTCATTGAACAAGCATGGTAAACAGTGTTTAAACACTTTACAATGATCTGTGAAGTTATTTGGATTTTTACGAATAATCTTTGAAAGACGGGGTCCTGAAAAGGGGACGTTTTCTTTTTTCGCTGAGTTTAGAAGCGCAAGCATTTCGCAGCACTCACATTAACATCTGCTAACCATGTGTATGTGGCAAATGTTTACATTTGATTTGCCTAATCCTTATTGTGGCTATCTTCACAACACATAACTCGGTCCGGTCGAGCCTTACTAGCCAGATGAAGCTAGCTGGCTGCCAATAACATTAGCTTGGGGCAACAGGGTTAAGTAGCTGGCTAGCTATTTATTTTCATTAACTGAATTTCAATAGGCGAACAAGGGATTCCTAAAACATTGCTAAGAATAAATTTAAATGACTGCACTTTCAACTGGTCATTGTTTTCAGGCTGGTTGTATTGGTGCTAGCTAGGTACCAAGCTAAAGATAGCTACCCCAGAAGTTGCGGCCGAACAAATAATGCTTTATTACCAACGCGGTATTATAAACATTGTTCGTGGCTGGTGTTTGCTTGTTTGCACAGCTTTGACAGTCAGTGCTACTGATAGTAGTGGTGGCGCTTGGCTTGCACGTGCGAATTCAGAAGACACAACATTCTATATTAGAACTGTTATTTGATGTATCTTTGACACACAAAGACCCAAACGGCGTTCCATAGTATGTCGTGACGTTATTACTGTTGAACCAACATCAACCACAACAGAGAATGCCCTTGACAATGAATCCATTATCTTGGAGTTTTTTAAAAACTTTTTATTTAACTAGGCAAGTCAGTTAAGAACAAATTTTTATTTTCAATGACGGCCTAGGAACAGTGGGTTATCTGCCTTGTTCATGGGCAGAACGACAGATTTTTACCTTGTCAGCTCGGGGAATCGATCTTGCAACCTTCCAGTTACTAGTCCAACACTCTAACCATTAGGCTACCTGCCGCCCCAAGTTAATGGATTTCACCTTTGAGCTGTCTCGTTGAAATGTTCTTACTCGTTCAAATGACTGCTCGATCTACACAGCAGACATTATGGGCTAGGTTAGGAATGCTGTGTTGCACGTGTAGCGCAAAATTTTATGTGGCGTCATTACAGTATGTACCTACAATATAGGTATGCACGTCGGCTTTAACATCGGCGTTAAACTAGACATCGAGCCGATGTTGGCATTTTTGGCTAATATCACCGATTGTGATATGTTAACCGACATTGCGCATCCCTACTAATTAGTTAAGTCTCAACTTGGGCCCATACTTTTACAATGGTGACTAATGGAACCTTCTGAAGAAGTGATCATTACCAATATACCTGTTTCATTCGTACTATGGCCTTGTGAACCTACGGCCTAGAAGCTCTGAGATGGTACCTGATGTGTCCACCCACAACTGACCCTTGTTGTTACTGTAAAGTGTGAATTGGTGTCTTGAAGTTTTGTTGTATGTTTATGCCTTCACCTGTGGCCAGACTGGGTGTGTGTGAGCCCCAGGTGGAGGGCGAGTTGAGTGAGGATGCAGGTTGTCCAGGAGGGGACTGTGCCGAAGTGGCAGAACGAAAGGGGGTCGACACCAATGACTGGACAGAACCAGCACCTGTCACAGGTGAACAAAAGCACCCTCCCCTTCTCCCCAATTACTGACATACTAAAGAGGTGTCAAATTCTAATCAACTTTGTTTTGACAGAAAAGCTAGAAATGGCTAGTCATGAGACCTGGAGTCAGCCTCACAGGTGTGTTTTTTTTAAATGTTACATTTTATTTATACACACACAGTTGAAGTCAGAAGTTTACATACACCTTAGCCAAATACATTTAAACACAGTTCTTCACAATTCCTGACATTTAAATCCTAGTAAAAATTCCCTGTCTTAGGTCAGTTAGGATCACCACTTTATTTTAAGAATATGAAATGTCAGAATAAGAAAATGATTTATTGCAGCTTTTATTGCTTTCATCACATTCCCGGTGGGTCAGAAGTTTACATACGCTCATTTAGTACTTGGTAGTGTTGCCTTTAAATTGTTTCACTTGGGTCAAACATTTCAGGTAGTCTTCCACAAGCTTCCCACAATAAGTTGGGTGAATTTTGGCCCATTCCCTCCTGACAGAGCTGGTGTAACTGAGTTAGGATTGTAGGCCTCCTTGATCGCACACGCTTTTTCAGTTCTGCCCTCAAATGTTCTATAGGATTGAGGTCAGGGCTTTGTGATGGCCACTCCAATACCTTGACTTTGTTGTCCTTAAGCCATAACTTTCGAAATATGCTTGGGGTCATTGTCCATTTGGAAGACACATTTGCAACCAAGCTTTAACTTCTTGACTGATGTCTTGATGTTGATTAAATATATCCAGAACATTTGACATGATGCCATCTATTTTGTGAAGTGCACCAGTCCCTCCTGCAGCAAAGCACCCCCACAACATGATGCTGCCACCCCCATGCTTCACGGTGGGGAGGATGTTCTTCTTGCAAGCCTCCCCCTTTCTCTTCCAAACAGTTATTTTTGTTTCATCAGACCAGAGGACATTTCTCCAAAAAGTATGATCTTTGACCCCATGTGCAGTTAAACTGTCGTCTGGCTTTTTTTAATGGCGGTTTTGGAGCAGTGGCTTCTTCCTTGTTCAGCACCTTTCAGGTTATAGGACTAATTTTACTGTGGATGTATGTTTGTAGAAGCCAGTCATATTACACCAGAGTTGATCTTAATGAGCTTGCATGCTTAAAGACTGTAGTGTGTTAACTTGTTTTTTTATGCCTGCAGGGTTATTGTCCTGGAGCAGACTCCCATCAAAAGCCAAAGTGACCCCAACCAAGTGAGATTGAGAAAGAACATGTAGGACAACATGTAACTTAACATCAGTCTTTCTCTACACTACCATTCACTCACCCATTTGAAAATGTATCCTTTTGGTTGTGAAAACCACCCTTTAAGCATGACAATGTTTTCTTTGGTGCTGGACTTTAGATAACTTATGCATTCTCTTGTTCTAAAAACATTTCCTTTGGATAGTTGAGGTCATACATGTTGTTTGTATTCAGTGCTCTACATGAAGCTTTAGTTACATGAAATTGTTATCATTACTGTTAATACATTATCCATAGATCAGATTTGACCAATATTAAAGAAACAGACCATAAGTAAATTTAAAGGTTCCTGTTCATTTTGTAATTGTTTTACATAGTTCCGGAAAGCAACTTCACTGTACTTAAGATGCTAATGTGTTTGTGCTCTTAAATAAATTCTTAATTGAGCAAATACCTGAGAGGAAATTTCATTTTAATGAAGCATCATAATACATTGACGTACAGTTGGAAAGTAATCAGCCGAATTCAAATCATTTAACATATTTACAGGTGAAACGCATTCAACTGATGCATTAGCCACAGTCAGAGAACCTTCAAATATGATCAAAAATAGTGCATCTAATTTACAATATGGCCCATCACCTTCCACTTACAGCACCTCAAACATTGTAGTGAGTTGGTTTCATGTGGATTTCTTGCTTCTGGTCAATTGTTTCAGATCGTGTCATTTTAAAATAACTAGCAAAAGAAATCAAACCAACGCATAAGTAGGCATCAGAACCCTTCAAATAGGCTAACATGACTAGACAATGAGAGATGGGCAAAATCAGTCACTTTCACTGTGGGGTCCAGCTTAAACAGTCTCAGCTGTGCCAGTTCCCCACTCATTAGCAGGCAAACGTGCCCTTTCTTGTCCAGAGATGCTGCAACGTCTTCAGCTTGGCATCGCTAACCGTCATGTTCATCTGCTGCAAACTCAGGGCACCACTGGAGAAAGATTGGCAAAGTTAGAGCTTGCGTACACCTTCCTAAGCATTCATCTGACTCGGGTCCACAAGTTAACAGACATTCCTGCTGCTAGTGTTGCCTTGACACAACTGGGGGTTTCTGTGTAAAGGGTAATGCGTCTCGGGACAAACGTGACTTGTCGGACCTGTTTTTTAGTTTTTTTTTTAGGGAGAAGTGCTCATGCAGCTGCTTGTAGAAGGCTGAGGTCAGCCAGCTTGAAGTTGGAGTGCACGCTGTGCAGCGTGGCTTCACTCAGTTCCTCAAACTCACCCCCTCTCAAGGCTGTGGACAGAGCAGTCACTTCGGCTTCAGCCGCCATCATGTCTGTACAGAGTCCTGTGCCCTTATTTGGGTTTCCCCTGGATTCCTTAACTACATTTCCATCCCCAGTTATGAGTCATATCGTATTCAGAAATTATCATCACGACAGCTGTGATGAAACGAGTAATTTCGGTACAACTTTGTTCGTTCGACATGGTGGGATATTTGTGCCGATAAAATGTTATGCGAGAAGTAGTGGTGAAGATGCCTTAAAGCACAAATATTGCTATAATATCGTCACCCTATATAGTGTGGTCCTCCCATTATGGCTTGACACCATGCAGTTTTAGGCTACAGATGAAATAATTTATGATCCTTTCCAATAAATATCGAAAGTCTTATTTTAGTGAAATGATCAATGCTTTACTGCAGTTTGACGAATATAATACTCACTCTTATCTCATCTAGCCTACCCGCACTGCTTCTGCGAGTTGTTGGCTAGAGCGTGTCAAGACCAGAGTAGGTTTCCATCCAATTGGCGGCAGATTTATGCAAAATCAGCGCATTTTCCCAGAACTGATTTGTTGCAGATAAAAATCTGAGTGTTGACAGTGCATACAATGTATTTTTCGCTTGCATTCAAATGCTATTGTTGCCTGTTATAGCGTCAATATAAATTCTCCAAATTGAAAATGAGTAATGAGTTTTCCAATTCAGCTATGTACATAACTTAATGGTTACAAAGGAATTCTATAGGGGTTTGTGTTACTGTATAAAGACATGCAGAGGAGAGGGTGTTAATTGGGGTTACAATTACTTACACTGAGGCTGCTCTTGGACTGAAGGCTCCATAGACATCAGTAACTGAACAGACAAACATTGGCATATTAGTTATTACAATGTGTATATCCCACTGAACAAAAATATTAAATGCAACATGTAAAGTGTTGCTCCCATGTTTCATGAGCTGAAATAAAAGATCCCAGGAATGTTTGCCAGAATTTCATGTTCATATCTCTACTATAAGCCACCTCCAACGTCGTTTTAGATCATTTGGTACTACATCCAACTGGCCTCAACCACAGACCACGTGAATGATAACCAGGTGTAACCACGCCAGCCCAGGACCTCCACATCTGGCTTCTTCACCTGCGGGATCATCCGAGACCAGCTACCCGGACAGCCGATAACAGTTTGCACAAAATGTCAGAAATCGTCTCAGTGGCTCATCTACCTGCTCGTTGTCCTCACCAGGGTCTTAACCTGACTGCAGTTCGACTTCAGTGGGCAAATGCTCACCTTCGATGGCCACTGGTACGCTGGAGAAGTGTGCTCTTCACGGATGAATCCCGGTTTAAACTGTACTGGACAGATGGCGTGTATGGCATTGTGCGGGAAAGCAGTTTGATGTCAACGTTGTGAACAGTGTGGTAGTGGTAGGGTTATGGCTTAGGCAGGCATAAGCTACGGAGAACGAACACAATCGCATTTTATTGATGGTAATTTGAATGCACAAAGATACCGTGATGAGATCCTGAGGCCCATTGTCGTGTCATTCATCCAATGCCATCACTACCTGTTTCAGTATGATAATGTACAGCCCCACAGCGCAAGGATCTATACACAATTCCTGGAAGCTGAAAATGTCAGTTCTTCCATGGCCTGCATATTCACCTGACATGTCATCCATTGAACATGTTTGGAATAATCTAGATCGACGTGTACGACAGCATGTTCCAGTTCCTGCCAATATCCAACAACTTCACACACAGCCATTGAAGAGTGGGACAACATTCCACAGGCCACAATCAACAGCCTGATTTAACTCTTTACAAAGGAGATGTTGCAATGCAGGAGGCAAATGGTGGTCACACCAGATACTGGTTTATTTGATCCACGACCCTACTTTGTTTTTACGGTATCTGTGACCAGATTCATATCTGTATTCCCAGTCATGTGAAATCCATAGATTAGGGCCTAATTTATTTATTTCAACTGACCGATTTCCTTATATGAACTAACTCAGCAAAATCTTTGAAATTGTTGAGTTTATTTTTGTTCAGTTTACGAGAAATCCTGAGCAGTCGAGCTTTATATTTCTCTGGATGGCAAGAGACGTAAAATTGGACTATTAGAAGCAGTGCCCATACAATGGCATAGATAGTGTTACACGGAATGACATGTCAAATAGTTTCTCTGTACGCTCTGCTCCTGTATGCAATGTCATCTTAGCGCGAGCAAATGGCCTTACCCCTGCTGTGTTTTGATTGACTGATAAACCAAGGAAATCTGCAGACTCCTGCTCCATCTCAGTCAGTGGTGGAATCTACAAAACAGTACAAATTCAATTGCACATGGTTTTGCCACCCTAACTTTGAAAAGGGCCAATTGACATTGTCAGATGTATGTGGAGGGAATGGGCTACCTCAACGTCAGCAGTCTGCTGTAACTGTTGCACCAGCTGCACAGTGGTGTCGAGGTGTGCTCGAATGGAGTCCATTGACTGCTTCTGCTCGGCTGCAATCTCCTGTACTTGTGTGCACAAGGCCGCATGCCTCACCTTGATGGCAGACAGGTTCTCCAGCAGCTTCACAGGGTTTTCCTGTGATCAGACACGAGTCAGTCATTGATTTGACAGACTGTTGGGTGGTAAATAGACAAATGGAGACATCTGTCTGCATGCCAGAAGTTCAAAGATGTATAAGATGGCATTGCCTTCTGTGAATGGAGTGGAAAGGTGTTGGGTGACTGGTCTGAGGACATGTTTTGTAACTTAGTACTGTGGCATCCATGTATGTATTCACCTCTGCTGCACTGTTCTCTGGAGCATTTGTCAGGAATTCCAGCCTCAGCCGTTTCTCCATGTAGTCCATGTCAGCCTCTGCCTTCTGGAACTGAGGGGACAGTTGGTTTAGTGTACTGCAAGCCTGACAGTGGAGTAGAGTCTCTACGTTTTACAACAGATAATTATAACACACAGAAAATCATTGCATGTACAGATCTTCACAACTATGAAGATAAACAAAATGTGCAAAAAAGTTCAGTCGCATCTTTCCAAGACTTCAGCCACAAAATGGTTGCCTCACAAAAGGGTGTATTAAATGGTCCTGAGATGCATAGTGCCTTCGGTAAGGCTTTATCCCAAAAACTGAAGCCCTATAAGAAATATTGCACTACTCTGAACAAAGTGGACAGCAGAGAATACTGATAGGGTTCCAGGACTTGTGATCAATCCCATGCATGTCATGGTGTCAATTTTGTGATTTAAATTATTATTATTTTTTTTCTAGGGTTGAGGTCAGTAGGCACAACACATTCAGGAAAAAAACTTTTGGGACAAGCAAAAGTATTTTTGGACAAGTTTAGGTAGATCCTCCTAAAAAGAAATGGAAGCTGACTGATGGGACATTAATGTTCCGAACTTGCTTTGATAGATTGCAAGTGAGGGAATGACTTGGAAGAGTAAGATTATTGCATAGTTGGCCTGCATTTAAATCATGCTCAGGAACTCTGGCGAATAGTAAGTATTTTTCAAACCTCCCTCTCTGGGCTGATGTGTCATGGGGTAGTTCATACATGCAGAATTTCCATTTTACCTGAATTAGCCACAAAATCCTTAGTTTGAAAGCAACTGTTTACTGGAAGCTATCCAGTGCCATTTTGGTTACATTTCCCCCCCACGTGAGCCAGCCCCCTAGCAATTTGAGTTCCAGTCAATGAGATTCAGCCACTTGCCATTTGAGTGACAGCTAACAAAGAGCAATGACGTGGTGCACATATCCGCATATAGATAAAGTATGTGGACACCCCTTCAAATTAGCTAATTTGGCTATATCTGCCACACCCGTTGTTGTCAGGTGTATAAAATCAAGCAGACGGCCATGCAATCTCCAGAGACAAACATTGGCAGAGGAATGGCCTTAGTGAAGAGGTCAGTGACTTTCAACATGGCACCGTCGTAGGATGCCACCTTTCCAATAAGTCAAATTGTAAAATGGCAAATTCTAGGAGCAACAACGGCTCAGCCGCAAAGTGGTAGGCCACACAAGCTCACTGAACGGGACCGCAGCGTGCAAAAAGTTTGTCCTCGGTTGCAACACTCACTACAGAGTTCCAAACTGCCTCTGGAAGCAAAGTCATCACAATTGTGGTAAGTTTGGGGAAGGCCCTTTCCTGTTTCAGCATGACAATGCCTCTGTGCACAAAGCAAAGTCCATACAGAAATGGTTTGTCGAGATCGGTGTGGAAGAGCTTGACTGGCCTGCACAAAGCCCTGACCTAAACCCCATCAAACACCTTTGGGATGAATTGGAACGCTGACTGTGAGCCAGGCCTAATCGCCCAGTATCAGTGCTCGACCTCATTAATGCTTGTGGCTGAACGATAACAAGTCCCCACAGCAATGTCCCAACATCTAGTGGAAAGCCTTCCCAGAAGAGTGTATGCTGTTATAGCAAAGGGGAACCAACTCCATATTAATGCCCATGATTTTGGAATGAGATGTTCAACAAGCAGATGTCCACGTAGTGTATGTGACATAGTACACAATTTTCAGGGACCACTTTTGGCTTGAGCACTACTTTAACTACAGCTAAAAAAGTATACAACAGTACTGGACATTAAGACCAGGGATCTTCATTGTAGATTTTAAACAATCATTTTTTAATTAAACAACCCACCCTGCTCTGCCCTTCCTTGGGGTGTGCACTGTTATTCAGCACATTGTTTCAGTAAACCCCAGAAGAGTTCCCAGAATTTTGCACTTGAGGGTGCCAGCTTTCAACACATTAATGTACATTTGTTGCTGATTCCTGTGTCAGTGGTCTTTGCTGTTTTCAGACGCTTTGACAATACTATTGCACTGCTAGCTGTCCAATACAGTAGTGCAATGAAGTCAGAGCACCTGCAAACAGCTTTGTTGTTAGCAAAGGTTCACAACGACACCTTGCAAAACCTATCATTGGGAATAATCCCTGGCCAATGCCCTTTTAACATTGCACTGCTTTCATTGAAGGGTCACCAGTAGTACAATACAAAAGGGGCACTGGACAGACAGAAAACACAATGGATTCCTCTTTATCCTGTTCGTTGTCAGCCCTGAAGGAAAAATAGAGACAGCCAACCTCCTGTCAAAATAAATTAGCTACATGACAAACTTGAATTTGTTCGGATGGGCCAGATCAAGTTATGATTAAATAATCTAAAACTACATTAATAACTGTAGCAATCCAGTGATCTTCTGCAGTGACAAACAAGTGCTGCTAATTGACTAAGTGGAGCCGAATAATAAACTTACGTAACATAATTGAATAACGTTACTAGTATCTGGCTAATGTTTTAACAGTTACATACTGTAGCTAGCTACGTTTACTAGAATCCGTGATTGAGCTGTCAACAACCAATTTTTATAACTTCGATAACGTAAAAACTCGCTTTTAAACGTCAACGGTCACCTACAGCGCGCACACGGAATACGGCCTCTTCGCAGGCGCAGTCTAGTACTCGCAGTCCTCGTGAAACGTGTGGCAAACAAGCTAACTAAATAAACACTGAAATGGAAAGAGAGCTATTGTAAAGCAATTTTGTTTGCCTTGTGGTGGTGTTAGCGGAAACACTCGCATATTATTATGTTTGTGTTTTTCTTTTCCTGGAAATTAATCAATTCCGATTAGAATGGCAGAACGTTTGAATTTAGATCCTCGCTACATTGCCGTTTTTCACGCACAGGTCATTTGCTCAAACAGCTCATTGGAGACCACATAATACAATTTATCTAAAGACTAGGATTGTAGGTTTACTTTAGCTGCTTTATAAATAAATATATTTGATAAAACACAGCTTACCATCGCCTCCAGTTTATCAACTGCTGTCTCCATGTTAAATAGTTTACATTCCTCATGCAGCCCAGTGAATATAAAGCCACTGGTCTGATTCATTAAAGCCTGCTGTGATTGGTTACCTGTTAGAAATAGTGGCCGCAGATTGGTCAATTGAGCGGCACCGCAGTCGGGGGAAAAAGGGGGAGTTCATAAAATGGCGTTCTGGACACTGGATGGATTTACTGTGGTATAATAAGAATTGGAGACTGCGTTCAAGATGTCCGACCGTTGTTATCAAATTAATCTACTCATGTTCCATCACTAGAATAACAACTGGTTCGCATTCGCCGATTCATGGACTGGCTATACTTTCTTCTTCGATGATGTTTAACGGCGGTTGGCATCCAATATATGTTGATTTACCGCCACCTACTAGACTGGAGTAAAAGACCCGTATACTTTGCTTGAAAAAATAAACAAATACCCCACCATCAGGGTTGGGGAGTAACGTACAAAACCGGTAACTGTAATCCGTTACTATCAAAATATTGTAATCAGATTACAGATACTTTGAAAAAAGGTGCACGTTTTAAAATTTGTTCCGCCTGGGCGAGTCTGACCCTAAATCAGATACCACTATGATGACACAACAAATGGGGTTGATGGATCGCGGGAAAATAGCAGAATTTTGGCTTTTGTAGGCTACAGTCCAAGCTATGTCATCCAATGGTGCGATTGGTGTTGGCATCCAAAAATTATCCAATTTGAATAAACGCTTGGAGGTAAGGATGACAGCAGTGGTGTAGTCTAGCGCGACACGGATATCTCTTATTATGGATATCTACATAGCGCATTGATGTGAATCACACCTGCGCTCTCGTTGAGCTATTTGAGCCGCGCGGATTGTGGTTGTTGTGGATTGCTGTTCATAAATCTAAATGTGTATTTGAACCCAATAATGTTTGAATTCAAGAACTTTTAAGCAGCCTGTCAATCATTTGTTTTTGAAACCAGTGGACAGCCAGTAAAGATTATGCTCTTGCAGCTGCTGCATCGTGCGTATCCCAGCCGATGGAATAAAAATGGGGCTTTTATTGTTCAATCTAATTCATGCTGATAAAAAAAGAAGATCCATAGGCCTAATGGACACGTGCTCAAACTCACACACTCTTGAAAGACTTAGGGGCAATCTGTAGTTGCTACATCCATTTTTTGATTTATACATTTTATATACTGTGGGACAAAAAAGTATTTAGTCAGCCACCAATTGTGCAAGTTCTCCCACTTAAAAAGATGAGGCCTGTAATTTTCATCATAGGTACACTTCAACTATGACAGACAAAATGAGAAAAAAATATCCAGAAAATCACATTGTAGGATTTTTAATGAATTTATTTGCAAATTATGGTGGAAAATATGCATCTGTAACATAACTTTAGACCATCCCCTCGCCCATACTCGGGCGCGAACCAGGGACCCTCTGTACACATCAACAACAGTCACCCACGAAGCATAGTTACCCAACGCTCCACAACAGCCACGGCCCTTGCAGAGCAAGGGGAACTACTACTTCAAGGTCTCAGAGCAAGTGACGTCACTGATTGAAACGCTATTTAGCGCGAACCACCGCTAACTAAGCTAGCATTTCACATCCGTTACACATTCATAGTTGTCTATTAATCTGAAATGGTTACATTACTCCAGGCCCATCCCTCAGCTTTTTACCAAAACAGAGGTGGGGTGACCTTTTTGTTGTTTCATCTGTGGATTTGCCATTTAAAATATATCAAAGTGTCACCAACAAAAAGGTAAACAATAGGCCTATAGCAAATGCAGCAAATGGCATTCATTTTTCACATGTAAATAGCACTTTTCAGTAGCGCTCAAAGCATGCCTGTCACGCCCTGACCTTAGAGATTAGGTCAGGGTGTGATTTGGGTGGACATTCTATGTTCTCTATTTCTTTGTGTTTGGCCGAGTGTGGTTCCCAATCAGAGGCAGCTGTCTTTCATTGTCTCTGATTTGGGATCATACTTAGGCAGCCCTTTTTTTTTACCCCTCTTTCAGTGTGGGATCTTGTCTTTGTTTGAGTGCATGTAGTTTGCATGACGAAGCTTTTCGTTCTTGTATTGGTTTTCTTGGTGGAACATTTAAATAAAAAGAATGTACGCCTTCCACGCTGCACCTTGGTCTCCTTCCAACGACAAATGTTACAATACCTTTCCATGAGCACAGCAGCATTTATTTTTTAACTTAAATCAATGAGCCCAATCAGTCCTCCAAGACAACGAAATCATAAACAACAAAGTAGGGCTGGCTAATAAATCCTTAGTTTTGTGGTTATGCTCAGGTAAAACAATTTGGCTAATCTATACTTCCATATTTCCAAGTTCTATTCTTGAAGATCAAGGGTTATAACATGTATTGTAATGACTGGAATCAAAAGCAAATCAAATTTTATTTGTCACATACACATGGTTAGCAGATGTTAATGCGAGTGTAGCGAAATGCTTGTGCTTCTAGTTCCGACCATGCAGTAATTTCTAACAAGTAATGTAACCTAACAATTTCACAACAACTACCTTATACACACAAGTGTAAAGGAATGAATAAGAATATGTACATAAAAATATATGGATGAGTGATGGCCTAACGGCATAGGCAAGATGCAGTAGAGGGTATAGAGTACAGTATATACATATGAGATGAGTAATGTAAGGTATGTAAACATTAGTGGCATTGTTTAAAGTGGCTAGTGATACATTTATTACATCAATTTTTCCATTATTAAAGTGGCTAGAGTTGAGTCAGTATGTTGGCAGCAGCCACTCAATGTTCGTGATTGCTGTTTAACAGTCTGATGGCCTTGAGATAGAAGCTGTTTTTCAGTCTCTCGGTCCCAGCTTTGATGCACCTGTACTGACCTCGCCTTCTGGATGATAGCGGGGTGAACAGGCAGTGGCTCAGGTGGTTGTGGTCCTTGATGATCTTTTTGGCCTTGCTGTGACATCGGTTGGTGTATGTGTCCTGGAGGGCAGGTAGTTTTCCCCCGGTGATGCGTTGTGCAGACCTCACTACCCTCTGGAGAGCCTTATGGTTATGGGTGGAGCAGTTGCCGTACCAGGCGGTGATACAGCCCGACAGGATGCTCTCGATTGTGCATCTGTAAAAGTTTGTAAGTGTTTTTGGTGACAAGCTGAATTTCTTCAGCCTCCTGAGGTTGAAGAGGCGCTGCTGCGCCTTCTTCACCATGCTGTCTGTGTGAGTGGACCATTTCAGTTTGTCTGTGATGTGTACGCCGAGGAACTTAAAACTTTCCACCCTCTCCACCACTGTCCCGTCAATGTGGATAGGGGGCTGCTCCCTCGGCTGTTTCCTGAAGTCCACGATCATCTCCTTTGTTTTGTTGACATTGAGTGTGAGGTTATTTTCCTGACACCACGCTCCGATTGTCCTCACCTCCTCCCTGTAGGCCGTCTCGTCGTTATTGGTAATCAAGCCTACCACTGTAGTGTCGTCTGCAGAAGATAGCCCTATTTGGTAAAAGACCAAGTCCATATTATGGCAAGAACAGCTCAAATAAGCAAAGAGAAACAACAGTCCATCATTACTTAAAGAGATGAAGGTCAGTCAATACGGAACATTTCAAGAACTTTGAAAGTTTCTTCAAATGCAGTCGCAAAAACTATAAAGCGCTATGATGAAACTAGCTCTCATGAGGACTGCCACAGGAATGGAATACCCTGAGTTACCTCTGCTGCAGAGGATAAGTTCTTTACAGTTACCAGCCTCAGAAATTGCAGACCAAATAAATCCTTCACAGTGTTCAAGTAACAGACAAATTTCAACATCAACTGTTCAGAGGAGACTGTGTGAATCAGGCATTCCAGGTCGAGTTGCTGCAAAGAAACCACTACTATAGGACACCAATAATAAGAAGAGACTTGCATGGACAATAATAAGAAGAAACACAAGCAATGGGCATTAGACCGGTGGAAATCTGTCCTTTAGTCAGAGTCCAAATTGGAGATTTTTGGCTCCAACCGCTGTGTGTTTGAAAGACACGGTGTGGGTGAACTGATGATCTCCGCATGTGTATTTCCTACCGTAAAGCATGGATGAGGAGGTGTTATGGTGTGGGGGTGCTTTGCTGGGGAAACTGTCTGTGATTTATTTAGAATTCAAGGCACACTTAACCAGCATGGCTACCTCAGCATTCTGCAGCAATACGCCATCCTATCTGATTTGGGCTTGGGACTATAATTTATTTTTAAACCGGACAATAACCCAACACACCCCCAGGCTGTGTAAGGGCTATTTTACCAAGAAGAAGAGTGATGAAGTGGTGTATCAGATGACCTGGCCTCCACAATCCCCCGACCTCAACCCATTTGAGATGGTTTGGGATGAGTCGGACTGTGGAGAGAAAGAAAAGCAGCCAACAAGCGCTTAGCATATGTGGGAACTCTGTCAAGACTGGTGGAAAAGCATTCCAGGTGAAGCTGGTTGTGAGAATGCCAAGAGTATGCGATGCTGTCATCAAGGCAAAGGGTGGCTATTTGAAGAATCACAAAAAGAATATATTTAGATTTGTTTCGCACTTTATTGGTTACTACGTGATTCCATATGTGTTATTTCATAGTTTTGATGTCTTCACTTTTATTCCACATTGTAGAGAAAATAGTACAAATAAAGAAAAACTATTCAATGAGTAGGTGTTCTAAAAATTTTGACTGGTAGTGTATATACTAGGCGGTGTCAGAGGAAGGCCCAAAAAAATTGGCAAAGACTCCAGTCACCCAAGGCATTGACTATTTTCTCTGCTACTGCATGGCAAGCGGTACCGGAGTGCCAAGTCTTGGTCCAAAAGGCTCCTTAACAGCTTATACCCCCAAGCCATAAGACTGCTGAACAATTAATCAAATGGCCACCCAGACTATTTTCATTGACCCCCCCTTTGTTTTTACACTGTTTATTTTATATGCATAGTCACTTTACCCACACCTACATGTACAAATTTCCTCAACTTAACCTGTACCCCCGCACATAGACTTGGTACCGGTACACCCTGTACAGTGCATTCGGAAAGTATTCAGACCCCTTGACCTTTTCCACATTTTGTTACGATTAAATTTAATTTTTAAAAGTCATCATCAATCTACACACAGTACCCCTTAATGACAAAGTGAAATAAGTTTTGTAGAAATGTTTGCAAATGTATTAAACCTGAAAAACAGATCCTTATTTACATAAGTATTCAGACCCTTTGCTATGAGACTCGAAATTGAGCTCAGGTACAGCCTGTTTCCATTGATCATCCTTGAGATGTTTCTACAACTTGATTGGAGTCTACTTGTGGTTAATTCAATTGTTGGACATGATTTGGGAAGGCACACACCTATCTATATAAGGTCCCACAGTTGGCAGTACATGTCAGAGCAAAAACCAAGCCATGAGCCAAGCCATGTCTTTAGAGCTACGAGACAGGATTGTGGCGAGGCACAGATCTGGGGAAGGGTACCAAAACATTTCTGCAGCATTGGTCTCAGACGGTTACGACAGAACGTGGGCGTGAACCCAGAGTCTCTGGTGGCACAGCTGGTGCTGCAGTACAGAGCCCTTAACCACTGCGCCACCCAGGAGGCCGTATGTAGATTGATGAGGTAACAAAACAATTTATTCAATTTTGGAATATGGCTGTAACTTAACAAAATATGGAAAACTCAAGGGGTCTGACTACTACTCCCGAATGCACTAGCCTCATTATTGTTATTTTATTGTGTTACTTTATTTATTTTCATACTTTTTGTATTCGGGGCATGTGACAATTTTATTATTTTTAATTTGTATTTTATTTGTTAGGAGTGCACTGATATGTAGGACACGAAACATCCCGGCCACTTAGAGAAAAAAAACCTTTATATCGGAGTTGTATCGAGATGGCTATTAATATTTATGACATGAGGCTAGCATAGCATCTCTCCATTGAATATAGGCAGTTGATGTTAACAACCCTCATTGAATATTCAAACAAGGATTACAGTAATGAAGATGTATCTAGACAGCACGCCATGTCGCTTTGTGGACAACAAAACCCATTGTTAGCGTTGAGAGACCTGTATCTTGTCAGTATATTCATAATATTTGCCTAGCCTCTGCCGAGTCCCCAACAACTGGATGTTCTGGTTTTTAGAGAAAATGGAAAAAGAGCCTGTGACATGACTTCCATCACTTATTTTTTTGTTAGTAAAAATAAATAAAATATTTGGTACTTTTACCCATTTTTCTCCCCAATTGGTAGTTCCAGTCTTGTCCCATTGCTTCAACTCCACTGAGAGCCATGCATCCTCCCAAACACAACCCTGCCAAGCCACCCTGCTTCTTGACACACTGCTCGCTTAACCCAGAAGCACCAATTTTTTCGGAGCAAACACCGTCCTGCTGGTGACAGAAGTCAGCTTGCAGGCACCCGGCCCGCCATAAGGCGTTGCTAGAGCTCGATGGGACAAGGAAATCCCAGCCAACCAAACCCTTTCCTAACCCAGACGACACTGGGCCAATTGTGCGCCGCCTCATGGGTCCCGGTCACGGCCGGCTGTGACACAGCCTGAGATTGAAATGGGGTCTGTAGTGACTCCTCAAGCACTGCAATGCAGTGCCTTGGACCGCTGCACCACTCCGGAGGCCCCCACGACTTCCACTTTTGGATGGTCACAGTGAGGGGATCCCATTAATCTGGCCCTGGCAAGCTTTTTGCACCTGGTGAAAGGTGATTGCAGTCGTTTTGGAACCGGGCTGCCTCCCTGGGTGAGCCAGGTGCCCGTTCAAAGCCCACGGCGAAGTCGACTCAAAACAAAAAGGGGGGGGGGGGGGAATTGGTAGTTTGAAAATTCAATCATATTTAAAGATGTACTATACAGAAATCGCTCCGCCATTTCCTGGTTGCTAAAATTGTAATAGTTTGTCTAATTTCAGTTTGTGACAAAACAAGCAAGTATAATGTAGAGAATCTGCATAACGGAAAATATTTTATTTTCAGCTGTTTGAAGCTGGTGTACAAAACCGAAAGTAAAACAAGCAAAAGTGAAACTTAAAAACGGGAAACAGGACAGATCTCCACTTCTTAGACTTGCTGAAAATGAGAAGGACAGATCTATAACTCACTTTTCTTTGTCAGGTCGCCCAAAAAGTTACATATAGTATTGCATCTTTAATGGAAAAGAGATGTTGTATGTTTCTGGATGATGCACCATAATGGCTCTTTGACAACATGATTGAGCAGCACAGATTACTGTTCGATTTCAGAAGGGTGGAACTCCCTCACCGCTTTTGCCCGTTCACGTCACAGCCCGGTCCCCCGCAGCGCACAAAACAGCCATTGAATTATTCAGTGGACAGCTGAAGATAAACATTTTATATTTATGCTCTGAGGTCATGACCCCAGCTAGCCAGGGTGTGCCAGTTGGCTTGTTTAGCTGTCCACTGTACTCTGACAGAGTTCCCGGGGCATGTTCACGCTATACTGGTGTCTGGCCTAGTGCGCAGGAAGCGTAATCCCAGTAAGAAAGATGGAAGCAACCATGAAACCAAATGTATTGAGATCAAATGTCAGCCCAGTTTCACCTAGTTCCATCCTCTCATACTACCCGCGACTGGACTTCCTCTCACAACTATATTTGGTGGTGAGAAAACATTCTAAAGGGATGATTCAGCTTTATAGCCCCTGTGACGTG
Organism: Oncorhynchus masou masou; assembly: GCF_036934945.1. Lineage (NCBI taxonomy): Eukaryota > Metazoa > Chordata > Actinopteri > Salmoniformes > Salmonidae > Oncorhynchus > Oncorhynchus masou. The sequence continues at coordinate 70,728,350 of NC_088223.1, forward strand.
TCTGGGTTACTCCTTCTGTCTCTGTGACCAAACAATGGAAGTCTTGGTGGCAGTCTATAGTTCGTATTTACACCCAAAGATTATGTATATACTGACAGGATCCATCTCTCAGCCCTAACAATGGGAGTTGTTGTCTACAAAGCAGCACGGCAGGCTGTTTAGCTCCCACCTATCCTTTCTCTGGATTGGTGGAAACATGTTATTTATTCAAATATTTTTTGGAATATTCGATGAGGGTTTTTGACATCAACCTTATGTATTCAATGGAGAGAGAAGCTGTGCTACTACCCTCATACCATAATTGTTTTTGCCATCGCAAGACAAATCCGATAGTGTTTTTCCTCAAAGTTTCCGGGATGTCACGTGTCCTACTTATATCAATACACTCGTGAAAACGTAAGCATTTTACGAAACTTCTATTCGATCAAGCCATTTGGTTTTTGGTTGACCAAATTCGACACTCATTGACCTTCCATACGAAAACTCCTTACTTGGTGGGCGAAACAACAAAAACGCCACCTGCTGGAGGGAGACAGATTTTCCGCAGAGTTTGGCCTCTCTTCATTTTCCTCTGTTATACCTCTGTACTGGATTGGATGAACAGTGCAGAAGAGAACCTCCCCTGACAGCTTTTTTTCTTCTCGTCAAGACCAGTGGTGGAGTTCGTTTTGAATGGAAATTTCACTTAAGGACCAATGGAATAGTCTAAAATGCTAAGATCTGGCCTACTATCTTTACTTGAGGAAATATACTGTTCAAAAAAATAAAGGGAACACTAAAATAACACATCCTAGATCTGAATGAATGAAATATTCTTATTAAATACTTTTTTCTATACATTGTTGAATGTGCTGACAACAAAATCACACAAAAATGATCAATGGAAATCAAATGTATCAACCCATGGAGGTCTGGATTTGGAGTCACACTCAAAATTAAAGTGGAAAACCACACTACAGGCTGATCCAACTGTGATGTAATGTCCTTAAAACAAGTCAAAATGAAGCTCAGTAGTGTGTGTGGCCTCTACATGCCTGTATGACCTCCCTACAACGCCTGGGCATGTTCCTGATGAGGTGGCGGAAGGTCTCCTGAGGGATCTCCTCCCAGACCTGGACAACAGCATCCGCCAACTCCTGGACAGTCTGTGGTGCAACGTGACGTTGGTGGATGGAGCGAGACATGATGTCCCAGATGTGCTCAATTGGATTCAGGTCTGGGGAACGGGCGGGCCAGTCCAAAGCATTAATGCCTTCCTCTTGCAGGAACTGCTGACACACTCCAGCCACATGAGGTCTAGCATTGTCTTGCATTAGGAGGAACCCAGGGCCAACCGCACCAGCATATATTCTCACAAGGGGTCTGAGGATCTCATCTCGGTACCTAATGGCAGTCAGGCTACCTCTGGCGAGCACATGGAGGACTGTGCGGCCCCCCAAAGAAATGCCACCCCACACCATGACTGACCCACCGCCACGGCATCTCCAGACTCTGTCACGTCTGTCACATGTGCTCAGTGTGAACCTGCTTTCATCTGTGAAGAGCACAGGGCGCCAGTGGCGAATTTGCCAATTTTGGTGTTCTCTGGCAAATGCCAAACGTCCTGCATGGTGTTGGGCTGTAAGCACAACCCCCACCACCCTCATGGAGTCTGTTTCTGACCGTTTGAGCAGACACATGCACATTTGTGGCCTGCTGGAGGTCATTTTGCAGGGCTCTGGCAGTGCTCCTCCTTGCACAAAGGCGGAGGTAGCGGTCCTGCTGCTGGGTTGTTGCCCTCCTACGGCCTCCTCCACGTCTCCTGATGTACTGGCCTGTCTCCTGGTAGCGCCTCCATGCTCTGGACACTACGCTGACAGACACAGCAAACCTTCTTGCCACAGCTCACATTGATGTGCCATCCTGGATGAGCTGCACTACCTGAGCCACTTGTGTGGGTTGTAGACTCCATCTCATGCTACCACTAGAATGAAAGCACCGCCAGCATTCAAAAGTGACCAAAACATCAGCCAGGAAGGATAGGAACTGAGAAGTGGTCTGTGGTCACCACCTGCAGAACCACTCCTTTATTGGGGGTGTCTTGCTAATTGCCTATAATTTCCACCTGTTGTCTATTCCATTTGCACAACAGCATGTGAAATTTATTGTCAATCAGTGTTGCTTCCGAAGTGGACAGTTTGATTTCACAGAAGTGTGATTGACTTGGAGTTACATTGTGTTGTTTAAGTGTTCCCTTTATTTTTTTGAGCAGTGCATATATAAGTGCCTTGCTCAGGGGAACAATGGCAGGTTGCACATGGGATATTCATGCCAGAAACCCTCCCACTGCCAACTCACTTCCTTCAGGTTTTACTGGCCATCTTTCTATTGAATACTGTAACGTGGCGTATGTGGGTGTTCTACCTTCCTCCGTCCAAGGCCCGGGCTTTTGTGGCGCATGGAGTATCATACTCACCTCTGCACTGCAGGATCATAGGATCAGGACTCTGATAAAGTTATTATGCTCCATAACATAAGTACTTGTTCACAATATTCCATGGCAGTTTGATTTTCTCTGACAAAAAGTAAGATAAAAAAACAACAACATTAAAACATAAAAAGTAACATTTTTTAAAGAGATTTACATTCCACTGGTTGCAATCACTAGCTAATCATCTTTACACTAAAAATAAATTCCAATCAATGCATCACGAAAGTGAAAGCGATTGAGGACCACTTTGGACAGGACGTCATAAAGCATGGTTGATATTTCATTAGCCCAATCATAACCGGAAATGTTCATATTTTAACCAATCAAACTGCATACGGTACAGGAAGTAGGCTGTCCCTGATAGTTAAGATAGGTTGCCTTTGCAAACGGTCTGTTTCGACCGGCCACAGAGGTAGAGGACGTTGGAGTCACTGAAGAGGATCCAGTATAAAGAATAGCCAACCCCTCCCTATCCAACATGTTTTCCCGCATTGCAAGACCCACAATTTGCATTGCTACCAGGAGCTTATCCACCTCCTCACAGGTAAATAATATATTTCTTTGTCAGCTAAGAGATAATAGAGTAATAGCTTAAAGAGTAATAGCTTAAATTCACTAGCTAACGTTACTAGCTAGCTAGCATGGCAGCCAGCTAGCTTGTCAGATTATTTAGCCAGCTAACTAGCTACATTAACTTGTTATGACTTAATGTCACATACTTTGCATTAGTTGAGCCACATCAGAATAGTCTAGACTCTAGAGTTTAAAACGTGTCAATGTTATCAACTTTAGCTATACTTATAACGTTAGTTTAATTAATTGGCTAGCAGTAGCTGACTAGCAAGGATTTGTAAACTCTTGATAGCTGCTTCCACTGCACTGTATAAGGTCAATTTGTCATGCTTGGTTTACTTTTGGGATTGGCAAAGGCAAGGCATGCGCAATGATGAGTGACAAAAAGAATACTATGGTAAAGGTTCTTTGATTGACAGAGCAGTGTTTTGTTCGGTTATCTCGAGCTTGTCCTTCGTGACATGTTAGTGAACAATCTCAGATGGCACATTCAATTTAATGAATTAAGAGGATTATTGGCCCAGCCTCTTCCAAACCCAAATGTTTGCTAATTAATCCATATTTAACACGCATGATATACTAAAACTACTGATAGTGTGCAATACAATAACATCACAAATCTTTACTACAAACTGTCTTAATTTAAAATCGTTTGAATTGAGTGTGTCAAAGATAAAATTAACACCATTGATAACACCTTGGACAGTTTTGATCAATGTTTAAGATGTTCCTGAAGGTTGGCATTGGCAAGGATACAGTAGTATAATTCCACAACATTGATCAAGAAGTAACTTTAACCTTATTAATATAATTAGAGCTGTTGAAAGATTCTGTGAACTTGAGTGTAATGGTGGCTTACATTCTTTCTACAGCTTAATGAAGGTTAAATTAAAAAATGATCCCTGAATCGCTCACTCTGAAATCCTGGCTTCTTGTGGCCAACCATGAATAGTCAAGAGGTTGAATCCATAAAGTGTCCTGACCTTTGCCCTTTCTGTGAATTGTTTGTGGCCTACAAGAATAAATGTCATTTTCAGGTGAAAGGTTTCTGTCCCCTTTTTGATATTAGCAAATTACAAGGATTGATTGTGCAAAGATTAACTAAGTCCTACATGAAACTTGAATTATAAACCTTGGTCTAACAGACCCATCCTACAAAACCACAATTGAGTCAGTCTCATTCAAGCTTCTTGTTTGTAATAGATGCACATCTATTCTACAATAGTTTGTGCTGGAATTCTTCAGACACGCAGGAAATATGTTTGGTTGTGTGATTGACGTGATATGACGTCGATATTAAGGCTGACTCCATTTAGTCGATTGTTTGGTCGATATGCTGTTGGTCGACAGATTTGTAGTCAAGCAGTGGTCAATGTATGAAATAAATGTTATGGCACACGAGACACCTGTCTGATTCACGCCCGTCTGAGTGTACTAATCCATTAGAGGCTGTGGGTATCACCAGTAGTACATTTACCGTTAATTACCATTTCTAATCTAGAATGTTTGTTTGGTTACGGTCATTTCTGTTAATGCATTCAATATTACATTCTTACCGTTCTCGTTTGAGGAGTGCACAACCTAGGCTACACTTGTAAGAAAAAAAAAGTTTTGGTTTATTTCATTTACGAGTTGTCAATTTATTCATTGTCTTTGGTTTGGAGCGCTCATGTCAATCTTGAGTAAAAACATGCACCTGATTACACATAGGCCTAGGCTACCTGGCCTGCTTATAAATGTGCACATTTGGAGATCTGATACAATTTCTGATTTTCTTAACTCACCATCACTGTGGAGCTTCTCAAAGTAATGTTTTCTTTGCCTCAAACAGCATGTAAACAAAGTTTGTTTTTACATCCATTGAGAATGACAGTAGTTCCTCAATGTAGCCTTTTTTAAACAATATTTCCAGCACTCTTCCTTTTGATAACCACTCAGCATGAAAGGGAAAAAAATGTCATGCTCTGATCTGGTGAAGTCATAAAAAGCCCTACCTGATAACTTATCACTTGCACAAATAGCCTACAGCTGTGTTTGTTTCTCAGGAGCTCACTGGTACAGGAAACTGAGGGCCCAGAATATTTTATACATTGTTGCACTTTTGCTAGCATGAGCTTTGGGCCAGACCAAGTTAAGTTGATACAATGTTTCAAGTTCCTTGCAGACAGGCCATGCGTAGCAATGTGATTTATATGATATTAATTTTCATCAGGCTATTTTCTACCTGCAGGCTGCAATGTTTTTACTTTTGGCTTTATGGAGGCTATTTTTACATATTGACAATAGGTCATTTTAGATTTGTATCATTTAGATATAATTTGTATTGACCACATCATTGATTTTGAGATGAAGACTTTATTATAAATTAAATGAAACTGTTCAATGAAAATGTGCATGTGAAAATCCTAACTAGCACGCAGTTCAGTAGAAATGGTATGATAACTTGGCACTCCAAATGAAAAAGGTTTCCGATAGCTATTACTGGCACTTCAGGAGCATAACGGCTGCAAAGGCCAGCAGCAGCGGGAGGAGGATGGGCGTAGAGGTTTTCTTCTTCTGGTTAGGCTATATTGATCTCTGGTTCCCTCTTTAGTAATTTGAGTCTTCATTTTTAATTGCAGTGCTTAAAGCATCAGGCAAGCTCAGTAGCCTACATATAATTGATTTTATTTAAACATAGGGTGTGTCTATATATGGGAAAATACATGTTTGGACCAATTTATTTATTTTTTTGTCGGGGACATCCCTATGAGATCGCCAGTGAAATTGTATCCTCTCCCCCTCAGAACAATGCCAAGGTGGCAGTGCTGGGTGCTTCCGGTGGTATTGGCCAGCCTCTCTCACTGCTCCTGAAGAACAGTCCTCTGGTGGGCGAACTGTCTCTCTTTGACATTGCCCACACACCTGGAGTGGCAGCTGACCTCAGCCACATCGAGACCAGGGCCCACGTCACTGGTAAGACACTTTCCTGCTGTACATCAGCTTCACGACTAAAGTCTTAATACTGTGTAGTGCAATTATTGTGAAAATGGCCCTTTGGTTTATCTAATTTAACTACGATGATTCCTTCACTAGGTTACATGGGTCCAGACCAGTTGGACGCTGCACTGAAAGGCTGCAATGTCGTTGTCATCCCCGCTGGTGTCCCAAGAAAACCTGGTTAGTTTACCCAAGTTGACAATGGGATTCATAATGAAGAACATCATGCTTTCTTTCAATTGGAAGTGCACACATTACATTTAAAAATAAAATTCTTCCAGGCATGACCCGTGATGATCTGTTCAACACTAATGCCACCATCGTGGCCACTCTGGCTGATGCTGTTGCCCGCAACTGCCCCGAAGCCATGATCTGCATCATCGCCAACCCTGTGAGTACACCACTACCTCTTCTCCAGAATTAACTCAAGCTCCTGGCGACTCGCATTACTCAAGAGCAGCTCAGACGTCTATACAGTCGGATACATTGGTGTTGGAGAAAATAAATTTTTTGTTGCAAAAGAGAAGGTAGCACTGACTTTCAGGAATGGGCATAATTTGAAAGGCAATTTATTTTCCATGCCAGTGCTGTTTAGGTCACTGATTTGTTTTGGTGCTTCAGTCACCACAATCTTAAATGATACAAGATCTCATTTGCTCTTCAACGATAAATGCTTAAATATTCCATTTATTGTGTAATGGCTGTTTAGTGTACATCAGAAGGTAAATGCCAGTGATAGTAACATGTGGTTTGAAATAGCTGACAGTTTTGTTTAATCCATAGGTCAACTCTACTATTCCCATCACATCAGAGGTGATGAAAAAGTATGGTGTCTACAACCCCAACAGAGTGTTTGGTGTCACAACATTGGATATCGTCAGAGCCAATGCATTTGCCGCAGAGCTGAAAGTAAGGTTTGAGGACCTCAAACATTCCTAATGCGCCCTATACTCACTGTCTATACCTTTGACACACAGGAGTGTTCTCAAAGTTCATGGGCGTATCACCCTGAACGGAACAAAGTTTGTTTGTATCTTACAGATGATTGTGGAAGAGTAGATAAACACTGTGACAAAGCAAAAACATTCACACCTAGAGTTGGAATTGCCTACTTTGTAGTTTGCTCAGAGCAAGGCTCTAAATGTGCTTGGGTGCATTCTAGACAACGTTTGTATTGTAATAGGCTTATGTTGTAGGGAATGTCTCCACTTAAATATTTGGTTGTCACCATGATCCAACTGCATAACATTTTTAAAGTAGATTTTTAAAAACATTTTCTTTAAGTTAATGCTAGCCAGCTAGTATCCACTCATTGATTATTGCATAGGCAATAATATTGCATAGGCAAGATGGCTGACTGTTTGGTGTTTCATATTGCAGGGCCTTGACCCAGCACGTGTCAATGTACCAGTGATAGGAGGTCATGCAGGAAAGACCATTATTCCTCTCATCTCACAGGTAAGAATAAGGGCCTTTTCACAGAAATAAATAATCCAATACCTGAACGATTTCCTTGCAATGACACCAGTAGGACTAAATCTTAATTTAACAACAAATTATACACATTTGCCAATTTTTAGGGGTTTGAGCTGATCTGATGCCCCTGTTTCTGGAACACTTTTTTTATGGCTCCCTCTAGTGTTTGTAACATCAATGAATGAGTTGTCATACGGTGGGAGCCTGTGATTCAGAATTTGTTAGTCTGTTTTTATTTTACCTTTATTTAACTAGGCAAGTCAGTTAAGAACAAATTCTTATTTTCAATGAAGGCCTAGGAACAGTGGGTTAACTGCCTGTTCAGGGGCAGAACGACAGATTTGTACCTTGTCAGCTCGGGGGTTCTTCCGGTTACTAGTCCAATGCTCTATCCACTAGGCTACCCTGCCGCCCCTGTGGCTTTAAGAAATTCCTAATTCATGGTAATTTTAAAATTCAGTTGGAAAATGAATAGGATAAGGTTCAACACGAACAAGGCTTTTCCTGTGAATAACTATATACCTTGCACGCGCCACTCTGTAGGCAACACCCAAAGTGGAGTTCCCAGCCGACCAGCTGTCTGCTCTGACCGCTAGGATCCAGGATGCTGGCACTGAGGTTGTGAAGGCCAAGGCTGGAGCAGGTAGGCAGTGTTACCTGACGGACTGGCTGATTCTCAATGAAAACTGTCCTTTAAACGTAATGAATGTTTGAACCACTGAGCTCTAACTGGCAAACCTACGTGTGTTCAGGCTCTGCTACGCTGTCCATGGCCTATGCTGGGGCTAGATTCACCTTCTCCGTCCTGGACGCCATGAACGGAAAGGATGGCGTTGTAGAGTGTGCGTACGTAAGGTCAGAAGAGACCGAATGCAAATACTTCTCCACACCTCTCCTCCTCGGGGTAAGTCCTACACCACCTTATAAACAGGTTTATAAGTTGGAGACTGAAATTGCACCTTCTGCTTATTGTTGATATTAATGCTGTACTTGCACTTAATTCAGGTTCCTATTTGAATGACACACGACTTTGACAATCTGAAGTGATAACCAGAAGGAATATTTTTGTGCCCTTTTAGAAACACGGAATTGAGAAGAACCTTGGCCTGGGCAAGCTGTCAGCCTTTGAGGAGAATCTGGTGGCTGATGCCATTGGTGAGCTGAAGGGCTCCATCAAGAAGGGCGAGGATTTTGTTGCGAACATGAAGTGAGAAGTTTGAATCTGTGGTTATTTATATTGTCCAGTAACTTAAATGGCAACAAGGTCTCTCCAAAATCCAAGTTTCATCATGCCTGATGACGAAATAGCTGTTATCAGAAATGTTAACTGATCAGAAATGTTAATAACGCTATCAATAAACAGTTGACCTTACATCTTGCACCTTGCACTGGATCAATGTATGTTTGAGAGATTTCTCAAACTTGTAGCTCTTACATAGATGTTCAAATGACTCCTGTTTGCAATCTAGATTGTCAAAGTATGCTCCATGTAACTATGCATGGAATTATTTGTAAAGTAGTATTTTGTCTTTACCCATCAACCCAGAACTATTCTTGTCTTTATACCTTTGAAAAAAGCCACATCTCTACACCATTTACATTTTTTGTTTGAATAGTGAAGGGGTGGGGGAGGGTGGAAATGTACACTAAGAATTCCAATGTGCAAGCATATCACCTTGAGTGTCTGACGATGTAATTCAGTTACTACTACACAATATTTAAATTAAAATGTTTGTTTAACTTTAATTCTGGGTTAACGAGATTATATAATAGGTGTAACAAGTGGCGTCCAGCTACAAAATAATTAAGAACATTAAACAAGTTTTGAAAGGAATTTTGAACTTGTTGGGAGGGGGGGACTGGTCGTGAAATGGTTAATGGGAATGTTTGGAATGAGCTCGTTACCTTGTAACCAAGGAGAGTACCACAGAAGCAACTACAAAACAAACTGGCAGCTTGGGTAGCTCGAGAAACTTAAATAAGTGTAGACAGATTTCAGGTTGATCTTGACTATTTCGAACATTTAATTAATGACCATATTTTGAAATAAATGACTTTAGAGTCGAGCGTTTTACACTGTAAATCACAAACGTTAGCTGAACTAGCTAGCTACGCGTTCAAACCGCATGAAATAAGTGGAACCAGGTGAAGGTTGAGGCAGTAATATATTTGCGATACTACTTTCACGATAGTTTTGCCTCATGTCGTGACTTCTCTGCTTGAAGTGTATATTTCATATTGCTCACAATGTCCACTGGGATTCATCATGCCACAAATCAAAGCATCAAGCCCTTCAAGTCTAGCGAAGAGTACCTGTATGCTATGAAGGAGGATTTGGCAGAATGGTTGAGAGATTTGTACGAGATCGATATTGACGTGAACAACATACTGGAGGCGCTCGAGACGGGCTCGGTCCTCTGTTCCCACGCCAATAATGTCACACGAGTGGCGGGAGAGTTCATTCAAAAGTACGGGATGGTGCGACAGGTCCAGCTGCCAACGAACGGTGTCACGTTTGTAAATTCGGCCCAACCTGCAACATTCCTGGCCCGGGACAACATCTCAAATTTCATCAGTTGGTGTCGAAAGCATATGGATATTAAAGGTATGACAATATTACTGCATAATTGCAATTTATGTTTTGACTGACAACTACTTTTGCTGGCCACAATTTTTCAATTGTATATATCCTACAGAAGGCTTGAACGTAATTATAGTTTAACTGGGTGAAGCCATTGTGAATGTAATAATGTTTATATGCCGTAAATCCACACCCACTTGCCCCACAGGTCAAGTGGCAAACAGGTGTGACAAACTGACATGAAGGGAGTCTCTTGAATTAATGGCTTATTGACCAGCATCCCAATATTATTTATGCCTCTTTTATTCAAAATATTGGACAAAAAAAATATTTCTGAACGCATGCACACATTCAGTAGCCTACAACGGACAGTGTGTGCTCGACAAGTGCTCAACAGTGTTTGATGGAATGCATGCAATATGGAAATGCACCACTAGGTGATGCTCTAAATCCATACTTCATAGGAACATGGCCTCGTGAACCTTTCCCTCAATTTTTAAATCTGTACTTTTCTAATGATCACATCCCTGGATAGAACATTCATCTGGAAACACAACTCAGCGCCCAGGGTTTTCCTGGTCATGTTGGTCACATGAGGCTGCTCCTTCGTATTGCTTTAACATCTCGATCCTCAGACGTCTCACTCAATCCTTCTCCCCACTCCTCCAGATGTGCTCATGTTTGAGACAGACGACCTAGTGCTGCGGAAGAATGAGAAGAACTTTGTGCTGTGTCTGCTGGAAGTAGCCCGGCGGGCCTCTCGTTTCGGCATGGCCGCCCCCGTGTTGATCCAGTTGGAGCAAGAGATCGAGGAGGAGATTAGAGAGGAGCTGGAGTTGCCCCTGGAAGAGACCCCGCCACTAGCCAAACCCCAGCGGCGCACCTCCAACACTCAAAACCTGGATGAGATGGTGAGACCGCACCGCTGGAACCAGTTCACAAATTGGAACCAATTAACAAATCTTCCACTATAATCAGTGATCAAATCCACTATTCCAACTAGTTCACATATCCCCCACAGTCACTAATATTATCTGTAATTGTAATCAACGATCAAATCTATTTTAAGGGACCAGTTATTACAAATCTACCACTGTTACAAGTGAACTCTACAATGATGAAGTCTACTGTAACTAATGCTCAAATCATCCAAAGTAACCAGTGATCAGATCTCCTGCCCGCAATGTGGCCAGTCTGGTGTAACTACTGATCTGGGTCCCTCTATGGGGAAAGGACTAGTACTCGGTTTTATACACTGTATTATATTAGACTTGTTGGATAAACCTAATGATGGTAGTTTGGGCTATAAGGGTTATTTCCATTTTAATGAAGTTATCTGAGGGAATTAATTAGACCATATCATTTTTGTGGAAAAGATTAACAGACCATGGAAATTGCTGTACATGTCAAAATAGGCTACAAGATTGACTTGAATCTTCTCTTTTCAATTTGACCTTAACTAAGCCAAAGGCAAAACTCTATTGGCAATGGATGGACCACCACCTTTTGCTGTCGTAACTCACTTATAAAACCCTGTGTCAAGAGAGATGAAGGCTTGTTTTTGTTGTTACAGAGATGTGAGTTGTCGGACAAGCAGGGGAAATGTCTTAGCGGGTGCCTTGGCTGCCGGGATATGTCTGATTTGTATAAGTCTGGGGTTCAATACAGTCACTAACTGATATATTGCATATTTAATAAATAACCGGATAGTGTAAGGAGACACAGTATTGCTGCCTTTGTCTAACACAGTGTGTCTGTGTGAGACTGAATTGTACTTGATTTTAACTATTAGTCACCCTGGCTATAGAATAAAGACAACATATAAAAACATACAGTGCATCATGTGCAGTACTTTTGATTACGTACAGTTGAAGTCGGAGGTTTACATACAATTTACCCAAATACATTTAAACTTGAATGTTTCACAATTCCTGACATTTTAATCCTAGTAAAAATTCCCTGTCTTAGGTCAGTGAGGATCACCACTTCATTTTAAGAATGTGAAATGTCAGAATAATAGAGCAAATTATTTATTTAAGCTTTTATTTATTTCATCACATTCCCAGTGGATCAGAAGTTTACATACACTCAATTAGTATTTGGTAGCATAGCCTTTAAATTGTTTAACTTGGGTCAAACGTTTCGCGTAGCCTTCCACAAGCTTCCCACAATAGGTTGGGTGAATTTTGACCCATTACAGAGCTGGTGTAACTGAGTCAGGTTTGCAGCCTCCTTGCTTGCACACGCTTTTTCAGGTCTACCCACAAATTTTCTATAGGATTGAGGTCAGGGCTTTGTGATGGCCAGTCCAATACCTTGACTTTGTTGCACTTAAACCATTTTGCCACAACTTTGGAAGTATTCTTGGGGTCATTGTCCATTTGGATGACCCATTTGCAACCAAGCTTTAACTTCCCCATTTGCAACCAAGCTTTAACTTCCTGACTGATGTCTTGAGATGTTGCTTCAATATATACACATCATTTTCCTGCCTCATGATGCCATCTATTTTGTGAAGTGCACCAGTCCCTCTTGCAGCAAAGCACCCCAACAACATGATGCTGTCACCCCAGTGTTTCATGATTGGGATGGTGTTCTTTGGCTTGCAAGCATCCCCCTTTCTCCAAACATAACGATGGCCGTTAAGGCCAAACAGTTCTATTTTTGTTTCATCAGACCAGAGGACATTTCTCCAAAAAGTACCATCTTTGTCCTGATGTGCAGTTGCAAACCGTAGTCTGGCTTTGTTATGGAGGTTTTGGAGCAGTGGCATCTTCCTTGCTGAACGGCCTTTCAGATTGTGTCGATATAGGACTTGTTTTACTGTGGATATTGATACTTTTGTACCTGTTTCCTCCAGCATCCTCAAGGTCCTTTGCTGCTGTTTTGGGATTGATTTGCACTTTTCGCACCAAAGTACGTTCATCTCGAGGAGACAGAACGCGTCTCCTTCCTGAGCTGTATGACGGCTGCGTGGTCCCATGGTGTTTATACTTGCATACTATTGTTTGTACAGATGAACGTGGTACCTTCAGGTGTTTGGAAATTGCTCCCAAGGATGAACCAGCCGTGTGGAGGACTCTACAAATTTTTGGGTGGGTCTTGGCTGATTTCTTTTGATTTTCCCATGATGTCAAGCAGAGGCACTGAGGATGACGGTAGGCCTTGAAATACATCCACAGGTACACCTCCTATTGACTCAAATGATGTCAATTAGCCTATCAGAGGCTTCTAAAGCCATGACATCATTTTCTGGAATTTTCCAAGCTGTTTAACCTCTCTGGGATTATGTTGCCCACCTGGCCAAAAGCCAGTGAAAATGCAGAGCGCCAAATTCAAATAAATTACTATAAAAAAATGAAACTTTCATGAAATCACACATGTAAGATACCAAATTAAAGCTACACTTGTGAATCCAGCCAACATGTCAGATTTCCAAAAGGCTTTTCGGCGAAAGCAAACAATGCCATTATCTGAGGATAGCACCGCCGTAAACAAAGAGAAAAGCATATTTCAACCCTGCAGGCGCGACACAAAACGCAGAAATAAAAATATAATTCATGCCTTTGACGAGCTTCTTTTGTTGGCACTCCAGTATGTCCCATAAACATCACAAATGGTCCTTTTGTTCGATTAATTCTGTTGATATATATCCATTTATTTGGCGCGTTTGAGCCAGAAAAACACCGGTTCCAACTTGTGCAGCGTGACAACTTTTGAGAGATTTTATAAACTGTAAACGTTGCCAAAACATTTCAAACTACTTTTGTAATACAACTTTTGGTATTTTTTAATGTAAATAATCAATAAAATTGAAGACTGGATAATCTGTGTTCAATATAGGAGGAAAACAAAACTGTAGCATGCTTTCTGGTCACGCGCCTCTAACAGTACACTTCAAGTGACCCTCGTTCAAGATGGCCATACTTTTTCATTACACAAAGGAAAAACCTCAACCAATTTCTAAAGACTGGTGACATCCAGTTGAAGCGATAGGAACTGCAAGAAGGTCCCTTTAGATATCTGGATTCCCAATGAAAGCCCGTTGAAAAGAGTGACCCCAAAAAAACAAAAAACATCTGAATTGTTTATCCTCGGGGTTTGGCCAGCTAAATAAGTTCTGTTATACTCAGACATGATTCAAACCGTTTTAGAAACATCAGTGTTTTCTATCCACATCTACTAATAATATGCATATCTTATCTTCTGGGGATGAGTAGCAGGCAGTTGAATTTGGGCATGCATTTCATCCGAATGTGAAAATACTGCCCCCTGTCACCAAGAAGTTAAAGGCACCAGTCCACTTTGTATGTAAACTTCTGACCCACTGGAATTGTGATACAGTGAAATAATCTGTCTGTAAACAATTGTTGGAAAAATTACCTGTCATGCACAAAGTAGATGTCCTAACCAACTTGCCAGATCTATAGTTTGTTAACAAGAAATGTGTGGAGTGGTTGAAAAATGAGTTTTAATGACTCCAACCTAAGTGTATGTAAACTTCCGACTTCAACTGTACATGTTCAAGTGTTGGCTCTTGGATTTCACCTGTGTTTTTGTTTCTCAGGTCCAGTGCCTCATTAGCCGCTGCACCTGCCCCACACAGTTTCCCATGTTCAAAGTGTCTGAGGGCAAATACAGGGTGGGGGACTCCAGCACACTCATATTTGTTCGGGTATGCCTCCCTCTGCCACCTGTTCTACTCTCTTCCCTCTCTCATCCTCATCAATTGCTCACTCTTTACAGCTGAGCTCATTCTGTGCCTGTCACTTCTCATCTCTGACAATCTATCACCGATATACCCATATACTGCAGCACTCTATGGAGATTATTTTTTTTTTTAACTTTCAGTGGAAAAATTGAATGATCTGTTTTGTGATTTTTTTTTTACTGTGGCAGAAAGTGGGGTGCGGTATCTGTGGGGTGTGACATATGTAACCTTGAATGTCTCTTTGAAATGCTTAATGCTATGTAGTCATTATTGTGAGTGAATCATTTGTCTTTTACTATCTTAACCCACCAATTATACAATGTTGCAGTTGTGCTCTTTTTCATAGGTATGGTTTGTGTGTGTGCGCCCGTATGCGTGTCCATGTTTTATCAGATACTGCGTAATCATGTGATGGTGCGAGTGGGTGGAGGTTGGGACACCCTGGAGCACTATCTGGACAAGCATGACCCCTGTCGATGCACCTCTATCAGTGAGTTCTCTCAGACCCCCCCACATACACACACACACTAGCCCCCCTTCCAACTGAGCCTGCTTGAATCACCATCACTTACATAATGCAGGAGCATCCACCAGGCAAATTGACTGTCAATATTCATCACGACACACAGGGTGCCTGTGAGCTCCTGAGAACTCTAACCACAATACTATACAACAATGCATCTCAACTTTATTAATCCCCACAGGGAGCAATTTAGTTTAGAAGGTATCAGAGTACATGGATGTGTTATATAATTACAGTAGGATGGAGAAGTAGAATACCTGGAATATTACTCAAAGCGATTCTCAATATTGCAATAGTGTAGGACATGCTGCACACTAGGTGGCAGTCCACACCTTAACCATTGCGCTTGTCATGATTGGACAATTGAGCTGCTCGTTGTGTATTATTGTGCATCGACAAGCACATGCATTAAAGGGGACAATGAAAGGAAGCATAGATGGATGACTGTGTACCCCGCTGAGCTTCTGTCAATTATATTACCGCTCCACACTAGATGCTGGTGTAATAAAAGACTTGCACTATATATACAAAACTATGAGGACACCCCTTCAAATTAGTGGATCTGGCTATTTCAGCCACGCCGTTGCTGACAGGTGTATAAAATTGAGCACACAGCCATGCAATCTCCATAGACGAGCATTGGCAGGAGAATGGCCTTACCGAAGAGCTCAGTTACTTTCAACGTGGCACCGTCATAGGATGCAACCTTTCCAACAAGTCAGTTGCTAGAGCTGCCCCGGTCAACTGTAAGTGCTGTTTTCGTGAAGTGGAAACATCTAGGTGCAACAACGACTCAGCCGCAGAGTGATTGATCACAAGCTCACAGAACGGGACCGCCGAGTGCTGAAGTATGTAGTGTGTAACAATCGTCTGTCCTCGGTTGCAACACGCTCTACCGAGTTCCAAACTGCCTTTGGTAGCCACGTCAGCACAAGAACTGTTCAGCAGGAGCTTAATGAAATGGGTTTCCATGGCTGAGCAGCCGCACGCACCCAAGACTAAGATCAACATGCGCAATGCCAAGCGTCGGCTGGAGTGGTGTAAAGCTCACCGCCATTGGACTCTGGCGCAGTGGAAACACGTTCTCTGGAGTGATGACTCCCGCTTCACCATCTGGCAGTCCGACAGGTTAATCTGGGTTTGGCGGAAGCCAGGAGAACGCTACCTGCCCAAATGCATAATGTCAACTGTAAAGTTTGGTGGACGAGGAATAATGGTCTAGGGCTGGTTTTAATGCTTTGGGCTAGGACCCTTAGTTCCTGTCAAGGGTAATCTTAATGCTACATCATGCAATGACATTCTAGACAATTCTGTGCTTCTAATTTTGTGGAAACAGTTTGGGGAAGGCCTTTAACTGTTTCAGCATGACAATGCCCCCATACACAAATCAAGGTCCATACAGAAATGGTTTGTCGAGATCGGTGTGGAAGAACTTGACTGGCCTGCACAGAGACCTGACCTCAACTCAATCGAAGACCTTTGTGATGAATTGTATTGCCGACTGCGATCCAGGCCTAATCGCCCAACATCCATGCCAAACCTCACTAATGCTCTTGTGGCTGAATGGAAACAAGTCCCCATAGCAATGGTCCAACATCTAGTGGAAAACCTTCCCAGAAGAGTGGAGGCTGTTATAGCAGCGAAGGGAGGACCAACGTTTATGCCCATGATTTTGGAATGAGTTGGTCATGTAGCGAATGTAACTGAAGCATTGCTGGCCTCCTCTCCAAGGTCTGCTTTTAACCAAAGGCATGTAACATCATAGCCGCAGGAAATAGGGGTGCTGAGGGTGCTGAACTTTTTTTCTTTCTCTCACACAAAAAGTAGTTCACTGGGCGGTAACATAATATTATTGACAGAAGCTCAGCGGGGTACGCAGTCATCCATATATGCTTCCTTTCATTTTCCCCTTTAATGCATGTGCTTGTCAATGCACCATAATACACAATGAGCAGCTCAATTGTCCAATCATGACAAGTGCAATGGTTAAGGTGTTACTAGTCCTGTATTAGCGAACGAATATACCCCCAATCCCTAACATCTTCCCGGGGCTGTGTAAAATCTCACTCTCCTGCCTCACCAGGCTTGTAAAATAAAGCCCTAGAGGTCCAGAGTGGAAGGACGGTGGACTGTGATTGTCATTTTGTCATATAAATAGACACATTTCTATTAGGAGCAGCCATTAGCCTAACCTCTACTTTCAGCTGATGAGCGCTGGTCTTTTATTACCCGAATTTAGAGATTGGAAAGAGTTGACGCCAATGCAGAAATATGAATTGTGACAGGCACTGACATTCCAACCATAAACCTAATTGGTATTCATAAGATCTATCGGAGGTTAAATACTTCAGCTAAAAATACAGTGAGGAAAAAAAACAAAAGTTATATAAATTGTGCTTCATTCCTAACAAGATCACCATGCCGCAAATAAGTGCTTTAAATAACGATTACCATTCAAATTATGTGCTGCTGAATCCTGTATCTTACATTTTATTTTCACCTTGATGATTTACTGGGATATTAACAGCTTCCCTGTAACACTGGTGACAGATGAAGACTTTGTTTTCTTCTCTTGATTTCCATCCCTCTCTCATCTCTCTTCAGCCCATAAGCTGGCTCAGCGCCCGGGCACGCCGGTCCACGAGATCAAAGGCAGGTTGCCGGGGCGCCCAGACGGCCAGGGTCCAACCATGCCTACCATGCTGATCATGAGTCGCCACGCCCAGACCCCCTTCCAGCCCGTCCTCTGGACCCCCTCCGAAACCCCCTCCACCTACTCCCCCAGGGGCCTGAGGCCAGCCAGGACAAGGGGTTCCCTATCACCAGACACAGGGCTCAGAGCCTCTTGCTCCCCTAACAGATCGTCCCTCTCTCCTGACCCAGGCCCCCGGTTCTCCAGGGAGATGAAAACTACCTTTTCCAACAGGTAAGAGAATAATGGTGATGGTATTGATGAAAATATTAGTAATATTGATGATAATGCTATTAAAGACAATGATGGACATTGAGGGTGTTGAAATTGATTGTAAGATCATGTTCATGGGAGGTTTTCAGTACCAGGGTACATAATATATCAGTGAATGCCACACTGACCTTAAACACAGTTTGAACCTAACAGGATCATTAATAACACAGCTTGGTTCCCCTGGACCTTGTTATTAGTGCTGATCACTGCCATTTAACTACATTATTAGATTACCTGTTCATTGATGGATGCAAAAAGAATACATCATATTTTGAAAAGCCCTCGCTTGCTGTCTGGCATCAGCAGCGATGTCTGGCATCTAAAGCATTCTACAGGGATGCTGGCCCATGCTGACCCCAAAGCTTCCCACAGTTGTCAAGTTGGCTGGATGTCCTTTGGGTGGTGGACTGTTCTTGATACACACAGGAACTGTTGAGAGTGAAAAATCAATCAGCTTTGCCGTTCTTGACACACTCAAACTTGTGCGCCTGGCACCTACTACCATACCCCGTTCAAAATCACTTACATCTTTTATCTTGCCCTTTCACCCTCTGAATGACACACATACATAATCAATGTCTCAATTGTCTCAAGGCTTAAATCCTTCTTGAACTTGTCTCCTCCCCATCATCTTCACTGATTTGAAGTGGATTTAAGAAGTGACATAGCTTTCACCTGTGTTCACCAGGTCAGTCGGTCAAGGAAAGAGCAGGTGTTCCTAATGTTTTTTTTATACTCCGTGTAGATGGGTCACCTTGCTCTGTCAGAGAGTTAGAATGGCACTTAACACCTATGTTAGAGGACTGAGTGCAGAACCCTCTTACCATTAGGACCTTATGGCCTTGTCTGAGAGCCCCATAAGTGTATAAGGCATTAACAAAGCAAACATTGCAGTACAGATCCAAGGGCTGCCCACATATACCTACTTTTGTTCAAGAAAAAGGATGTTGGCTTAAATTAATGTATTTTGTCAGTCTGTAAATTTTAGGTTTAATTTGTTGTGGTAGCATATTATGTTCATGAATAAATTGAATGGAGTCCATTTACACTTCACTGGTGTTGAACATAGTGCAGTACAGGCTGTATTTTTGAGCATCAAGCAAAATGTGTTTTGTAACCGATATTGAAATTACTCTTAGCTTTTTCCAAAGACTGAAATTACATAATCTGCAAAGAAATTGTCTAAAACGTGCGTACTCATGCATGACTGTTATATTGTGATATACCTCCATGCTGCACATAGTTTTACATTCCCATTTTATTGTGTTGGATCATTTCACTGTTAACGTCCCCCACTACATGTTAGATCGTTAAAAATAATCAACTTTGTCATGCCGCCACAATGTATTATTAACATTGTGCTGAAGTAGGCCAGCTACAAACAGTCACTGGAGTTATAATTATGTGGATAATGATTGTAGGGATGCATATGTTAGCCTACACTACACCAGGAGGTATCTGTGGGCAGCCTGCTTTTGGAAACGATGAGCAAATTAACCGATTTATTAGATTTGTTTTTTTTCTACAGTTTATATTATCGGTATGGTATACTCTAGATCATTTTCAGTAGTCTATTCAACATATTTCAGTCTCAGCATTATGCTGCAGAATTCACTGAGAATGTAAAATCACTGACAGATTTACAGACCTTCTATCCAGGTTAGTTTGAGGATATGAGGATGACCACATTGACTGTCCATGAAAAAGTCTTTGTGGTCATCTTTGTCTATCACTGGTTGAAACTATGTCCTGCAGCCTCCGTAGACTTGGATTTTGATGTAGCAGCTCTGCTTTGCTTTGATTTCTCAAATTCTGTAATGAGTTTCCAGGTACTTGAATGCCAGGCTAGGAAATATTCTAAAATGACATAACATTTTCTGTCCATTTAATTTATCTATTGCACAATAGCATGGCAAGCAAATAAACTCAGCAAAAAAATAAACATTCCTGTTTCAGGACCCTGTCTTCCAAAGATAATTCGTAAAAATCCAAATAACTTCACAGATCTTCATTGTAAAGGGTTTAAACACTGTTTCAATGAACAATAAACAATTAATGAATATGCAACTGTGGAATGGTCATTAAGACAAGAACAGCTTAGACGGTAGGCAATTAAGGTCACAGATATGAAAACTAAAGATGCCTTTCGACTGACTCTGAAAATCACCAAAAGAAAGATGCCCAGGGTCCCTGCTCATCTGCATGAATGTGCCTTAAGCATGCTGCAAGGAGGCATAAGGACTGCAGATGTGGCCAGGGCAATAAATTGAAATGTCCGTACTGTGAAATGCCTAAGACACTGCTACAGGGAGACAGGAGAGACAGCTGATCGTCCTCGCAGTGGCAGACCACATGTAACAACACCTGCACAGGATCGGTACATCCGAACAGCACACCTGCGGGACAGGTACAGGATGGCAACAACTGCCCAAGTTACACCAGGAACGCACAATCCCTCCATCAGTGCTCAGACTGTCTGTAATCGGCTGAGAGAGGCTGGACTGAGGGCTTGTAGGCCTGTTGTAAGGCAGGTCCTCACCAGACATCACCGGCAACAACGTCGCCTATGGGCACAAACCCACCGTCGCTGGACCAGACAGGACTGGCAAAAAGTGCTCTTCACTGACGAGCCACGGTTTTGTCTCACCAGGGGTGATGGTCGGATTCGCGTTTATCGTCGAAGGAATGACAGTTACACTGAGGCCTGTACTCCGGCGCAGGATCGATTTGGAGGTGGAGGGTCCGTCATGGTCTGGGGCGGTGTGTCACAGCATCATCGGACTGAGCTTGTTGTCATTGCAGGCAATCAACGCTATGCGTTACAGGGAAGACATCCTCCTCTCTCATGTGGTACCCTTCCTGCAGGCTCACCATGACAATGCCATTGCTCGTTCTGTGCGTGATTTCCTTCAAGACAGGAATGTCAGTGTTCTGCCATGGCCAACGAAGAGCCCGGATCTCAATCCCATTGAGCACGTCTGGGACCTGTTGGCTCGAAGGGTGAGGGCTAGGGCCATTTCCCCCCCGAAATGTCCGGGAACTTGCAGGTGCCTTGGTGGAAGAGTGGGGTAACGCCTCACGGCAAGAACTGGCAAATCTGGTGCAGTTCATGAGGAGGAGATGCACAGCAGTACTTAGTATCTGGTGTGGCCACCAGCTGCATTGAATGTTACTTTTGATTTTGACCCCCCACCCCCCCTTTGTTCAGGGACACATTACATTTCTGTTAGTCACATGTCTGTGGAACAGTTGTTGAATCTTATGTTCATACAAATATTTACACATGTTAAGTTTTCTGACAATTAACGCAGTTGACAGTGAGGACGTTTCTTTTTGCTGAGTTTAGGTGTATGCAATTTGGTCATAGCATAAAACTTGTCATTATCAAATAATTTCTGGGTAACAATTATGTACCTTACTGTAGTTTTAAATGAAAATGCATAGCACTTTTGGCCATAGCAAACATCCAGAGATTTTGTGCTGTTCATCAACTTCAAGCAAATCAAAGAAAATACAGCACAATAGCATTATATAGGCCCACTTATAGGTAGACTCAGCAAAATGACGTTGCCATGAACAGCAACGCAGATATTGAGATGAACGAGATGCAAGACTTCGCTGTCACACACAGTATCTGCACATGTGCACCTGTTCTCTTCAAGCTCTTACAGCTTGTGAGCCATGGGACCAAAACATCGGTGAAGTTGAGCCTCATGCTTCAACACTCTTTGTTGTGGAAATTGACCCTCTGTGCTGTTTACGTTCTGCATCTGTCATATCGCTGGGTCTACAACATGACAAAATAAAAATAATATTGGCTGTCTCGTTAAAAACCTAATCACATTTTCAGTGTTGCTGTCTACCAGGGAGTCACTATGAGTGCCTTATATGCAATGTAGTATAGTGCGTTCTGACAGCCTTTTACGTGACAGTTTTTGCATTTAACACTTATTATTATTACATATTACAATATTATTGCTAAACAATACAAGACCGAGACAGTTGGTGAAAGCAGAACTCTAGGCTAGATGTGTGCATCTTACTTCACACACAAACACATCCACTGTTTTGTTTGCTGTTCTAATTTGTGCTGTTGCCAGTGTCTTCTGTCTGTTGTTCGTTTTGTCTTACATTGTTTAATCTCCGTTGCCACAGGAGGCATTTTGCCTCTTGCCGTCATTGTAAATAAGAATTGGTTCTGAATTGACTTGCCTGGGTCAAAGGTAACTATTTTAAATAATAATTTTTAGTGTAAGCAGCTTTTTGTTTTTGCAGCCTTTGTTTTTAATTTGCAGAAGTGGATTTGGTAGGCTACATTGTAGAGAAGCCTGGAAACAACTTTTATTCTGTATACTTACTCATGTGCAAACTTGCATTAACAAATTAATAATGGTAGTTATTTAGGTCACCTTGGAGAGATCGGATACGCAGTGGCATATCAAAACTTGACAGTGTGATTTGGTTGTGCTATTTCAGACTGCGACAGAGTGCTTCCACGCCCACTCTCCAGCACCACCAGTCTGGGCGTAATGATGACTCGGCACTCAACTCTTCCATGAGGACAGGCAGAGAGGCCACACGCTCGTCCCATGCCCCCCGCTTCACCAGCAGCCTGCCTCGGTACATCCAACACTCCTCCACACCTCAGCCCAAGACTAAGCCCCAGGCTCAGAGGCCTAGAACCCCCCTGGTCTTCCACAGGTCCCCTGGGCAGCAATCCTCCCTGCCCCAGCCCAGCCCAGAAAACGGGCTTACTCAAACCTGGACTAAGTCTCAGTTTGCCTCTAAGCTCAGGCAGAGCTCCATGTTGGGTGGCAACAGCACAGAACACTCAACCAGTACTACCCCCCAGAGGAATGGAGGACCCAACGCGGTAAGAGCTGCTACACCTGCCAGATATACCCCTGTCTGCCCCAGACAACCCACCATCACTATCCAGCAACCTGAAAACATTGATACTCTTCAAAAGAGCCCCGATTTAATTTGCACCTTCTGTCCAGCCAAAACATTCTGGGAAGAATCATCTGGGGAATGCCAAGTCAGGCCCTTCACACCCATTGGAGGAAACCTGAGGGATCCAAATAAGATACCCACCCCTTATGACATCACAACCAACCCTTCACACAGCGATTCCAACCATGAGAGAATGCAGGGCCTGACAAGACAGACTGCATTTGGCTTTCCTGTCAATGACAAGGCTTCTCACAAAAGCACTGTGGTGAGCCTTGAAGAGCCTGAGCATCCAGAACTATGTGGCAAAGTCTTTGTGGCAGGAGACAGAGCGATAGACAATGCTTACCTGTTTACCCCGCCCCCCATCAGCCCAGCCCAGGAGGCCAGTCTGTACCAGAGTCTGGAGCACGAGATCCTGTCCAACCTCCAGCAGCTCAGCGTCGACTCAGATGACAGAAAACGCAAGCAAAACGGTCAATACCAACCATCTCAGAATATCGCTGTGAACGATTATGGTGGATTCAGTACAGTTCTAGCTGGGTTCAAACCATCTCCACATACCTCAGCCTCTTATGCCACACATCCAGTTGAGGCCAGCTTTGATGCAGTCATCACTGAGCTCTCCAAAGGGAATAGGCTGCTGGAAAAGGTGTGTGTGGAGAGCTGGGTGAAAACACTCTCTGGTAGCCCTAGAGCTAGGGAGACTTGCAGCAACACAGAGGTGGTGAACTCCAGCTTAAACCTCAAAGTGGCCAAAGCCTGTGTAACCAGCTCCTGGTCCTCTATGGGCTCCGGTGTCGAGTCCAAAGAGCTGCCTGCTGATTCTTCCTCACCAGATTCTGGGAATGGAGTAAGCATTAGCATAAGGTGCAGGGTGACAGACGCCAATTCACTTGTAGTGAACCCCAGAGCCACTACCATAACAGGTCCTGATAGCCTGTTGAAACCAAGGAATGGGTCTTTCAGGCAGAAGAGAACTTTGAAGAAACCAGAGAGTGTGCCCTCCATCTACAAGCTGAAGCTCCGGCCAAGGCACGACTACAGACCAGGCAAGAAGCCCTCGCGAATACCCACCCCAATCTCCTACAAAGTGGGTCAACCTGCGGGGGACCCTGGAGGGTCCAGAAGGGGGACACACACCTAGACGAGCATCACACACCTCCCCCAGGCAGGCAGACAGACAGGGTTCCACAGAAATGTATCAGAGCTACAGGCAGCATGGCTACAAAGCCACAGTGAGGCTAAGGCAGTGGCAAATGCTTCAATCGGTGACAGCAGAGGACCCAGAGCAAGAGTCCCGAGTCTAACCCCTTACATTTCTCTTCCATAGCAAATTGCAGTACTCAACGGAAAAATACTCTACCATCCAAATAATGTACAGGTACTGTACTACATTTATTTTTGGTTAAAGCTGAATTAATGCATCAGACCACACAAAGTAGTGGTGAAAGATTATCTGCATTCAGTGGAGCGTTCACCTCAACAAATAAAGGTTTAACTATAATGCTCAGTTTCGGTTCAATTTTACTTATTCTGTGTCCACTCCACTACACTACACTGTGACAATCATTTTAATGCAAAACTTTATTCAATGCTATGGTAATCATATGTCTTTATTCCAATAGAAAATATACATTCTCCATCGTAATTCTCCTCTATTCCCTCTCCGACAGTTGAATGTATTCAATTCACTGTGATTTTATTTGTAAGGGAAATCTATTTGGTGGGAGGTCAGATTTCCACTTCAATTTTGCTTCAGAGCAGCGCTCGGCTCCTTTCCAAATGCTCTTTTTAAATGGGGAACCAGGGAGCAACACACACACAGGCAGCGGGCAGCTGGAGAGCAATGAGAATAGAAGCATTCAGACCTTAATATCAGACACATCTGAGCGTCTCACAGCTGCTGCCTGTTACTCCAGGATCCGTTCTATCAGAGCACAAAAGATAAGCAGATAGCCTCACCCAGACCCCCACAGACTCAGTTATAGAGGCATGGCTGAAATTCAGAGCCATTGTATTTATATAAGGCTGCAAACACACATCCACAAACTGAAATAGACATTAACACACTCCCACACAGTCACACACAATGTGGTGGCTGAAGCCACAAACTCATTTGCTGATCGATAGTTGTTTTTGTTTTTTAAATAAAAGATTCCCTTTCATGATTGTGAGATGAATCACAGATTAACTTTGAATAGATGTATTTATTTTTGACAGCGCTTGTGTTTGATCAACATTCAAGGCATTATTTTCTTTATGAACTGCTTCTCAGGAGTCGCCCTCTCGTTCACAGTTCCGCGGGTTGCTACTTTAGCATCCTTTGATTGCTTTACTTCGCCTAAGATACTGTCTCAGTCACCTTGTGTGTTTTGAGTTTATGGCTGTAGCCTGCAGACTTCTCTATACCCCTCTAGCAAAATGCTGCTTGGAAGATCAAGTCTGGAGCTATTAATAGCCCTTGTCAGAGCTGCAGCCCGTCACACTACAGCAGCTGTGCTTGTTCCCTATCCGCTTGCACACACGTCACGCTCCTCGCCTCCTCAGTCTCTACTAGAAAGACTCCTTCAATTACCTCTACTGGCTGTGGGCCGGCCAGCGATACTGACACACTGGGATGAGCTGTACTAGGGACGAACAATACACACTGGGACATACCAGGGATCAGCATCCGGTAGCCTTGAACTCAAATTCTGTTTTTTCAGCAACTTAATTTCTCAAAACAAGTACCTATTAATTTTGTTGAACAATTTGATTATAGCATTAAAGTAATTCACCACTAGTGTGTATTTTCTTATTAGGCCCTCAGGTTCAAGATGGCCCTCTAGTAGATATCTTTGAATACAATACTGATATTAGACACCTCACAATGCCAGGTTAGTGGTTCTCATCAGAAAGGGCCTTTAGCGAGAGACCTCAGGAAATTAAACAGGAATCCTGAAAATAAAATGTTTTATTGGAATGTGTAAGGATCACAAGTCACGAAAGTAGTAAGATATTATGCAGGTCTGTGACTAATGCAGTAGAGGAGGGAAAAGTACATCTGACCTGTGGCGTAAAGGGCAACCATGCAAGGCAGTGGTCTTTGAGACTGTTAGTCTGTCAAGTTTCTCTGGCTATGTACTATAGACCATGTAAGAGTTCCAGACAGACCTACCTCTGAAGTATTGAAGAAGGATGCTCAAATTATGATGTATTCATGAAACAGACCAGAGAATGGGATGTCTGAGGACTCCATCGTAATTATAGGTTCACATCAACACAGAGCAACTTAATCATAGACAGCGAGCTAGCTCATCAGCATATATAACTTATTTATTCAAGAACAGGCTGATTAAAGTCACGAAAGTAGTTTGACTCTGATTTTGAGGGCTGTTTGAGACTCCTTATGGAATGTGATTGGTCCAAAACAGAAAACACTCCTGCCACCGGCAACTGGCAGTTTATTATCACTATCTTCTTATAGTACCATACTAATTTAGTTTAATTCAAACAAGTGACTATTGTCAGGTATGCTGGCTTTATCTGCATTGTATTCTCCTTTCCCCATATTGTCTTTATTTACTTTTCTGCTCTTTTGCACACCAGTATTTCTACTTGCACATCTATCACTCGTTAATTTTCTAAATTGTCATTACTTGCTACTATGGCCTATTTATTGCCTCACCACCTCATGCCATTTGCACACACTGTATATAGACTTTTCTCTATTGTGTTAACTGTACGCTTGTTTATTCCATGTGTAACTCTGTTTGTGTCGCACTGCTTTGCTTTATCTTGGCCAGGTCGCAATTGTAAATGAGAACTTGTTCTCAACTAGCCTACCAGGTGAAATAAAAATAAAACATTTCATTGAATACAACCTTACAGGAAACAAGTGTCCTTTTGTTCCCCCTTATTCCTACGTTTTACCAAAGGTTACTAACATTCAATCATGGCATGTTAATTTATTGCTGTATTTAGCAGTTCAGAGGACCTGAACAGGCCGATATGTTGGCAACCACATCTAGCCTCAAGTATTTTATTACATTTAGACCTTATTTTTTACAGTATCATTAAGTCTCATATCAGGGGTTTGGTCTGAGTTGTGTTTGTATATAAACACCCTTATGTGCTTCTACAGTTGTAGATTTTAGTATGTACACAGTTGTTTGTTTGCGAGTGGAACGTAAAGGTGGACTGGATTACTCCATTTAACAGAATTCTCCCTATGGTTGGTTGGTTGGCTGTTTTGGTTTCAGAGGACTAATTGAGATGGGTTTGTGTACGGAATTCGTATAGCTACCTCTGGGGATTATATGCTCAAGGGTGCACCTTCAAGACATCCGAGCAGAGAGAATGCATCAGCAGATGTCAACCTCAATCCCACTCCAAGCAGGGCTTTTGACATTAGCAATGTCATACATCGATCAACATCCAGGTGAGTCAAACAACGTAAGCCAATCTGTCTGGAGCGACTCCCAGATGCTGGAAAGTTCCTTTAGTGTACTTGAATGTGTTCAGAATTTTTACAGCAAGGGGTTGGTTTAGCTGCCTCCAAATCAAGAAAATATCAAAGATGGATAGGGTGGTACTCTCCATCCCTGATCAAGTCAGAAAGCAGCAAAACAGAGGGCTGTTACATGTTAATACTGTAGCTTCACAGGACAGAAATGTAGTCAGCCATGGTGGTCCTAGGGAGGTTTACTGTACCAATGGCCCTCAATGCCACTGGTGCGCACCCACCGTCACTGACTAAATCACATGAGGGCACAGCGTTCATTTCTTAGTGCCCGTTGGAAGCGGATGGTTGCATGGACGTGTTTGCAGCGGGCACAGCCCACACTGCGCAGAGCCTCCCCGAACAGCAGAAGCACGTGCCAGTTGAATTTGGCCGAACACTCCACGTAGCCACACTTCCAGTTCTTCCTTACCAGGTCGGACATGTTGTGGCGGGGGATAACACGCCCCCGCTGCAAGTCCCGCTTGTTCCCCACGACCAGGATGGGCATGTCGCCTGTGCCCAACACCCTGGAGAGGAAAAGAGACACCGAATGAGAGGTAAGACATCTGTGGTCATCTAAAGCATTAAGTATTCAACACACAGTGGTTGCTTTTCTGTGGTCATTTGAACAGAAACACAGCGTCACATGAAAGCAAGGCTTAGCTATGACTGACACAGATTTGTACCTCAGTTATAGTTGATGCTATTGAGGCAGCGTTCTCCAATTCCCTGCCAACTCTGTCAAACTGATTGATCCGTTTTATCAGGAGGTCTTCGTAGGGAGAGGACTAAGGGTCATTTCTGTTTGGACTTATTCATGACCAAAAACAAGGGGTGCAACTTTCACTGGGTACGGGGCCACATTCTGGAATTGCATTTTTGTCCCTCCCAGTTCTCATTGGAATGTGATACAAAATGAGGCAACGGTGTCCTCTAGGAACATGCGGATGCCTCTGACTGGTCCGATAGGTTTTGGAGTGTTTATAATTTTTTTATCCCGTCGGATAAACCTTGGGTTTTTGTGGTGAGTGTTCATTGTGCGTGTTCTGTATACAGTGTGTGTACAGAGTATACTGTGCATTTGAAAAGTATTCAGACCCATTTACTTTCTCCACATTTTGTTAAAGTGACTCCCCATCCTGCATGAGGGAGCGTAATCATCGACTGACACTAATCAGCATAACGCAACGGACATAAATATTCCTAGAAAATATTCCTATTCATGAAAATCACAAGTGAAATATATTGACACAGCTTAGCCTTTAGTTAATCACCCTGTTATCTTAGATTTTCAAATTATGCTTTACAGCCAAAGCTAGACAAGCATTTGTGTATGTTTATCGATAGCCTAGCATAAGGTAACTTGGTCACGGAAATCAGAAAAGCAATCAAATTAAATCGTTTACCTTTGAGCTTCGGATGTTTTCACTCACGAGATTCCCAGTTAGATAGCCAAAGGTCCTTTTTTCCAAAATTATTATTTTTGTTGGCGAAATAGCTCCATTTGTTCTTCACGTTTGGCTGAGAAATCGTCTGGAAATTGCAGTCACGAAAACTTCCAAATTAGCTCCATAATATCGACAGAAACATGGCAAACGTTGTTTATAATCAATTCGATAATATATCCCCCGGACAATTGGTTTTTCAGTAGGACCGATTGGAATAATGGCTACCTCTATTTTACGCGAGAGTCACTCTGGGAGCCATCAGGCAGGTGACCAGTTGCGCAATGTAGCCGCTTACGGGTATTCTTCAACATAAATGCGTAAAACTACGTCACAATGCTGTAGACACCTTGGGAAATACCGAGAAAAAGTAATAAAAAAATAATAATAATAATCTGGTTGATAGCCCATTCACTGCTCAATAGGGACGCATTGGAACGCAGCGCTTTCAAAATATGAGGCACTTCCGGATTGGATTTTTCTCAGGCTTTCGCCTGCAACATCAGTTCTGTTATACACAGACAATATTTTTACAGTTTTGGAAACTTTAGAGTGTTTTCTACCCTAAACTGTCAATTATATGCATATTCTAGCATCTTGTCCTGACAAAATATCCCGTTTACTACGTGAACGTTATTTTTCAAAAAATGAAAATACTGCCCCCTAGTCACAAAAGGTTAAATTACAGCCTTAATCTAACATTTTTTAAATACCCCATAATGGCAATGCAAAAAAACAGAAATACCTTATTTACATAAGTATTCAGACCGTTTGCTATGAGATTTGAAATTGAGCATCATGTTTCCATTGATCTTCCTTGAGATGTTTCTACAACTTGATTGGAGTCAACCAGAGGTAAATTCAATTGATTGGACATGATTTGGAAAGGCACACACGTCTATATAAGGTCCCACAGTTGACAGCACATGTCAGAGCAAAAACCAAGCCATGTGGTTGAAGGAACTGCCCGTAGAGCTCTGAGACTGGATTGTGTCGAGAAACAGATCTGGGGAAGGGTTGTTTTTCAGTGGCAGGGACTAGTCAGGATCAAGGGAAAAATAAACGGAGCAAAGTACAGAGAGATCCTTAATGAAAACCTGTTCCAGAGCGCTCAGGACCTCCAGACTGGGGTAAAGGTTAAAAATCCAACAGGACAACGACCCTAAGCACACAGTCAAGACAATGGAATGGCTTCGGGACAAGTCTCTGAATGTTCTTGAGTGGCCCAGCCAGAGCCCGGACTTGAACCCGATCGAACATCTCTGGAGAGACCTAAGAATAGCTGTGCAGCGTACCTTCCCATCCAACTTGACAAAGCTTGAAAGGATCTGCAGAAAAAAATGGGAGAAACTCCCCAAATACGGGTGTGCTGCCAAAGGTGCTTCAACAAAGTACTGAGTAAAGGGTCTGAATACTTCTGAAAATGTGATATTTATTTTTTATATACATTTGCAAATATTTCTAAAAACCTGTATTTGCTTTGTCATTGTGGGGTATTGTGTGTAGATTGAGGGGAAAAAAAACTATTTTAATACATTTTAGAATAAGGCTCTAACGTAACAAAATGTGGAAAAAGTCAAGCGGTCTGAATACTTTCCGAATGCACTGTATCTACAGTCAGATATGTGAGTAAGATCCAAGGTGTCACCCTCCTCTCCCCATCCCAGGCCTCTGTGTTCAGCTTTTGTCTCTTATCTCCTGAAGATGATGATAGTTCTTGTGACAGTTCCCTCTTTCCCTAAGAAATAAATAGCTTTTCCTCAACTGTCAGTTCCTTATATTGATTTCAAAAGAATGTAGCCTACTGTTCCAAATGTTGATTTTACAAGCATGTATTGCAAAACAGTTAGCATGTAAATCTAACAAATCAAATGATTTGTGCATAATCATAACTGGGCGAGCCCAATCAATAAATGGATGACTGGGAGATGAATGGCTGTGACAGGACCGGTCACTGACACCATTAGCCTCTGTATGGCCTTGGCAATGTGGTGCTGTCAGAGTGGGCACTGATTGACGGCCTCACATTCACACACCCCGCCCCTACTGTCACCACTAGAACAGCTGTGACGTCCACTTTCACGTCCCAGTGCCATGAAGAGGAATGTGTGGATTCAAGAGGAAGCCTTATTGACTTTTCAAAACTGAGGTCAAGGGGGTTGGTTGGGTCAAACCTACAGTAAATCCTATGCCTCGATACATTTTCACCATGGTGTGTTATGAAGAATTTCAATTAAGTTAGACATCTCTTATAATACATTAGATATTACAACTTCTTTATTACAATAGCAGTACATACATTAAGTACATTGCAGAAAAATCTCAGCCAACCAGCTGAGGCAGCCAACCAGCTGTCAGTCTTGTCCCAGGCAGCCAGCCAGCCAGCTGTCAGTCTAGTCCCTGGCTCATTAGCAGATTTGGAGATGATATTAAACAACCCATCTCTCCCTCTGTGTGTGTGAGAGCGAGACATGTGAGACGTGCAAGAGATGGTGGTGTGAAGAGGATTTCATTGTAAATTAAACACGTGTTTGCCACCAAGGTCATCAGCTGCCTCACAACGACAAGTCATGTGGTTGCAAGCTAAAGGCTCTCAGAATTAATCTCCACTCCCCTGACACGTATCACACGTCCGTCCCTCCAAACATCACATCATGTCACTATCCCACACTGACATCAGTCTAAGACAAACACCAGCCTTGTTTCCCAACCCTGTTATTAGGACACACAGTCTCTCTGATTAAAGCTATCTGGGCTCCCAGGAGGGATGGTTTGCGCAAATTGCTTTGACTAATTATATGACACAGAATTGGTTTAGCAGCTGCCTGGTTTGGGAGAGATGTATCGACCTGAAAAGCAAGCGAGCACTACTGACATGAAATTTGTGGATTCGCAAGGAATGGTTATTGATTTTTTTTCAAGCCCAGAGCCAAGAGGGGTGGTTTCTTAAAAAATAATCTAATGTTTCTGGATACATTTCATCCACAGTGAAAGATCGGCTTGGCAACAGTTCTATCAAACTGTGACTTAACTTTTTACCATGGTAATATAACCACTGTGAAATACTTATTTTGTAACAAGTATCTATTGAGTGTCTATTGTGAGTGTCTATAAAGTGGGTGTTGTTAAAACTGTTTTCATCACACCATTCCACACTGCATTCGCTTCCAACAACATCTAAAAAATTCAGAATTCAATAGAACATATAAAAGAGGCGGCAGGGTAGCCTAGTGGTTAGAGTGTTGGACAAGTAACCAAAAGGTTGCAAGTTTAAATCCCCGAGCTGACAAGATACAAATCTGTCGTTCTGCCCCTGAACAGGCAGTTTAACCCACTGTTCCTAGGCCGTCATTGAAAATAAGAATTTGTTCTTAACTGACTTGCTTAGTTAAATAAAGGTTAAAAAAAAGACAATGGAGGGATTGTGAAGAGAAGCCAAAGTGATTATGAAGACATTTGACCCTGGCAGTCTGAGCCACTCATGTTGATTTCAGTCCAAATGTTAAATAAATGTTCTATGTGAGTGTGGCGGTGGAGGCTCCTGATTGCGGCCTAGGCTTCTCTATTCATAGTGAGCCATAATTACGGCTGAGTTCAAAGAGCTGGTGCCAGCCGGCCCTATTTGGCATGCAAGCCATGTCCTCACCTGGTCTCTAGGATCTGCTGGCGCATGGTCTTGATGTATTCGAAGCTGTCGAAGCAGCAGATGTCATAGACCAGGATGTAGACGTGAGCGCTGCGGATACCTCGGCAGCAGGTGTCTGTCCACTCCTGGAGGAGGGAGGGGAGAGGATAGGAAAGAGAATTGTAGAAAGAGGAAGGAAGGAGACAGGAGGGAAAAGAGAAGACACGGGGAAGGCTCTCATTAGGAAGCAGTACCTTTTTGTCTGGTAATACTCAGATACACTGTTTGATACATTTTGAATGTGACGGAAAGATTTATTTTAAATAGTAGCACAGAGACCAATAGTCTTCACCTATTCTATGCACGCACAGCTTTTGTACACTTTTTTCAGAATGATGTTAGTCTAGTTAATTTGCTGAAATTACTTGCAACATAGCATACTCTCTGGTCAATATGACAAAAACACAATCTGCTCTCTTTTGTAATTTTAATTTCTGCTTTATGATTGGCTCCTCGCTGTGAGAAATATTGTTTGCAAGCAAGAGCTTGCCTTGCATAGCTTTTCAAAAAGACCTCAAGAACCTCTCCATTGCAAATGAAAACACTGATTATCTTATAAATTATCAATTGAGTGTGAAATTTGATTAGTTATACCCAAGACTGTGGTTAATATGTGGACTTCAACACAATATTACTTTCTTTAAATGAGTAAGCCAAACTAGTAATGACATTTTCTGAGGTCTCAGTTCCATTGAACAGTTTCAGTTCAATATGTTGTTCTGTGACTGTAAAATTGTGTCTAGACGTGATGAGAAATCTCTGGTGCATTGAAAGGTCAATTTTCATTCAAACTTTATGACTGCAAAGCTGCGAGTGTTGTGTTTGAAACCACCTAAAGCGAGACCGATTCAAGACCAAGATCGGAGGGGGGAGAGACCAAGTCAAGACCAAAACCGGGAGGAGAACAAGGTGTCCGAGACCAGAAAAATGCGAGTCCAATTCAAGACCATGATTGTAATTTTGGTAAATCACCACCATAAGAGTTCAAAATGTCCAGTATTTCTGTGTTCATATGTCAGAACAACATATGGATTCTTTAGACATTCAGAATAGTCCCTGCTGCTGAGGGAAAATAGAGCCACTCTACAAATTATTACTAAGCCAAACACAGTGGGGAACAATGAGCCTTCAGAGAAGGGCTAAGGATTTATAAAATAATGATTATAATAATATAGAAATAATGATAATTATTTGATTATTTTCAATGATGTTCTAATTTAAAATAAACAAATATCCAATCAGGATTTTTCTTTGCTTGTCTCTGGGGGATACATCGAGCTAGCTAAGTCAGCCATTGGCTAGGCCATCAGAAGTTATATAAAATTATCTGCCATTCAATTGTATTAGTAAAAAAAGTATGGAAACTTCTGCCTTCTTGAAGGCCAACAGGTCACTACTACTCAATAGTGAGCAGTAGTTTTACCACGGTCTAGCTAGCTAGCTTTTGTTGTTGGCTAGTTTTCAGTGGCAGCAGGTTTTATCAAAGAGGAGGTTGTTGCTAATTTGTTAGCGTCTCCCTTTTCAAGAATAACTTTCAACAAGAAGTAACGTTTCAAATGATCATATGGTGAGTGGAACTGTGTTTTTTATTATTACAGTGTGCTTGGTGTTGTTAGCCATCTCTTTGAAAATAAGTTGTGTGTGTGAAACATTGTTGCATTTAAAGTGGAACTGACAGCATTTTAGCAACGTGAAATCTTATTCAAATCTGTTCATATACACCCACAGGAAGAATATTACACTTTTTTTTTAAACATTCTGACGTGACCACTTAGGTATGGTCATTTTCACATTTTACATAAATTCTTAGCATCCAGAATTCCCAAACATTCTAAGGCATTTGTGATAATTCTACAGCAGTAGAGTGGGAAAAGGGATGTGCCGGGACCATCGACACAGATCAGGGGGTTATCAATCAGAGCTACAGTAGACCTTTATACAAACAAGCCATTTGCCACACGGGCCTGTCATCATTCACTTTGAACTGGACTGTGTGTTTACAGGCAGTTGCAACAGCGCGACTTTCGATCATTAGAACACATTTGTCAAAAGCCACAAAATAAACCTGAATGGATTTCTACAAATATGTAAACACCACGGTCATCTTACAAAACATGAAAAGGTAGGCTCTCTCTCCCTCAGTTATGCGCATCAACAACAACAAGCGCAACAACTAATGCTAGCCATAGCAAAATAGATTTTAGCCTAACAAAGGAACATTAGATAAAACATCTCAATTTTTCAGCTAGTTGGCCGTCATAATTGCACTGATAAACGATGGAGAATTGTAGCCTCCTCATCCTTTTACAGCTTCCCTGCCAATGCATGCTTGTCCCAACCAAGCACTCAATTAACTGGCTAAAGTTAGCTAGCTTGCTACTTCCAGACACAAATGAGAGAACAGAGCTGGTGAGGCTGTTTACATGTCATCTAGTGCGTTCTTGACTAACTATTACTTTTTTTGCCTGTGTTTACTGACACCCGTCATATTCAGCAGGTGTTGCATGTTGGTAAACTCATCAGTTGTTCGGTCCTCTGGCACATTCAGATGAGAGGGCTCTCAAATCCGAGTAGATAGTAGAGTGAATTTGCCAATGCAAGAGAAATGCTAACTGTATAACAGTCGTTCAAGTTCTTGCTAACTAACCAAATGACTCCTGCATCTCTAGCTGTGTATGTATAGCCACCGAAAAACGATGAGGGGAAAATTCAGTCACTCACCCACTCCTCCAGTGTTATGACATGACAGCTTGCTAGCTAGCTGCTAGGAGAATATCTAGCTAACGTTAGGCTCTGTGTTTTTAGCTTGCTACATAAATAGATACGCTAGCCTATTAGCCATGTTATGACTGACTTGTGATCATTGCCCTTGCTAGTTTAATTGTATTGACATTACCAGCCTTAGTTACATTAGTCCGTTTTTGTCCAGAATATTGAGTCATTGAAACTCGAACAGTGCATCCCGAATGGAGGCAGCAAACAATGTACCAGGCCAGCAGTGATTTACAACCTGATAGCAATATTTTTTTGACTCTCCAGAAATGTATTGGTGAATTATATTAATCAGGCATTTAACTGCATCTATCTACATTCTACAATGCTTTAGTGTACGTCATGGAACTGAGAGTCAAAGAGTACCTATTTTTAAAACCTCTTATAAAGTTGGTTTTGTGGCATAAACAGGGAATTTGATATTTTTGACTTATGACTGTCTTTTTGTTTCATAACTGCAAAGTAGTTCAAACGCTGTCAGCTCCACTTTAAACTTTAGGTCACTGGTTACTTTGTGTGCTAAACATCAAATATTTTTTTCAATGGGAAGTAATAGTTGTACAATTTGATTGGGAAATGCTTAATGGTTGTGTTTTTGTTTTCTTATGATTGAGACCTACTGGCTTATTATATACAAATTTATGGTTATCCTTTAACATCATGCTCTGTTTGACTGCTGTCTTTCCATCGGCCCTATGCAGTGGTGCCTGGAGAAGTGAGAATACTCTATGCCAAAAGGTTCCCAAACGGCCCACCCAGCGAAGGAAAGGCACCCTAAGTTAATTTTTTTTTTAATGAGTTTTCCTGTAAATTAACCTTGTTAAGCTCTGATTCTAGTTTGTGAGCTAGGAAGAATACTGCCTGGGAAGGTCTCTCACTCAGAAGTACGAGATGGGGAGGGAGGCGGGGGTTGGTTGATCTCAGGTCTCCCCACTGGAAGCCCAAGGTAGGGGGAGCGGGGGAATCTATCAAATAGCACACCTCTAACTTCGTACAGTAGTAATGCAATTAGTAAAATCAGTCACACTACAAAATGCTACCAAAAAAACACAATTCATTCATAATACTGTGAATATATAGTTTCACAGACATATTGTTGCATTTTTTTCTGGTTTGTGCGAAATCATTAAGAATAATTTAAAACCAGTCTGCACACCACCAAGGTGAATTGGTTTAGTCTTGACTCTTGGTAGACAGTGTTGGGGGATGGGTAATGTATTGATGCTCGAGTGCCAAATCAACACAATTATTTTTCTATGTCTTTTTCCTATTTATAAGTTGTTTTTGTATATATTTTTTATATTTATACAGTTTTAAATGTTATGATTATTTATTTGTGTTGTTCCAAATGGCTGAATAAAAATTACAGTTCGTGCAGAATGGTGCTTTTTCTTCTTTTTTTGGCGGGGGCGCTGAAGGGGGGGTTGGCCCAGGGAGCCATACAAGCTAGAACCGCCACTGTACCCACTGTTGTCTTAGTTAGTATTTACTAGTAGATATGTTGAATTGAAACGTCTTTTCTACCCTAACGCTACCGATGTAATTATTCTGGGAGCTGCTCCATGCCAAAACCAGTTGAGAGCTGTCCACTCTTGCTGCATGCAGATGATATTCCGCTGAAACTAGACTGTTTGGCGCGCATGCGAATACATGTCACGTGCTTTGCGATTGTGTAAACTACTTTGTGAATTATTTCTCTATTGTACTACATAATTGATACGTCGTATACCTTCACTACACTACTTTGATACTCATCAGAAGGGATTATAAACAATGCCCACTGAAAAAAACTGGGTAAACGGTTTAAATTTTCGTGTACCCTCTACTACATCAATGGCCCTTTTATTTATTTTTAATTTATTTTTTACAAAAAGTGCACTCATACAATAATGCGCAGGTAATTTGCTTTCATTTCAAGTTGCTGTCACTTCAGAATCACGAACCTGTCACAATATATATAAAGGCTGTTAAGATATTAATGTTTCAAGAAAGGAGTGTATATATTTGACCTGGTGAAGCTGTTTTATGCGCTGACTGAATGGAAGCTGATAATTATTAGTTTTACTCCGCTGGTCTCGGGAAGAAATTACGAGTCCTCACTGGCCGAGACAAAGTCAAGACCGAGACACCAAATATGTGGTCTCGAGTACTACAACAATAAAATCTGCTTTAGCAGTATCTTCTGGACAGAGTAATAACCCCATCTAATTTATCCCTCTTATAACAGTGTCCTCAGGAGAGCCCTGTGTTGTATAATACATTCATCTGAGAATATCAGATATTTGAGTAAAGATAAAAACAGATTTCTTCCTTTTATGTGACATCCTAGGTGAATACAGAGAGCAGGTTGTCTGCTTTTCTAACCCAATGACAAAGCTGCTGACTACACACTTTCAGATGTGTGTGTGTGTGTGAATTTAAATTAAAGGGACTGCGAGGCATCAAAGCAGTGCATACACAGCATCAAATCAGAAGTGTCTTCCTCTCCTCATGTCATGATGTTAAAATGGACCTTTCACCTGTCTACAATGTCTAACCTGCCACACACATCAGTTCCCATCACTGTTGTGCTTTAGTGGGACAGTACCTGCATTGAGTTCCCGGGGAAGCTGGTGATGGCAGGATAGTCGGTGATCTGCAGGTCATGCACGTGGCCATTGAGCACAGCAGCAGACAGGTGGACACGGCGGGCGCGGCTGGTTGCCGGGGTGGGCGCCTCGCTGTAGTCATCGTGGAGGAAGCGCTGCACGATGGCAGTCTTGCCCACGCCTTGTGCCCCCAGCACAGCGATGCGGAAGGGAGGCGGCATGCTGCGCCCCCCTCGACCCCCTGCTGCTGCTCCACCCCCCTCCCTGTTCTCGCAAACCACCGGCCAGTGCATTCAGGGTTGTGCAGCGCATAGTCCCCACAGGCACAGAGGCAGATGTTGTGGTGGGGGGCACGCTCGGCCACATTCATAGACCACCAACACCCCCTATCCCACTGGTGGAGAGAGAGAGAGAGGGGAGAATGGAGTTGGGGTGTGAGAGAAAGAGAGAGAGGGGGAGGTAGAGGGATTGGAGAGAGAGGGGAGAAAGACAGAAAAGGGGAAGGAGGGAAAGAGAGGCAAAGGGAGACAGAAATTGGGAACACACATAACAGGTATGGGTCATTTAGTTCATTTGGAGCTTAGGTATGCTAATTCTGGATCACTACATTTCTACATGAAAGTATATGTTACTTTGGCAAGTGCATTCTTTTTACCACTGCATGCCTTTCATTCATCTACAAAAGGGAAACAAAAGCACTAAGCTGCTAAGCAACCAACTAAAACAAGAAGTCATATATATACAAGGACACTGGGAAGATGAAATAACATATACTGTGAAAACCAAAGTGCCACTGTGCAATCTCAATTTGCTTATTGACAAAATTGAAGCTCAAAATAAAAGTAACTCAAAATATTTATTTAGTCACTCTAAAATGTGTATTGTCTTCCAGATGGTTTATTGGAGGTGTGGTTTTGAAGTCTAGACAGACTAGACGAAGATTTGCTTATTAAGGCATCACTTCATTATCCCTGATAGTTTAAAAACGTTTCATGAGTAATCTACAAAATGTACACATCTACAATAATCTCCGAGATGCATTACTCCAATATGCCTAACAAAATTCCAACCAAATCTATATCTGAAGCTGCACATCATTAACTCCATTTTTTTTGAAGACAACAATCACCATTCAAAAAAGGTTGCCATTCCAACAAATGGAACCAAATTAAATGGGCAATCAGCAGTAGAAACAATAATAAAGCACCTCTCTGACCCTGTTTTGGTAAAAAGCAGAAGGATGGGGCTGGAGAAATGTAACCACTCTCAAATTCACAGACAGAGCTATGGATGCATCTGATCCATCTCTACGCAGACGACACCATTCTGTAGACTTCTGGCTCTTCTTTGGACACTGTGTTAACAACCCTCCAGGCGAGCTTCAATGCCATACAACTCTCCTTCCGTGGCCTCCAATTGCTCTTCTTTACAAGTAAAACTAAATGCATGCTCTTCAACCGATCGCTGCCTGCACCTGCCCGCCTGTCCAACATCACTACTCTGGACGGCTCTGACTTAGAATATGTGGACAACTACAAATACCTAGGTGTCTGGTTAGACTGTAAACTCTCCTTCCAGACTCACATCAAACCTCTCCAATCCAAAGTTAAATCTAGAATTGGCTTCCTATTTCGCAACAATTCACTCATGCTGCCAAACATACCCTCGTAAAACTGACCATCATACCGATCCTCGACTTCGGCGATGTCATTTACAAAATAGCCTCCAATATCCTACTCAATAAATTGGATGCAGTTTATCATAGTGCCATCCATTTTTGTCACCAAAGCCCCATATACTACCCACCACTGCGACCTGTACACTCTCGTTGGCTGGCACTCGCTTCATACTCGTCACCAAACCCACTGGCTCCAGGTCATCTACAAGACCCTGCTAGGCAAAGTCCCCCCTTATCTCAGCTCGCTGGTCACCATAGCAGCACCCACCTGTAGCACGCGCTCCAGCAGGCATATCTCTCTGGTCACCCCCAAAACCAATTGATCCTTTGGCTGCCTCTTTCCAGTTCTCTGCTGCCAAAGACTGGAACGAACTACAAAAATCTCTGAAACTGGAAACACTTATGTCCCTCACTTGCTTTAAGCACCAGCTGACAGAGCAGCTCACAGAATACTGCACCTGTACATAGCCCATCTATAATTTAGCCCAAACAACTACCTCTCCCCCTACTGTATTTATTTATTTATTTTGCTCCTTTGCACCCCATTAATTATCTCTACATTGCACATTCTTCTACTGCAAATCAACCATTCCAGTGTTTTACTTGCTATATTGTATTTACTTTGCCACCATGGCCTTTTTTTCCTTTACCTCCCTTATCTCACCTCATTTGCTCACATTGTATATAGACTTATTTTTCTACTGTATTATTGACTGTATGTTTGTTTTACTCCATGTGTAACTCTGTGTTGTTGTATGTGTCGAACTGCTTTGCTTTATCTTGGCCAGGTCGCAATTGTAAATGAGAACTTGTTCTCAACTTGCCTACCTGGTTAAATAAAGGTGAAATATATATATATATTTCAAATGCAAGGACTGACAATCTATGATATCAAAATGCTAGTTTTACCCATGTTTTGGGGCTATATAGGGTTTGTTTACATTTACTTTGTTTGCAAACATTGGAGTAAAACAATCGTATATTTCGGGTTCTGATTGGGGTACTACAGTTAAACTAAGCTCATGAAGCATTTATAAGTTATATTATTCAAGAATCAATGGGTACAAATCAATTATTTATAAGTCCAAAATGGATGGAGCAATTGCTGATTGCCCCTTTAAGTTTCCCTTCCAGAATATGGACAACAATAAAGAACAAGCGCATCACCTAGTGGAAGAAATGGTAGTAATCTGTACAGAAATGACCTCAGACGAGGTCAACTTTGTAAAGTGGAACATGTATCGATATATAGACTAATATCTAATGTAACACTATCATCCAAAATTCTGTTTGATCAGGAAAAATAGCACAATCACATATTAAAAAACAAATATCTCCATCTTTGGATAGGCTTTATGGTTAGCTAATAGGCTTTCATGAAATGCAAAAATAAACGTACGCATGAGACTTACATTCCAACTTTGTGCGAAAATATGCAAGTAGATCTGTAAAAATTAAGAATAAAATGAATTTAAATAGACCATCTTGCAGCTGCAACTCTAAACAACTCCATATGAGTATAATATTAGAAATGATAGTACATGCTTACCGTGCGCACAGGTATTGTGCGGTGCCGATGCCGTACGGTGTAAATTCCAAAGTGCTGCTGCAGATACACCTGCGGTGATGCTGATGTGTGTAGAACCTCATTCGTTGGCTTCTTACTGACATATAACGGTCTCAGGTGGATACAGTGAAGAGTCCTAAAGATACAACCTACTCTCTCGTTAGTGGAGAGACGACACGCGGTCAAAACGCCCGTCATATATTGCAGGCAGCAAAAATCACAAGCCTTCAGTACATCCACGTAATTCATGCAGGCTGGTTTCGTCAAAGACAAGCCTACTTTCGGGATGAGACCTTAAAGTGTGTAATAGTCTATGGACGTAGGGCCATCACATCACGTCTGCTGTAGCAACAGTGTTTAGCATCAGACAGCCAAAATATAGTGAACAACTTAGCATTTTAGGGAAAGGTACGTTCCGCACCAGAATGAAACGGGTTGCCAGAGACTTGTCAGAGAAAGGTATCTGAAATTTGAGTGATAGTGCTATCTCTTGTTAAAATTGTCAATTTGAACACTAATGGAGTTTTGAGGGTATTTAGGGACACTGTGCGCGCGGCAATATTTTACGCGCAGTTTATGCACACATGCTTTGCCTTTTAAAGACTATTACAAATAACACTAATCAGATCCATGTGGTTTCTACACAATGCCTGGAGCTCTTACATCAGAAGTACATGCATGATCTTCCATCTGAAATGAACAGGTTTTTGTGCGCGCATGCGATTTCATCTAAAGCATGAACTCGAATGCTTGAGCAACATGTGTACACTGCACCCGATGGGCAGTAAGGAGGCTGTTTCTTAGCAACAGTATATTTTGCCCCTGTTGCTAAGTAACCTCGTGCCACATACCTGTCTAGTCCACGTCACCTCTCACAATCATTTACTATGTTCGCAGGTGCAATTTCATGTGATTTAGCCAGGCAGTTAATGTGAACTCACCAACCTCACACCTTGCAAACATATACCATTGTCGGATCTTATTCTGTGATACAGTTTGGCCTTGAAATGACGGATGTTTTTGCTTCAGACTTTTTTCAATGAGTTTACAACAATATACACATTGACGCTGCATGGGAATGTGACTACGTTCTATTGTATATTTTAAAGAGAATTAGAGAAACTAATTACCAGAGACATATTTTATAGGCCTATATATAGCTCTGCTAATTGCAAACTAGATTTCT
Source organism: Oncorhynchus masou masou (assembly GCF_036934945.1). Taxonomy (NCBI): domain Eukaryota; kingdom Metazoa; phylum Chordata; class Actinopteri; order Salmoniformes; family Salmonidae; genus Oncorhynchus; species Oncorhynchus masou. The sequence continues at coordinate 70,770,985 of NC_088223.1, forward strand.
TCCCCATCCCCACATCAGTGTGAAACTTTTTTCCAACACTGATAATGCTGGTCATTAGACTGTGTAACTTCCATTGTGCTTGCTTTTCTCCCAGACATTCAACTGTTACAAAAAAAAGAAATGCTGATTCAGACTGACATTGTCAGTGTTAAACTGCCTACCCACCAAAGGAAAAAAGAGCACCTGAAACATCAGTAGCATCCCAAGTGAAATAAGGTTTGATTCTAAGCGAGCCACTATGTATTCTGTGTATCTTTTGACAAAACGCACAGAGATTATGTACTGCTGTGATTGGCCTTTGGCCAGGGTCGGCGCAAGAACGTATCAGTTGGAGGGGCATTTGATTTCTATAGGTGGGCCCGTTTTTTTTGTTAATGGGTGTTATAATAAAGACCATAAGCAGTTTGTGAGTTTGGGGAAGTTTACAGTTTATCCTACCATTTCTACCTAACTGTGTGCCCTTTATGATTATTTTTATATGCACATTTTCATGGAACAGTTTAATTTCAATAATAACATTTTTGTTTCTCAAAATTATTGTTATGTGGTTAATCATAAAAATCTTAATTAAAATGATAAAAAATTCAAATTCAACTAATGCAAGAGCACCAGCCTCTGCCATATGGACACCATTGGATGCGAAAGGAATTAGCATATGGAACTCAGAGATAGCCTACAGTGCATTTGGAAAGGATTCAGACCCCTTTCCTTTTTCCACATTTTATTACGTTAGCCTTATTCTAAAATTGATTCAATAAAACATTTTCTTCGTCAATCTACACACAATACCCCATAATGACAAAGCAAAACCAGGTTTAGACATTTTGTGTGTAAATAAGGTATTTCTGTTTTTTCTTTTTTTATACAAGTATTGAAACCCTTTGCTATGATACTTGAAATTGAGCATCCTGTTTCCATTGATCATCCTTGAGATGTTTCTACAACTTGAAGTCCACCTGTGATAAATTAAATTGATTGGGCATGATTTAGAAAGGCACACACCTGTCTATATAAGGTCCCACAGTTGACAGTGCATGTCAGAGCAAAAACCAAGCCATGAGGTTGAAGGAATTTCCCGTAGAGCTCCGAGACAGGACGGTGTCGAGGCACAGATCTGGGGAAGGGTACCAAAACATTCATGCAGCATTGAAGGTCCCCAAGAACACAGTGGCCTCCATCATTCTTAAATGGAAGAATTTTGGACACACCAAGACTCTTCCTGGAGCTGGCCACCAGGCCAAACTGAGCAATCGGGGGACAAGGGCCATGGTCAGGGAGGGGACCAAGAAACCGATGGTCACTCTGACAGAGCTCCAGAGATCCTCTGTGGAGATAGGAGAACCTTCCAGAAGGACAACCATCTCTGCAGAACTCCACCAATCAGGCATTTATGGTAGAGTGGCCAAATGGAAGCCACTCCCCAGTAAAAGGCACATGACAGCCAGCTTGGAGTTTGCCAATAGGCACCTAAGGACTCTCAGACCACGATAAACAAGATTCTCTAGTCTGATGAAACCAAGATTGAACTCTTTGGCCTGAATGCCAAGCGTCACGTCTGGAGGAAACCTGGCACCATTCCTACGATGAAGCATGTTGGTGGCAGCATCATGCTCTGGAGATGTTTTTCAGTGGCAGGGATTGGGAGACTAGGCAGGATTGAGGGAAAGATGAACAGAGCAAAGTACAGAGAGATCCTTGATGAAAACCTGCTCCAGAGCGCTCAGGACCTCAGATTGGGGCAAAGGTTCGCCTTCCAACGGGACAACGACTCTAGCACACAGCCAAGACAATGCATGAGTGGCTTCGGGACAAGTCTCTGAATATCTTTGAGTGGCCCAGCCAGAGTCCGGACTTGAACCCGATCGAACATCTCTGGAGAGACCTAAAAATAGCTGTGCAGTGACACTCCCCATCAAACCTGACAGAGCTTGAGAGGATCTGCAGAGAATGGGAGAAACTCCCCAAATACAGGTGTGCCAAACTTGTAGCGTCATACCCAAGAAGACTCAAGTGTGTAGTCGCTGCCAAAGGTGCTTCAACAAAATACTGAGTAAAGGGTCTGGATACTGATGTAAATGCCATATTTCTTTTTTTTGGTGCTTTTTGGGTAGATTTATGAGGGAAAATTGAATAAGGCTGTAACGTAACAAAATGTGGAAAAAGTGAAGGGGTCTGAATACTTTCCCGAATGCACTTTGTCTGGGCAGAAAAAGTATGACGTACTATACTTATTTTTTCCAGACAGCATCAGATACATGGACTACAAGTATGGAGATAGAGGGTCACTGTTTCACTCCAACAGATACATTTACATTTAAGTAATTTGGCAGACGCTCTTATCCAGAGCGACTTACAAATTGGTGAGTTCACCTTATGACATCACTTAATCAGAGATTAAAAAGCTTTTTTGTTGTCGAACGTCTCGGCCAAATAAATTATCAATACTTTATTTGAACAGGCAATGAGGTACGGTAGGGTGGCCATGCCCCCTAGGGCCAGCCCATAATGCCGGCCCTGCATTTGGCTGTGCCCCATGCTGGCCATATTACCTTTGGACTGATTATGGATTGTGAACCAATGACAGTGAAACATCAGGCACTGCATAAGTTTATAACAGACATTTTATTGAAATAAGAGCGGATACAGTGACAAGTTGGGGACGAGGAGTGATGCAGGGTCAACAGGCTAGCTTGAGAAGGCTAAAACATATGGTCATTTCAGTTGTCACATTATTTCTTACTACAGCTGTTCTGTTGGCCTATTTCTGGTTGCTGGGCTTATGAGTAAGTACATTAAATATTTTTCTCAAACATAGTTCTGGGTGGGAAAGCCAGAACCAAATACGCCTTTATAATAACATCTGGTCATACTACCAGGCTACGGTTCGGTTTAGAATAAGTGTAAGGGTTAAGTTTAGGGTTAGTAGATAGTTAAAATGTTACTGATAGTCCATCTAGATGCTCTACAGACTATCCCAAAAAAGTGTTACCCAACATCTTGCTGGGGACACATACAATCAAACTGTGGCCAAAGTTCAAACCTTCCCATGTAGCTAAGTGTCGTTTTGAGAGTGAGGGAAACCGACCACTAAGATTTCTTGGGAGCAGGTTCACAGGCACATCAGCATGCATGGTAACAATACAACTAAGGAGCTAAAGTCACAAACACAATTGGTACCCTTGAGACTGCTTTTTACATTGGCTTAAATAAAACATTTAAAATGTTTGAGCTCAACTAGCAGAGGTATAACAACAATGTTCATAGAGATAAGACATATTAAAATCACATCAGTTTGTATACATTTATAAATAAAACATATTTAGATCACTGGGGCGACAGGGTAGCCTAGTGGTTAGAGCGTTGGGCTAGTAACCGAAAGGTTGCAAGTTCGTTCATATCCCCGAGCTGACAAGGTACAAATCTGTTGTTCTGCCCCTGAACAGGCAGTTAACCCACTGTTCCTAGGCAGTCATTGAAAATAAAAAAATTGTTCTTAATTGACCTGCCTAGTTAAATAAAGGCAAAATAAGACTTCCACATATGAGGACTTGGTACATAACTGGAATATAGTGCCACTGTTTTTCTTTTATGGATTTCAAGCACACTTATTCTGGTAGTAATATAATAATCTTTCATTAGTTGTACAGAACTTCATGTCTACAAACTATACCAGGTCACTGCACAGTATAATCATAGAGGGGTGACCCTGGTCTTTTAGGTGGGCTGCAAGCACTACATATCCTCCATGGTCAGGATAAAGCAATGCCAGGGAGGTGGTTTTAACAGCACACTAATAGAAACACATACACTAGGCATGTCATTGATGACAGTATGGGGTTGTTCCCTACTAAGCAAAATATCAAATGATATTGACCCTGGCTTTGGGTTTGACCAAGGGTTTGAGTTCTGTTTAGATGAACAGCTGCAAATGGAATATCAATAACAATCTTACAATTAAAGAATAATACATACTATCTCATTGCAATCAATGTAACATGAGAACAGCAATACAGAATGGACAACTCATTCCACACTCACTATTGGCATATTCATTAATACTGCAGCACAAAACCAGCAAAAGGACATGGATTATTGGAAATCTAGGAATGACAATCTAGGAATGGCTATAGCGGTGTTTGATTGTTGTGGCAGGTCGAGCAATCAGAAAAGGGATGAGAAGCATGAAATGATCAGCTACCTACAAGCACCAGTAAAGGAATAGCAGACGGGAGCAAACATAATAATAGCAACCATAAAGTGGTTTATCATAGTGGTTACTAAAACGAGAACAGAATGAAATCCACTAATGCATTAAAATCTATTTCATGTTCCCTGGCTCTGCTCTCACCACTGCCATATTGGCTCAAAATGGTACTTGATGCATCATGGAGACTAAGCAATTGGTTCAACTGGCTCCAGCAAGGCCTGGTAGATGGCACTCAATCGATTATGGTTGGGCAAGTAGGAAATGTACCACGGAAGAATATAAAGCATTAAAAAGAAAACACAAAAACATATATGATATTACACTTTTCAATATTGGAAATACAGTACAAAGAGTTGGGGTGATGGCTTAGTGAATATGAAAGGTTTATTTTTTGGAGAGCTTCACCATCAACCACATTTTACGACATTAAGACATTTAGTTAAGGATGGACTGGGGATGTCACATTCTCCCATGGAGGTAAGGATGGTGGAGAGGAATAATGCATGACTAGAACGCTAACAGCTGCTGTTTGTTCTTGGAGAGAGGTATGGAGTGGAGGGTGGTGAGTGAGTGGACGGAGAGAGAGTTCAGTTCTTCAGGACTGAGTAGTACACCTGGTAGACATACTGGGTAACCTCAGGAGCCCGGCACTTCAAGGACAGCTGGAAGAGAGGACATGCAAATATATAGATTGATGTACAGTGCCTTGCGAAAGTATTCGGCCCCCTTGAACTTTGCGACCTTTTGCCACATTTCAGGCTTCAAACATAAAGATATAAAACTGTATTTTTTTGTGAAGAATCAACAACACGTGGGACACAATCATGAAGTGGAACAACATTTATTGGATATTTCAAACTTTTTTAACAAATCAAAAACTGAAAAATTGGGCGTGCAAAATTATTCAGCCCCCTTAAGTTAATACTTTGTAGCGCCACCTTTTGCTGCGATTACAGCTGTAAGTCGCTTGGGGTATGTCTCTATCAGTTTTGCACATCGAGAGTTTGAAATATTTTCTCATTCCTCCTTGCAAAACAGCTCGAGCTCAGTGAGGTTGGATGGAGAGCATTTGTGAACAGCAGTTTTCAGTTCTTTCCACAGATTCTCGATTGGATTCAGGTCTGGACTTTGACTTGGTCATTCTAACAGTTGGATATGTTTATTTTTGAACCATTCCATTGTAGATTTTGCTTTATGTTTTGGATCATTGTCTTGTTGGAAGACAAATCTCCGTCCCAGTCTCGGGTCTTTTGCAGACTCCATCAGGTTTTCTTCCAGAATGGTCCTGTATTTGGCTCCATCCATCTTCCCATCAATTTTAACCATCTTCCCTGTCCCTGCTGAAGAAAAGCAGGCCCAAACCATGATGCTGCCACCACCATGTTTGACAGCGGGGATGGTGTGTTCATGGTGATGAGCTGTGTTGCTTTTACGCCAAACATAACGTTTTGCATTGTTGTCAAAAAGTTCAATTTTGGTTTCATCTGACCAGAGCACCTTCTTCCACATGTTTGGTGTGTCTCCCAGGTGGCTTGTGGCAAACTTTAAACAACACTTTTTATGGGTATCTTTAAGAAATAGCTTTCTTCTTGCCACTCTTCCATAAAGGCCAGATTTGTGCAATATACGACTGATTGTTGTCCTATGGAAAGAGTCTCCCACCTCAGCTTTAGATATCTGCAGTTCATCCAGAGTGATCATGGGCCTCTTGGCTGCATCTCTGATCAGTCTTCTCCTTGTATGAGCTGAAAGTTTAGAGGGACGGCCAGGTCTTGGTAGATTTGCAGTGGTCTGATACTCCTTCCATTTCAATATTATCGCTTGCACAGTGCTCCTTGGGATGTTTAAAGCTTGGGAAATCTTTTTGTATCCAAATCCTGCTTTAAACTTCTTCACAACAGTATCTCGGACCTGCCTGGTGTGTTCCTTGTTCTTCATGATGCTCTCTGCGCTTTTAACGGACCTCTGAGACTATCACAGTGCAGGTGCATTTATACAGAGACTTGATTACACACAGGTGGATTGTATTTATCATCATTAGTCATTTAGGTCAACATTGGATCATTCAGAGATGCTCACTGAACTTCTGGAGAGAGTTTGCTGCACTGAAAGTAAAGGGGCTGAATAATTTTGCACGCCCAATTTTTCAATTTTTGATTTGTTAAAAAAGTTTGAAATATCCAATAAATGTCATTCCACTTCATGATTGTGTCCCACTTGTTGTTGATTCTTCACAAAAAAATACAGTTTTATATCTTTATGTTTGAAGCCTGAAATGTGGCAAAAGGTCGCAAAGTTCAAGGGGGCCGAATACTTTCGCAAGGCACTGTACAACTACACTGTAGGTTACCTATCAGCTCAATAACTCTGAACACTTCACCTTACCCACTGTACAACAGTTTAATTGCTTTGCAACTCTCTTCATTCGGGACACTTCGTGTAAACAAAATTATATAATACAATAATATAAAATAATATAATAGTGTTATTGAGTATGTCTACAAAGTATATTAAATCAGTTAATGCATTTTCCTTCGACCAGATTTAACATCTGCATTAATCAGTTTCTATTGACAGCGGCCTAATTAAGTCTGAGACTAATTTAAAAATCTTACCACCCCTACTCACGTTTCCTGATTATTGGATTCCACAGATGTATTTAAAAAACAAGTCTCACTTTCTATTCATACTTCCTCTTTACAACATGAATAAATACTAGTACGTAGTCAGACATTCTCCTGTTATTATGGCCTGGTCCATATGTTCTCACTGTTCCATGACAGGCCTTTTGATGCTGTCCCAAAGGTATTTGTCTGAGAGGAGTCTGTCAATAAATTGGCCCCACAAAAGCAGCCCTTGACCATTTTGAAAACATGTTCGGCCTCTGTGCTAAGCCTTTGCAAGGTGCATTCTTTCAGTGGCTTAGCAACAATTATGTTGTTGTACTTTATGTACTATATAAAATCAAATGTTATTGCGTACACATATTTTGCAGATGTTATTGCGGGTTCAACAAAATGCTTATATTTCTAGCGCCAACAGTGTAGTAGTAACTAACAATACACACAAATCCCCAAAAATAAAAAGAAAGGAATTAAGAAATAAAGCAATGTCAAAGTCCGGAATATAAATATCTATGTATATAATGGTGTGTATAGACTGGAGCACAAAGCCCTACACTGGTCCTCAGAGACACAGAAAGGTTGATATTAACTGTCAATGAATTAACTCCAGTATATTATCTATGTATGGGGAAAAAACGTAGCCATGGCCATCACAATAGCTCACTTTCTATTATCAGTCTTCCACTGCCCTGACGTCATAGGATAAGTGTTTGTTCTCAACTGCTTTGACGGGCTAAAAGTCTTTTAACCCATAGCAGAGCCGGCTTTCAAACCAGTTGGTCACAAGCAAGATTTTATTTGCTTGCAAATGAAGTTTCCCCAGGAACTTTCTCTTTCTAGAGTCTAACTAATCTACCCTATCCCACTGTTATCCACAGGCTGCAGCAGCACAACTGCTCTGAGGGGACCCTGGGTTGAATTCCCATTATGAATCAATTAGCTGTAGACTGACAGCATGGCCAGCCAGGCCAAACAGGCTTTTCCTTGAGGAGACGCCCATCACAGGTAATCAAGCCAGGGAGCAGACAGTGCCTGAATAGCTGCCTGTAAAACAATCAGGGTGAGGAGGCGCTAATCTGGAGATTAATGTAGTCACCGAGCCAGGCAGTCAGAGAGATTGTGGCAGGCAGAACACAGCAGCCTCTGACAGTTGGGGACAGCAGCACTGAAGTTCCACTGTGGAGAGTACCAGTGGGTAAGCACTGCCATAGAGATGGTCAGAGAGCTGGGAACCCTCCATGGCTTACTGATGCTGACATTTTTTTGCCTGGAGCTTCACATGAACACGAGAATTGTTGCTAATGCATAACACAAATAATCACATTTTAGGTGTTGTGACACTCCCTGCTATCAAGCTTTTGACAGGTGGTTTACTTGAAGAATAACAATAAGAAAATACTGATAGACAGTTGATCTGGTGAGGACAGAAGGCTATCGCTGTGTTCATTTACAATTAATACAGTCAACAAATGGAATATCATCCACCAATGAGTATGGTTTTATTGGATGTATGAATGTCAGCCCTCCTTATTGCCAGAAAATATGAGTGTGCTGCTACACTGTTTGTTTTCTAAAGAGCCTTTTGCTTGATCACTGAGCTCACAGATCTTCCCTGACAACAACCTCTAACTTTACACTATGACCCATAGAGACCTGCTAAAGAGAGAAGAGATCAAGGCGGTGACGAGTTGTCAGAGACTCCTCTGAGGTGACATAACCAAAGAAAAAGTACAGGACTATAACTTAGGGAAAAGAAAGCACTTGAAAGAAATAATAGGATACTGGAGTCAAGACATTTCTCAAGAAAGTAAAAAAAATCTCAATATAAAATATGTTTTAGACCTCACCTGAATACATTCATCAGGATGTATGCATGTTTGTCCTTGAATGGCTAAGAAAGGAATCAATTAAGGACCTGTCTATGAGTCTGGACTCACTAGACAAACAGACTTGATGCACCTGACCAAGCCTGCCTTAAGGAGCTATTAGCAGTGCTACATGGGGCTTTTGACCTTGTTCATGGCCTGCCATTACTCTGCCAGGTGACATTCCCAATGAGCCCTCGATGATGAACAGGCTCCTTCAAACACATGATGAGGGAACAGGATATGGCTGGGTGTGTGTTAAACAAAGAAGATCGATAACTTTCATTACTTCCATAAACCATCTCTAGGTACCACTGTACTACCTCCTGGATGTAACATGCACTTTATTATAAGAGAGTGTAGAGAAGCTGCTGTCTAGGGCCTTTGGGGTATGTTCAGCTGGAGGGAAAAAACACAAAAATGTGTTTATCCCTCATACTCCAGTGAGGGAAGGGTAGAAATATTAATACAGTCAACAAATGGAATATCATCCACCAATGAGTATAGTTTTATTTGATGTATGAAAGCCAACCCTCCTTGCCAGGAAATATGAGTGTGCTACCTTGCCCTCTGCTTGGCACTTCAGACCTTTACCGACAAAAACATTCTTCAATATGTGTGAGTTCTGAATTAGGAGGGTTGAGGTTCGGTGGGTGTCTTACTGTGTAGTTGGGGTTGCCGGGTTGGATGCGGAGCTCAGCCAGGATCCAGATGCCGTTGGTGAGCTTGAGGGACTGGTAGAGCATATCCTGGCCCTCCACGGTCCTCTTGGCGATGGTGTAGATGTTGTCGTTCTGCAGCTTCCCCGACACCGTGTCTACAAGGCCACATTACATACGAGTCAGGAATATAGTTGAAGTTGGGATCGAAATGTAAAACATTGTGGGGGGGGGGGGGGGGGGAATCATGGTTAAAGGATTTCTGGAATCATGAGGGAATAAGCTGAGAGGGAATCCTTAAATTGAAAATGTAATAAAAAATATAAAAAATTGAATTTTGCAACTCTAGGTGGAAATCAGCGCTACATAGAATACAGGCCTTGGGGCTAAGCTTTGCCTAAGGTTGACTACTGTTAAGCACACATTGGATAAGTGCATTCTCTGGTGTATTGCGGTTCAGCAGTTCAAATTCATTCTTTGTACTTACAGTACTCATTTAGACATACAGAACTGAGAGAGGAGTTATCTATTGACTGAGGTATTGTACAATAGCAGCTTCATTTTCGGACGCTTCATTCTCTAGTCTACGGATTAGGAAGAGTTTCCATTATTGGTTTGCAGCTTCATCTAAAAACTAGGACTGAGGGACTCGATACAACAAGATGGAGATTAAAATTTAATGTAAGACAAAATTCTAAATAATAGCTTTATCATATCCTGTTCGCTGCTCTTGACTCATATTAGACAACACACGTTGCCTGATATATCATTACATTTCAATGACCTACATCAGCTGCCTATTCCTCTGTCCCAGACAATCTTTACCCTTAAGGCAACTCTAATGGTTTCTCTGTGAGCCTGGCTAACTACTGGCAGCAGGGAGCAGCTCAGCTAATACATCTACATTAGCTTCACAAAACAACTGCAGGAGCTAAGTCCCTCCTTTGTGCTTCTACGTGAGGAAAAAAAAGTGTCACGATCTAAGTAGGACTTTAAGGAAGGAACAGAGCTAGGGTAACTTCTAACAGTGCGTATGCTGCACTCTTATTGTGGACTGTCAGTACAGGGAGTAGCTACTACAACTTCCAGATCTCACATCTAGATGTGGGGGGATGGCACGAGACACTAGGTCTAAGGTGCTTAAAATCATAGGTCAAAGGACTAACTACCACTACCATAACCGCTGACCCTGAGGCCCATGTCCCATTGTAGGTCCTGTCCTGAGCACTGGTCACCCTGTTGTCTGGGGGCAACAGGGCATGGTGTGGGTTATCATTAAATAGCTTGTGTGAAGTCTCCTTCAGGGAAAGAGGGAGTGGAGAGGTGAGGCGAAGAGCCTTGAAAGGAGTCCTGAGAGGCAGGCGGTGAATGGAAAGAAGGAGAAAAAGAAGGGTTAAAAAAAGAAAGAGGCAGGACTAGTGACAGTGGAAAAGAGAAGTTGATCTCTCCTACAGTGCAGTGGAACATCTTCCTGTACGATGTGTCTTTATTAGGTTATAGTCTGCAGGGATACTTCTGGTGGGCAAGGCTCCCACGCTCTAACCATTTACCTTGGAGCAATTCTTGTCAGTCATAGATGGCAGGTGACTGTTTTTTGTTACCCCACTTTGTTTGAATGTGAGTGGCAACTTAAGTGGTTAGTGGCATGTCATTTTCTAGGCAGAAAGTGAATTGTCGAATAGTCTTTTTAAGGGCAGAAAGGATGTCTGTTGTATTCTAATAACTGCTTTTGAAACCATCCAACCACTATCACATTGACATGCTATGTCTTCAAATGAAGAAGAGAGACAAACACTGATTACTGGGCAAATGTGATACACACTAAAATCAAAAGCATGATTAAAGACCATTTAAAGTGATGAGAGATTCCCCTTATTAGCTAGCTAGTACATTGCCAACTTGGTAACAAATGTTTCGGATTTGCTATACCAGTCATGCCATTAGTATTAGAGGTCGACTGATTAATCGGAATGGCCAATTTAATTAGGGACGATGTCAAGTTTTCATAACAATCGGAAATCGTTATTTTTGGGCGCCGATTTTGCTGATTTTTTATTTTATTTTTGTAAATTTTTACACCTTTATTTAATCTTTATTTAACTAGGCAAGTCAGTTAAGAACACATTCTTATTTTCAATGACGGCCTAGGAACGAGGCAGAACGACAGATTTTTACCTTGTCAGCTCTGGGGAATTCAATCTTCCAATCTTGCAAACTTACAGTTAACTAGTCCAACGCTCTAACCACCTGCCTCACGAGGAGCCTGCCTGTTATGCGAATGCAGTAAGCCAAGGTAAGTTGCTAGCAGCATTAAACTTATCTTATAAAAAATAATCAATCAACGACTGTCGTTGCTCCAATGTGTACTTAACCAAAAACATCAATGCATTTCTTGAAATCAATACACAGAAGTATATATTTTTAAACCTGCATATTTAGCTAAAATAAATCCAGGTTAGCAGGCAATATTAACCATGTGAAATTGTGTCACTTCTCTTGCTTTCATTGCACGCAGAGTCAGGGTATATGCAACAGTTTGGGCCGCCTGGCTCTTTGCGAACTAATTTGCCAGAATTTTCCGTAATTATGACATAACACTGAAGGTTGTGCAATGTAGCAGGAATATTTAGACTCATGGATGCCACCCGTTAGATAAAATACGGAATGGAATAAACGTTTTGTTTTTCGAGGTGATAGTTTCCGGATTTGACCTAATGCTCGTATTTCTGTGTGTTTATTAAAGTTAAGTCTATGATTTGATATTTGATAAAGCAGTCTGACTGAGGGATGGCAGGCAGCAGCAGGCTCGTAATAGTCAAAGGTATATGGTTTAGAGAGAAATAGTCGACGCGTTAGAATTCCTGTAACTTGCGGCTGAACTTGAAAGGGGTTTCTTCCTTCGTTATTTTACCATTCATGTCTTCCATAGAGAATGTCATGATCTACTTCAAATAAGGTCAAGTGTTTCGTGCAGGTTAGGGTGCAGGCTTAAACCGCCTCGGCGTTTTAATACCCGTGTAAATCTCACTAGGATAAGGTAACGTTTGTCTAAATATTTTCATAAATCCACTACAATTTTTTAAATCTTCGCTTATATTTAACCAATATTGATTAGAGTTACCTTGTCCTATGGATATCTACACAGTTATAAAATTGGAAAGGTGGTGTAAACCTACACGAAACACAGACCTTATTTTAAGTGAATCTAAGAATATCCTATGGAATAAATGAATGAAGGAAACGCTTTTCAGATTTTGCTAAAAGGTGTCATGGGAATTATGACTTGCACTTTGGTAGTCAATTCTTACCATGTCCATTATTAAAATAGGATTTCCTGCATATAGAAATTACAGTTTTTGTTTTCAACATTCATCACAGGTAACTTAAACTCTATTTTTTATTCAAACAGTTGAGAGTATTTGTCTCCTAAGCAGACTCTTCAGTATCATTGTCACTTCAGAGCTGTGTGTGTTTTACAGATGGCAGAGAAAAGCAGAGCACCAGTGTGGGACTACTACATGGAATTGGCACCAGGGAAAGCAAGGTGTCTTATTTGTGATAAAGATGTAAACATGGGGTCAGCAACGGCTAAATCAAAACATACCACCAACCTGTGGAATCACCTTAAGAACACCCATCCAAAAGCCCATATGTATTATATTAAGTTAAAATAAGTGTTCATTGCTCATTCAGTATTGTTGCAATTGTCATTATTACAAAAATGTGTGTGTATGTATGTATGTATGTATGTATGTATGTATGTATGTATGTATGTATGTATGTATGTATGTATGTATTTTTTAAATTTTATTTATTTATTTTTTAAATCGGCCGAATAATCGGTATCAGCTTTTTTTTTGTCCTCCAATTATCGGAATCGGTATCGGCGTTGGAAAATCATAATCGGTCGACCTCTAATTAGTATACCATAATACTACACCACCAGCTTCAATGCCATACAACTCTCCTTCCGTGGCCTCCAACTGCTCTTAAATGCAAGTAAAACTAAATCCATGCTCTTCAACCAATTGCTGCCCGCACCTGCCCACCCTTCCAGCATCACTACTCTGGACAGTTCTGACTTAGAATACGTGGACAACTACAAATACCTAGGTTTCTGGTTAGACAGACTGGTCCAGACTCAAATTAAACATCTCCAATCCAAAATTAAATCTAGAATTGGCTTCCTATTTCGCAACAAAGCCTCCTTCATTCATGCTGCCAAACATACCCTTGTAAAACTGACCATCCTACCGATCCTCAACTTCGGCGATGTCATTTACAAAATAGCCTCCAACACTCTACTCAACAAATTGGATGCAGTCTATCACAGTGCCATCCGTTTTGTCACCAAAGCCCCATACACTACCCACCACTGCGACCTGTACGCTCTCATTGGCTGGCCCTTGCTTCATACTCATCGCCAAACCCACTGGCTAGGTAAAGCCCCGCCTTATCTCAGCTCACTGGTCACCATAGCAGCACCCACCCGTAGCACGCGCTCCAGCAGGTATATTTCACTGGTCACTCCCAAAGCCAATTCCTCCTTTGACCGCCTTTCCTTCCAGTTCTCTACTGCCAATGACTGGAACAAACTGCAAAAATCACTGAAGTTGGAAACGCATACAGTGGAGCAAAAACATATTTAGTCAGCCACCAATTGTGCAAGTTCTCCCACTTAAAAAGATGAGAGGCCTGTAATTTTCATCATAGGTACACTTCAACTATGAAATCTTGCTTGTTTGTAGGTGACCAAATACTTATTTTCCACCATAATTTGCAAATAAATTCATTAAAAATCCTACAATGTGATTTTCTGGATTTTTTCCCTCATTTTGTCTGTCATAGTTGAAGTGTACCTATGATGAAAATTACAGGCCTTATCTTTTTAAGTGGGAGAACTTGCACAATTGGTGGCTGACTAAATACTTTTTTGCCCCACTGTATCTCCCTCACTAGCTTTAAGCACCAGCTGTCAGAGCAGCTCACAGATCACTGCACCTGTACATAGCCCATCTGTAAATAGCCCATCCAACTACAGTGCCTTGCGAAAGTATTCGGCCCCCTTGAACTTTGCGACCTTTTGCCACATTTCAGGCTTCAAACATAAAGATATAAAACTGTATTTTTTTGTGAAGAATCAACAACAAGTGGGACACAATCATGAAGTGGAACGACATTTATTGGATATTTCAAAGTTTTTAAACAAATCAAAAACTGAAAAATTGGGCGTGTAAAATTATTCAGCCCCTTTACCTTCAGTGCAGCAAACTCTCTCCAGAAGTTCAGTGAGGATCTCTGAATGATCCAATGTTGACCTAAATGACTAATGATGATAAATACAATCCACCTGTGTGTAATCAAGTCTCTGTATAAATGCACCTGCACTGTGATAGTCTCAGATGTCCGTTAAAAGCGCAGAGAGCATTATGAAGAACAAGGAACACACCAGGCAGGTCCGAGATACTGTTGTGAAGAGGTTTAAAGCCGGATTTGGATACAAAAAGATTTCCCAAGCTTTAAACATCCCAAGGAGCACTGTGCAAGCGATAATATTGAAATGGAAGGAGTATCAGACCACTGCAAATCTACCAAGACCTGGCCGTCCCTCTAAACTTTCAGCTCATACAAGGAGACTGATCAGAGATGCAGCCAAGAGGCCCATGATCACTCTGGATGAACTGCAGATATCTACAGCTGAGGTGGGAGACTCTGTCCATAGGACAACAATCAGTCGTATATTGCACAAATCTGGCCTTTATGGAAGAGTGGCAAGAAGAAAGCCCTTTCTTAAAGATATCCATAAAAAGTGTCGTTTAAAGTTTGCCACAAGCCACCTGGGAGACACACCAAACATGTGGAAGAAGGTGCTCTGGTCAGATGAAACCAAAATTGAACTTTTTGGCAACAATGCAAAACGTTATGTTTGGCGTAAAAGCAACACAGCTCATCACCCTGAACACACCATACCCACTGTCAAACATGGTGGTGGCAGCATCATGGTTTGGGCCTGCTTTTCTTCAGCAGGGACAGGGAAGATGGTTAAAATTGATGGGAAGATGGATGGAGCCAAATACAGGACCATTCTGGAAGAAAACCTGATGGAGGCTGCAAAAGACCTGAGACTGGGACGGAGATTTGTCTTCCAACAAGACAATGATCCAAAACATAAAGCAAAATCTACAATGGAATGGTTCAAAAATAAACATATCCAGCTGTTAGAATGGCCAAGTCAAAGTCCAGACCTGAATCCAATCGAGAATCTGTGGAAAGAACTGAAAACTGCTGTTCACAAATGCTCTCCATCCAACCTCACTGAGCTCGAGCTGTTTTGCAAGGAGGAATGGGAAAAAATTCAGTCTCTCGATGTGCAAAACTGATAGAGACATACCCCAAGCGACTTACAGCTGTAATCGCAGCAAAAGGTGGCGCTACAAAGTATTAACTTAAGGGGGCTGAATAATTTTGCACGCCCAATTTTTCAGTTTTTGATTTGTTAAAAAAGTTTGAAATATCCAATAAATGTCGTTCCACTTCATGATTGTGTCCCACTTGTTGTGATTCTTCACAAAAAAATACAGTTTTATATCTTTATGTTTGAAGCCTGAAATGTGGCAAAAGGTCGCAAAGTTCAAGGGGGGCGAATACTTTCGCAAGGCACTGTACCTCATCCCCATACTGTATTTATTTATCTTGCTCCTTTGCACCCCAGTATCTCTACTTGCACATTAATCTTCTGCACATCTACCATTCCAGTGTTTAATTGCTATATTGTAATTACTTCGCCACCATAGCCTATTTATTGCCTTCCCTTATCTCATTTACACACAATGTATATAGATTTTTCTTTCTCTACTGTATTATTGACTGTATGTTTGTTTATTCCATGTGTAACTCTGTTGTTGTATGTGTCAAACTGCTTTGCTTTATCTTGCCAGGTCGCAGTTGTAAATGAGAACTTGTTTTCAACTAGCCTACCTCTCATGGCTCTACAGTGGCTGTGGAAAAAGCCTTGTTTTAAATTAGGCTAATGGGGTATTGCATGTCAAGCAGAGTACAGATTACTTTATGGGACAATATACAAACTTTTGTTTGTACTTTTTAAGAAAGATCAATTCAAAAATCAATTTTATTGAGGAAATGTAATCATTGTTTCTCTTAATTTGGATAAAAGAGAATAATGTAATGAATTGAAGATTATTTGATGTAAAAATCTAAATGTACACTAAGGTTGTCTCATTAGATTTGGGATGGTGGAAAAAAAATGGGGTCCCTGCTGAAAAAGTTTGAATACCACTGCTCTACCATTATCTTAATATGAAGATGAGAAAGACTCACCATTTCATTCTGAATTTACAATAGCTACCTATAGAACAATTTACTAGGTGTGGAAATGGAAGTACAAATAACTAATGAAACCAACAACCCATTTCCCAGAAAAAGCGTTTCTCTAAAGAAGCTTATAGAACACAGCTTCCTCTCACACTGTATTTAGCTCACAGAGTGCCAGTGACAATGAACATGAAAAGAGCCTCCAATCATTCCATTAATTTCCACACTCCAAAGCTGCTTATCACAGCCAAGGTGAGGGAATGCATGAGCGGAGCTATCCTTGTAACCTGGGGCTGGAGAGAGTCAATACTTTGTGACCCCAGAGTGGCGTAGGAGGATCAGGCATTATTGGAATGAAAATGCTGAAATATGGAGAGAATATGAGAGTGTGCATTTGTGTGTTTGAGAGAGTGTGTGTGAATCTGTATGTGTGTGCACATGTGTTCCTGTAAGTGTGCATAGAATGATATCGACAAATAAATTGTCGGCAGGTGTGTAACCCTGGAACTTAAGGCAGTGATGTTGTGGTTACTGCAACACAGCAAGTGGGTTAGAGGAAAAGGCCAATTCCATCAATGAATGCTACCACTTAAAACCCCTAGTCATGTTATCTGGTTCTCCAGTAAACCAGTAGCATCTCTTTTAAACCAATGCCTCAGCTCTGTGTTTAATCAACTGGCTTCAGTGTGGTGAACACAAATCAGGAAATTATTTGATTTTGTGGTTTCAAAGGTTACCTGTCCATTTTGGTAAATCAGACCTTGCATGTGGACTAAACAATAACTAAAGCTACTCCCCTCCAGATACTACCTTCCCAAAACAATAACTACCCTCTCTGTCCTGTAGTTGGCTCAACATGTTAGATCAGTGAAAGGAGAGGATAGTAGTAATTGTGATTCAGACTTGAGCTCTGTGAAGACAACAGGCCAAAACACCACCAAGTCACCGAAGCATACACACAGATTTCATATCTGTTAAAAACTGACTAAGCATGTAATGGGGAAAGGGTTTTTCTACGGGGCTCATATGTTGATGGATGATGCAGGTGATCTGTCATTTGTCCATCGTTTGTTAAGTGCATCAAAAGTTTAAATAAATTGAAGTCGGAAGTTTACATACACTTGGGTTGGAATCATTAAAACTAGTTTTACAGGCAGCTAGATTGTCGATGAGACTCACAACCTCAAAGGCATTTTTTTCATTTGTGTAGATTACTAAGTGGTGTGTGTTTCACCCATAAATAGTAGCGGCGTTGTGGATCAACTCTTATGTCCTCACAAAGTGCTTCAAGACTGAATCACGCTCAAGACAAGAATAGCCACCAAGGTTCAAATTCAACAGCACAACGTGAACAGCTCTGATGATAGACATTGAGCACACAGTACACATTTTAATTCCAGACCTGTATCACTGTTTTCATACCATGGAGTAGTGGACGAAAGAAAACCCAGAGATTAAAATAGTGACAGCCCTTAGAGTACATGTCATAGTTTTTTTTTTTTAGAAACACGAGCAATGGACATTAGATCGGTGGAAATCTGTCCTTTGGTCTGATGAGTCTAAATGTGAGATTTTTGGTTCCAACCACCGTGCCTTTGTGAGACGCAGCGTAGGTGAACGTACGATCTCAGCATGTGTGGTTCCCACCGTGAAGCATGGAGGAGGAGGTGTGGAGGTGTGCTTTGCTGGTGATATTTTGGTGATTTATTTAGAATTCAAGGCACACTTAACCAGAATGGCTACCACAGCATTCTTCAGCGATACGCCATCCTATCTGGTTTGGGTTTAGTGGGACTATCATTTGTTTTTCAACAGGACAATGACCCAAAACACACCTCCAGGCTGTGTAAGGGGTATTTTACCAAGAAGGAGAGTGATGGAGTGCTGCATCAGATGACTTCAACAATCACCCGGCCTCAACCCAATTGAGATGGTTTGGGATGAGTTGGACCGCAGAGTGAAGGAAAAGCAGCAGCATATGTGGGTACTCCTTCAAGACTGTTGGAAAAGCATTCCAGGTGAAGCTGGTTGAGAGAATGCCAAGAATGTGCAAAGCTGTCATTAAGGCAAAGGTTTGCTACTTTGAAGAATCTAAAATATGAAATATATTTTGATTTGTTTAACACTTATTTTGGTTATTACACAACTCCATGTGTTATTTCATAATTTTGATGTCTTCACTTTCATTTACAATGTAGAAAATAGTAAAAATAAAGAAAAACCCTTGAATGAGTAGGTGTGTCCAAACTTTTGACTGGTACTGTATAGCTTTCATCCATAGATGTAAGGAGACCTACCTGCATTTAAGTGGCACTCCTTAATCTGGTACTGCAGCTCGTTCTCATTGGGGATGTCTTTCCAGGTGGCCAAGAACACCTGTCGCTCTGATGCAGATGAGGGGAACAAAAGAAGAGTGACACCAGAACTGAGCAGGGAGCTACTTCCTGTGAAGAGTCTATTTTATACCAAGGGTCCTCAAGTCGGTCTAAAATAAACTCTTTGGTGATAATGAATCTACTGCTATGGTAATGACCTGGATATTGAGTGTTTGTGACTTGCTTCCAGACACACGTACCCATTTTTCCATCCTCCACGAAGAAGATGTTGAGTGGGATAAGCCCGCTGAAGTAGAAAACGTCAATGTTGTTCTTCACAGCCACCTGTGGACGAAAGACGTCAACTCAAAGTTAATATGACATCAGTCAGTGCCGTAGTGCCATGTGCACTAGAGGGGGCTGATTTGGACATAATGGAATGAAAGACACAGCTGTGTCTCAGCTGAGACACAGCTGAGAGAGACAACTGTAAATATAGAATTGCTCTAAATAAGAAAAGGTGCTGATGAAATGTTCATGCAGTGTGTCATGTCTAGACAGAAGTAAGACTGGAGACGTTTCTATTTGTGAATGTGGGTGGCGAGGGCTTGAAGCTGATCAAGTGTCTGGGCTGTTGGACTCTCCGATTGATCAATTAAGATGATAATTTTGCAATACCGCATAGTCAAGGAGGTAATACATAGAATGCTGTAATATATTTACTTAATCAATGGTAGGGGTCTCTCTCTCTTCGGTACAGTCTATTGGTGCAGTCAGCTTTGTATCGCAGCACACGGTATGAAAGTGATCAAGCAAAGTGTAACAGGTCTGTCCATTTTTCAGAGGCCATTTCCGAAAGTTCTGTTTCAGTCAATAAATTGAAATGTCCATACTGTGAGACGCCGAAGACACTGCTACAGGGAGACAGGACAGACAGCTGATCGTCCTCGCAGTGGCAGACCATGTGTAACAACACCTGCACAGGTTTCGGTACGTCTGAATATCACACCTGCGGGACAGGTACAGGATGGCATCAACAACGAGTTACACCAGGAACGCACAATCCCTCCATCAGTGCTCAGACTGTCTGCAATAGGCTGAGAGAGGCTGGACTGAGGGCTTGTAGGCCTGTTGTAAGGCAGGTCCTCACCAGACATCACCGGCAACAACGTCGCCTATGGGCATAAACCCACCGTTGCTGGACCTGACAGGACTGGCAAAAAGTGCTCTTCACTGACGAGTCACGGTTTTGTCTCACGAGGGATGATGATGGGATTTGTGTTTATTGTCGAAGGAATGAGCGTTACACCGAGGCCTGCACTCTGGAGCGGTTTCTCTGATTTCCTGCAAGACAGGAATGTCAGTGTTCTGTCATGGCCAGCGAAGAGCCCGGATCTCAATCCCATTGAGCACGTCTGGGACCTGTTGGATCGGAGGGTGAGGGCTAGGGCCATTCCCCCCAGGTATGTCCGGGAACTTGCAGGTACCTTGGTGGAAGAGTGGGGTAACATCTCACAGCAAGAACTGCCAAATCTAGTGCAGTCCATGAGGAGATGCACTGCAATACTTGATGCAGCTGGTGGCCACACCAGATACTGGCTGTTACTTTTGATTTTGACCCCCCCCCCCCCCCCCCCCATTTATTCAGGGTCACATTACTCCATTTCTGTTAGTCACATGTATGTGGAAATAGTTTGTCTCAGTTGTTGAATCTTGTTATGTTCATACAAATTAAATAACAACCTATAGCTTAAATAACAACCTTGCAAGATACATTAATGTGAAGTATATAATATGTCTCTGCAGTATATGTTTGTGAACAGTTTGAGCGGGGGCACTGAAGGCTGGAGTCCATTTTCCAGCTGATTGCAGTCCTTTGGTGGTGGAGCGCTTTAGATCCAACACATTGGTCTCGAACCATTTTACTGCCCTCGCCTCGGCAGCCATGTTTGGGCTGAAGGCTGAATCCTCCAGTTCATCTCGATGTTAATAACTATACTGAACAAAAATATCCACAACATGCAACAATTTCAAAGATTTTACTGAGTTACAATTCATGAGAAAATCAGTTAATTGAAAAGCTATGGATTTCAAATGACTGAGATTACAGCTATGCATCTTTTGGTCACAGATACCTTAAAAGCAATGGGCCTCACAATGGGACTCAGCATCTCGTCACAGTATTTCTGTGCATTCAAATTGCCATTGATAAAATTCAATTGTGTTCGTTGTCCGTAGCTTATGCCTCTCAATACCATAACCCCCACCATGGGGCACTCTGTTGAATTCAGCAAACCGCTCACCCACACGCCGCCATACACGTGGTCTGCGGTTGTGAGCCCGGGTGGTACTGACAAATTCTCAAAAATGACGTTGGAGGCGGCTTATGGTAGAGAAATTAACATTAAATTCTCTGGCAACAGCTTTGGTGGCCAATTGCATACTTGCTCAAAACTTGAGACATCCATGGCATTGTGTTGTGTGACAAAACTGCACATTTTAGAGTGGCCTTTTAGTGTCCCCTGCACAAGGGGCACCTGTGTAATGATCATGCTGTTTAATCAGCTTCTTGACGCCTGCCAGGTGGATGGATTATTTTGGCAAAGGAGAAATGCTCACTAACAGATGTGAACAAATTTGTGTACACAATTTGAGAGAAATACGTTTTGTGCGTATGGAACATTTATGGGATCTTTTATTTCAGCTCATGAAACATGGATCAACACTTTACAATATGCGTTTATATTTTTGTTCCGTGTATATTTAAAGAAAACTCAGGGCACACTGGTATTGTTTGTGGAGTATTCAAGAATACTTGTGTGCTGGAGTTTATTCTTTAAAAAAGCCTTGGGCAAAAAGTAAGGTGCTTAAAACTTCTTACGGCTGTTAACGGGGTCGTTATGACAACAGACAGTGAAAGTGCAGAGTGCCAAATTCAAACAACAGAAATCTCATAATTAAAATTCCTCAAACATACAAGTATTATACACCATTTAAAATATAATCTTGTTGTTAATCCCACCACAGTGTCCGATTTCAAAAAGGCTTTACGACGAAAGCATACCATGCCATTATGTTAGGTCTGCACCTAGTCACAGAAAAACACAGCCATTTTTCCAGCCAAAGAGAGGAGTCACAAAAAGCAGAAATAGAGGTAAAATTCATCACTAACCTTTGATCTTCATCAGATGACACTCATAGGACTTCATGTTACACAATACATGTATGTTTTGTTCGATAAAGTAAATATTTATATCCAAAAATCTCAGTTTACATTGGCGCGTTATGTTCAGTAATGTTTTGCTTCCAAAACGTCTGGTGGTTTTGCAGAGAGCCACATCAAGTTACAGAAATACTCATAATAAACATTGATAAAAGATATAAATGTTATGCATGGAATTATAGATAAACTTCTCCTTAATGTAACTACTGTGTCAGATTTTAAAGCTTTATGGAAAAAGCACACCATGCAATAACCTGAGTACAGCGCTCAGGGACCGAAATAAGCAATACAGATAGCCGCCATGTTGTGGAGTCAACAGAAGTCAGAAATAGCATTATAAATATTCACTTATCTTTGATGATCTTCATCGGAATGCACTCCCAGGAATCCCATTTTCACAATAAATGTTTGTTTTGTTCGACGAAGTCCATCATTTATGTCCAAATACCTCCTTTTTGTTTGCGCGTTTAGTTCACAAATCCAAATGCACACGGTGCAGGCACTTACTTCAGACGACAGTTCCATTACAGTTTGTAGAAACATGTCAAACGAAGTATAGAATCAATCTTTAGGATGTTTTTATCATAAATCTTCAAAAATAATCCAACCGGACAATTCCTTTGTCTTTAGAAAGGAAAAGGAACGCAGCTAACTTTCACGGGTGTGTGCGAGACTGAGCTCATGGCATTCTGCCAGACACCTGACTCACACCGCTCTAATTCGCTCCCCCTTTACAGTAGAAACTTGAAACAAGGTTCGAAAGACTGTTGACATCTAGTGGAAGACTTAGGAAGTGCAATCGGACTAAATTTTACACTGTATATTGGATATGCAAAGATTTGAAAACCTACAAACCTCAGATTTCCTGGTTGGATTTTTTCTCAGGTTTTTGCCTGCCATATGAGTTCTGTTAAACTCACAGACATAATTCAAACAGTTTTAGAAACTTCTGAGTGTTTTATATACTAATAATATGCATATCTTAGCTTCTGGGCCTGAGTAGCAGGCAGTTTACTCTGGGCACCTCATTCATCCAAGCTACTCAATACTGCCCCCCAGCCATAAGAAGTTAACCTGACTAGTCAGTTGCACAAGTGAATGCATTCAACCGATATGTGTCTTCTACAATTAACCCAATCTCTAAATCAGAGAGGTGTGGGGGGCTGCCTTAATCACCGTCCACGTCATCGGCGCCCGGGGAGCAGTTGATGTTGAGGGTTTACCGCCTTGCTCATGGGCAGAACGACAGATTTTTCCAACTTGCTGGCTTGGGGATTCGAACCAGCGACCTATGGCTGTGCAATGGCATATCCTTGTTTTGCTTATTTAGCAGACAAGAAGCTCTTATTTCCCGAGCCCTTATCACAGTCAAGACACACCTATGTTATAGTAAAAAGAAACATAATGTAACAGAATAAAAAATAACTATTTTTCAAAAAGAAAAAAGGTTGCCAGTGATGCGCATCGCATGCCTGGAAAAGTTATTCTCAGTGTTAATTTGAAACCGGGCTCAATTTGGCAAGTTGTAAGACACATTTTTCAAACCAAAATATGTCTTCTTTTCGATATACATACGTTCAATTTAGTTTATTCTGCATGGCCTTTGGAATTTTCTAAGTTAATGAATAATTCCACATTGAACACTGTATGGTGATGAATTACATCCACAAATTTGTTTGGTGAGTAGGCCTAGGCTTAATAATTCTGATGAAATATGCTCTGTCTTTATCAAACAAATGTTTTTGCATATTTTCAGCGTGGAACCTGTCTATGTTTAGGGTTATAGCCTAGGCTAAGAAATTCTAAATGGCACTCGCAATTCGCAAAGTACACTAAATGACCAAAAGTATGTGGACACCTGCTCATGGAACATCTCATTCCAAAATCACGGCTATTAATATGGAGTTGGTCCCCCCCTTCGCTGCTATAACAGCCTCCACTCTTCTGGGAAGGCTTTCCACTAGATGTTGGAACATTGCTGCGGGGACTTGCTTCCATTCAGTCACAAGAGCATTAGTGAGGACGGGCACTGATGTTGGGCGATTAGGCCTGGCTCGAAGTTGGTGTTCCAATTCATCCCAAAGATGTTTGATGGAGTTGAGGTCAGGGCTCTGTGCAGACCAGTCAAGTTCTTCCACACCGATCTCAACAAACCATTTCTGTATGGACCTTGCTTTGTGCACAGGGGCGTTGTCATGCTGAAACAGGAAAGGGCCTTCCCCAAACTGTTGACATAAAGTTGGAAACACAGAATTCTCTAGAATGTCATTGTATGCAGTAGCATTAAGATTTCACTTCACTGGAACTAATTGGCCTAGCCCAAACCATGAAAAACAGCCCCAGACCATTATTCCTCCTCCACCAAACTTTACGGTTGACACTATTTCTGTAGGCCTAATGGGAGCTTGTGTGTCCCATCAGTTTGATACATTTTAATAGGCATTTATTTCTGTATGCCTAATGGGAGCTTGTGTGCGCACTCAGTTTGATACATTTGAATAGGCATTTATTTCTGTAGGCCTAATGGGAGCTTGTGTGTCCCATCAGTTTGATACATTTGAATAGGCATTTATTTCTGTAGGCCTAATGGGAGCTTGTGTGCGCACTCAGTTTGATACATTTGAATAGGCATTTATTTCTGTAGGCCAAATGGGAGCTTGTGTGTCCCATCAGTTTGATACATTTGAATAGGCATTTACTTCTGTAGGCCTAATGGGAGCTTGTGTGTCCCATCAGTTTGATACATTTGAATAGGCATGTATTTCTGTAGGCCTAATGGGAGCTTGTGTGTCCCATCAGTTTGATACATTTTTAATAGGCATTTATTTCTGTAGGCCTAATGGGAGCTTGTGTGTCCCATCAGTTTGATGCATTTATTTCTGTAGGCCTAATGGGAGCTTGTGTGTCCCATTGTAAGTCGCTCTGGATAAGAGCGTCTGCTAAATGACTTAAATGAAAAAATGAAAAATCAGTTTGATACATTTTAATAGGCATTTATTTCTGTAGGCCTAATGGGAGCTTGTGTGCGCAATCAGCACGCGTGTGTGGAGGGAGCAGTCGGAACACAATTGAGTGAATGAGACACTGAGGGGAAAGAAGGGTGTGATGCTTGGCTTGGTTTCTTTTTTGTTGTGCCCCGCAAATGCACATGTACAAATGGAACACTGGAGTCAAAGCCAATTCAAGGCAAAATTTTACTTGCCTGTTCGTTCGGGCAGCCACAAAACACTAGCTAAATTCCGATTTATACGAAATTGTTTGACTACAGAGGTAGCAAAACTGTACTTCAACTCTATGATACTCCCCCACTTAACATACTGCTTGACTAGTTGGGCCCAAGCTTGCTGTACAACATTAAAACCTATTCAGTCTGTCTACAAACAGGCTCTCAAAGTGCTTGATAGGAAGCCCAATAGCCATCATCATTGTTACATCCTTAGAAAGCATGAGCTCTTGAGTTGGGAAAATCTTGTGCAATACACCGACGCATGTCTTGTATTCAAGATCCTTAATGGCCTGGCTCCCCCTCCACTCAATATTTTTGTTAAACAGAAAACACAGACATATGGCAGCAGATGCACAAGGTCTGCCATGAGAGGTGACTGTATAGTTCCCCTAAGGAAAAGCACCTTTAGTAAATCTGCATTCTCTGTGAGAGCTTCCCATGTCTGGAATACACTGCCATCAGACACACATAACTGCACCACATATCACACTTTCACAAAATGCTTGAAGACATGGCTAAAGGTCAATCAGATTTGTGAACATGGTCCCTAGCTGTGTGTTGCCGCTTTCCATGTTGTCTGTTGTCTGTAGCTTGTGAGGTGTGGAAACACTTTGTTGCTTTTATGAATTTTGTCATGCTGCTTTTTGCTCTATGTTGCTCTGTCTGTATGCTACGTCTTGCTTGTCCTATGTTGCTATGTCTTGCTTGTTCTATGTTGCTATTGTCTATATTGTAATTGTTTTTAATAACCTGCCCAGGGACAGCGGTTGAAAATTAGCCGGCTGGCTAAAACCGGCACTTTTACTGAAACGTTGATTAATGTGCACTGTCCCTGTAAAAATAAAAATAAACTCAACTAAACTCAACTCAACATTCCACCAAATAGTTTTACAGTATTTGAAAAAAATGTGATCTCTTGTTAAAGATCGAACTTTGCCGTTTGCTCGAGGACTCATGCCCATCCCTAAACCTGACTAGCTTTGATTATAATGTTCCTGTTGACACAGTAAAGGTGAGAGAAACCCCAAAGATCATGGACTGCATGGCTATATGCCTTATACTCAACACCACGTGGTCTCTTTTGTAATAAAACATTTTTGAAAAAGGCCTTGCAGTGAAAACGTCCAACAATAAAAAAAAATTTGGATCATCTTTTGACCAAGCTTTCTTCTAATTTATCTCTTTTATTATGAGAAGTCAAGCATTCAGGTAAGACTGACTAATTATGATATCTTTTGAACAGGTAGGTTGCGCATGCCTAGAATGCTTTATGTAACCAGAAGGTACAGTATATTAGTAAGGCTAAGATTACATTGAGAATAGTTTGATGGGTGAGAATGCTATCAAGTGCTTGTCAAATTGTGAATGAGAGACTGATAAAGTGTGTGCAGCCTGCGCAACAAACAGAGCACTTTCATTATACTTAAAAAAAATCATCATTAGAGTCGCATCATGCAGCCTTAGAATGTACGTGAAATCAAAACATATACAGTGGGGCAAAAAAGTATTTAATCAGCCACCAATTGTGCAAGTTCTCCCACTTAAAAAGATGAGAGAGGCCTTTAATTTTCATCATAGGTACACTTCAACTATGACAGACAAAATGAGAAAAACAAATCCAGAAAATCACATTGTAGGATTTTTAATGAATCTATTTGTAAGTTATGGTGGAAAATAAGTATTTGGTCAATAACAAAAGTTTATCTCAATACTTTGTTATATACTCTTTGTTGGCAATGACAGAGGTCAAACGTTTTCTGTGAGTCTTCACAAGGTTTTCACACACTGTTGCTGGTATTTTGCCCCATTCCTCCATGCAGAGCTCCTCTAGAGCAGTGATGTTTTGGGGCTGTTGCTGGGCAACACGGACTTTTAACTCCCTCCAAAGATTTTCTATGGGGTTGAGATCTGGAGACTGGCTAGGCCACTCCAGGACCTTGAAATGCTTCTTACGAAGCCACTCCTTCGTTGCCCGGGTGGTATGTTTGGGATCATTGTCATGCTGAAAGACCCAGCCACGTTTCATCTTCAATGCCCTTGCTGATGGAAGGAGGTTTTCACTCAAAATCTCACGATACATGGCCCCATTCATTCTTTCCTTTACACGGATCAGTCGTCCTGGTCCCTTTGCAGAAAAACAGCCCCAAAGCATGATGTTTCCACCCCCATGCTTAACAGTAGGTATGGTGTTCTTTGGAGGCAACTCAGCATTCTTTGTCCTCCAAACACAACAAGTTGAGTTTTTACCAAAAGGTTATATTTTGGTTTCATCTGACTATATGACATTCTCCCAATCTTCTTCTGGATCATCCAATTGCTCTCTAGCAAACTTCAGACGGGCCTGGACATGTACTGGCTTAAGCAGGGGGACACGTCTGGCACTGCAGGATTTGAGTCCCTGGCGGCGTAGTGTGTTACTGATGGTAGGCTTTGTTACTTTGGTCCCAGCTCTCTGCAGGTCATTCACTAGGTCCCCCCGTGTGGTTCTGGGATTTTTGCTCACCGTTCTTGTGATCATTTTGACCCCACGGGGTGAGATCTCGCGTGGAGCCCCAGATCGAGGGAGATTATCCGTGGGCTTGTATGTCTTCCATTTCCTAATAATTGCTCCCACAGCTGATTTCTTCAAACTAAGCTGCTTGCCTATTGCAGATTCAGTCTTCCCAGCCTGGTGCAGGTCTACAATTTTGTTTCTGGTGTCCTTTGACAGCTCTTTGGTCTTGGCCATAGTGGAGTTTGGAGTGTGACTGTTTGAGGTTGTGGATAGGTGTCTTTTATACTGATAACAAGTTCAAACAGGTGCCATTAATACAGGTAACGGGTGGAAGACAGAGGAGCCTCTTATTAAAGAAGAAGTTACAGGTCTGTGAGAGCCAGAAATCTTGCTTGTTTGTAGGTGACCAAATACTTAAATTCATTAAAAATCCTACAATGTAATTTTCTGGAGAAAAAAAAATCTCATTTTGTCTGTCATAGTTGAAGTGTACTACCTATGATGAAAATTACAGGCCTCTCTCATATTTTTAAGTGGGAGAACTTGCACAATTGGTGGCTGACTAAATACTTTTTTGCCCAACTGTAGCTTAATGTCTGTATCACAACTAAAGTTGCATTAACCCCTCTGCGCACGGAACCCGGCAGCGGGCTGAAATTTGACAACATACGGTGATCGCTACATAAATAGTCATATTAAACATTCATGAAAATACAAGTGTCTCACATGTTTCGAAAGCCTAGAATCTTGCTAATCCAACTGTGTTGTCAGATTTTAAAAAGGATTTACTGCGAAAAGAATACGATGCGATTATCTGAGGATAGAGCCCCATAAAAAACAACTATTTCAACCAGCATAGGCGTAACAAAATCACAAACTGCAATAAAATAAATTGTTTACCTTTGACGATCTTCCTCTGTTTGCAATCCCAATGCGCATTGTTACACAATGAATGTTTTTTTGTTTGATAAAATCCATTTTTATAGCCTAACACGAAACATTTTGTGAACCGCTTGTGTCGTGAATTCCATCTCATTCCATTTTCGACGACACATTCGAGGTAAATACACACACAGAATGTGACTTTTCCAGTCATGTTTGTTTGTAACACAACCAAACCTGATGGGTCATTTCGTGGGACGTATTGACTGAAAGAAACCGATTTGAAGACAACAAGTAATGACATCATTGTGCACCAATGATTTGCCCGCTGTTTCGTTGATTGACTGTATTTTAACCCAATGACCACTGATCGTCTTGAAATCGAGCTGGGTAGATAGCCAATGAGCTGAGGTAAACGGCAATATGTAATGTTTATGTGTTGGAAGACCAACCCATGAAATAAACTCCAGCGGAAAGAGGTTCATTCGCCATTGACGATTCATACCGGAAGGAGCAACGCATGTTGCGCACAGCATTGTTTTGGTAAAGCGCATATTCAGCTGTTTATATATCAATCAGTATGGCGACTAAGTCAGGAAAAGCTAAATCTAAGTCTAGATATACAGATGTACACACAATTTTAGAAGAAATTGATCGAGGACGATTAATTTAGCGATTCACAAATGGAGGAATATTTTTTGAACGGAGAGGACATCTTTTTGGACTGGTAAGTTCTTCTCATGCTAATGCCGTTGTTTGAAATTAACAATATACAATATTTTTTGTGAAATGAAATAGCCTATTTGAGGCTGTTGAGGGGAGGGCAGGCCCACAACAATGGCCAAAGTGAAATGGAGACAGTAGATACAGCTGGTCTGTCATAATACACTGCTCAAAAAAACAAAGGGAACACTAAAATAACACATCCTAGATCTGAATGAATGAAATATTCTTATTAAATACTTTTTTCTTTACATAGTTGAATGTGCTGACAACAAAATAACACAAAAATTAGTCAAAATTAGGCTCAGTAGTGTGTGTGGCCTCCACGTGCCTGTATGACCTCCCTACAACACCTGGGCATGCTCCTGATGAGGTGGTGGATGGTCTCCTGAGGGATCTCCTCCCAGACCTGGACTAAAGCACCCGCCAACTCCTGGACAGTCTGTGGTGCAACGTGGCGTTGGTGGATGGAGCGAGACATGACGTCCCAGATGTGCTCAATTGGATTCAGGTCTGGGGAACGGGCAGGCCAGTCCATAGCATCAATGCCTTCCTCTTACAGGAACTGCTGACACACTCCTGCCACATGAGGTCTAGCATTGTCTTGCATTAGGAGGAACCCAGGGCCAACCGCACCAGCATATGGTCTCACAAGGGGTCTGAGAATCTCATCTCGGTACCTAATGGCAGTCAGGCTACCTCTGGCGAGCCCCCCAAAGAAATGCCACCCCACACCATGACTGACCCACCGCCAAACCGGTCATGCTGGAGGATGTTGCCGGCAGCAGAGCGTTCTCCATGGTGTCTCCAGACTGTCACGTCTGTCACGTGTGCTCAGTATGAACCTGCTTTCATCTGTGAAGAGCACAGGGCGCCAGTGGTGAATTTGCCAATCTTTGTGTTCTCTGGCAAATGGTCTATAATAATATATTCAACCTTATGTTCCCTGTACTCTATATATATATATATTCTAACTGAACATATATATTCTAACTGAACATTTTATTTCACAGTGACACTAACTCCGAATGGGAGCCCCCAGTGCCAAGGTGTCCATCCCCCACTGAAGCTGGTTCATCCAGCTCCTGCCACAAGTGGTGTTCATCTGCCCAAATGTATTTCTGCAGGCATGGATGTGCTATGGCACCTGGCATCAGCAGCATAATATTGTTTAGAGGACTGAGGGTCTTCCAAATATTGAAAGTGTTATTTTGTAAATGTGTATCTTTTTTTTCATGTTTTTTTCTCAATTTTTTGGGGGGATGTGTTAGAATACCATTTTGGTATTTTGTATATAGTAATTCCATTCAAAATGTATAACTTCAACAATTTGGCCACTTTGGTACTTTTGGGCTACTTGTGTGGGACACCTGGGTGACTTCATGATAAATGTCATGTAGCACACTCATTTTGGAAGTTATCATTCTGAAACTTTGCACAAGTACTGTTGCCCTCTTATGTTTTTCACTGAAATTGTCCCCATCATCCTATCTGAATGTTTGTTTTATCTTGTTCATTTTAAAGATGATACAACAATAAAAAGAAAAAACATGTTTTTTTTCATTGTATTATCTAAACCAGATCTATTGTGTTATTCTCCTACATTCAAACAAACTTCAGAGTGTTTTCTTTCAAATGGTACCAGGAATATGCATATCCTTGGTTCTGTGCCTGAGCTCCAGGCAGTTAGATTTGGGTATGTCTTCAGGCGGAAATTGAAAAAAGTGGGGGTAGCTCTAAAATAAATTAAGCATATAGGAAGACCAGTTTCAAATGATCACTTTGTTAACCACTATCACAGAATAGTCTCAGGTGCCGTACTCCCTCAGAAATCGTTTGGGGAAAATATCCTTTCTATTTTATTACGCTATGTTCAACTGTATTCTTCTCACTATAAAATAATGCCACAGGAATTCTAATCACATCTTGTCTGCTAAATGAACTTAGTGTAGCCCACAGCCATATAGCATAACCATATCAGGGCCTAACATAAGGACGAGTCAGAATATGATATTCTGTTCTTCTGAAATAGACTACATTTTCTTCATATCATAACGCTTCGTTAGACCTGCTTAAAACAAATAATGGCTTTATTGTGATGGTGGAGGCTATATTACATGGATTTATTACTTTTTAAATAATGTAGATATTCCAAAGGTCCGCATCATTGGCTTGTAGGCTATGTGAGGAAGCCTGGAGATGCTAAACGTGAGTTAATTAACAGTAAATTACAGTGAGACCAGCAGTTATTTGCATGACAGTTACCAGCTGACAAAATGTTATGGCCGCCATAGCCCTAGGTATATACAGTGCATTCGGGAAGTATTCAGACCCCTTGACTTTTTCCACATTTTGTTACGTTACAGACTTATTCTAAAATGGATTAAAAAACAATCCTCATAAATCTACACACAATACCTCATAATGACAAAGCAGAACAGGTCTTTAGAAATGTTTGCAAATGTATTACAAAATAAAAAATGTAATATATTTACATAAGTACTCAGACCCTTTACTCAGTACTTTGTTGAAGTACCTTTGGCAGCAATAGCCTTGAGTCTTCTTGGGTATGACGCTACACGCTTGGCACACCTGTACTTATGGAGTTTATCCCATTATTCTCTGCAGATCCTCCCAAGCGCTGTCAGATTGGACGGGGAGCGTCACTGCACAGCTATTTTCAGGTCTCTCCAGAGATGTTCGATCGGGTTCAAGTCCAGGCTCTGGCTGGGCCACTCAAGGACATTCAGAGACTTGTCGCGAAGCAACTCCTGCGTGTCTTGGCTGTGTGCTTAGGGTCATTCTTTTCACTTTGTTGTTATGGGGTATTGTGTAATGATTGATGAAATATTTTATCAATTTTAGAATAAGGCTGTAAAGTAACAAAATATGGAAAAAGTGAAGGGATCTGAATACTTTCCGAATGCACTGTATATGAGTTTACCTGTAGGTTGTTCAGTGGGTCCATCTTCATGACTGGCCCAATGGTGTTGAGAGGCAGGGAAACTTCAATACTCTGGCTGGGCATCAGTGGAGTGTGGATGGGCAGAGGGGTGGTGGGGATCACTCCGAAACTAGACAGAAAGACAATACCATTTAAAACATTTTTTTTTTTTTTATGTTAACATTTATTTAAAGCTGCAATATGTAACTTTTTGGGCTACCTGACCAAATTCACATAGAAATGTGTGTTATAGATCTATCATTCTAATTGAAAGCAAGTCTAAGAAGTGGTAGGTTTGTTCTGTGTGCGCTATATTTCTATGCTTCTCATTCTTAAGTTTTGTTTTGGAGTCTTTTACTTTTGGTTTTGTACACCAGCTAAAAATACAATATTTTTAGGTTATGGAAAATATATTATACAGTGGTTTAGATGGTATAATGATTCTCTACACTCCCCTTGCTTGTTATGCCACAAACTGAAATTAGGCAAACTATTTCAATTTTAGCAACCAGGAAACGGCAGAGCGATTTCTGCATAGTGAATCTTTAACTAGGCAAGTCAATTAAGAACAAATTATTATTCACAATGACGGCCTACCAAGAGGGAAAAGGCCTCCTGTGGGGACGGGGGCTAGAACAACAAATTTAAAAGTAGGTGACATACCATACAACATACCGGGTTCATACATATTTTCATAGATGGAATTTCATGACTTTTAACCAAATTTCCATGACCAGCAATTGGTGGCGTCTCTATGTACATATAAAATATAAAATATACAGCGGGGCAAAAAAGTATTTAGTCAGCCACCAATTGTGCAAGTTCTCCCACTTAAAAAGATTAGAGGCCTGTAATTTTCATCATAGGTACACTTCAACTATGACAGACAAAATCAGAAAAGAAAATCCAGAAAATCACATTGTAGGATTTTTAATGAATTTATTTGCAAATGACATTTAAGGCTACATTTAAATTAATGTTCACGATTCACAAATTATTATTTTGATTCACATGATTCAATTCACTGTGATTGAACCGAATTCCAACTAATACAATGGTGAAGTGGATCGTTCGTTTTGCCAAAAATAATAATTTCAATGAATCACATGAATTGATCAACAACAAAACAATATATATAATTGTATGACCTTATTCGTGAGTGTCGGTTGAAAGTTTTTTGGGACAGTACGAAAACATTAATACATGTCAATAATAGCTAAACAGTTAACTAGAGGGTACAATATACATTGCCTTCGGAAAGTATTCAGACCCCTTCACCTTTTCCACATTTTGTTACGTTACAGCTTTATTTTTTTCCCCTCAGCAATCTACACACAATACCCCATAAGGAAAGCAAAAATAGTTTATTTTTTTATTTTTTACAAATGTATTAAAAATAAAGATCTGAAATATCTTATTGACATAAGTATTCAGACCCTTTGCTATGAGACTCGAAATTGAGCTCAGGTGCATCCTGTTTCCATTGATCATCCTTGAGATGTTTCTTCAACTTAATTGTTCACCTGTGGAAAATTAAATTGATTGGACATGATTTGGAAAGGCTATATAAGGTCCCACAGTTGACAGTGCATATCAGAGCAAAAACCAAGCCATGAGGTTGATGGAATTGTCCGTAGAGCTCCGAGACAGGATTGTGTTGAGGCACAGATCTGGGAAAGGGTACCAACATTTATTTGCAGCATTGAAGGTCCCCATGAACACAGTGGCCTCCATCAGTCTTAAATGGAAGAAGTTTGGAACCGTTACCGGAGTTATCATAGGGGAGCTGTGCTCCTAGTGGTTTATCCCACTGCCAAGGCAGCGAATAGCCTGAGAAAAAATTATGCACACATCCGCAGTCAATGGGAGCACAGGTGTCCCTATATAATGGGACACTTCCCCTCACTCAGCCTCCCGAAAATTATATTCCGCGAGACTGGGGGATCGGCATGGCCTTAAGTCCTATGGGGCTCCGCTCCACTCATAGAACTGGAGTTACAACTCCGGTAACTATCGTTCTATATCGTGGAGCTCTGCTCCTAGTGGTTTAAGGCGGAGCGCAACGCTCCAAAATGTACACCATGCCGAGCCCAACTCTTCCCACATAGTGATAAGGTTGGGCCCAGCTATGGCTTTGACCAAGACCTTCAGTACTGTAACACAATGTGTCACAATATACTGTGGCCTCGATACAATCTGTCACACCTAGTCCGAAGGCAAAGCCAGAGACTAGTAGGCAGATAACCAGAATATGATCCATACTAATCTGAACCAGCAGACAGATGGTCCTCACTATTCTGATATAATCACAGATCAACAATGGAATGACAAAGTGTCACTCTACATTGTGTATTCGGTAATCCATCACACTCAATCAATAGATTCCAAAGATTGATGGGTAGAACTCAATATTGCTATGTTTTACCTATGTAATACTAGTTACACAAGCTATTTCCCCCATCCCTCCGCTTCAACACAGACATAGACTAGTGGGCAGGTCAAATACACGACTTCTACAATACTGAACCTTCAGCAAGGAGTCATGTCACAATCACTCTTACCTGATGGAAGCCAGTCCATTAGTCCTGCATTCCCCTTTGAGTATGTGCATCAACATGTTCTCTACTGTACTGATATTAGTCAGATAGGAATCATGTCCTATATGTCTCTCTCATAAGAAAAGTGACACAGACCTGAAAGGAACCATGCCCCTCAGTCCTGCATCAATTTTTCTTAACTCAAGTCCTTCTCTCAGTACAGACTGAGCCAGAACATTCAAAGACATATCAAGCAAATAGAAGCGGATTAAAGGAGACGTGTCGACCAAGACACAGCTGCACAAATATCCTCGACTCCTGTTCCTCTGAAGAGAGCAGTAGAAGCCGCTACTCCCTGAGTGGAGTCGGCTTTCACCTCGAGGCAATGGGCGCCCTACAGCCTCACATGCCATCTCAATGCCTACACACAGCCAATGAGACAGGGCTGTTTGGATAGCGTTCCACCAAGTGTATTCGCACCGTGACACAAACAGCTGAGGTCCTGACCTAATCGATGCTGTACACTCCACATAACACGCCAAAGTGCGTACTGGGCACAGGCAATACAGCCTTTCCTCTCTCCTCTCCCCATGGGGAGGGGGAGAAAAATCCCAGAGCTCTACAATCTGTATGAACTCTTAATAACCTTAGGCATAAAAGCCGGGTTAGGATGTAACACGCTCTGCTCAAGTCGCCATTAATGGCAAGGCAGTCGGGTCTTGTCGAAAGAGCACACAAGTCACTGACACACTTAGCAGTAGTCTGAGCGAGCAAAAGCAGCATCTTTAAAGATGGCATTTTGAGGAGGATTTGATTCAATGGCCGAACGATGAATCACACAACGCGTCGACTACCAACGCTAAATCCCACTCGGGCAGATTTGTTCTAGGCCTAGGCCTCCGCATTCCCAATAGAAAGCGTCTCACTAGGGGATGGTTAAAGACAGTGTCTCTGCCAAAACCCTCATGAAAGGCAGAAATCGCCGCAGCAAACACTTTAATAGTGGCCGCCGCTGAGCGCTGCTTTTCAAACAAGTACTGCAGAAATGAAAGAACACTGACAGCACACGGGGTCCACATTTTCTATGACACACCATTGTGAAAACATGTTCCATTTACTGGCATACACCCTGGAAGTGGAACTGGCACGCGAGCCCTGTATGGTTGTGATCACTGCATCAGACAACTCACGGCGCTCTAACCTGTTCCTCTCAGGAGCCAAGCCATCATAGATTTGCCGATTATGGGCACTGCCCTATCGTACCCCCCGCCTGTGACAACGCTACCCACTGATATGGAATGGGCCAAGGTGGTGACACCAACATTTGGGTCATCTCCGCAAACCATGGAGCCCCTGGGCAATCGAGAGCTATCAATATGATTGACAGCCGCCTGATCTCACCCGAGCTAATAGTGGGAGAATCTGTGAAGACTGGAATGTAAGCGGACACTATGCCCATTGGGTTTTTCCAATCGTCCAAATTCGTTTTGAGCTAAAGGTGAATCACCAACAATCGGGTCTAGTCGTAGTTGGGGAAACCATTGCTGTATCCTGCGCATGTGCAGTAGTCCCAGTGGAACCACAGAGTGGGCAGACAAAATGAGACCCAAAAGTGTCTTGACCGAATGCGCCGTCACCATGTAATTCGGATGAAACCTTCGAAGGGCTAGCAAAAGGGCGGCCCACCGAGGTTCCGAAATTCGAGCCTTTATAGTCACAGTGTCTAGCTGTATTCCCAGGTAGACAATCCGATGACTGGGCCAGGACCAGTTATTTTCCCAATTCACAGCGAACCCCAGACGTGTGAGATGTATTACTGTCTGTGTCATGTTTGCGATCGCCAGCTCTGCTGACGTGGCGAGAACCAGTAGGTCGTCAAGGTAGGCAAAAATCGTTATTCCCTGATGACGCAGCAGTTCCATTGCCGCCTCCAAGCCTTTGGAACATGTTCGAGGTGCCAAGGCGTACCCAAATGGCATCCTCGTGAATTCGTACGCCACCCTGTGAAAAGCGAAACGCTGAAAATTCCTGAAGCGGATGCACCAGCACATGAAAGTAGGCATCCTTCAGGTATATGCTCACATAAAAGTCTCTCTTCTGGACACATTCCAGTAGACGTTTTGTTGTTAGCATTCGGAAGGGCTGTTTTGCTACGCTCTCGGAAGGGCTGTTTGGCTACGCTCTTGTTGGCCATGGTTCTACCTGCACATATAGCCGAAGAGATGGAAATCCTCAGTGAGACGGGATAGAGAGGCTGCTAGAAGGGCAATGTTGTTAGCTGCTGCTACAGCTTGGGATCCCAAAACAAAGGACTTCTCAGCCAGCTGTGCTGTGTCAGTCCTTGCTGATGGCAGGGTAGCCTTTTTAGAGGAGGGCCAGGAACTTGAACCCGAAGCGAGTTTTGGGATTCCCTTTGTTATTCCCTGCTGTCTCCTGTCCACCCTGGTGAAGGGGAGATAAGCTTTGGCCGGCGTGCGCGCCGCCAAAGGTGACTCCCATGAGCCCTCCACATATTTATGGAGAGAGGGCAGGGCAGGAGCCAGGGGCTCCACCGCCCTCTTCCATCGAGAATAAGGACCACCCACCATCATGTCCAACTCTGGAACAGGGGGGATGGGAGGTAGCTCTCCAATCTAGTGGCAGCTCTCTAATATTTTTATTTATTTTTATTTCACCTTTATTTAACCAGGTAGGCAAGTTGAGAACAAGTTCTCATTTACAATTGCGACCTGGCCAAGATAAAGCAAAGCAGTTCGACACATACAACAACACAGTTACACATGGAGTAAAACAAACATACAGTCAATAATACAGTAGAAAAATAAGTCTATATACGATGTGAGGCCATGGTGGCGAAGTAAATACAATATAGCAAGTAAAACACTGGAATGGTTGATTTGCAGTGGAAGAATGTGCAAGGTAGAGATATAATTAATGGGGTGCAAAGGAGCAAAATAAATAATTAAATAAAGTAGGGGGAAAGGTAGTTGTTTGGGCTAAATTATAGATGGGCTATGTACAGGTGCATAATCTGTGAGCTGCACTGACAGCTGGTGCTTAAAGCTAGTGAAGTTAGATAAGTGTTTTCAGTTTCAGAGACTTTTGGATGGAGAGGCGGCCAAAGGAAGAATTGGTTTTGGGGGTGACCAGAGAGATATACCTGCCAGACACCTAGGTATTTGTAGTTGTTCACATATTCTAAGTCAGAACCGTCCAGAGGAGTGATGCTGGATGGGCGGGCATGTGCAGGCAGTGATCGGTTGAAGTGCATGCATTTGGTTTTACTTGTATTTAAGAGCGGTTGGAGGCCACAGAAGGAGAGTTGTATGGCATTGAAGCTCATCTGGAGGGTTGTTAACATAGTGTCCAAAGAAGGGCCAGAAGTGTACAGAATGGTGTCGTCTGCATAGAGGTGGATCAGAGACTAACCAGCAGCAAGAGCGACATCATTGATGTATACAGAGAAGAGAGTCGGCCCAAGAATTGAACCCTGTGGCATCCCCATAGAGACTGCCAGAGGCCCGGACAACAGGCACTCTGATTTGACACACTGAACTCTATCAGAGAGGTAGTTGGTGAACCAAGCGAGGCAATCATTTGAGAAACCAAGGCTATCGAGTCTGCCGATGAGGATGTGGTGATTGACAGAGTCGAAAGCCTCGGCCAGGACAATGAATACGGCTGCACAGTATTGTTTCTTGTCAATGGCGGTTAAGATATCGTTTAGGACCTTGAGCATGGCTGAGGTACACCCATGACCAGCTCTGAAACCAGATTGCATAGCGGAGAAGGTGTGGTGGGATTCGAAATGGTCGGTAATCTGTTTGTTGACTTGGCTTTCGAAGACCTGAGATAGGCAGGGTTGGACATATATAGGTCTGTAGCAGTTTGGGTCAAGAGTGTCCCCCCCTTTGAAGAGGGGGATGACCACAGCTGCTTTCCAATCTTAGGGAGTCTCAGACAACACAAAAGAGAGGTTGAACAGGCTAGTAATAGGGGTGGCAACAATTTCGGCAGATAATTTTAGAAAGAAAGGGTCCAGATTGTCTAGCCCGGCTGATATGTAGGGGTCCAGATTTTACAGCTCTTTCAGAACATCAGCTGACTGGATTTGGGAGAAGGAGAAATGGGTAAGGCTTGGGCGAGTTGCTGTGGGGGGTACAATGCTGTTGACCGGGGTAGGGGTAGCCAGGTGGAAAGCATGGCCGTAGAAAAATGCTTATTGAAATTCTCAATTATAGTGGATTTATCGGTGGTGACAGAGTTTCTTATCCTCAGTACAGTGGGCAGCTGGGAGCAGGTGTTCTTATTTTCCATGG
The DNA here is from genome assembly GCF_036934945.1 of Oncorhynchus masou masou. NCBI lineage: Eukaryota > Metazoa > Chordata > Actinopteri > Salmoniformes > Salmonidae > Oncorhynchus > Oncorhynchus masou. Next base: position 70,810,335 of record NC_088223.1, read on the forward strand.
ACTTTACAGTGTCCCAGAACTTTTTTGAGTTTGTGTTGCAGGAAGCAAATTTCTGCTTGAAAAAGCTAGCCTTGGCTTTTCTAACTGCCTGTGTATATTGGTTTCTAACTTCCCTGAAAAGTTGCATATCACGGGGATGTTTTTGTGTTGGTTAAGGGCAGTCAGGTCTGGAGAGAAATCAAACTGAGAAATCGGGGGAGAACCACCTTGGTCAGGGAGGTGACCAAGACCCCTATGGTAACTCTGACAGAGCTCTAGAGTTCCTCTGTGGAGATGGGAGGACAACCATCTCTGCAGTACTCCACCAATCAGGCCTTTATGATAGAGTGGCTAGATGGAAGCCACTCCTCAGTAAAAGGCACATGTAAGCAATGTACAGAGAGATCCTTGACGAAAACCTGCACCAGAGACTGGGGACAACAACACTCTCTTTCCAGACTCCTTCATCTCCAATCCAAAATCAAATTTAGAGTCGGCTTTCTATTTCGCAACAAAGCCTACTTCACTCACGCCGCCAAACTTACCCTTGTAAAACTGACTATCCTACCGATCCTCGACTTCGGCGATGTCATCTACAAAATAGCTTCCAATACTCTACTCAGCAAACTGGATGCAGTTTATCACAGTGCCATCCGTTTTGTTACTAAAGCACCTTATACCACCCACCACTGCGACCTGTATGCTCTAGTCGGCTGGCCCTCGCTACGTATTAGTCGCCAGACCCACTGGCTCCAGGTAATCTACAAGTCTATGCTAGGTAAAGCTCCGCCTTATCTCAGTTCACTGGTCACAATGGCAACACCCATCCGTAGCACGCGCTCCAGCAGGTGTATCTCACTGATCATCCCTGAAGCCAAAACCTAATTTGGCCGCCTTTCCTTCCAGTTCTCTGCTGCCTGTGACTGGAACAAATTGCAAAAATCGCTGAAGTTGGAGACTTTTATTTCCCTCACCAACTTTAAACATCTGCTATCTTAGCAGCTAACCGATCGCTGCAGCTGTATATAGTCCATCGGTATATAGCCCACCCAATTTACCTACCTCATCCCCATGCTGTTTTTATTTTATTTACTTTTCTGCTCTTTTGCACACCAGTATCTCTACCTGCACATGTTCATCTGATCATTTATCACTCCAGTGTTAATCTGCTAAATTGTAATTATTCACTCCTATGGCCTATTTATTGCCTACCTCCTCATGCCTTTTGCACACAATGTATATAGATTATTATTATTTTTCTACTATGTTTATTGTTTATTGTTTACTATATGTGTAACTCTGTGTTGTTGTCTGTTCACACTGCTATGCTTTATCTTGGCCAGGTCGCAGTTGCAAATGAGAACTTGTTCTCAACTAGCCTACCTGGTTAAATAAAGGTGAGATAAAAAATAAAAATAAAATAAACAATAAAAAGGGTCGGTCTCTAGACTTTATGATGTGCTACAGGCCCACATAGAGGTATCTATAGACTGTTAAAAGGGCTTGGGAGCAGGAACTTGGTTCAGAAATCTCAGATGAGGACTGGGTAGAAGCTCTCAGGAATATAAACCACAGTTCAGTGAATGCCAGATACAACCTTGATCAGTTTAATGTGATACACAGGTTACATTACTCAAGTGAAAATTCATAAATATTCCCAGACACCTCACCACTGTGTGAGAGGTGCAAGCAGGATGAGGGGACGTTGACCCACTTATTTTGGACATGTCCTTAGTTACATGCTTACTGGGCTCTCATTTTTGATTACTTATCTAAAGCCTTTGATAGAGTTAAACCCCAAGACCCATTGACCGCTCTGTTTGGTACAGTTGATGGGAATAACCAGGAAGGGAAGGCTGTCGCTCTTTGCACTCTATTAGCCAAAAGGCTCATATTGCAATTGTGGAAATTGGAGACTGTACTGTACCTACCTTTGAAATGTGGTTATGGGATTTAGGGAATGTAATACATATAAAAAAGATTCGATACAATTTATTAATTTCGATACAATACCTCCAATAGAAGTCCAGTGTTTTACAAAATATGGCAGCGGATACTGGATAAATGGTCTAGTCCCGCTTCATAACTGGGTTGATGATCTGCTGCTACTCTGTGCTGTACTCCACTCAATATTTATTTTTGGCTTAACTACACTGCTTGTAATGACTATATGCTGTCTTCTTATATGTACCACCTAATAGGATTTTGTTTTATTTTTTGTATGTGTGAGTTAAGTTTTGTTATCTAAATTTGCCATCCCATTCAACAGTACAATGAATGTCAATGTTCGTATCAGTCTTTTTAAAATGTATTTTTATTGGAAAATAATAAACATATTAAAAAAAAGAACCGTGCCCAGTTTGGAGAGGTGTTTGGCCACTTGAGACACCAGTTAGACCTCTCACACAAATCCTTGTAATAGTTTTTTCTTGCACCTATTCCAACATTTCTATTAATATTCTTATGTTACTGAATGTATCCAGAGTATTTTCAGGTTTTGTTATTGAAAAATGCTGGAAAAAAAGTACAGTAAATGCTAAATGCACATTAAATCAACAGTGTAACATTTGGATTTAGTCTTGTCAAGTGAATTGTTGTGTCCTCACCTTTGGTCTAATAATTTCCCTATAATTGCCAGTGTTCTCTTTCAATTGCTACCATGGTCACACGTATGCTTTTTAGAATTCTTCTGTTAGAAACTTTTCAATTTGGCCAAATCCATATAGGCCAATTTCCACAAGTGTAAAGGGTTAATAAGTGCTTCAGGTGAATGGAGCTACATTTACAATCTGCTCTTGACAAGTCAATGCCTTTCAGAGTAGTGGTCGTGTTTAGTTATCATACAACATACTCCCATTCAGGAGACGAGTGCACATTACATACCATTCCATGTATGCCCAGGGACTATGACTAACATTTAAACCCATTTAACTATTTTTGCGAAGTATATGACTATAAACGGCTATATCCCTTAACTAAGTGGATCGTTACTGAGAACTAGCCTATGATCTATTAACAATGTGTTTAGTGAATGGCCATGGTTATAGTGAATGGCCATGGTTATAGTGAATGGAGAGTCACGGTAAGCTGGGAGCAACTAAATACAAAGTTGGTGTGAACAAAAAGCAGAGAACCATTTTTACAGTGAGGCCACAGAAGACCTTAACTGCTAGTACAGCTGAGATATTGTTTTGCTTCTTTATCCCAAGTCCCTGAGACACGTGTACCGTGTACACACACCCACGGAGAAGTTGGAACACAGAGTCCGCCACAGACAGTGAGTGCAGTTTAAGGGTTTAAGGGCACAAGAAAGCATCTATGATTTGATATCAGTCGCCCCTCTCTCACCTGTTCTTGTTGAACTGGATAGCGAAGTCGGTCATGTGCTGCAAGGCCTTGTTGGTAAAGGTCATGTCCATGTACATTTGGCCCTGTCGGCGGGAGAATGTGCCTGAGATCTCCAGTCCTTTAGCTTTCACTGCAGGCAGCCATACCTGGGAGAAGAGATAGACCTTACATAAAGAAATATGAACGTGCAAAACGATTCACCCATACCTGGGAGCAGGGTATTTTGAAAATGGCAACATGACTCACTACTGTGTACGTGTCTGTGCTATGTTGCCCCTTCATTATATTGAGTCGGACACAAAGGGAGATCGAGAATGGAGGGCATAAATTAAAATCAAATCACATGTTATTTGCTACATTTGCCGAATACAACAGGTAGACCTTACCGTGAAATGCTAACTTACAAGCCCTTAACCAACAATGCAGTTCTAGAAATGGAGTTAAGAAAATATTTACTAAAACTAAAGTACAAAACAAACTAAATTACAAAACAATAAATGAGGCCATACACAGGGGCTACCGGTACCAAGTCAATGTGCGGAGGTACAAGTTAGTTGAGGTCATTTGTACATATAGGTAGGGGTAAAGTGACTATACATAGATAATGAACAGCAAGTAGCAGCAGTGGCCTCCCGGGTGGGGCAGTGGTCTAGGACACTGCATTGCAGTGATAGCTGTGCCACCAGAGACTCTGGGTTCGTGACCAGGCTCTGTCACAAGCCGGCCGCGACCGGGAGGTCCATGGGGCGACGCACAATTGTCCTAGCGTCGTCCGGGTTAGGGAGGGTTTGGCCGGAAGGGATATCCTTGTCACATCGTGCACCAGCGAATCCTGTGGCGGGGTGGGCGCAGGGCGCGCTAACCAGGTCGCCAGGTGCACAGTGTTTCCTCCGACACATTGGTGCGGCTGGCTTCCGGGTTGGATGCGCGCTGTGTTAAAGAAGCAGTGCGGCTTGGTTGGGTTGTGTTTCGGAGGACGCATGGCTTTCGACCTTCGTCTCTCCCGAGCCCGTACGGGAGTTGTAGCGAAGAAACAAGAAAGTAACTACTAACAATTGGATACCACGAAATTGGGGAGAAGATCATTTATTTAAATAAATTTAAAAACATGTTTTTCAACCACTCCACAAATGTCTTGTTAACAAACTGTAATTTTTGCAAGTCAGTTAGGACATCTACTTTGTACATGACACAGGTCATTTTTCCAACAATTGTTTACAGACAGATTATTTCACTTATAATTCAATGTATCACAACTCCAGTGGGTCAGAAGAATATATACACTAAGTTGACTGTGCCTTTAAACAGCTTGGGAAAATCCAGAAAATTATGTCATGGCAGAATCTTCTGATAGGCTAATTGACATCATTTCAGTCAATTGGAGGTGTACCTGTGGCTGGATTTCAAGGCCTCCCTTCAAACTCGGTGCCTCTTTGCTTGACATCATGGGAAAATCAAAAGAAATCAGCCAATACCTCAAATAAATTGTAGAGTCCTCCACAAGTCTGGTTCATCCTTGGGAGCAATTTCCAAACGCCTGAAGGTACCACATTCAAATGTACAAACAATAGTACGCAAGTATAAACACCATAGGACCGTGCAGCCGTCATGCCACTCAGGAAGAAGACGCGTTCGGTCTCTTAGAGATGCCAAAAGTGCAAATCAACCCCAGAACAACAGCAAAGGACCTTGTGAAGATTCTGGAGGAAACAGGTACAAAGGTACAGTGGGGCAAAAAAGTATTTAGTCAGCCATCAATTGTGCAAGTTCTCACACTTAAAAACATGAGAGAGGCCATACACTTCAACTATGACAGACAAAATGAGGGAAAAAAAATCCAGAAAATCAAATTGTAGGATTTTCAATGAATTTATTTGCAAATTATGGTGGAAAATACGTATTTGGTCAATAACAAAAGTTTATTTCAATACTTTGTTTTATACCCTTTGTTGGCATTGACAGAGGTCAAACGTTTTCTGTAAGTCTTCACAAGGTTTTCAAACACTGTTGCTGGTATTTTGGCCCATTCCTCCTTGCAGATCTCCTCTAGAGCAGTGATGTTGTGGGGCTGTTGCTGGGCAACGTGGACTTTCAACTCCCTCCAAAGATTTTCTATGGGGTTGAGATCTGGAGACTGGCTAGGCCACTCCAGGACCTTGAAATGCTTCTTACGAAGCCACTCCTTCGTTGCCCGGGTGGTGTGTTTGGGATCATTGTCATGCTGAAAGACCCAGCCACGTTTCATCTTCAATGCCCTTGCTGATGGAAGGAGGTTTTCACTCAAAATCTCACGAAACATGGCCCCATTCATTCTTTCCTTTACACGGATCAGTCGTCCTGGTCTCTTTGCAGAAAAACAGCCCCAAGCATGATGTTTCCACCCCCATGCTTCACAGTAGGTATGGTGTTCTTTGGATGCAACTCAGCATTCTTTGTCCTCCAAACACGATGAGTTGAGTTTTTACCAAAAAGTTGTATTTTGGTTTCATCTGACCATATGACATTCTCCCAATCTTCTTCTGGATCATCCAAATGCTCTCTAGCAAACTTCAGACGGGCCTGGACATGTACTGGCTTAAGCAGGGGGACACGTCTGGCACTGCAGGATTTGAGTCCCTGGCGGCGTAGTGTGTTACTGATGGTAGGCTTTGTTACTTTGGTCCCAGCTCTCTGCAGGTCATTCACTAGGTCCCCCCGTGAAGTTCTAGGATTTTTGCTCACCGTTCTTGTGATCATTTTGACCCCACGGGGTGAGATCTTACGTGGAGCCCCAGATCGAGGGAGATCATCAGTGGTATTGTATGTCTTCCATTTCCTAATAATTGCTCCCACAGTTGATTTCTTCAAACCAAGCTGCTTACCTATTGCAGATTCAGTCTTCCCAGCCTGGTGCAGGTCTACAATTTTGTTTCTGGTGTCCTTTGACAGCTCTTTGGTCTTGGCCATAGTGGAGTTTGGAGTGTGACTGTTTGAGGTTGTGGATAGGTGTCTTTTATACTGATAACAAGTTCAAACAGGTGCCGTTAATACAGGTAACGAGTGGAGGACAGAGGAGCCTCTTAAAGAAGAAGTTACAGGTCTGTGAGAGCCAGAAATCTTGCTTGTTTGTAGGTGACCAAATACTTATTTTCCACCATAATTTGCAAATAAATTAATAAAAAAAATCCTACAGTGATTTTCTGGATTTTTTTCTGATGTTGTCTGTCATAGTTGAAGTGTACCTATGATGAAAATTACAGGCCTCTCTCATCTTTTTAAGTGGGAGAACTTGCACAATTGGTGGCTGACTAAATACTTTTTTGCCCCACTGTATCTATATCCACAGTAAAAGGAGTCCTATATCAACACAACCTGAAAGGCTGCTCAGCAAGGAAGAAGACACTGCTCCAAAATCACCCAAAAGAAAGGCAGACTACGGTTTGCAACTGCACATGGGAACAAAGATCTGACTTTTTGGAGAAAAAAAAGACCATCGTTATGTTTGGAGGAAAAAGGGGGAGGCTTGCAAGCCGAAGAACACCATCCCAACCGTGAAGCACGGGGTGGCAGCATCATATTGTGGGGGTGCTTTGCTGCAGGAGGGACTGGTGCACTTCCCAAAACAGATGGCATCATGAGGTAGGAAAATTACGTGGATATATTTAAGCAACATCTCAAGACATCAGTCAGGAAGTTAAAGCTTGGTCGCAAATGCGTCTTCCAAATAGACAATGACCCCAAGCATACTTACAAAGTCGTGGCAAAATGGCTTAAGGACAACAAAGTCAAGGTATTGGAGTGGCCAACACAAAGCCCTTACCTCAATCCTATAGAAAATCTGTGGGCAGAATTGAAAAAGTGTGTGCGATCAAGGAGGCCTTACACCTGACTCAGTTACACCAGCTTTGGTCAGGAGGAATGGGCCAAAATTCACCCAACTTATTGTGGGAAGCTTGTGGAAGGCTGCCCAAAACGTTTGACCCAAGTTAAACAATTTAAAGGCAATGCTACCAAATACTAATTGAGTGTATGTAAACTTCTGACCCACTGGGAATGTGATGAAAGAAATAAAAGCTGAAATAAATCATTTCAGGGTAGCAGGGTAGCCTAGTGGTTAGAGCGTTGGACTAGTAACCGAAAGGTTACAAGTTCAAATCCCCGAGCTGACAAGGTATAAAATCTGTCGTTCTGCCCCTGAACAGGCAGTTAACCCACTGTGCCTAGGCCGTCATTGAAAATAAGAATTTGTTCTTAACTGACTTGCCTAGTAAAATAAAGGTAAAATAAAAAAAATTAAAAAAAATTCTCTCTACTATTATTCTGACATTTCACATTTTTTAAATGAAGTGGTGATCCTAACTGATCTAAGACTGGGAATTTTTACTAGGATTAAATGTCAGGAATTGTGAAACTTAGTTTAAATGTATTTGGCTAAGGTGTATGTAAACTTCTGACTTCAACTGTTGGTCCTGGATGGCAGGAAGTTTGGCCCCAGTGATGTATTGGGCCGAACGCACTACCCTTTGTAGCGCCTTACCAGGCAACTGATCAGGATGCCCTCGATGGTGTAGCTGTAGAACTGTTTAAGTATCTGGGTATCCATGCCAAATCTCCTGAGGGGGAAAAAGTGTTGTGCCCTCTTCACAACTCTCTTGGTGTGTTTGGAACATGATAGTTTGTTGGTGATGTGGACACCAAGGAACTTGAAACTCTCGACCCGCTCCACTACAGCATCGTCAATGTTAATGGGAGCCTGTTCGGCCCTGCTTTTCCTGTCGTCCACGATGATCTCCTTTGTCTTGCTCACATTGAGGGAGAGGTTGTTGTCCTGGAACCACACTGCCAGGTCTCTGACCTCCTCCCTGTAGGCTGTCTCATCATTGTTGGTGATCAGGCCTACCACCGTTGTATTGTCAGCAAACTTAATGATGGGGTTGGAGTCGTGCTTGGCCACGCAGTCGTCGGTAAACAGGGAGTACAGGAGGGGACTAAGCACGCACCCGAGGTGCCCCTGTGTTGAGGATCAGCGTGGCAGATGTGTTGCTGCCTACGCTTACCACCGGGGGCGGTCCGTCAGGAAGTCCAGGATCCAGTTGCAGAGGGAGGTGTTTAGTCCCAGTGTCCTTAGCTTAGAGATGAGCTTTGTGGGCACTATGGTGTTGAACGCTGAGCTGTCGTCAATTAATAGTATTCTCACATAGGTGTTTTTTTTGCAGGTGGGAAAGGGCAGTGTGGAGTGCAATTGAGATTGCGTTATCAGTGGATTTGTTGAAGCGGTATGCGAATTGGAGTGGGTCTAGGATTTCCGGGATGATGGTGTTGATGTGAGCCATTACCAGCCTTTCAAAGCACTTCATGGCTACCGACATAAGTGCTACGAGGCGGTGGTCATTTAGGCAGTGGCGTGCCGTGGGCCTGGGCCTTCAGTGAAGTCCTACACAGTCCCACCCGAATTAATCCACCTCTTATTACCATCATTATGATGCCATGGCTCACTATACATTTAGACAGAAACACAGTATAACCAGGCGTTGCGTCACCTTGAAATTGACATTTTTATTCAGAGAATTGCAGGGGAAGAGTACAATACCTTTTCATTGTGCAGCTTTGTTGCCCTGCGCGCTTGTTCGTTGAGCTGTAGATCCACTCGGGTGTCCCCAAAAGTTTTCAAAGGCACCATTGCTTGTAAGTGCCCAGCCGTACTTTGGTGTCTCGTTGCTGCCTTGGCTCAGGCTCCAAACACCAAATCGATCACTTGCAAATAATAGGCATTCCCAGCAGTACAGTTTGCAGTGATTCTCGGAGCCTGTGAGCCATTATAGCGCTCGTAGTTGGAACTTTGAAAGTGGCGAACGAACCCCTTTCCCGCCTGTGACAGGCTTTGTAGCGTCGGCGTCGACCTCTCCTGACAATGTCTAACTTTTCTTGAAAAGTTTGTCTTGAGAATGGTGTTATAATTATATCCTCGACCAAATCGATATCTTCTCCTTCCGCCATTGTGAGTTGAAAAAACAGCTTAGTAGTACACAAATTAATTTGTTTATCAATTTCAGTTTCCTAGTTCTGAGTTTCCTAGTTCTGAGACCTGCATATATATAGGACCTGCCTCCCAATATTGGTAATCCAATCAAAAGACGTGCACGCACTACGCCTGCTAGCTGGCTCCTGTGTAACACTGGAGCCAGCCAGCAGGCGTACAATAGCCAACTCTAAAGCTGATTGGTTGACACAAATGTTTATTTCCATTCACTTTAAGCTACAAGCGCCCGCACTGTTGATTCTGAAGGCCTGAGGGCAGATTTTATACCCCTGGCAACACATGATGGCTGTATATGATTGGATAAAAGATCTAACAAAGACTAGCACTCCAAATCTCAACCTGGGGCTGGAAGCAGTGCAACCAAGAGGAAAGCTATGAAATGAAGAGTGTAACTCTTACTCTGGGGAATAATTTAATACATATTTGTGGGAGAATATATATTTTTTAAAATTATATTCTGATGATGTTTAGGCCAGCAGAGAAGGCCTTGCTGGCCCTGACGGCCCACCACTGCATTTAGGTAGGTTACCTTCACATTCTTGGGCACAGGGACTATGGTGGTCTGCATGAAACAGAAGGATACCTTGGGAAGGATGCTATGTCCTGCTGCAATACATAACAATTAACAGTGCACATACCACAGTGAGGACATTGTGAGCCTCTTCTACATTACTTAACTGTATGATATATATAAATGACCCATTTTGAACAGGAATCTTGGGTGGAGCCTGTTGATGCCAAGTTGGACTTAACTCACCCCCTCCTTTCGCCCCAGCCAAACAACGTCATAACTATATTTATGCACTGTCCTACATGAAGAGTGACTTTGCTGCATGGCTCAAGGTTCTGTATGAATTTCTCTGCTTGCTAGGTGCTAATGAGTGAGCATTAGCATTTCAATTAGCTTTATCTGAGCTTTATTCTCTGCTCATGCCGGTGTAATATATTAGCAATGAAAGTCTACTTTATACCAACATAGTACTAACATTAGCATACAACATTAACATTAATAGAATATAGCATTAATATTAGCATTTAGCTCTTGCTAAAATTAATATTGAACATCAACATAAGCGTTTAGCTGTGGGTAGTGGGTACTCACAGATTTGGGGGTAACATAGCCTCCTGTGGAGATGGCCATGCCTGTGGAGAGCTCAAACAGGTCGTTGAGGCCGCTGCTGAGCGCTGCTGGAGTCGGCGATGGGGCGAACGTGTTGGGAACTGATGAGGGAATAAAGTTCTGTCCCACCTAAGTCACATACACACACAGACACAAAAAGCACATTGGACATCAGCACAACTATGAATCCAAAATGTAACTTATCTGCGAGATGATGGTCCTCTAGCGACCTAATTGAAGAATAAATAGACAATAAACTCCAAAGTCATCATTGTCAAATGAGTACGTTTCAAATACTTATGGTGATCGACACCTTTTTTCTTGATTCGTTTTTAAAGAATGATTCTGATCGTCAATTGATTTTACACATTCACTACAGCTGAAATCCTGACTTGAGAAATACATTCTCCAATGCTCCGATTTGCTGAGGTGGAAAGTATCTTCTGTCAGAATTTCAGCCTATGATTTCCCAACTTGAGTAATCCTCCACTGGAATACGTTATCCCCCCCCCCCACCAGTGCCAAGCAAGGTCAACGGTGAAGCGAGTGTGATTGGGAAAATAATAGTTTGTCTAGCTTTGAAGTGTTTGGCAGTTAAGTTTTGAATCCCGTTATAACTTCGAAGAGCATGCAGTATGCGGACGGAAAAACGGAAGGGCTCACTTACTGCTGGACTTCCCCCAACACCTCCTCCCAGGTCTCCACCGAGCTACAGGAGAGGACCCATATCCAACACCCGCATCCAAACACAAGAGATAGACAGAGAGAGAGAGAAAGAGAGGTACTTAGCAATAGCAACCCATCTCCAACCCCATTCCCCAAAAGCAGTTCAACCCATAGACTGCCTAGAATATGACAAAAGGTTATTATGAAGATTGTAATTCTGTTACAGTGAAATGGTTATCAGGGAAGCGCATCAGTCAGTCAGAAGACCAGAAAACGTTGCCGAAATATTAACATTGAGATGGAAGAATAGTTAATTGTGAAATACATTAGATATACATATTTGAGAATTCACAGTCAAAAAGCAAGCAGGTATAATAGCTTTAATGTATTGGGCTTCTTTCACCTATCCAGTTTACTTGTAGCTTTGAATTCTCACAGGGATGTGGAAGATAAAGCAATTAAAGCAATGAAGTCAACACAAAAGATTATTTCAAGATGCAAAATATCCATCTAAATGGCTAGTTGAAAAAATGTAATGATGTAGAGTAGGGTCCAGAATGATTGGATCCCTTGATAAAGATTAGCAACAAAGACTGTATGAAATAAATAATTGAAATACTGACCTATATTGCATGCTAAAAAACAATTATATTATTTTATACTAATAAAATTTCTCTGAGAAAGTAGTGTTTATTTTCTCCAAAAAGATAGGGGTCAAAATTATTGTATCACGTTTTCAATATAATTTGTAAAACATGTTTTGCATACAATATAGCTCAGTACTTGTATTATTTATTTTATACAGTGTTTTTTGCTCATCTTTATCCAGGGATCCAATAATTCCAGACCCCACTGTATGTAATGGTAGCCATTGCGATATTCAGGACAAAACTTCCTTTGAGACATGGCACTTTTAGTTAAATGCATTTTGACTGTGAGAAGTGTGAAGTCACCTTTACAGCCACATAGCGAGACTGGAATACCATTAAAAAAATTATAGCCGAAGACCCAGCAAGGCACAAATCACACTCTGGTATTGGACTGTTAAAAGGCAGATAGAAAAGCATCGGTGCAAGCAATGTTAGAAGCAACGTTCAAGACAACTTGAGGATATTTGATGTTGGTGAATCTAAATGGATACAATCCTTCCTCACTTTCAAACACATCCATCATTACAATGAAGTGAAATAAATTAATTGTCTCCTAACGTTTGATGCCAACATTGTACCACAGGTGGACAATACTTTGGTTTGACAAACACTTTTTTCCACATTTCACACTCAATAATTGACAATCTAGACTGAGAAGATACCTAGTTTAGCGAGCTTGCACAAAAGTACATTGTGTGTTCAGGCCTTCCTTGAGGATGTGGTTGATTTTAAAGGTGAACCACTCAGAACAAAATGGCTGTCTGCTGTGGCCTTTTCACAGTGTTATGTTAAGGGACCTCTGGGAGTCTTCGTCAACAAGGCTGAATTGAACATCACTTCTACACCTGCGAAGGAGAACTGGCAGAATAGTCATGATTGTCTCACTAGTCAATATTGTCTCACTTCACCCTCACACAGACATTTATTTGTTGTTGATCATATGAATATTCCAGATATTCTCCCAGGGTTGAAATACCAGGTTTTGCATAGTGGCGAGAGACAATGCTTGTCACAGAGTTGGAGAAGTCTATTGAAGTGGGAGACAAGTGTCAGGAACTACTGCCAAGGTTTTATACTGACGATACAAGGGCCTTTTAGGAATGCTAAAAATAAAACAGAACAAATGATTTAAATAATGCCGGGGTGAGAAGTTTCAGGCTCTGGAAAACATGTTTTAATATCTTGTGAAAAATGTCTTGGTTCGAATCGCAGTTCTAGCCTGTTCCCTCCCTTGTTGAGATCCAAAAGTGCTAAAATTCTAGCCCACGACTAGAGACAGACTAGAGACACTCTTTTAGACCAACTGAATTTCTACACCATCTGTAGTGCCACACAATGCAGACTGGATTTATCTACAACCCATTAGTTATTCACCCACCTTGTTGTCACTCTGGATAAGAGCAGTTTGCTACTAAATCACAAAAATATGAATGAGTTTGATTATATTAAAACCTTAAATGCGGCAGTTAAAAGAAAGGTTCACCCATTTTGAATGTTATATTGTTATTGTGCATCTCTGAGTGATCTATCAATTCATTTTTTTATCGATTCCCAAGGTCATATTTTTCCAAGATGGCGTAGCAGTCGGACATCTGTTTTGTCGTGTATATATATTTTTCTTCGTATATATTCTTTATATTTTTAATCTCAATTTCCATCTACGGACTGAACATACTCTCCTGCAACCCGCCCCACCCAATGTGGTATGGATCTGCAATTTTTTTTAATTTTAGAACTGGAACCCCCATCAGAAGCTAGCCAGCTAACCAGCTACAAGCTAGTAGTCAGTTAGCCACTGCTAGCGGAGTCTTCAGCCAGCCTCAGCCGGTCAATTCCTGCCAGTCTGCCCAGTGCAATATCAACCCAGAGCATATAGGACTGCTTTTTCTCTACCACATCTCTGAATTCCTACTGCAAGCTCTGAACCTCTACACCGGATCATCGCAGCTAGCTAGCTGCTATCCGAGTGGCTATTCCTGGCTAACGTCTCGGTCCCGAAGCAAGCACCATTTAGCCTGGAGCTAGCCTGGAGCTTGACCCATCTCACTCTCAGCCAAAGAGGCCTGTCAGCCAATTCTTGGGCTACAATACCTCTTTTGCCAATAGGCCTTGACCCTTCACTGCCAACACGGAGCCCCGCCGATCCATCACGACTGGTCTGCCGACGTAACCATCCAAGGGGGTTTCAACAGGCTCTTCCGTTGCGACGTCCCCCGGATGCCCATCTGCTAGCCCCGCCCACTAGCTCTCTGATTCACCATGTCTCCAGCTCGCCTAGCTACTCAATAGACCCTATTATCACTCGGCTAAACATGCCTATCCCTAATGTCAATATGCCTTGTCTATTGCTATTTTGGTTAGTGATTATAGTCTTATTTCACTGTAGAGCCTCCATCCCTGCTCAATATGCCTTAGCAAGCCATTTTGTTCCACCTCCCACACATGCAGTGACCGCACCTGGCTTAAATGGTGCCTAGAGACAAAACCTCTCTCATCGTCACTCAATGCCTGGGATTACCTTCACTGTACTCACATCCTACCATACCCTTGTCTGTACATTATGCCTTGAATATATTCTTCCGCACCCAGAAATCTGCTCCTTTTACTCTCTGTTCCGAACGCACTAGACGACCAGTTTGTATAGCCTTTAGCCGTACCCTTATCCTACTCCTCCTCTGTTCCTCTGGTGATGTAGAGGTTAACCCAGGCCCCGCAGCCCCCAGCACTACTCCCATTCCCCAGGCGCGGGTCCGGGTATCCTGGAAGGATATTGAATTCATCCCGTCAGTAGAGGATGCCTGGTTGCCCTTTAATAGTGATTTACATCCGGTGGCGTACTGGATTAGCATCGAATAGCCCCCGCGATATGTAACTTTTCAGGGAAGTCAGGGAAGTCATTTAGGAAAGCCAAGGCTAGCTTTTTCAAATCAGAAATTTGCATCCTGTAGCACTAATTCCAAAAGGTTTTGGGACACTGTAAAGTCCATGGAGAATAAGATCACCTCCTCCCAGCTGCCCACTGCACTGAGGATAGGAAACACTGTCACCACCGAAAAATCTACGATAATCGAGAATTTCAAGAAGCATTTTACTACGGCTGGCCATGCTTTCCACCTGGCTACCTCTACCAACATCTCAGCACCCCCTGCAGCAACTTGCCCAAGCCCCTCCCCCCCGCTTCTCTTCACCCAAATCCAGACAGCTGATGTTTTAAAAGAGCTGCAAAATCTGGATCCCTACAAATCAGCTGGACTAGACAATCTGGACCCTCTCTTTCTAAAATTATCCGCCAAAATTGTTGCAATCCCTATTACCAGCCTACTCAACCTCTCCTTCGTGTCATCTGAGATCCCCAAAGATTGGAAAGCTGCCGCGGTCATCCTCCTCTTCAAAGGGTGAGACACTCTAGACCCAAACTGTTATAGACCTAAATCCATCCTGCCCTGCCTTTCTAAAATCTTTGAAAGCCAAATTATCAAACAGATCAACGACCATTTCGAATCCCACCTTACCTTCTCCGCTATGCAATCTGGTTTCCGAGCTGGTCATGGGTGCACCTCAGCCACGCTCAAGGTCCTAAACAATATCATAATCGCCATCGATAAAAGACTGTGCAGCCATCTTCATCGACCTGGCCAAGGCTCGATCACCACATTCTTATCGGCAGACTCAATAGCCTTGGCTTCTCAAATGACTGCCTCACCTGGTTCACCAACTACTTCTCAGATAGAGTTCAGTGTGTCAAATCGGAGGGCCTGTTGTCCGGACCTCTGTCAGTCTCTATGGGGGTGCCACAGGGTTCAATTCTTGGGACGAATCTTTTCTCTGTATATATCAATGATGTCGCTCTTGCTGCTGGTGATTCTCTTATCCACCTCTACGCAGACGACACCATTCTGTATACATCTGGCCCTTCTTTGGACACTGTGTTAACAAACCTCCAAACAAGCTTCAATGCCATACAACACTCCTTCCGTGGCCTCCAACTGCCAAACATACCCTTGTGAAACTGACTATCTTACTGATCCTTGACTTCGGCAATGTCATTTAAAAAATAGCCTCCAACACTCTACTCAGCAAACTGGATGTAGTCGATCACAGTGCCATCCGTTTTGTCACCAAAGCCCCATATACTACCCACCACAGTGACCTGTATGCTCTCGTTGGCTGGCACTCACTACATATTCGTTGCCAAACCCACTGGCTCCAGGTCATCTATAAGTCTTTTGCAAAAATCACTGAAGCTGGGGTCTATCTCCCTCACTAACTTTAAGCATCAGCTGTCAGAGCAGCTCACTGTACCTGTACACAGCCAATCTGTAAATAGCACACCCAACTACCTCATCCCCATATTGTTACTTATCCTCTTGCTCTTTTGCACCCCAGTATCTCTACTTGCACATCATCATCTGCACATCTATCACTCCAGTGTTAATACTAAATTGTAATTATTTCGCCTCTATGGCCTATTTATTACCTTACCTCCCTACTATTCTACATTTGCACACACTGTACATAGATTTTACGGTTGTTAATGTGTAACTCTGTTATTGTTTTTGTCACACTGCTTTGTTTCATCTTGGCCAGGTCAGAGTTGTAAATGAGAACTTGTTCTCAACTGGCCTACCTGCTAAATAAAGGTGAGAAAAAAAAGAGAAAAAAAAGTTATGTTTTCATGTGTATCTGAGTTATTGGCGTTCAAGCAGGCAGAAATCCGTCCGGTATGACGTAGCACCGTGATAAAGTCGCTCTCACTACACTGGAAGTTAATAGGAATATGACTTTTAGATGGCGAAAACGTCTATCATACATATCAGATTTCAATACTGACTGTCATAACTCGGGAGGATGTCTTCTATCGAATGAGCCATTGATCATATTTTTGCGATAACTCCTACCCCGAGAAATGTATAATTTAACAGAGGGTCTAGCAAACATTTCCTATTTGTCTGCCTCTTTAGTCCAGGGTGCATTGCTAGGTGCCGTTGCCAGAGATATTATAGAAAGGAGATAGGAATCGAATGAATCGATTGCTAGGCTAATTGTCACGCAATCCCTTCTCAAAGTCAGTGTTTATGAAGAGAAACGTGCCTATTTCCCTCGAAAGTAAGTAATGTCATGATTACAAAGCTATACGATAATACAGATAGCACATCTTGGAAAAATGTGTAATGTTGTACTTCTTGTTGACTAAATTTGTGCTAATGTTGGGTTTTTGAGCTATTGCCCAATAGACTCCCATTCACTCCTTGATGGAGAGCACTCCTTGTCCCAGAACTGCCCAGAATGCAGCGCACGGCCCATTGCCGTAGCATGGGCAACGTTTCACATCTCCTCAAAAGTATATATGCTGTTGTGAATGTTAGACTCCACTCTGAGGCACATCGATCTGCAGGTTGAACATGAGATTGTAGACTATTAATTGATAGCTGTAAAATCGCCTAAACAAACTGCACTAACTAGTTACGTTACATGCTGATATTGTCTTTGGTATTACTGTGTGTAGCTACCTACCTAACTAGCCAACTAGCCCGCCCATAGAGGGAGCATTGCACTGTGGATGTTGTAGTCAACTTGAGCTGCAACAGATTTCCACAACGATTTTCCATGTTGCTACAAACCTTATTACAACGCCAAAATTAAACATTTGTTCACAACAAATATTGTTCTCACATATTAGTGTTATTTAACACTGCCGAGTGAAGGAATGAGTGGTTTTGAGTGGATTTTTCCTTTAACTGTCACATTTAATTTGTATTGGGAGACAAACGTATAGGTTAGTCCTTCACAATTTCAGTGGGTGTCACCTCAGAGAAATTGAGTTTTCATTGAAAAGCCTGATTCGATATGTAATTCAGTCTTGGAGAGGTCTAATAATGGCAGCTTTAAAGTTCCAATAACTAACTTTTTGGGCGACCCGACCAAATTCACATAGAAATGTGTGTTATAGATGAGTCACTCTCATTGAAAGCAAGTCTAAGAAGTGGTAAATCTGTTCTAGGTGCACTACTTCTTTGCTTCCCATTCTTAAATTTAGTTTTTATGTCTTTTATTTTCATTTTTGTACACCAGCTTCAAACAGCTGAAAATACAGTATATTTTCCATAGCCAAAAATATTGTATTTCACAGTGGTGTAGATGGTACAATGATTCTCTACACTATACTTAAGCAAACTATTAGAATTTTTGTAACCAGAAATAGTGGAGCGATAGGGTATCTTAAAGAGAAGAACCCAGTCAATGTGCATTGAAAAACTGATAGCACATGGGACTTTGAATGCTTGTCAGGTTAATTTGGCTCATTCTCCTCATCCAGAAGGTCAGCTTTAATATTAAGACTCAGGGTGCTGACTCAGCCCTTTCTGTCGCCTTAATCCTTCCTCCATTTTGCCCTTCTAATGACAGCATGCCATTGTCTAGCTTGTCTGTCAATGCAGCCTCAAACCACTAGTAACACTGTCTGTCTGCAGTGGGTATGGAAGCATGTTTAAAGATATGGGCCACAGAACAAGAATGAAATTCTATTTATATGGCATGGGCAATGGGGAGGTAACACTTAAGGCAGGGTGCTGCATAATCCCAAACCTGACTTGGATGTATAAAATGGTCTGAATTGAGTATCAATACCACTGTCATACCACTGGACTACACTTCAATACCACTACACTTCAATACCACTGGACAAGGGTTGCACATTTGGGGGAATATTCAGAGGTGAAAACTTTCCATGGGAATTAACGTGAATTAACGGAAATATATGAATACCATTTAAATGTAGATGTTTTCTGCATTGGATATATCTACCATATATGGAAATATAAAAATAAACCTTTCACCTTATCATAAGTAGATATAATTTCAAATTATTAAATAAATCCAATAGAAATAAAAAACAATTTAGTTACAAATTGAACTTTAATTAAATGAGTGGACTCTTCACATGCGATGATTTCACTGAACAACAAAAGAAAGGGAATATTGAATGATCCCCAATGATCCATCGCATCTCCCAAAAACATTTTCAACATATGAAAATGAAACTAAAGCTTTGGTTGTCCTCCTCTCAGGCTTCAATGTCTTCTCCCTGGACCTCCTCAATGTCCACCTCTTTAACATCAGACTCTGAGGCCTCATCTTCCCTGTCACTTTTCAACCTTGTTGAGGATGGCTTGTTATCAGGCTCAAAAAGCCTCATATTTGCCCGGATGGCCACCAATTTTGCACTCTGAGGTGGCTGATGTTGGTGGGATTTGGAGGATGATGGAGGCAACAAGAGCCTCAGATCCACAAAGTCCCTTCCACCAGGTGGCTGATGAGATATGTTGGCACGACTGCCACATTGCATCTCCATCCCAAAGCCTTTGCTTGGAAGTGTATTTCGCCAGACTACCAAGAACCTTGCCCTCATCCAGGCCAAGGTGGCGAGACACAGTAGTGATAACACCATAGGCCTTGTTGATCTCTGCACCAGACAGGATGCTCTTGCCAGCATACTTGGGGTCCAACATGGGCTTTAGGCAGAAGGCTTCACGCTTTTTGATGCATTTCAGAACTGCAGTTTCCTCTGCTTGGAGCAACAGTGAAGTGGGCAGAGCAGTAAGGATTTCTTCTCTTACATCTGCAAGCAGAGTCTGAACATCAGACAGGATAGCATTGTCTCCCTCAATCCGTGCAATGGCTACTGTTATAGGTTTCAGGAGTTTCAGGCTGCTTACAACTCTCTCCCAAATTACATAATCCAGGAGGATCCTCTTGATGGGGCTGTCCATATCGGCAGACTGTGATATGGTCATTTCTTGGAGAGACTCCTTCCCCTCAAACATGATGACAACAACACCCCAACGGATGTTGCTGGGCAGCTTCAATGTGGTGCTCTTATTCGTCTCACTTTGCTTGGTGAGGTAGATTGCTGCTATAACTTGATGACCCTTCACATACCTAACCATTTCCTTGGCTCTCTTGTAGAGTGTATCCATTGTTTTCAGTGCCATGATGTCCTTGAGGAGCAGAGTCAATGCATGAGCAGCACAGCCAATGGGTGTGATGTGAGGGTAGGACTCCTCCACTTTAGACCAAGCAGCCTTCATGTTCGCAGCATTGTCTGTTACCAGTGCAAATACCTTCTGTGGTCCAAGGTCATTGATGACTGTCTTCAGCTCATCTGCAATGTAGAGACCGGTGTGTCTGTTGTCCCTTGTGTCTGTGCTCTTGTAGAATACTGGCTGAGGGTGGAGATTATGTAGTAAATTATTCCTTGCCCATGAACATTCGACCACCCATCAAAGATGATTGCAATTCAGACTAGTTTCCCTATGATTTGCTTGACCTTCAATTGAAATCTGTTGAACTCTGCATCCAGCAAATGAGTAAATAAAGCATGTCTGGTTGGAGGGGTGTATGCTGGGTGAAGAACATTCAGAAATCTCTTCCAATACACATTGCCTGTGAGCATCAGAGGTGAACCAGTTGCTGAACACAGCTTGAGCAAGACATTCATTAGCATTTCTCTGACTACGTCCTCCATTGAGTCAAAAACACTTCTGATTCCAGGAGGACCATGAGCTGTTGCTATCGATAAGGTGTCTGATTCATCATTTTCACCTTGAATAAAAGTAGAGGGACTTTTGTCAGAGGTTGCTTGTTGTGAGCGCTGAGGGAACTTCATGCACTTGGCCAGATGATTCTGCATCTTTGTTGCATTCTTCACATATTTCTTGGCACAGTATTTGCAAATGTACACAGCTCTTCCTTCTACATTAGCTGCAGTGAAATGTCTCCACACATCAGATAGTGCCCCTGGCATTTTCCTGTAAAGAAAAATAAATTAAAAAGAGTAAAAAAATAAAGACAATTCCATGGACATATAAATAGTTAAGCAGTTAGATTAAACAATGTCTTTGTAAGATATATGTTTTTAAATGAAATGCATGGAAACATGTATGGAAACAGGTTAATTAACACTCCTCAGTTAGCAGGCTCAGGCAAGCCAAACCCCACATGGTAGCAAAAACTAACTAGCAGAAAGTGTTAACAAGTTAGAAATGATTAAACACACTTTGCTGCAGGCTACTAGGATTTACTAGTTAACAAAAAATAATTTATGTCATATAAAATATATTCACCCCACCCAGTATTGTTATCAAAACTTACCAGAAAGCATGTAGTACATGGCTCAGACAGTGTAGTAGTGTGGGCTCAACAGCATCTCATTGGTGTGCAAGATCTTGAGAATCAGCTGTACATGTGATGGAAGAGTGCACTCCATATGTGATGGAAGAATGCACTGCGCATGCAGAGGTTTGCAATTCCATTTAATTGGGGATAGTTTAACAAAAATATGCCACAAGACCTAGAATTGCCTTATGTGTATCCCACAAAAATGGTTCACTGTTATAAGCTAACTTTGTTGATGAATTTATGCAAAATTCCCCAAATTCCCGGAAAATTCCAGAAATTTACAGGAAAGTTTCCGACGCTTTGCAACCCTACAGTGGACAGGAGTCATGTCCTGTGAAGTGGCACATTTGTTAAATCAACCGTCCTGTGAAGTAGCGTATATACAGTTGAAGTCGGAAGTTTACATACACCTTAGCCAAATACATTTAAACTCAGTTTTTCACAATTCCTGACATTTAATCCTAGTAAAAATTACTTGTCTTCGGTCCGTTAGGATCACCACTTCATTTTAAGAATGTGAAATGTCAGAATAATAGTAGAGATAATTATTTATTTCAGCTTTTATTTCTTTCATCACATTCCCAGTGGGTCAGAAGTTTACATACACTCAATTAGTATTCGGTAGCATTTCCTTTATATTGTTTAACTTTGGTCAAACGTTTTGGGTAGCCTTCTACAAGCTTCCCACAAAAAGTTGGGTGAATTTTGGCCCATTCCTCCTGACAGAGCTAGTGTAACTGAGTCAGGTTTGTAGGCCTCCTTGATCGCACATGCTTTTTCAGTTCTGCCCACATATTTTCTATAGGATTGAGGTCAGGGCTTTGTTGGCCACTCCAATACCTGGACTTTGTTGTCCTTAAGCCATTTTTCCACAACTTTGGAAGAATACTTGGGGTCATTGTCCATTTGGAAGATCCATTTGCGACCAAGCTTTAACTTCCTGACTGATGTCTTGAGATGTTGCTTCAATATATCCACTTAATTCTCCTACCTCATGATGCCATCTGTTTTGTGAAGTGCACCAGTTGAACGTGATACCTTCAAGCATTTGGAAATTGCTCCCAAGGATGAACCAGACTTGTGGAGATATTTTTTTCTGAGGTCTTGGCTCATTTCTTTTGATTTCTCATGATGTCAAGCAAAGAGGCACTGAGTTTGAAGGTAGGCCTTCAAATACATCCACAGGTACACCTCCAATTGACTTAAATGATGTCAATTAGCCTATCAGAAGCTTCTAAAGCCATGATATCATTTTCTGGAATTTTCCAAGCTGTTTAAAAGGCACTGTCAACTTAGTGTATGTAAACCTTTGACCCATTGGAATTGTGATACAGTGAATTATAATTGACATAATCTGTCTGTAAACAATTGTTGGAAAAATGACCAAACCGATTTGCCAAAACTATAGTTTATTAACAAGAAATTTGTGGAGTGGTTGAGTTTCAATGACTCCAACCTAAGTGTATGTAAACTTCAGACTTCAACTGTATGTTCAATCCACTGTCAGAGTTCCTTTTACAGTGTCCCAGAAAGCTGTAAAACAGAATGACATGAGCATGAACAGGCTAGTTATCTGGTGTAGAGGGTAGTGATCGAGGGCTGTTACTGGAGGTGTAGGGAAAGGATACAATCTCCACCTGATGACTACGATAAAGGCCGGGGTTTGTGGTTCTTCATGAGTTACCATGAAACCCAGCTCTTGTATAGGATATGCCTATCCTAATTTCTCTCCATTTGTTTACATCTGGCCCATGATGATTTCATTGGTTAGCTTCCTCAAGGGTCCAAGTAGAAATGTCTAAAGCCATGATGACTCAAGTCACTCCCAAAGGAGGTCCTCCTGGGTTTAGGACCTCTTAGAGGGAATATGTCATTCCGTGTAAGGGGGAATTGTAGTGAACAGGATTCTAGGCAGTTCCCTGATACCATTCTACTTCCCCAATGAGAGCAGCCTGCCATTCCCAGGAGTGCCCAGCCGCTCCTAAATACAATTACTTCAGAATATTGGAATCTTACTCACTCTCCCAGTTTCGGAGGGAGAAAGTATTGCTTTTGCTGCGACAGAATGTGTAGATGAAAACCGGGTAGTAAATACACAGGGAAAACGATGAGTGTCGAAATGAAAGACTCATTTGACATTGCACTGCATTTTGCTGGTGATTTTGAGGAACAAGACCATATGGGAATTCAGAGTAGACACTTGACAGACATGAATAATATATTTTGATTGCAGGTGAAGTAGTGCAAGTTGCATTTGATACTCCCATTTTTCATGAGGCGAAATAAAAGATCCCAGAAATGTTTCATACGCACAAAAAGCTTATTTCTCTCAAACTTTTTGCACAAAATTGTTTACATATCTGTTAGTGAGCATTTCTCTTTTGCCAAGATAATCCATCCACCTGACAGGTGTGGCATAAAGAAGCTGATTAAACAGCATGATCATTACACAGGTGCACTTTGCGCTGGGGACAATAAAAGGCTACAGTTTGTCTTTCTGACTACAGGAATGTCCAAAAGAGCTGTTGCCAGAGAATTACATTTTTATTTCTCTACCATAAGCCACCTCCAACCTCCTTTTAGAGAATTTGGCAGAACGTCCAAACAGCCTCACAACTGCAGACCATGTGTAACTACGCCAGCCCAGGACCTACATATCCAGCTTCTTCACCTGCAGAATCGCCTGGGGGGGGGTTCTGAGGAGTAGTTTTGTCTGTAATAAAGCCCTTTGTGGGGGGAAACCTATTCTGATTGGCTGGGCCTGGCTCGCAAGTGGGTGGGACTATTCCCTCCCAGGCCCACCCATGGCTGAGCCCCTGCCCAGTCATGTGAAATACATAGATTAGGGCCTAATACATTTTTCAATTGACTGATTTCCTTTTATGAAGTGTAACATGTTGCGTTTATATTTTTATTCAGTACAGATACATGGGCTCTGATACGATACACGAAAAGTATATGTTTAGCTTGAAACAATTTGATGTGATTCGGTTTGATTAGAGGAAAGAATCGATGCAATGCGGTTCGGTTCGACTAACATTTGTTGCATTGACACATTCATTTTCCATTCTAAATTAAATGTTTGCCTTTTGTCCCCCCCAAACACTTAATTTGAAATCACCATCCCCCACCCACTAATTAATGTAATTTTTGTAGATAAAGTGTGTGAGAGCTAGTAATTTATCATTATCTTTTAAAAATATAAAAACTTTTGAATATGAGACGGGGTTGAAATCTAATGTTTTAGAGTTTTTACTGACTTGCAGTGAGCTCTTACTTTCACTTTGAACATACAGTACAGGTAGCAAAAAAAGTTATTGTTGTCCTCGTTATGAAATGGTCAACTTTACCCTAAAGATGACTTCAGAAAGTATTCACACCCCTTGACTTTTCACACATTTTTTTGTGTTACAGGCTGAATTTAAAATGGATTAAATTTAGATTTGGTCTAACTCATTTACACACAATACCCCATAATGTCAAAGTGGAATTCTATTTTTTGAAATGTTTACAAATTAATAAAACATTTAAAGCTAAAATGTCTTGAGTCAATAAGTATTTAAACCTTTTGTTATGGCAAGCCTAAATATTCTTGGTCGTACTGATGGTGAGTTGACGCTGCTCTTATATTCAGTAGTTCTTCTCGACTGTATGTAATGAAACCTAAGATGACCTGGGTTACTAATGTAAGAAATAACACGTAAAAAAACAAAAAACTGCATAGATTCCTAGGAACGCGAAGCGAGGTGGCCCTCTCTGTCGGCGCCGGAAGTATATGCGACTACGTGGCCACACACGCCTCCAACTCAATCATCAAGTTTGCGGACGACACAACAGTGGTAGGCTTGATTACCATCAAAGACGAGACGGCCTACAGGGAGGAGGTGAGGGCCCTCGGAGTGTGGTGTCAGGAAAATAACCTCACACTCAACGTCAACAAAACTAAGGAGATGATTGTGGACTTCAGGAAACAGCAGAGGGAACACCCCCCTATCCACATCGATGGAACAGTAGTGGAGAGGGTAGTAAGTTTTAAGTTCCTCGGCATACACATCACAGACAAACTGAATTGGTCCACCCACACAGACAGCATCGTGAAGAAGGCGCAGCAGCGCCTCTTCAACCTCAGGAGGCTGAAGAAATTGAGTGGCTGCTGCCAACACACTGACTCAACTCCAGCCACTTTAATAATGGGAATTGATGGGAAATTACGTAAAATATATCACCAGCCACTTTAAACAATGCTACCTAATATAATGTTTACATACCCTACATTATTCATCTCATATGTATACGTATATACTGTACTCTATATCATCTACTGCATCTTTATGTAATACATGTATCACTAGCCACTTTAACTATGCCACTTTGTTTACATACTCATCTCATACGTATATACTGTACTCGATACCATCTACTGTATCTTGCCTATGCTGCTCTGTACCATCACTCATTCATATATCTTTATGTACATATTCTTTATCCCCTTACACTTGTGTGTATAAGACAGTAGTTTTGGAATTGTTAGTTAGATTACTTGTTGGTTATTACTGCATTGTCAGAACTAGAAGCACAAGCATTTCGCTACACTCGCATTAACATCTGCTAACCATGTGTATGTGACAAATAAAATTTGATTTGATGATTTGATGTGGAGAGGAATTTTAAAACAGTTAGATTAAATGATTGTGATAGGAGAACTTAGGGTGGAGCAACATCATTGTAGTTACTCTACAATACGAACATAAATGACAGAGTGAAAAGTAGTAAGCCTGTACACAAAAAAATATTCAAAAACACACATTATGTCTGCAATAAGGCACTAAAGTAATACTGCAAAAAATGTAGCAAAGGAATTCACTTTTTGTCCTGAATACAAAGCGCTATGTTCTGGGAAAATCCAACACAACGCATCACTAAGTACTAAGAATGGTGGTGGCTGCATGTTATGGGTTTGCTTGTCATCGGCAAGGACTAGGGAGTGTTTTTAGGATAAAAATAAATGGAATAAAGCTAAGCACAGGCAAAATCCTAGAGGAAAACCTGGTTCAGTCTGCTTTCCAACAGACACTGGGAGAGGAATTCACCTTTCAACAGAACAATAACTTAAAAGACAAGGGCAAATATACACTGTAGTTGCTTACCAAGATGACATTGAATGTTACTGAGTAGTTCTGACTTAAATCAGCTTTAAAGTCTATGGCAAGGGTTGAAAATGGCTGTCTATTAATGATCAACAACTAACTTGACAGAGCCTGTAATCGGACCCACAAATGCTGATGCTCCAGATACTCAACTAGTCTAAAGAAGGCCAGTTTTATTGCTAAAATAATTGCAAAAGGGTTTTCTAATGATCAATTAGCCTTTTAAAATTAACTTGGATTAGCTAACACAACGTGCCATTGGAACACAAGAGCGATGGTTGCTGAAAATGGGCCTCTGTACACCGACAGTGGGGCAAAAAAGTATTTAGTCAGCCACCAAATGTGCAAGTTCTCCCACTTAAAAAGATGAGAGACGCCTGTAATTTTCATCATAGGTACACTTCAACTATGACAGACAAAATGAGGAACAAAAATCCAGAAAATCATATTGGAGGATTTTTAATGATTTATTTGCAAATTATGGAGGAAAATAAGTATTTGGTCACCTACAAACAAGCAAGATTTCTGGCTCTCACAGACCTGTAACTTCTTCTTTAAGAGGCTCCTCTGTCCTCCACTCGTTACCTGTATTAATGGCACCTGTTTGAACTTGTTATCGGTATAAAAGACACCTGTCCACAACCTCACAGTCACACTCCAAACTCCACTATAGCCAAGACCAAAGAGCTGTCAAAGGACACTAGAAACAAAATTGTAGACCTGCACCAGGCTGGGAAGACTGAATCTGCAATAGGTAAGCAGCTTGGTTTGAAGAAATCAACTGTGGGAGCAATTATTAGGAAATGGAAGACATACAAGACCACTGATGATCTCCCTCGATCTGGGGCTCCACGCAAGATCTCACCCCGTGGGGTCAAAATGATCACAAGAACGGTGAGCAAAAATCCCAGAACCTCACGGGGGGACCTAGTGAATGACCTGCAGAGAGCTGGGACCAAAGTAACAAAGCCTACCATCAGTAACACACTATGCCACCAGGGACTCAAATCCTGCAGTGCCAGACGTGTCCCCCTGCTTAAGCCAATACATGTCCAGGCCCGTCTGAAGTTTGCTAGAGAGCATTTGGATGATCCAGAAGAAGATTGGGAGAATGTCATATGGTCAGATGAAACCAAAATAGAACTTTTTGGTAAAAACTCAACTCGTCGTGTTTGGAGGACAAAGAATGCTGAGTTGCATCCAAAGAACACCACACCTACTGTGAAGCATGGGGGTGGAAACATCATTTGGATTTTTCTGCAAAGGGACCAGGACGACTGATCCGTGTAAAGGAAAGAATGAATGGGGCCATGTATCGTGAGATTTTGATCTCAACCCCATAGAAAATCTTTGGAGGGAGTTGAAAGTCTGTGTTGCCCAGCAACAGCCCCAAAACACCACTGCTCTAGAGGAGATCTAGAGCACTTTGGAATTAGAGTATTTTATGTAGATTGTTGACCAAAAAATGACAATTAAATAGATTTTTTATCAACTTTGTAAAATGTGGAAAAAGTCAAGGGGTGTAAATACTTTCTGAAGGCACTGTACTGTATATACTGATTGTTACAAGCAAAACTACCAAAACTATTGCTGATGGTGAACCTGAACAATCAAAATAAAATCTAATGCAAGCCCCAGTCAGCATGTATAGCCAGATGAGAGTTGTCTCCGGTGCTACTTTTATTCCGGTAAAACACCATTTTCAACAGTGCATTTGATTAAAAATAACCTAGCAAAATACATTGGTTGTCACTCAACTAATAAAGAGCAAGCCATTTTACAAACATTTGAATGCTGAAGGTGATACGCAGATGTGCCAGATCAGGAATAGGCCTACTCTCGTTGGTCAGCATGCAAAGCTTGACTAGACTACTGATATTGCCTGGGGTTGTTTGGCATGCAAAATGACTTGTAGATCAATGACTGGCAACACAAATGCATGCTTAGTTCGACACTGAAGGAGAGGACACAGTTGTCACAAAAGATAAGGTATTTTCAGAAGGTAGAGCAAGAGTCATTTGAGCAAGAAAAATGTGTGAACCGGCATTCGTAACGTTTGAAAATATTTTGTGTCTGAAGCATGCTACATTTGGATCCGTTTGGGGTCCCACGGACCGATGCACTCATCTTAAACATTTGAACAGGGACCGATCATATCGGTGAATTGTTCCATCCCTAATCGCCCCACATTAAGCTTAGGCCTGCTTTTTTATTTTCTATTTTACAAATATATAGCAAATAAAACTATTATTGCTCTGTGTTCAATCTGGAGCCACAATATCCTTCATAGAAGTATTTAAACCCAAGCTCTGACTGCGAGAAGAGAGCCCTTGGACGTTATCAGTGCTAAACTAACTACTGAGGGCTGTTTCAGTTCAGGGCTCTTTGCCTTTCATGAAAACCCATATTGATTCCATTAATTGGCCGAATTGGCTTACAGGTCTGCAGAATGGCTGATCAAAGAGGCAAGAGAGTAGCTTTCACTCCCCACTGTAATTACTCAGCAGAGTGGTTTAAACATTGTGTAGCAGCACAGCGGTAATATGTCCCAGATTGGACTCTCCATCTTGGATTGGAGTCACTGCAGTTTTAATGACTGTCCAATTAAGATTTAATTGGAAACCCTTTATAATCTGAGAGCGCCACCCAAGACGGATAAGGAACACAGCGAGACAGCCGGAATAATCACTTATCACGATGAGGTCCCGCTCTATGCGGCAGGCAAGACGCAAACCCTAATTCGCTACGCTGAACTCCCCGCCCAACTACAGTTATCCTGGCCTGGATAATGCCAATTGACAAATGTGCCCATCTTTGGAAAAAGTTTTGGAGTGAGGTGGTGTATCTAGGACAATATGATTCCTCATGGTTGAGCTTACACATTGTTTTATCTCAATCGAAGGTGTAGTCTCTTGAAAATGTCAGCTAACAAATTAACATCCAGAGCAGGGACTTCCCACCTCAGTGCCAATTCACCCATCCCCTTCTGAACCTACTCTCTCCTGTGGGTGATCATTAAAATGATAAATACATACAATTCCATGTGAATTCACAATGCATACAATGGTCTTATTGCGTATGGTGATCCTATTGCTTATGGTGATCCTATTGCTTATGGTCATCCAATTGCTTATGGTCATCCAATTGCTTATGGTCATCCAATTGCGTATGGTGATCCTATTGCACATGGTGGTCCTATTGCACATGGTGGTCCTATTGCACATGGTGGTCCTATTGCACATGGTGGTCCTATTGCACATGGTGGTCCTATTGCGTATGGTGTTCCTATTGCGTATGGTGATCCTATTGCGTATGGTGATCCTATTGCGTATGGTGATCCTATTGCGTATGTTGATCCTATTGCGTATGGTGGTCCTATGGTGATCCGTATGGTGATCCTATGGTGATCGTATGGTGATCCTATTGCGTATGGTGATCCTATTGCGTATGGTGATCCGTATGGTGATCCGATTGCGTATGGTGGTCCTATTGCGTATGGTGATCCTGCGTATGGTGATCCTATTGCGTATGGTGATCCTATTGCGTATGGTGATCCTATTGCGTATGGTGATCCTATTGCGTATGGTGATCCTATTGCGTATGGTGATCCTATTGCGTATGGTGATCCTATTGCGTATGGTGATCCTATTGCGTATAACCGCAAGGGGGTTAATGAAGTTCTATATACAGCAGTCATAGGCTGAATCTCAACACTTGGCCCCTAAGCCCTTTATCGAGTGGCCACTTGCTTGTAAAGCATCCTGAGACCATTCATGTGTGGGGTTGCTTCTCAGCAAAGGGAGTGGGCTCACTCACAATTTTGCCTAAGAACACAGCCATGAATAAAGAATGGTACCAACACATCCTCCGAGAGCAACTTCTCCCAAACATCCAGGAACAGTTTGGTGACGAACAATGCCTTTTCCAGCATGATGGAGCACCTTGCCATTAGGCAAAAGTGATAACTAAGTGGCTCGGGGAACAAAACATTGATATTTTGGGTCCATGGCCAGGAATCTCCCCAGACCCATTGAGAACTTGTGGTCAATCCTCAAGAGGCAGGTGGACAAACAAAACCCCACAAATTCTGACAAATTCCAAGCATTGATTATGCAAGAATGGGCTGCTATCAGTCAGGATGTGGCCCAGAAGTTAATTGTCAGCATGCCAGGGCGGATTGCAGAGGTCTTGAAAAAGAAGGGTCAACACTGCAAATATTGACTCTTTGCATCAACTTCATGTAATTGTCAATTAAAGCCTTTGACACTTATGAAATGCTTGTAATTATACTTCAGTATTCCATAGTAACATCTGACAAAAATATCTAAAGACACTGAAGCAGCAAACTTTGTGAAAATTAATGTGTCATTCTCAAAACTTTTGGCCACGACTGTGCACGGTCTGACACCATTTCTTTCCTATCCGTAGAGTAGAACAACTGCTGCGGCTGTCCCTTCAGGCTAGGGAACACAATCACCAGCTAATATCATTAAAAAGCTATAATGACTTTGTCAAGAGGAAGAAGTTTTCGTAAAACATAAGACATTAATAAAGCTTCCTAAAAAGCAGCTGCTCGTTCCAGAGCAGTCCCAAAACAAGACTTGCATGCCAAACCACACTCAAATCATTATCACATTGTTACACCATGGATGGAAATTAGCTTTTTATAGCTGGCTAACTAGGACGTTTAGTAAACCTGAAATGTTAATTAATAGGCACCATATTGTCACCCAAAACAAGTAATCTGTATAAAGCCCAAAACAATCTTGACAGTGCAATAATATTATCAACTGACAAGATGCTACTTTCCTGTACCATTTGGACCAAACTTTGGTTTGCTGTGTGCGTGCCAGTACCACCATGGCGTGCCAAGCCTCCGCCTCGTGTCTCTGCTGTATTGAGATATCAGTGTGACGCTGCATCGTGACACCCCTGCCCTGTCTGCCTCTCTGTACCAGCGTCTGGCAGATCAATCAGGGACAGGGAGACCAGCTTCTCACTGATATAGTGGATATCTTTGGCCACAGCTCAGCATACACCACCCTCTGCTGTGTCAGCCAGAAGCCCCTACATCACCTCAGCTCAACTCAGACCAGGGAACGCACACTGACAGCCACGCTAAAAGGAGACATACTCTCCACATTGTTCATGGCACAATAAAACATCAATCAGGAAGAATGCTGTCCTATTGATCCCTCATGGACTACATGTACAATCCAACCATCCCAGCAGAGATAAATAAACCTTTACGTGAGTATGTTGTGTGTGTGTGTATCTCTCACTCACCAGGCTGTCGAGGCCTCCGCCCAGCAAGTCGACAGCGCCCATCTGCATGGAGGAGACCTGGGGCACATTGACGGGGGGGCCCAGGTCCAGGTTGAGCAGGTCTCCCAGCAGGTCTCCCTGGGAAGGGATGACTGACTGGGCCTGTTCAATAGGAACCGCTGGCCCTGCGCTCACAGGGCTCTCGCCTGTGTCAATGCTGAGAGGCAGGCACAGATATACAGTATTTAATTAATATTTTATTTAAGTTATATGGGGGAGCAGATCTTGGTATTTGTTTGTAAGCAATGATTGCCTATGTGTTGTGCTCGACGGAGAGGGACGTGTTGTTTGGGGGTTAGGTGAGTGTGTCTTCTGGGACTTTGGTAACTGAGTAACTTCCTGGTAACTGTGTCTCACCTGCCATGCTGGATGGGCAGGTGCTTGCGATGGATGCCATGGCTGCCCTCCACGAAGGCGTTGGGGGGCTTGTGGTAGACGGAGGCTAGGGAGCCAATGTGGCAAATGAGCTCGTCCAGCAGGGTGGGCTCAATCAGGTCTGTCTCCTCCGAGATCAGGGGCTTTTCGGACAAGACCACCTCCTTGGCCGTTACCGGATCGGTGGACAGCAAGCGCCAGTAGATGTAACCCCTGTCACGCAGATCAGGGTTGTCGGAGT
This sequence comes from Oncorhynchus masou masou, assembly GCF_036934945.1. Taxonomy (NCBI): domain Eukaryota; kingdom Metazoa; phylum Chordata; class Actinopteri; order Salmoniformes; family Salmonidae; genus Oncorhynchus; species Oncorhynchus masou. Next base: position 70,842,382 of record NC_088223.1, read on the forward strand.
CCTAGGAGGACACAAGGGAGAAGAATCACAGTTGAGAATAGATATTGATGAGTTTAAGTTTGGGACAGTTTGAAAAAAGGGAGACGTGTTGGTGTGTGTATGTGTGTGTCTCACCTGTGTGGCCAGACTGAGGACCTGCTGCACCAGCTCCTGAGTCTCAGAGGGCTTCTTGAGGAAAAGCTTGACGATGGCTGTGAGAAGAGTGAGCTGGACCTGAAACAACACACCCCCAAGGCTGTGAATGGTCTGACCCAACCTCATACCTGCTCAAATAGTGAAAGTGGCTGCCAAACCCAGATAATAAAGGTTATTACTGTTAGGGCTGGACCAAATCAACTCCTAGCACCTATCCCTAAGGCACATGTGTAGTAGATATGAAAGGCTGACTTTAATGAAAGCAATATAGCAGAAATTACAGACAAGGGCAAAGTGGAGCTATAACCATATCCAATCCAGTCTTTGCCCTAGTTTAATTTCTGTCAGGGTGTAAAAGTCCCAAACGCATCATCCAGGCAATCTGGCATTAAGATTGTCAAATGAAACCAGCAGATTTATATTAAGTGTCCTGGAGGTAGAGGTAGATTAGAAATTGGGCAGAGGACTAGGGTTGCTGACCTCAACTAACCTGGGCGCTCCGCTCTGGGACAACTGACTCGAGTGCTCTAGGACAACTGACCTGGGCGCTCCGCTCCGGGACAACTGGCCTGGGCTCTCCACTCCGGGACAACTGACCTGGGGCACTCCGCTCCGGGATAACTGACCTCCGTGGTCTGCTCTGGGACAATTAACCTGAGCGCGCCGCTCTGGGACAATGACCTGAGCGCTCCGCTCTGGGACAACTGACCTGAGCGCTCCGCTCCGCGACAACTGACCTGAGCGCTCCGCTCCGGGACAACTGGCCTGGGCGCTCCGCTCCGGGACAACTGACCTGGGGCGCTCCGCTCCGGGATAACTGGGACCTGAGCGCGCCGCTCTGGGACAATTAACCTGAGCGCTCCTCTCTGGGACAACTGACCTGACCTGGGACTGACCGCGCTCCGCTCTGGGACAACTGACCTGAGCGCTCCTGGGCTGACCTGAGGCTCCTCTCTGGGACAACTGACCTGAGCGCTCCGCTCTGGGACAAAGCGCTCCTCTCTGGGACAACTGAGCGCTCCGCTCTGGGACAACTGACCTGAGCGCTCCTCTCTGGGACAACTGACCTGAGCGCTCCGCTCTGGGACAACTGACCTGAGCGCTCCGCTCTGGGACAACTGACCTGAGCGCTCCGCTCTGGGACAACTGACCTGAGCGCTCCGCTCTGGGACAACTGACCTGAGCGCTCCGCTCTGGGACAACTGACCTGAGCGCTCCGCTCTGGGACAACTGACCTGAGCGCTCCGCTCTGGGACAACTGACCTGCGTGCTCTCGTCATGGAAGCCCTCCAGGAAGCTCTCCAGCAGCTCGTCGGCGTTGTCGATCCTCTCAGCGTACTCGCCCACGATCCAGATCATGGCGGCACGCGCATCCGGCTCGTCCAGAGAATCCAGGTTCTCACACAGCGTGGCGATGATGCTTTCATACCTGAGCAGAGAGAGAAAGTATAAAGGGTCAGGGTATAAACTCGTGTCTGTCTGGGGCTATACAAAGGTATTGTATAGACACAGACAGTGGCAGTATAGCCCCTACTGAAAAACAAAGGACAAGAATGAGGAAAAAATTCTCAAACTTCATTGATTATTATTGGGGATGGAGGGAAAAGGACACCTACTTGTTGGGGTATTTGCGGAAGATGTCCCTGATGACCACGATGGCCTCCTGCACCACATAGTTGACCTTGGTCTGGATGAGGTCTAGCAGGGTGCTAACACAGCGCTCAGCAGATTGCTAAAAAGGAGACAACAGGAACAGAGTCAACACTGACCCAAAACTGTTTTTTTTCACAGTGACCAAAGTACCTTGTTTAAACTCCTTCAAACAACTTTATAGGACTGGATGGCACTTTTTTGGAACAGCTATAAAATCTGAAGTTCAGATAGACATTGATCAGAGATCCTCTGTGTGTCCGTCTATGATGGTGTCTCAGATTCCAACCTCCACTTTGATGGCACAGCGCCCGATGGCCCTCACTGCCTTGCGCACAAAGTCAACGTCTACCTCGGTGGCATACTCCTTCAGCTCAGCCAACACCTGGGAAGAGAGCAGGGCATATGAGTGAAAAACATCACACACACACGGTGGGAGGACATGCAAACATCTTGACACTGTAAGAAAATGGGTTGAGGAGATAAGGTTGAGGTTAGTAAAATTGTGTACACACACAAGTGTAAGCTACCCAAGGCCAGTCAGAGAAGCTACCAAAGCCTCCCTCAGAGATGGAGTTTATCCAGGGAGTATCTCTCTGTTGGACTGTAATGGCAAATTTACAGCAAGATTGTCCGAGCCTGCCTTAGCTGTCAATCACGCTGACAGCTATCTCGGCTCTTCACAGCGAAGGAAGCGAGCACATCCGCTATCTAAAACGTGTGTTCATTAAGGCATCGTCTGACAGGAGCCGCTAAGAGCACCAGATAAGACTGATTAGGAGTGAAGCATTGGGATATGAACATTTCAGTTGAAATTAGTCTTCAATATAGAGGTGCGGCTGAACAGATGGATCCAAGTCGGGGTTAGAGTATGCTATGCTTTCTGAGGGCCATGTTGTTATGTTAACAAAATGTTATATTTCTGGGGGGCAATACCATTATTATAAGTCAAACATATGTAACAGTATAACTTTAGACCGTCCAAACGCCCATACCCGGGCGCGAACCAGGGACCCTCTGCACACATCAGCAACAGTCACCCACGAAGCAGCGGCGCTTGCAGAGCAAGGGGAACTACTACTTCAAGGTCTCAGAGCAAGTGAAGTCACCGATTGAAACGCTATTTAGCGCGCACCACCGCTAACTAAGCTAGCCGTTTCACATCCGTTACACATACACAGTACTAAGCTAGCTTCACCAAAATGGTACAATGATAGTTTTCTGTGTAGAGTGACTAAGTATATAATGATGTACAGTAAATCATCAGAAATTAACACCCTAATACACTGAGTGAACAAAATATTAGGAACACCTGCTCTTTCCATGACTGACCAGGTAAAAACAGGTGAAAGCTATAATCCCTTATTGATGTCACTTGTTAAATCGACTTCAATCAGTGTAGATGAAGGGAGGAAATAAGGATTTTTAAGCTTTGAGACAATTGAGACATGGATTGTGTATGTGTGCCATTCAGAGGGTGAATGGCCAAGAAAATATTTAAGTGCCTTTGAACGGTAGTAGCATGCACATTTTGACAGATGGAATTGCATGACTTTCACCAAATTTCCATGACCAACAACTGGTGGCATCCCTATTTACATATAGAAAAGTTTGGTATCGACACAGGGAGGCTGCTCTCTGATCCCATGTACCATCTCCTGTCATTGAGCAAGGCACTTAACCCCCCACAAAGTAGAACCCCTGCTAGGCAACTGTATGAAATACATGTGGTCAGCCCTCAGTGTGGAGAGCTACTGGGTGTTCAGGCTCTTGATCAAGCCCTTTAATAAGGTCTGGTTGAGCAGTTCATTTCTAAACTGTGGTTTGTTAGAGGGGGACAGGAATAAAAACCTGCACAACCATTAGTTCTCCTGGAGGATGGTTGACCACCCTTGATGTAAAACATTGCAACATTACAAATACGTTTTATGCCTTTTGAAATAATTTCCTCATTCAATATATCAAAGATCAAATTAATATTGTAGGCTACAAATCTTTTTATTCAGCTGAAGCAAGCACAAAAATTTCCAGAAAATGTACCTTTTCTAGTTTAGTCATTATTATCTTAGCTACATTAGAGTTGTTTACTTTGCAGGCTGACTATTATCTATTGTGTTACAATGTCCCATACATTGGATGCTCAAATCAATTGGAAGTATCTATAAAACAAGGTTTGAAGCAACATAATCCAAAAGAAAGGTTGCGTCTAATGTTTATTCCTAAAAATAATGTTCACGATTCACAAAATATTTTTTTGATTGAACCGAATCCCAACTAATTTAACTAGGCAAGTCAGTTAAGAACAAATTCTTATTTTCAATGAGGGCCTAGGAACTGCCTGTTCAGGGGCAGAACGACAGATTTGTACCTTGTCAGCTCGGGGGTTTGAACTTGCAACCTTCCGGTTACTAGTCCAACTCTCTAACCACTAGGCTACCCTGCCACGATATAAATTGTTCAAAAAAGTAAATAAACTTTGTATGACCTTATTCACGAGTGTCGGTGGAAAGTTTTTTGGGACATGACGAAAACATTAATACATGCTAAAAATAGCTTAACAGTAAACTAGAGGGTAAAATATATATTTTGAATTGGCTACCTAGTTAATTTTATAGGCCTACCTGCTGATGCAATGTCTGACTGTCTCTCTGTCTTGCACTATGCAGGTGCACTAGTGACATTCCGATCCGGGCTATATGCTGATTCTATTTGATTGATCAAATATTTAACTGCCTAAATAAATTACATTAACAGAAAATATTCAGAATTTCCATGACTGCCACAACATTTCAGATTTTATGACTTTCCAAAACTTTTCCAGGCCTGGAAAACACCATTTAAAAATCCCATGACGTTTTCATGCTTTCATGAAAATACGAACCCTGGTAGGTGCCAGGCACACTGGTTTGAGTGTGTCAAGAACAGCTACGCTTTTGGGTTTTTCACGCTCAACAGTTTCCCCCGAGTATCAAGAATGGTCCACCATCCAAAGAACATCCAGCCAATTTGACACAACTGTGGGAAGCACTGGCGTCAACATTGGCCAGCATCCCTGTGGAACGCTTGACACCTTGTAGAGTCAATGCCCTGACAAACTGAGGCTGTTCTGAGGGCATAAGGGGGTGCAACTCAATGTTAGGAAGGTGTTCCTAATGTTTTGTACACTCAGTGTAGAGTTCTATTGACTGAGGTATAGGGTTCCATGAATGGTACCTGAGCTATGTTGGCCTGGGAGGCCAGGCGAATCATGATGTCCAGTTTCTCCAGTTTGACGTAGATGGGGTCGTTGTACTTGACAAAGAACACCTTGATCTCCTGCTTAAGGATCTCAGGCCTAAAGAGTAGAGATTACATGTATTATAGGAACAGAACATCTATCTATCCATCTGGTCCTGATCTGAACCCACAGAGCTGAGAGAGGGGAAGGGTACATAGGAAGAGTAATTCTGTCATCTAGTGGCTAGGAAGTGAGGATGGCACCAAACATCATAACTAAACAGTCTAATCTAACATCAAACATTCCACATCACTGAGGGATTAATTTAGAAAGGGCTAAAAACAAGGGATAATTAACAAGATTCAGCTGCGGGATGATATTTTCTTGAGTGGATGGTCAGGAGGCCAGAACATAATTCCAAATCCTTTCTAGACTGCAAATTGACTGCAAGAAGCCCAAACAGATATAATATTTGACTAAAACATAATAATTTCAAACCTTGCTTACATTTGTATATGATCACATATAGTATATATATCTTTGTTATGGGTGGGAATACTTTGGAACAAATTTCCAAAACTAAAATCACAGATCTGATTTGCTGGTGTTTAGTCTTTTATGTCCAACAATTTTTAAAAAATACACTGAACAAAAATAGAAAAACGCAATATGCAACAATTTATAAGATTTTACTGAGTTACAGTTCATCTAAGAAAATCAGTAGGCCCTAATCTATGGACTTCACGAGACTGGGAATACAGATATGCTTCTGTTGTTCACAGATACCTTTAAAAAAAAGTTGGGGGCGTGGATCAGAAAACCTGTCATGCAGCGTGACATCTCTGAATACATAAGATTTGATCAGGCTGTTGATTGTGGCCTGTGTAATGTTGTCCCACTCCTCTTCAATGGCTGTGTGAAGTTGCTGGATATTGGTGGGAACCGATCCAGAGCATCCCAAACATGCTCAATGCGTGACATGTCTGGTGAATATTCAGGCCATGGAAGAACTGGGACATTTTCAGCTACCAGGAATAGTGTACAGATCCTTCCGACATGGGGCTGTGTATTATCATGCTGAAACATGAGGTGATGGCAACGGATGAATGGGCCTCAAGATCTCGTCACGGTATCTCGGTGCATTCAAATTGCCATCGATAAAAGGCAATTGTGTTCCTTATCTGTAGCTTATGCCTGCCCATACCATAACCCCACCGCCACCATGGGGCACTCTGTTCACAATGTTGACATCAGCAAACAAAATCTGCTTGACTCTGTTCCAGCCCTGATCCCTTAGAGGCTAGTCTAGGCTACAGAATGATTTTCAAATTGGTAGGGCTATGTTTCTCTCTTGTCCATAGAAATACTCAGATATCAGTTATATTAGCCTAAATATTACAAATGTATATTATAGCCATATCAAGTGTAGACTATTGTTATTTAATCTTGATCATCTGGGTAAGCACATTTCCAACCTTCTTTCATTAGGCTACTTTTCGACAAAAAAGAAGTGACTGGATTTCACTTAGTATCTATGCCTGCCTACCGCTGAATCAGAAAAAAAACTATGGCTGGGAAAGAAATCATGTTTGTCATCTGCCTGTTTGGCAGTTCTTCGGTTTCAGGACGAATGATAAAGGTGAGCAAGCAGACCTGACCGAAGTCACTTGCAGAATACGCAAAAAGATTATCAGGGCAAAGGATGGATAAATGACAAACCCCTGTCAACATTTACAAGTCCATCATCCTCCTGAGTTTGCTACTCTGGGGCAGAAAAGGTGAACATGTTCAAGGACATTAATAAAGGCTGACAATATTAGTTTGTAACTTGTAAAATCAACATTTAGCCTACTGTAACTTTTATTGAAGTAGGCTGTAGCCTATTGTTGGCTATTTGGTTTGCAAGTAGGAAGTTTCCAACAGCACAATTTATTTTGCCTACACTTTGGTCAACTTCCTATTCGATTAGTTTATATTGCAATTGTTTGTTCTCTCTCTCATTATTACTATACTATGTTTTTACATAGGCTATTCGCAAACAACTTTCTGAGATGGAACTCCGTTACACCTAGATTCATTTGATAGTTGATAATGAAATAGTATGCAATAAATAAGGCCAACAAGTCATATTCAATCCCCATTTGAATGGGGATTGGGGAGAAAAAGTGAAATTACGATATTAAAACAATAAGCCAGACAACGGAGTGTCCGTTGCAAAATGCCTATGATCACCCGACATTAGAGAGGGGGAAAAAAACATGTTAGGCCCTATCTCACATTTTGCGCTGCTTTGGTGCTCGCTGCTCTTTCTACAATCTATATTGTTCTCTTGCATTATGTTAACAGTCTAACTACAACATATGTATTGAAAATATAGGCTCTGGAGTACCTTAAATTACATTTTAGGCAGAAACGCTAACTCAGCTCCATCCTTCATCATAACCAAACCCTTTGATAATGCCAACCACTTTATAAACTTGTTTGTTTACAAGATGAGCAAATTTAGGGAATCTTATTGGTCAGAAATTGATGTTCATATGATAAGGAAGACATACAAAACATTGCAGAGAGCATATCCAACTGACAATCTCTTAGAAAAAAATTAACGATTAAAAAGAACTGATGTTGGCACAAGATGGAGGGAAAGTTGGAGCATAACTAATTAAATTACAGTTAACAAAAATTGACGCTAACGTGTAGAATTTATTATACAAGAGACATTTACTAATTCTACAGCACAAAGGCAGAGTCATGTCTTAGGTGTAAAACTAATAATGACTCAATAATCCATGCTTTCTGGAAATGCTAAAAAGTCCAAATTGTAAGCAGAGCTAGAAAGTACAGATGTTGTAGGGAGAGCTAGAAAGTCCAGATGTTGTAGGGAGAGCTAGAAAGTCCAGATGTTGTAGGGAGAGCTAGAAAGTCCAGATGTTGTAGGCAGAGCTAGAAAGTCCAGATGTTGTAGGCTGAGCTAGATAGTCCAGATGTTGTAAGCAGAGCTAGAAAGTCCAGATGTTGTAAGCAGAGCTAGAAAGTCCAGATGTTGTAGGCAGCGCTAGAAAGTTCAGATGTTGTAGGCAGAGCTAGAAAGTCCAGATGTTGTAAGCAGAGATAGAAAGTCCAGATGTTGTAGGCAGATCTAGAAAGTTGGCTGTCAGAAGTATTACTTTTAATCTGTCTGTCTGCATATTTAAAGTATAATGACCTTCCACTGACCTTGAATAAAGCATGTGTGTCTATGTATTCTGATGACTCAGCAGAGTACAGGTCGGCTGAAACAGTAAAATAAATAACTGACACCCTTAACATAGCGCTCCAGTTAGTTTTAGAACGGGTAACTAGAAATAGGCTGGTGCTAAATATAAAAGAAAACTCAAAGCATAATATTTTGGGAAAATCACTTGCTCAACCCTAAACCTCATCTGGATCCATTATTGAATATGTGCCTATTGAGCAAGTTGAAGAGACTAAACTTCTGGGTGTCACCCTAGATAGCCTGCTATCATGGTCAAAACATATAGACTCAATGGTTACTAAAATGGTAAGAGGTCTGTCCATGATAAGGCATTGCTCTACTTTCTTGATATCTCAGTCAACCAGACAGGTCCTATAGGCCTTGGTTTCGTCTCACCTGGACTACTGTCCAGTTGTGTGGTCAGGTGGGGCAAAGAAGGACATAGACAAATTGCAGTTGGTCCAAAACAGAGCAGCACGTATTGCACTTAAATGTACACGGAGGGCTAATGTCAATGACATGCATGTCATTCTCTTCTGGCTCAAAGTTGAGGAGAGATTGTCTGCATCACTATTGGTCTTTGTGTGAGGTGTTGATGTGTTGAAGGTACCAAGCTGTCTGTTCAAGCAGTTGGCACATAGCTTGGACAACTCATCTGTATCACACAAGACATGCAACCAGAGGTCTCTTCACAGTCCTCAGGTCCAGAACAGAGGCTGTGAAACACACAGTATTAAATAGAGACATGACTAAATGGAACTCTCTGCCACCCCAGGTAACTCAAGCTAGCAATAAAAACAGATTTTAAAAAATAGATAAAAGAACATGGCAAGACAGGGATTGTGAAGAGACAGACATTTCTATGCATTTTGTATTGTATTTGCATTGCATTATGTATGTTATACGTGGTTGGGATATGACTGTGACGTGGATGTCTCGTCTGGCTATCTTAAGATGAATGCATTAGCTGTGGGTTGCTCTGGATGAGAGCACCTGCTGAATGGCTAAATTGTGATGTAAATGTATTGCTATGTATGTATATTATGTATTTGATTTGTTGTGTTGTTTCCTGTTTGGACCCCAGGAAGAGTAACCGTTGCCTCGGTAGCAGCTAATTGGGGATCCTAATAAATACTAAATATGGCAAATAGGGAATGGGCCATTGGGCATGTCGCCCTGCCATGTGCTCTCTGCACTGTTGTGTGCTGCCAGACTCCGGCGGTGCAGTGAAGTTCAAATATGCTACAACATCGTTTGGACATCACGATGTCGTCACCATAGACGATGGCTGTCAAACATTGTCGATAGACGATGCAATCGTAAAATCGCCCAACCCTACAATAAAGTATTTATCAGCAAGTTGCCCCCTGACCTTTTCTGGACGATGAGGTTGATATTCCTGAGGGCCACATACTGGACCTCTGGCTCCCCAGAGAGAAGGGTGACCAGCGGGGGGGACAGCTTCTTCAGCAGGGTGTTGTAGTAGTCCAACTCCTTGGGTAGCAGTTCCAGGAACTTCATCAGCACCTTGACAGCCGACAGCACCACCGCCGAGTTGGCGTGGGAGAGACGGGGCGTGACCCGCTCGCAGATGCTTGGAGAGAAAGAGGAGGACAGACATGTTTATTACAAAGTCATTAAAAGTTGACAACATTAAAATAGGTGAATGAATGCACAAACGCAGCAGCTGGTAAAGTTTTAGTCCGCAAGAATTATTGTGGAGATTTTTCACAACACCCAGCAACTAACATTCCAAAGTTCTCACATAAAAATAAATAAAACTTGGATGTGTATTGCAAATATGTTTCTCTGACAACTAAGTCAGCATTAAGTTTAGTTTCTATGAAAAAAATAGAAAATCCTAAAAGTCTTCAGAATGATAACTGAACCTACCTCTGGGCCTCGCGCTCGTCTTTGGGGTTGTAGTTGGACAGGCAGTCCAGGATGAAGATCTGGCCCCACTCCGTGCACTCGTTGAGAGCTGTCAGCAGCTTGTTGATGTTCTGTGGGTTGAGGTCCAGCAGGTTGCTGTTGGGGTGGGACTCACTAATCTCAGACAGAGCTGCCACCGCGTTGGCCACCACCTGGAGGTTCAGACACAGTGGCCAGTGATTAGGAAAACATGATGTACTCTGTCTTGTCTAGCATGGTAGAGCAAAGCCTTTCATAGGGGAAAAAGTTTGAATCATGACTAACTCTGTTGAAACAGGTCTTGGAAAAACACCCTTACGGGCTGTTTTTAAATTACCCCAGGCCCCAGAAGGACATGTATAAGTTTTAAAAAAGTCTGAAAATGTACATAGTCTTGGCTGTGCCTAGGGTCCTAGTGCCAGCCAAACCTACCATGGGGTTGGAGTCGGCAATGAGATCCCTGAGGGAGTCCAGGAAACCCTGGTCCTCCACCATCTGGGCGTTGATGTCGTGGAGCTTTGCCACGCACACTGCTGCTGTCTTTCTCACGTATGGGTCCTCGTCCTTCAGACACTTTCTCAGCGGCTCACACAGGTACTCTGTAATCTTGTCCACGCGGATGCAGCCCATGGTGCGCACAGCCAGGGCACGGATCAGGGGGTTAGGGTCCTCACAGTCCTGAGGGAGAGAGAGGTAAGATATCTATGGGTAGGGAAGTGCAGTATTGTAAGGGCTAGGCTGTGTAATTTGTTAAAAGCCAATGTAAGTGGAAAACCATGTATAAAAAAATAAAAGGCCTTGCCTTGACAAAGCTGTTGACAGCCATTATGGCCATGTCGGGCTGGCTCTTGGCGTAGTTCATCAGGTACAGGTAGACCAGCTTTTTCAGCTCCAGGTTGTCAGTCTGCATGCAGTTCACCACATCTGGGAAGAGGGAGCTAAAGAACAGAGGGATAGGACATCACCAATGTTTTCTCATCGCTATAACTCACAATATTTTTGACAGGGAGGCAATTATAACTCTACATATCAAGTCAGAACATTTTTCATTAAAATATTTTGATCTCTCTTTAATAATAGAGATTATCAGAGATAAGTAGACAAGTAGGCAGTCTCTTTTACATTAAAGTAAAAGTAATTGCTGAACAATGTTTGGAGAGAAGTCATTAGGCAATGTCAGTGGGATGTATAGGTCAACACACAGAACTGTCAAAGTATGTAATCAGGTGTACTGTACCTGACATCCTTGCCCACAGTCATAGCCGCAATGACCTTCTTCACTGCCTCCTTCCTCTTCTCTTTCTTCTCATTGTTCAGCTCTGCCTTCAGCTCAAAGATCTCCCCTGTAACAGGCAACGTTAGTGACAATCCAGTATGAAAACAGAATGATGCTCTCATCCAGCATCACTGGTTGAGCTGTCAGTTCAGTTGTAAATTTTATCATGAACAGTTCAGCCTTTAGTGGTAATTTCATACATTCTGTGTTTGTGAGGAAAGGAGAGTAGGAGACAATCTATTTCCCTCAAGAGTTATGTTGCACTGTTTAATATTATCCACACCAACCTAATGATAGTTGTGCACTCTTGATCAAGGGGGTGATGTGTCATTGAAGAAGACAATACCAAGAATCGTTTTAAGACTCACCTTTTTTATTTGTTGTAAAATATTTTGAGTCAGTCATTGTAGATGTTCTTCAAATCTGTTACAGGGAAATATCCAGCATTAGAGGACACAGTACAGGACACATATAACAGGCCTAAGTAATGTAATGGTAAAAAAATAATTTAAAAAATACTCAAACGTTGTTTGTTTTTTAAACCACCTGTGGACTGGACCCCTACGCGTGTTCGACGTGACACCCCTGGCCTAGAGGCTACGACGAAACATTGCTAATAATTATAGTTATATATAATATTGGCTTCTAAATATGTTTTATACAGTTGAATGAGACATTACAACCAAAGCACAAATATTACAGCATTCAATGACAGACAACAGCTGGACGTCACGACAGCAGCAATCAGCATCACTTTCACCGGCTAACGTTAACTACCTATCGAGTTAGGAAGGCAGTTTACTGCCTTTTATAATACAGAGAAAAAACAGGTTGGTCAATAGACTAGCTATTATAAATTCAACAAGCTTAAACTAACAACAGAGCCAAGTTGACCCCATTATCATAACACCAGTGGAGAAGGGGAAATATCTGTCATACTAAACTATATCATTAGCTGGCTATGGATGTGAGGCCTCGGTACTTTCAGATAGGTAGTTAGCATTAACGTAAAGCCCATTGAATTGAATTAACGTAAAAAAATCTAAATTATAAATGGAAAGGTACAGACTTGTTTTTAGGTAATTTCAATAAGAAAATACGTCGCTAGGGTGAGTGACGTTATTCCACAATTTGAAAGATGTTTTTTCCTCCTTGATTACAGCAAAGGGATAGCTCGCCGTGGAAAGACAGCACTCCCGGAAAAAAAACAAAATGAGTGAAAGGCGTCGGAGACAGAAAGGCGTAACACCGGAGTCCTTTTCCACCGGAAATAGCCGGACGATCTTTACAGAGGGGAAAGGAGTAGTTCAAAGAAACACGAAAACCAGCTTGTAACGTTTGAATTAATTACATAAGGGTAGCTAGGTATGCGTCTTTGTGATTAGTCTGTCATTTTCATCCGTGGAAATTGATGTAGCTAGCTATTTATATTTGTTGAACCTGTGCAGTATTAAGTGGTACTACTAAGCAAGCTAACTAACTTCACTCGCAGTCTCTTTTAGCCACCTTGGCTAGCTATTTAGGTAATTGAGCCTTTTGCCAAACGTGTTTGAAGTCACCAGCCATGGCAGAGCGTGGTGCACATTTGACAGCTGCAGCTGCAGATGACAGACCGTCGATATTCGAGGTCTTGGCACAGGACTCCCTGATGGGTGCAGTCAGACCCGCCTTGCGACACGCAGTGAAGGTTCGACGACATTTTCTCACCTATGTCATTTTTGCTACATCTACAGACACCTGGTGTGTATTTATTACGCCGAGTCTGTTGCATAACTTTTCGTTTTGCAACATAATCAGTTTACTCCAAACGGTAAACATTTCGCAACAAACGTGTTTCTATTGGACACATTCAGGTAGGTCCTTCCCCGTTTCGTTCTTAAACGGTTAACTGTTTCCAAAGTAATACGTAATAAATACACTCCAGGGAGAAACTATATAAACCATGTTTATCCAAAAACGGTTGATTATTTGAAACGGCTGGAACAAAATCCTGCACACATGCTCATATTTGTGCAGGAGAACGTTGGCCCATCAAGGTATCCGTCTAGACTACATAAGTAGCATTATGATGTTGGATCACTTGATGTGTTAAATAGTTTGTATTCAACCTTGTATGGCCTTCTTAAAATGTGGTGTCCATATACTGACTTTGCTGTGTGATTCAAGTTTGATATAATGCAAGTTCCTTCTCTCAAACTATTACCTCAGGTTCTGGCTGAGTCTAACCCCTCTCGCTACGGATTCCTCTGGCGGAGATTTGACGAGATTCACAGTGTTCTCGATGTATTGCTTCAGCACCATTTTCTGTCACGGACTAGCGCCTCATTCTCTGAGAACTTTTACAGCCTAAAGCGCGTGGCTGCTTCTGGTCGCGAGCGGCCAGCTCACCTGGGTCTGCGTGGGAAACACCACTGGTGCTCGCTGATCCTGCTTGCCCTCGTTCCTTACTTGAGGGCCAAGCTGGAACAGGTACTGGCCAAGCAGAGGGATGAGGACGATTTTTCCATCCGCCTGCCACAGACGCCCTTGCAGAGGATGTACAGGGCCTTCCTGGCAGCCTACCCCTATGTCAGCGTGGGCTGGGACAGCTGGGTGTTCTGCCAGCAGCTGTTGTATGTGTTTGGCCGAGCCAAGACCCACTCACCATTTCTGTGGCTGGCAGGTGTCAGGCTGGCTCACCTCACAGGACATGACATCACAAATATGGACCTCAAACCAGCCTCGCCTTCCAGGGCCATCGGCTCAAGGTAAGAATGAAATTGGGATATCCTGTCTCAAGGGACCCTGAGTTCAAAGAGTTTAACTTCTTATGGCTAACGGGATCAATATGACAACAGCCAGTGAAAGTGCAGGGTGCCAAATTCAAAACAGAAATCTCATAATTAAAATTCCTCAAACATACAAGTATTATACACCATTTTAAATATAAACTTGTTAATCTCACCACAGTGTCCGATTTTCAAAAAGGCTTTACGACGAAAGCACACCAAACGATTATGTCTGCACCTAGTCACAGAAAAAAAGCCATTTTCCAGCCAAAGAGTAGTCACAAAAAGCAGAAAGAGAAAATGAATCACTTACCTTTGATCTTCATCAGATGACACACATGTATTGTGTAACATGAAGTCCTATGAATGTTTTGTTCGATGAAGTTCATATTTATATCCAAAAATATCAGTTTACATTGGCGCGTTATGTTCATTAATGTTTTGCTTCCAAAACATCCAGTGATTTTGCGGAGAGCCACATCAATTTACAGAAATACTCGTCATAAATGTTGATAAATACAAGTTATGCATGGAACTTTAGATAAACTTCTTCTTAATGCAACCGCTGTGTCAGATATCAAAAAAGTTTTACCAAAAAAAGCACACCATGCAATAATCTGAGTATAGCGCTCAGACAACAAAACAAGCCATACAGCTATCCGCCATGTTGTGGAGTCAACAGAAGTCAGAAAAGGCATTATAAATATTCACTTGCCTTTGATCTTCATCAGAATGCACTCCCAGGAATCCCAGTTCCACAATACATGTTGGATTTGTTCGATAAAGTCCATTTATGTCCAAATATCTCCTTTTTGTTTGCACGTTTAGTACACAATCCAAACTCACGAGGCGCAGGAAAGTCCAGGCGAAAGTTCAGACTAACAGTTATATTACAGTCAGTAGAAACATGTCAAACGAAGTATAGAATCAGTCTTTAGGATGTTTTCACCATAAATCTTCAATAATGTTTCAACCGGAGAATTCCTTTGTCTGTAGAAATGCGATGGAACACAGCTCACTCGCACGTGATCAGCTCATGGCACTCTGGCAGACACCTGACTCAATCAGTTCTCATTCCCCCCCCCTCCTTCATAGTAGAAGCCTCAAACAAGGTTCCAAAGACTGTTGACATCTAGTGGAAGCCTTAGGGAGTGCAATATGACCCCATAGACACTGTATATTCGATAGGCAATGACTTGAACAACTACAGACCTCAGATTTCCCACTTCCTGGTTGGATTTTTCTCAGGTTTTTGCCTGTCATATGAGTTCTGTTATACTCACATACACCATTCAAACAGTTTTAGAAACTTCAGTGTTTTCTTTCAAAATCGAATACCAATAATATGCATATATTAGCAACTGGGCCTGAGTAGCAGGTAGTTTACTCTGGGTACCTTATTCATCCAAGCTACTCAATACTGCCCCCAGCCATAAGAAATGTAATCACTTTTAAAAGCATTTAGCCTATAAGCATACTTCCCTCAAAGTTGTTATTTCTTCCCAGTGTTGGTGAGAGGCTGCGGAGGCTGACGTCGACAGTGGTGGGGGGTGTGGCTCTGTCCCTCTCCACTAGTCTTTCCTTGGGAGTGTTTTTCCTGCAGTTCCTCGAGTGGTGGTACTCCTCAGAGAACCAGAGCACCATCAAGACCTTGACCTCCCTCCCCACACCACCCCCTCCCATCCACCTCCAGAACCAAGAACCACTGACCAGACACAGCAAAGCATGTCCACTCTGCTGCAAGATCCGCACCAATGATACCGTCCTCTCCACCTCTGGGTTTGTCTTCTGTTACCGCTGTATTTATGTCTACATCAAAGCCAACCAGAGGTGTCCGATGACTGGGTACCCCACTGAACTTCAGCATCTCATCAAGATTTACTCACCAGAGAGCTAGAGAGAATCTTATTTTCATTCCAATGAAGGACTTTGACAATCATGTCACAATGAAAATTTATACTGTAATTGATTTGTTAGTTGACTATATCCCTTATGACCACTTGTAAATAATTTAAAGCACTAACGTATCCCTAGCCGTCATAATAGTTTAAATGCCCAGTGCAGATATTTTTCTCTATCGACTCCCTTTTTTCTATATTTACAACTTAGGTCAGATATGCTGGCCTATGGAGTCCCTTGGGAAACCCAACTACTGAAACATCCAATGATGGGAATTATCAATAAATTATGTGGGCTCCCGAAAGGACTGATCTCTCTAATATATAAACAACTTTTGGAAAGCTCATTCTGAGCTAGCCATTAAAGTATAGTCCACAGATCGAATGGAATCTGAACTATGCTTTAACTGGCACAGAATATGGAAAAATATTACATTGGCATCCTGTAATCTTAACCATCAATTTATACATTTTAATTTTGTTCACACACTATTTAACACTAACTGTTCATGTGTCCCCTAAATCGGGTAGATGCATTTCTTCATATGACGTGGGAGTTAAATGCTTTTGGGGGGAAGTTAGAATTTATTTTTAAGAGCATGAATTTAAATATTAAATGCTTTCGATCTATGTTAATGATTATAGCCCCTTGAATCTCTCAATCAGAGAAGATTACTGCGGGCAGGCAGAACCAAAAATATAAGCACAATGTGTAAAGTGTTGGTCCCATGGTTCATGAGCTGAAACAGATGATCCCAGAAATTTTTCATATGCACAAAAAGCTTATTTCTCTCAAATTTGGTGCACACATTTGTTTACATCCCTGTTAGTGAGCGTTTCTCCTTTGCCAAGATAATCCATCTACCTGATCGGTGTGGTATATCAAGTTGATAAAACAGCATAAAATTTACACAGGTGTATCTTGTGTAGGGGACATTAAAAGGCCACTCTAAAATGTACAGTTTTGCAACACAAAACAATGCCACAGATGACTGAAGTTTTGAGGGAACGTGCAATTGGCGTGCTGACTGCAGAAATGTCCACCAGAGCTGTTGCCAGATAATTGAATGTTTATTTTTCTACCATAAACTGCCTCCAACATAATTTTGGAGAGTTTGGCAGTGCATCCAATAGGCTTGGGCTATACAGGGGAATTTGGAAATAGCCATGGGATGGTTTTTCAGTATTGCCAATAACGTTGACACTATTTTAAGTTGTTCAATAAATGTTAATATTTGTAACTACTTTAAGTAAATACGTGCAGTCAACTTGTAAAATAATGTGACAGGTGAAATTAACACGATCTGCTTTATTTCCTAATAGTTTTTTTGATTCGAGTGATCACGGACATGCAACTATAGTTTTCCAACACAGAAAATAAATTAGTGCAACACATTTGGCAGAAAATATATTCATTTTCATTAGATGACAACAGAAGTACAAAGCTATTTGGCTGGCAGCCACAAGTAAATTAGCTTACAATGAAAAAGCAAGGTATTTTTTGAAAAGATGATGCATGGCCATCATATTTCCAATGTTTAATCATAGGAAATGTAGCTGGCTACATTCTTTCTAATGTTTTGCTTAAAGTTAATCTTGCATTTTACCTGAGAAAAGTAGGCTAGCTACACTGAGAAAAGTAGCTACATATTGTCAGAGTACCGTCTATTGATTGAATGCCCGTTCGTGAATTCTCATCCGAGTAGAGAAGTGCAACTGAAGCACAAAATGAGTCTGATGCAGAAATTACAATAAGAAGCATTTTAGATCTGCGTTTACAAAACGCAGTAAGAGACTTCGTATGCATTTTATATTTTTTCTACGTTAACGTGACCCCTAAGTTTAACTTGCTAGTTATCTAAGTAAATTACTCTTAAGGTGACGGGGCATCATATTGTGTAAACTTTGTCGTGCTTTAGAAGTCAAATTCCTTTGGATGAGTTACCGGTACATCTGCCACTGCTATCTTTTGATTTCCTTGGGTTTTCGTCCCTTCTGCTCCTCCCCAATCTTCTTCGAGCACAGGTAGGCCCGTTGCCCTAGCGAATCCAGACTCGACACAGGTTGTAGGCATGCTGCTTCAGAGCCAGTATCTTTCTTCCTTCAGACAAGTATACCTCAAAACTGTTATCTTTCACAATGTCTCGTTCACATTCGCTTGTAAATGTCCAAACTCACCAAAAATTACACATTTTACAAGATAAACATTTAACCACTTGTCCATTGTTGAAGCAAGACCATCTGGCAGCTTTGTCAAAATAAAAACACCCAATTAGTCTCCTCCCCATTGCTACTACAAAGACTTTGTGATAAACTACAAGAAATAGTGGGTTGGAGCGTTGTCCTTCCTGTAGTAAGATTAAAGTAATTTGATAAGCTAGGTAATCTCCATGTGTGCTTGGGGTGTTCTATTGGCTATCATTTGAGACAATTCATCACTTGACAAAGTAGTGCAATGATTAAACAGCTGTAAATGTTGTTTAATTTAACAAGCCAGGAGTGGACAATCCCTATTGTAACAATTTTAAGGAGAATGTAGCCCATCACACAGATTATCCATTATATTGACTCAAGTGGCCTCTATGAAAATAAATGTCTTCAAAAATGGAAGGCAGTCGGGAGGAGTCAAGATCAGGTGGGACCATTCTAGCCAATGAGAGGGCAGATACGTGTGAACGACTGTATAAAGTGTCATGTCATGTGCCCTACTGTATCAGTACACTCGTAACAACTTAAACATTAAGAAATGTCTATTCCAGCAAATTAGCCATACATTTTTTTGTTAAGTAAATTCGACACTCATTGACCTCCATACAAAAACTCCTTGCATGGTGAGCGGGGAAAAACACTACCAGCTGGAGAAGGCCGATTTTGGGCCTAGTTATCCCACTCGCTTCGCCACTTCCTCTGCCCATTGGCTGTTTTTAAACACTACTGGTCAAACGTTTTATAACACCTACTCATTCAAGGGTTTTTCTTTATTTGTACTATTTTCTACATTGTAGAATAATACTGAAGACATCAAAACTATGAAATAGAACATATGTAATCATGTAGTAACCAAAAAAGTGGTTAAATCAAAATCTATTTTAAATTTCAGATTCTTCAAATAGCCACCCTTTGCACACTCTTGGCATTCTCTCAACCAGCTTCACTTGGAATGCATTTCCAACAGTCTTGAAGGAGTACCCACATATGCTGAGCATTTGTTGGCTGCTTTTCCTTCACCCTGCGGTCCGACTCATCCCAAATCATCTCAATTTGGTTGAGGTCCATCACTGCAGCACTCTATCACTCTCCTTCTTGGTCAAATAGCCCTTACACAGCCTTGAGGTGTGTTGGGTCAGTTTCCTGTTGAAAATCAAATGATAGTCCTACTAATCCCAAACCAGATGGGATGGCGTATCGCTGCAGAATGCTGTTTAAGTGTGCCTTGAATTCTAAATGAGTCACCGTGTTACCAGCAAAGCACCATCACACCTCCTCCATGCTTCACGGTGGGAAATACACATGCAGTGATCATCCTTTCACCCACACCGCGTCTCACAATGACACGGCGGTTGGAACTAAAAATCTCTAATTTGGACTCTGGACAAATTTCCACCGGTCTAATGTCCATTGCTCGTGTTTCTTGGCCCAAGCAAGTCTCTTCTTATTGGTATCCTTTAGTAGTGGTTTCTTTGCAGCAATTTGACCATGAAGGCCTGATTCACGATCTCCACTGAACAGTTTGTTGAAATGTCACTTTTACTTTAACTCTGTGAAGCATTTATTTGGCCTGCAATTTCTGAGGCTGGTAACTCTAATGAACTTATCCTCTACAGCAGAGGTAATTCTGGGTCTTCCATTCCTGTAGCGGTCCTCATGAGAGCCAGTTTCATCATAGCGCTTGATGTTTTTTGCGACTGCACTTAAAGAAACTTTGAAGTTCTTGAAATGTTCCAGATTTGACTGACCTTCATGTTCTAAAGTAATGGACTCATTTCTCTTTGCTTATTTGAGCAGTTCTTTCCATAATATGGACTTGGTCTTTTACCAAGTAGAACTATCTTCTGTATACCCCCCTACCTTGTCACAGCAAGCATTAAGAAGGAAAGAAATCCCACAAATTAACAAGGCACACCTGTTAATTGAAATGCATTCCAGGTGACTACCTCATGAAGCTGGTTGAGAGAATGCCAAGATTGTGCAAAGCTGTCAAGGCAAAGGGTGGCTATTTGCATTTCTTTAACAGTTTTTGGGTTACTACATGATTCCATGTATTATTTCATAGTTTTGATGTCTTCACTATTATTCTACAATGTAGAAAATTGTAAAAATTAAGAAAGACGCTTGAATGAGTAGGTGTTCTAAAACTTTTCACCAGTAGTGTATATCACAGGTGTGTACCATCTGGCCCTCTTGAGACATGCAAGTGTAACCCTTAGTAAATGAGCAGCCCATGTATCAAATGGGCATGGCCTGTCTTAGCCTCCTATGGCTGCGGTCCCTGTACAGGGATCAAAATCAGCGGAAATTCCAGAGCGCCAACTAATAGTACTCGATAAAACTCAAACTTTCATTAAAACACACATGCAGGGTACTCAATTAAAGCTACACTCGTTGTGAATCTAGCCAACATGTCAGATTTTTAAAATGCTTTTTGGCGAAAGCATGAGAAGCTATTATCTGATAGCATGCAACCCCCCGAAAAACACGAAGGGGACATTTTTTTCGATTAAATCGGTCCATGTATACCCAAAATGTCCATTTATGAACACCGTCAGATCCAGGAAAAAACTCAGTTTCAAAACGCAACGTCATTTTTTTAAATTAAAAAAGTTGCCTATAAACTTTGACAAAACACTTCAAACTACTTTTGTAATCCAACTTTAGGTATTAGTAAACGTTTATAAACGATCAAATTGATCACGGGGCGATCTGTATTCAATAGCAGCAAGTCTTGAAATCATTGTCCATATTCTCCCTTTCATAACTTCCTACCGGTATACTCGACGACAGGAAGTGCCTCTCATTTGACCAAGGATTAACTTCAACACAATTCCCAACACTGGCGACATCGTGCGGAAGCTGTAGGAACTGTAAACCGGTCGCTATCTATTTTCCCTTGCCATAGACAATACAGAGACTGGCGGATTGATATTTTTGTTTGTGTTTTTTGTGAAGTTTTCCTTGGGATTTTGCCTCCTACACACGTTCTGTTATAGTCACAGACATGATTTAACCAGTTTTATAAACTTCAGAGTGTTTTCTATCCACACATACTAATCATATGCATATACTATATTCCTGGCATGACTAGCAGGATGTTGAAATTTTGCGGGATTTTTAACAAAAAGCTGCGAAAATTCGCAGCCTCCTTAACAGGTTTTAACTTGAAGGATCTGGGAATTGGCTCATCTGTATAACTTGTAAACTAGTGCTGTGTTTACACAGGCAGCCAATTCTGATATATTGCCAATTATTTGCTAATCTTATACCTCTGATCTTTTCCCCAATTTGTAAACAGCAAAAAAAAAGCACATGGCATCTGATTTAACTACCAATTTATCCCACCTTGACTGTGAGATTTGGGCTCCTTATGTAAACAGGCCTCCATATGTGGATCTGAATCCTGATACAAACCTGATCCTCCATGCGCTACTTAAAGGACTACAGCAGTGTGAATGCGCAAATCTGACATGGGTCACAGGTAAAACAGTGTGGACAGAAAATAAAATTAGATTTCGGTTATTATGGTGGCTGTGTAAACATAGCCTAGGTCTTCACAATATACACTGCTCAAAAAAATAAAGGGAACACTTAAACAACACAATGTAACTCCAAGTCAATCACACTTCTGTTAAATCAAACTGTCCACTTAGGAAGCAACACTGATTGACAATACATTTCACATGCTGTTGTGCAAATGGAATAGACAACAGGTGGAAATTATAGGCATTTAGCAAGACACCCCCAATAAAGGAGTGGTTCTGCAGGTGGGGACCACAGACCACTTCTCAGTTCCTATGCTTCCTGGCTGATGTTTTGGTCACTTTTGAATGCTGGCGGGGCTTTCACTCATGAGACGGCGTCTACAACCCACACAAGTGGTTCAGGTAGTGCAGCTCATCCAGGATGGCACATCGATGCGAGATGTGGCAAGAAGGTTTGCTGTGTCTGTCAGCGTAGTGTCCAGAGCATGGAGGCGCTACCCGGAGACAGGAGACAGGCCACAGTACATCAGGAGACGTGGAGGAGGCCGTAGGAGGGCAACAACCCAGCAGCAGGACCGCTACCTCCGCCTTTGTGCAAGCAGGAGCACTGCCAGAGCCCTGCAAAATGACCTCCAGTAGGCCACAAATGTGCATGTGTCTGCTCAAACGGTCAGAAACAGACTCCATGAGGGTGATATGAGGGTTCGACGTCCACAGGTGGGGGTTGTGCTTACAGCCCAACACCGTGCAGGACGTTTAGCATTTGCCAGAGAACACCAAGATTGGCAAATTCGCCACTGGTGCCCTGTGCTCTTCACAGATGAAAGCAGGTTCACACTGAGCACATGTGACAGTCTGGAGATGCCATGGAGAACGTTCTGCTGCCTGCAACATCCTCCAGCATGACCGGTTTGGCGGTGGCCCGCCCGTTCCCCAGAATCCAATTGAGCACATCTGGGACATGTCTCGCTCCATCCACCAACGCCACGTTGCACCACAGACTGTCCAGGAGTTGTGAGCTGTCCACCTCATCAGGAGCATGCCCAGGCGTTGTAGGGAGGTCATACAGGCACGTGGAGGCAACACTACTGAGCCTCATTTGTTTTAAGGACATTACATCAAAGTTGGATCAGCCTGTAGTTTGGTTTTCCACTTTGATTTTGAGTGTGACTCCAAATCCAGACCTCCATGGGTTGATGAATTTGATTTCCATTGATAATTTTTGTGTGATTTTGTTGTCAGAACATTCAACTATGGAGAGAAAAAAGTATTTAAGAATATTTCATTCATTCTGATCTAGGATGTGTTATTTTGATGTTCCCTTTATTTTTTTGAGCAGTGTATAACCAGCTCATAATACAGACAAGTAAGCAGATAGTAGGGCATGGAAACATCAACAAACTAAGATGTCTTTGTTTCACATGTTAATTGATAAGATTGAAGAATTGCAGACACCTGACACACAAGGCTAATTTTATAGTATCAACCCAGAGACATTCAAAACAAACTTCAGGGATACAAGTGCACTTTTGTATTTTCCCACCACAGTGAAAAAAGGAGATTCTTAGTCAGAAAACATTCCAACAAAATTATCTTAATTTCTAACAATTCTTTCCTTCAAGCAGAGACATAAATCGTATTTATGTAAGAGAATGGAACAGTTGACTATTTTACATTCCTCATACATTGCTTACCACTCAAACCAACCAATAAAGCTTGAAGACTTCAAATATTCAATTCAAAGCGTTTTGAGCAATACCTGTCTCATTGCATATACAATATATTTAGCAACCCTCATTTTAATCCTAGTCAACACTGCTCCATGGAAAGTAATGGTGAAAATAACAGCACCCTCTCTGCCGCAAGAATCCTATAGTAAATATGTTCATACACAAGTATAAAAATGTTACTGTTTGGAATAGAACAGAAGCAAGCACTGTGCTATTCTTGGCACGTAATCCATTATGTTTTGAGCTTGCCAATGTCATAGTAAAGAAAATATAATGGATATAAAAGTGGATAGGCATTTCATGTAGCAATTCTATTTGTAAATGTTTATGCTGTCTCGTTATATAAGCCAATGTGAGTTTACTAAACTATACTTTGCTGAGCATATGAATTGTAACTACAATATTAATTTGCTGCGTGGGCAGGTAGTATTTTATTTTAACATTAATCTCTCTGTGGGTCTAACCCCAAGAAGTTCTGGAAAACAGTTAAAGACCTGGAGAATAAACCCTCCTCCTCACAGCTGCCCATGTCCCTTAACGTTGATTATGTTACTGTAAAGAAGCACATGGCTGAGCTCTTTAATCACCACTTCATTAAGCCAGAATTCCTATTTGACTCACCATGCCTCTTTGCCCGGCCGACATTTCCTCATCTCCCACCCCTTCCAATGTGACTATCCCCAATGTTTCTCCCTCTTTTTCCCCTGCCCCGCTACAAAGTTTATCCTTGCAGGCAGTCACTGAGTCTGAGGTGCTAAAGGACCTTCTGAAACTTGACCCCAAAAAAACATCTGGGTCAGATGGTTTAAACCCTTTCTTCTTCAAGGTTGCTGCCCCTATCATCGCCAAGCCTCTCTCCTTTCTGGGAAGGTAGCCACGGTTTGTACTTTATTTAAAAGGGGGAGATCTTGGCCTAATTCTATTTTGCCCCGTTTATCAAAAGTTTTGGAAAAACTTGTCAATCAACTGACTGGCTTTCTTGATGTCTATAGTATTCTCTCTGGTATGCAATCTGGTTTCCGCTCAGGTTATGGATGTGTCACTGCAACCTTAAAGGTCCTCAATGTCGTCACCATTGCCCTTGATTCTAAGCAATGTTCTGCTGCTATTTTTATTGACTTGGCCAAAGCTTTTGGTATGGTAGACCATTCCATTCTTGTGGGCCGGCTAAGAAGTATTAGTGTCTTTGGCCTGGTTTGCTAACTACCTCTCTCAAGAGTGCTGTCTTTAAAGTCAGAACATCTGCTGTCTCAGCCACTGCCTGTCACCAAGGGAGTGCCCCAAGGCTCAATCCTAGGCCGCACGTTCTTCTCAATTTACATCAACAACATAGCTCAGGCCGCAGGAAGCGCTCTATTACATTTATATGCAGATGATAGTCATACTCAGCTGGCTCTTCCCCAGGTTGTGTTAAATGCTCCACAACAAAGCTTTCTTAGTGTCCAACAAGCTTTCTCTACCCTTAACCTTGTTCTGAACACCTCCAAAACATAGGTCATATGGTTTGATAAGAAGAATGCCCCTCTCCCCACAGATGTGATTACTACCTCTGAGGGTTTAGAGCTTGAGGTAGTCACCTCATACAAGTACTTGGGAGTATGGCTAGACGGTACACTGTCCTCTCAGCACATATCAAAGCTGCAAGCTAAAGTTAAATCTAGACTTGGTTTCCTGTATCGTAATCACTCCTTTCACCCCAGCTGCCAAACTAACCCTGATTCAGATAACCATCCAAGCCACGCTAGATTACGGAGACATCTATAGATCGGCAGGTAAGGGTGCTCTCGAGTGGTGTCGTGTGTGGTTTGCTCCCATGATTTGGTAAATAGAGGAAATTTCCACAAGTCAGAGTTCGTTATCAAAGTCCATCTTTAATTATATGAGCTCTATCACAACCCTGTGACTCTCAGATCAATTCAGTGTCTATCAATGAATTCTCTGAGAGCCCCTTACACCTTGCAACTGAGATCCTTTAATAGCAAAGAACACACATAGTCAGACAGCATAGATATAATAAATCGTTCAGCTTTGTCTCCTTACTCAAACCCAGAACCATAAACCAACCCTCCATATCAACAGGCATATATCAAATTCTATCCAATTCTAAATAAAACCAATCCTAGACAAACTCACGGGGAGCATAGAATGATTCCAGACACTGCCATCCTCCTCTCCCCGATGGGAAAAGTAGGGAGTGACTGGCACACAGACGCAGTGGAGCAAAAGATATGTTTACACATGATGACACCTTGACCTCTCCCCTCTCTGCGGCCCATGCAACTTAGTCTTGACATAGAACAGATAACTGCCAATGGCCACCACTATAGTACAACAAAATACATTCTTATGAGAAATAACTCATAAACATATCATGAATATAAAACATCTTATCTATGTTACCCACCAATTCTGATTATTCCCCAACAGTGGCTAGATGTTCTTTACAATTCGGCCATCAGATTTGCCACCAATGCTCCTTATAGGACACATCACTGCACTCTATACTCCTCTGTAAACTGGTCATCTCTGTATACCCGTCACAAGACCCACTGGTTGATCCTTATTTATGAAACCCTCTTCGGCCTCACTCCCCCCTATCTGAGATCTACTGCAGCCCTCATCCTCCACATACAACACCTGTTCTGCCAGTCACATTCTGTTGAAGGTCCCCAAAGCACACACATCCCTGGGTCCCTCTTTTTAGTTCGCTGCAGCTATTGAATGGAACAAGCTGCAATACACACTCAAACTGGACAGTTTTATCACAATCTCTTCATTCAAAGACTCAATCATGGACACTCTTACTGACAGTTGTGGCTGCTTTGCGTGGTGTATTGTTGTCTCTACATTCTTGCCCTTTGTGCCGTTGTCTGTGCCCAATAATGTCTTTACCATGTTGTTGTCGTCATGTTGTGTTGTCATCTGTTGCTGCCTTGCTATGTTGTTGTCTCTCTTTATGCTACCCTAGTGGTTAGAGTGTTGGACAAGTAACCGGAAGGTTGCAAGTTCAAATCCCCGAGCTGACAAGGTAAAAAAATCTGTCTTTCTGCCCCTGAACAGGCAGTTAACCCACTGTTCCTAGGCCATCATTGAAAATAAGAATTTGTTCTTAACTGACTTGCCTAGTTAAAGGTAAAAAATTAAATTAAAATATAAAATGTAGTGTTGTCTCGTCGTGATGCGTTTTGTCCTATATACAGTGGGGCAAATAAGTATTTAGTCAGCCACCAATTGTGCAAGTTCTCCCACTTAAAAAGATGAGGCCTGTAATTTATCATAGGTACACTTCAACTATGACAGACAAAATGAGAAGGAAAAAATCCAGAAAATCACATTGTAGGGTTTTCAATGAATTTATTTGCAAATTATGGTGGAAAATAATTATTTGGTCAATAACAAAAGTTTCTCCATACTTTTATATACCCTTTGTTGGCAATGACAGAGGTCAAACGTTTTCTGTAAGTCTTCACAAAGTTTTCACACACGGTTGCTGGTATTTTGGCCCATTCCTCCATGCAGGTCTCCTCTAGAGCAGTGGTGTTTTGGGGCTGTTGCTGGGCAACACAGACTTTCAACTCCCTCCAAAAATGTTCTATGGGGTTGCGATCTGGAGACTAGCTAGGCCACTCCAAGAACTTGAAATGCTTCTTACGAAGCCACTCCATTGCCCGGGCGGTGTGTTTGGGATCATTGTCATGCTGAAAGACCCAGCCACGTTTCATCTTCAATGCTCTTGCTGATGGAAGGAGGTTTTCACTCAAAATCTCACGATACATGGCCCCATTCATTCTTTCCTTTACACGGATCAGTCGTCCTGGTCCCTTTGCAGAAAAACAGACCCAAAGCATGATGTTTCCACCCCCAATCCTCCCCTTTAGGTATGGTGTTCTTTGGATGCAACTCAGCATTCTTTGTCCTCCAAACACGAGGAGTTGAGTTTTTACCAAAAAGTTCTATTTTGGTTTCATCTGACCATATGACATTCTCCCAATCTTCTTCTGGATCATCCAAATGCTCTCTAGCAAACTTCAGACTGGCCTGGACATGTACTGGCTTAAGCAGGGGGACACGTCTGGCACTGCAGGATTTGAGTCCCTGGCGGCGTAGTGTGTTACTGATGGTAGGCTTTGTTACTTTGGTCCGAGCTCTCTGCAGGTCATTCACTAGGTCCCCCCCGTGTGGTTCTGGGATTTTTTCTCACCGTTCTTGTGATCATTTTGACCCCACGGCGTGAGATCTTGCGTGGAGCCCCAGATCGAGGGAGATTATCAGTGGTCTTGTATGTCTTCCATTTCCTAATAATTGCTCCCGCAGTTGAATTCTTCAAACCAAGCTGCTTACCTATTGCAGATTCAGTCTTCCCAGCCTGGTGCAGGTCTACAATTTTGTTTCTGGTGTCCATTGACAGCTCTTTGGTCTTGGCCATAGTGGAGTTTGGAGTGTGACTGTGAGGTTGTGGACAGGTGTCTTTTATACTGATAACAAGTTCAAACAGGTGCCATTAATACAGATAATGAGTGGAGGACAGAGGAGCCTCTAATCAAAGAAGTTGTTACAGGTCTGTGACAGCCAGAAATCTTGCTTGTTTGTAGGTGACCAAATACTTATTTTCCACCATAATTTGCAAATAAATTCATTAAATCTAGTGTGATTTTCTGGAGAAAAAAAAATCTAATTTTGTCTGTCATAGTTGTGTACCTATGATGAAAATTACAGGCCTCATCTTTTTAAGTGGGAGAACTTGCACAATTGGTGGCTTACGAAATACTTTTTTTGCCCCACTGTGTGTGTGGTATATATAAAAAAAAAAAATCGCATCCCCCGCAGGAGGCCTTTTAGTAGGCCATCATTGTAAATAAGAATTTGTTCTTAACTGACTTGCCTAGTTAAATAAAAAATAAAATAAAACTAACTTAACTCATGAGATTATACGCTGAGGCACTATCTTTGACACCATAGAGTAGCCTAAGAACTGACGTACAGTTTATAGGCCTGGGTGGGCTTTCTTTAAAATACGAATTATAATGCAGTTTAAATTAACATTCTCCCCAAAGCATGTCTGCACACACAGCATGTGCTCCCATTACTGTCACCTACGGCGATACACTCCCCTCCGTATGTATTTGGACAGTGAAGCTAACATTTGGCTCTATACTCCAGCATTTTGGATTTGAGATCAAATGTTTAATGTGAGGTGACAGCACAGAATGACCCTTAAATAAAAGGTGAATCTTCATACATGTTTTACTGTTCAGAAATAAATGAAAGCACTTGATGTATCTAGTCTCCGCATTTTAAGAAGTCCTAAGTATATTAGGCAAATTTACTTAGTGTATTAAAGTAGTCAAAAGTTTAGTTTTGATCCTATAATCCTAGCACACAATGACTACATCAAGTTTGTGATTTGTTTTGTGTGGGTTGTGGGTTGTTTTGACCAATAGAAAGAAATTCAAGTCATCATTCAGTTCCTAAGTGAGTAGATACAGTAAGATGTTTTTGAACAAATCTATATTAATCCTGATAATGCCCTGATTAAGAATTGTGAATAATGACAAGTGAAATACCGTTCAGAGGCTACAACAAAACATGCTAACATGTATAGTCATCGTTATGATCCGTATCATAGTAGCATCCACGTTAATGTAAAAAGTGTTCAGAAACACCTATTGTTATTTACAATAAAAAAAGGTCACTCCAAAATGAAAATACATTATTCAGTTCCTATTGGGCAAAACAATCGAAAACACAACTAAATCAAAACTACAAATGTATCCAACAAGTTTGTAGTCACAAGCGTGATGGTATCATTGAGTAGGAATATGAGACAAAATACTAAACTTAGTGTATTAAGTGAATTTGTCCAAATACTTGACTTTTTCATAAATGGGGGGAATAGATACCGTGCTTTCATTTCTAAAACAGTAAAAACGATATGAAAATACCCTCCAATAAAAGGTGACAGACATTCTGTAGTCTCATGAAACATTTGATCTCAAATCCAAAATGCTGGAGTATAGAGCAGCCCCCCATCCCAAATAAGATTCTTCACTTTCAAATAGACTGAACAAAAATATAAACGCAACATAAGTGTTGGTCCCATGTTTCATGAGCTGAAATTAAAGATCACAGAACTGTTCCATACAACACAAAAAAAACATCTCAAATTGTGTGCACAAATTTGTTAACATCCCTGTTAGTGAGCATTTCTCCTTTGCCAAATTAATCCAGCCACCTGACAGGTGTGGCATGTCAAGAAGCATATTAAACAGCATGGTCATTACACAGGTGCACCTTGTGCCGGGGACAATAAAGGCCATTCTAAAATGTGCAGTTTTTTCACACAATGCCACAATGTCTCAAGTTGAGGGAGCATGCAATTGGCATGCTTGACTGCAAGAATGTCCCCCAGAGCTGTTGCCAGAAAATGTTATGTTCATTTCCCTACAATAAGCCGCCTCCAACGTAGTTTTAGAGAATTTGGCAGTACATTCAACCAGCCTCACAACCGCAGACCACGTAACCACGCCAGCCCAGGACCTCCAAATCTGGCTTCTTCACCGGCGGGATCGTCTGAGACCAGCCACCCGGACAGCTGCACAACCTAAGAATTTCTGCAAAAACCGTCTTAGGGAAGCTCATCTGCGTGTTCGTCGTCCTCACCAGGGTCTTGACCTGACGGCAGTTCTGCGTCGTGAGCAAATGCTCACTTCCGATGGCCACTGGAGAAGTGTGCTCTTCACGGATGAATCCTAGTTTCAACTCTGACCTGGCAGATGGCAGACTGTGTACGGCATCATGTGGGCAAGCGGTTTGCTTATGTCAACGTTGTGAATAGAGCCCCATGGTGGAGGTGGGGTTATGGTATGGGTAGGCATTAACTACAGACGTCGAACACAACTGCATTTTATCAATGGCAATTTCAATGCACAGAGATACTGTGACGAGATCCTGAGGCCCATTGTCTTGCCATTAATTTGCCGCCATCACCTCATGTTTCAGCATGATAATGCATGGCTCCATGCCACAAGGACCTGTGCACAATTCCTGGATGCTGAAAATGTCCCAGCTCTTCCTTAGCCTACATACTCAGACATGTCACCCATTGAGCATGTTCGGAATGCTATGGATCGACGTATAAGATTGTGCTCCAGTAACTTCGCACAGCCATCTAAGAGTGAGACAACATTACACAGGCAACAATCAACAGCCCGATCAACTCTATGCGTATGTGACCAACAGATGCATCTCCGTATTCCCAGTCATGTGAAATCCATAGATTTGGGCCTAACGAATTTATTTCAATTGACTGATTTCCTTTCATGAATTGTAACTTTGAAATTGTTGCATGTTGTGTTTATAGTTTTTGTTCAGTGTACATTACACACTGTTTGGTGCAGCATGAACACCTTCAAAAATAAATGGACTTTTGTTTCCACCTGCTTCTGCATCTGCTTACAACTCTGGTCTCAGTGTTGATCATAGCCTGACATCAATAACAGCCTTGTGAGAACAAGTTAAGCACATGTGAGGGTTGACACCACTTCCTTAATGAAATGTGGAGATGAAACAAAACTACTAACAAAATAGCCCTTTAAAATAATCTTTAAAAATATAATCTATACAGCTCAGAGACAAGATACTATTTTCCAAATCAAACAAACATATTATGAACTTTGACCACCATAATTTAGTAGAGCTGAGAATTCCTTAAACTTCCCACATATTAAGTGGAGTTTTGGGGCTCTCTGCCAAAAAAATCTTTAAGGAAGACATTAACAATGAACAGGCTAGAGGCTGAATAGGAAAGGGTGCTTGATAAATAGGGGATAAGGAAATCCTTAATCCTCCCACTTATTCAGTGGAATTTTGGTGCTTCTCAACAATGTGAGAAGGCATTGACAGTGGACAGGAAGAGCATAGAGAGAAGAGCTAAAGAAATCACACTGTCTGTAGGCCTCTCTCGCACCCGTCCAGCAGCACCTTAATTTTGTGCAGTTCCTCGATCTCCTGGTGGTGGCGCTCTGTCTTGTGGCTCACCAGCGAGCGGTAGAAGTGGATGGTGAATACCACAAAAATAACCCCCACCGGCACCATAATGATGGTGGAGGCCAGGGCTGCCTGCCAGCCACTGTGCCCTGGCAGAGGGGTGGGCTTGGGTGGCAGGGCGGGGCCACTACAGTTCAGCTTGGATAGTGCCAGCTCTGCTGCAGCCACCGCCACCTGGTTGGCGGAACTAGAGTCCACGGGCAGGAACTTGATCCAGCAGAGCAGCACTACCTCTGCCAGGAAAAGCAGGATGCCCAGGGCAGTGGAGAAGCCCCAGGCCAGCTCGATGTAGTGGTGCATGCGCTCATGGGGTGACTCGCTGACTGAGTTGAGGTTGTGGATATTGCTGACTGCCTCCACGTTGGGTAGGATGCAGGTGCTGATGAGCAGGGCGAGCAGGTGCACAGCCACCAGCACCGTAGTACAAACGCTAAAGGCAATGAGGAGCATTCGTGGGTAGTTGTACTGGATCTCCAACTGGACCTCCACCATTGCCACCTAGCACAACACATAACACTATCACAGTCCACAGTGAGAAGGAAAGCAACTTGATTTTCAGACTGGTTAAAATGCTATTAATAGCAGCAGGGGAGTGAGTGCGTTTTTTC
The DNA here is from genome assembly GCF_036934945.1 of Oncorhynchus masou masou. NCBI lineage: Eukaryota > Metazoa > Chordata > Actinopteri > Salmoniformes > Salmonidae > Oncorhynchus > Oncorhynchus masou. Next base: position 70,874,552 of record NC_088223.1, read on the forward strand.
CCCCCTCTAGGTTTATTTAAAAAAATTCTGTCTCCAGGAATACAGTGTACAGGCTGCCAGGGAAATTGAGTTTAAAAACAACTTTGAAGGGATTAGCCCTGCTATTATCCCTGAAAAACAGTGGGGTGACTCACCATAGCGAAGCCAGAGAGCAAGGCAGAGGTGCGGCTGGAGGCTTTCAGTTTGGCCCGGCTCAAGTAGAGCTTCCTCCAAGACAGCGCCTGCACAGAGTGGTGGTTGGAGGTGACCAGCTCCAGGTAGCTGCGGCGCACCCAGTCCCTGTAGTCCATCCCTCCACCCTCCGGCATCCGCTCAAAGCCCCCCGGAGCTGGGGAGCCCATGGGCACGTTAAGCTCACTGCTCATGGCAACTAGCGGACAAGAAGGGATGAAAATGTTAAAAGAAATAACACAAAAAGAGAATGATTTGAGATTTTCCCAGATTTCATGTTTATCATCAGTGGGCCAATTTGACAGTGTGGTCCAACATTGTAACATTATAGCTGAATTCCTGAGACATATCTGAACCTAGGCTACTCACATGGCTGGGCTTCTCTTGTTTTATGAGTGGCTTTCATCACCTATCTCCAGTTGAAAGCAAATAAAATTAACACTTAGCAGTGAATGCTTGAAAGTATTGATTGTGCCATAATACCAGCTGTAGCAACAAGTGCCCGGGTTTCATCCAAGTGCCCGGGTTACATCCTGCGGGCAGAGCAAAATTCAGTAGATGGTACAGTAAGCAAAAAAGGTTCGGAACCACTATACTATAACAGAGATAAAGAACTCTGATTGTAAAACATCTCCTTTTAGTCATACACTGAATCAAAATATAAAACGCAACATGCAACAATTTAAAAGATTTGACCGAGTTACAGTTCATATGAGGAAATCAGTCAATTTAAATAAATTCATTAGGCCCTAATCTATGGATTTCACATGACTGGGAATACAGATATGCATCTGTTGGTCACAGATACCTTTAAAAAAAAAAATAGGTTGGGGTGTAGATCAGAAAACCAGTCAGTCTCTGGTGACCACGTGCAGCATGACACATTTCCTTTGTACAGAGATGATCTGGCTTGTGTAATGTTGTCCCACTCCTCTTTAATGGCTGTGTGACCTTGCTGGATAATGGTGGAAACTGGAATGCACTATCGTAGACGTTGATCCAGTGCATCCCAAACGTGCTCAACGAGTGACATGTTTGGTGTGTATGCAGGCCATGTACGAACTGGGACATTTTCAGCTTCCAGGAATTGTGTACAGGGCATTGACAATGCATGGCCCCATGTTGCATGTTGAAACAAGAGGTGATGGTGGTGGATGAATGGCATGACAATGGGCCTTAGGCTCTCGTCATGGTAGCTCTGTGCATTCAAATTGCGTAAATTGTCTGTAGCTTATGCCTATACCCATACCATAACCCCACCATGGGGCCCTGTTCACAACGTTGACACCAGCAAACCGCTTACCCACACGACACCATACAGGCTGTCTGCCATCTGCCTGGTAAAGTTGAAACCGTGATTCATTCTTGAAGAGTGCACATGTCCAGCTTGCCAGTGGCCATCGAAGGTGAGCATTTGTCCACTGAAGTAGTTTACAAAGCCGAACTGCAGTCAGGTCAAGACCCTGGTTCGCCCGACGAGCATGCAAATAAGCTTCCCTGAGAGTTTAACAGAAATTCTTCGGTTGTGCAAACCCAGTTTCATCAGCTGTCCAGGTGGCTGGTCTCAGACGATCCCACGGGTTAAGCAGCCCGATGTGTGGAACTCCTGGGCTGGCGTGGTTACTCGTGGTTGTAATTCCGGTTGGACGAACTGCCGAATTCTCTAAAACGAGGCAGTTTATGGAAGACAAATTAACATTAAATTATATGGTAGACATTCATGCAGTTAGCATGCCAATTGCTCGCTACCGCAAAACTTGAGACATGTAGCGTTTAAGTTTGTGTAGATATGGCTACATTCTGGTCAGGGAAATTCAACCGGATACGACCTTGATGCCTACGTCGGTAAAGTATTTACAACTTGGTCAAATTATGAATAGCTAATTAATTTTGTGCGTGATACTCAGGGATCCTGCATTACGATCTTGACAAATGACGTCACTGGCTAGCGTTCTACTTGTCACAATGTCACTGAGAATATAGTTTGAGCGATTACAGAAGCTCATTCGCATCCCTCGGTCAAGAAAGTTTTTTAAATTAAAATGTCAATGTTTCTAAGAAAAACGTATGAATGTATCGCAATCGACAGCCTTGTGCAACGTAGGAGATAACATTTTTTTTTATCCAGCAGGCTAGGTAAATATCTCACGCTTACTTTAGTTAACAAGATGGCTAACGTTGCCTGGTTAGTAAACAATAACCAAGCGTGGAATGTCAGCTAGCTAGAAAATAAGTGCCATTTATGTCATCATAAAATGTTTAATTCCTTAGTCATTTCGGCATCCATCAATCCAAATTTTCGCTACGGCTACTTAGAAAATAGAAGACGATGCGACTTCCTGGCACTTTGGCTAGCATCGCGTTGGCGATGTTATGGGCAAGCTCAGTAGACAGCTACACGATTGACGTTTTTGCCAAGACGTCATTTGACCTTTTAATGCAACCACAAACCTTGACGTACTTCGGTGAATATTAAAGGGTGATGAACCCCTTGCTGAGAGACTTCACTGCTATTTTTCCTTCACCGTACGGAGCATTCTGGTCACGTGACATCTGCATTCCATTAAGAGAATATGGCTACAAAGTGGAGCCATATAAAACAATGATAAGGAGTTTAAACTAAACCACAATAACCCAAACTGTGATCCTCACATACAATGAATGAGACTACAGGTTACATGTGTTTCCTACTCAATTTATGAATTACAATAACTAATTGCTCTGATAAATCAGGTCTTCAGCATGTGGGCTGGTGCTGGTTCTCAAGGTATTGCTGACCACGTCCAGTTTGGACACAGTCACCAATTTGATTGAATTCAAAATGGTTCTCTCAAAAGGAGGAGGCTGGCTATGGAGGTGCTAGTAAATAAATAACAAAATTATTACAACCGTAAAACATACCTCAACTGGTCAGTCATTCTTTCAATTCAGTCAACTCTTTACCTTTCACACCAACAGACAAACTTCCAATTCCACCCACGAATAGATTTTAATAGTGCCCAAGAAAACCTAACAATGACAGCGTTAAAATAGACAGACAAGTCATCTATGCCAGTGCACACTGCTAGTAACCCACTCCATTATTCTGCAATGTATTAAAGGAGAAGGAAATAATATGGGTGTGTAAGCCTTCATTTCATGAACATAAAACAGTGTTAATAAAAAAGAAGACCACAAAACCTATGACAAGTATGTTTCCAGAAAAGCCCCCCTGCCCAAAAAGTTGACAGTAATGATGTAAAACGAGCATTCAATTATAGAGTTATGACTTGTATTAGCAGTAAAAAGCTATATAATATGCAGATTGTTATTGCCAGGCGTCATCTTTTGCAAGCAGGGGGCAGATTTGAACGGGGCACATCATTCATGAGGTGACTGAATTCTAGCCAATAGGATTTGTCATGCTAGAAAGAGCCTAATATTCTCTACCTAGTCCCATCCCAAAAATGTAAAATCACAGGGAACGTCTGTTAATCACCAGAGGTATATTTAGCGAGGTGAAGCATTCCAAATGTTCCTCACTGATGTATATACTTTTGAAGGATTTATGTGCCAATGCCCAGCATTCTTATGCCAGCAGGCCAAACCACATACCTAAAGTGAAATATCTGGATAATTCATGCACTAAAAAATGTCCACCATACTCAAAGTAAGGTTTCAAAAGTTTGATCAAACTTATTGACCCTTCTCGGAATGTGTTCAGTAACAAATGCCTTCAAAGAAAATTAAAAAAATATCATTAACTTATTGACTGATTTAACACTTCCTCTGCAGATAAATAAGCAAAAACATTAATAAAAACATTACTTCTTTCGGTGTATTGGAAGCATTTTTTTTTTTTATAAACTCTAGTTTAGGTATTATAATGACAGCAAGAAATGAACCCCCCCCCTCCAAAAAAAATGAAACATTTTTCAACTTTCTATATTAGATAGACTAACGAGTGTGAAATTGCATTACAGATAAATGATATTGAGCAGTGCTAATGGTTAAGTTAACATGTCGTCATAGGGACCAGTATCACACACACAGTAAGGCAACTGAACATTTACTCATGGCCTTGCCTAAGCGCTTGACAAAATGGCACTGAAGCAAGAGTTAACTTAACAGTTCTTTCTGCAAATCAATTCATGAGCGTAGTTCGACTGGTGTTTTGCCAGTTTCCTCCATGGTGTCCTCCACAGGTGATTCAAAAGGTCTTTGAGGGAAGCTTCATCTAAACTTCAATAATAGCCACTGGAGTGTTTTAAATGAGACTCCTCTCTTCCCTGCTTCTTTAGTCTATTTATATTTGCAGAAGTTATATGCAACACCAGTAACTTGCAGGCAGACCAAATTAACTTCAAGGCTGAAGTTTTTTTTCCTTTTCCTTTCTACCACAGTAACATCAACACTAACCACCTTGCATGCTCTGTTAATGATCTATATGCTCAAGAGTTAAAAAAAAAAAAAAAAAAAAAAAAAAAACTCACGATAAAGGGAAACACAAAACAAAAAAGGTGAGAGCGCCAAACCGGCCACCATCTTAGCCCGTTTAAAGTCTTGAGGCGAAAAAAAGAAACTTGTAGAAGTGAGTTGTGGGGAGCCAACTGTCAATTTATCACTGTAGACTAGCCCGGGCTAATGCTGAAATGGCTGAGCCCCTTGGTGGAAATGTCTCTGTGCTCCCTGTATCGCCACCCCCTTTCCTTGGTCTCCAGGGCTAAGCAGCAAGTGATCTTAGACACGGAAGCTCTCTCCCTTGCCGTCTATGTGGCGCAGGCGCAGGTATACGTCGGTGCCGATGCCCTGCATGGACTGGATGGACAGGGAGCCACCCAGGTACTCGGCGTACGCCCGGGAGGTGGGCAGCCCGAAGCCAAACCTGATGGGTACACAGAGTTTCTCATACATTAATATTATGGAGTTTTGTAAACTGGCATAATTAACATGAATTGATTAGATCTTTATTTTGCATTGCAATGAGCAAGGACTTCCTAGAGAAAGCAAAAGATGTACAAATTGTTTGGGGATGCTAAACGAAGACGCAAACATTACCCTCATACAGTCGCAAGATATGAAATTCGTCCTTCGCAATTATTTAAGTGTCATCTCCATGACTACTTAAAAGCAAAGAACAGTTCATACAAAAAAAAAAACTTTTTTACTTACATATCCATTCCCTAACAAGTCTCAATAATTCATAAGATGAAGTAAACCCATGTGAATCAAATTAAATTGTATTTGTCACTTGCTTTGGAAACAGAGGAATGGAATCAGTGGAATGGAAGTGTGTGTCATTGACCGTTTTACTTTACATTGGCATTCCATGGCACACAGGAAGGCAATTCAACCCCGCATTATGAGGGTAAGAACCGATGCAGGAAACAGTGGGTATCCCAGTCTTACTCACCCGTGCATGGGGCCGGACTGAGGGCCGCTGTTGGTCATGGTGTTGAAGAGGTTGTTCATGCGAGGGTCTTGGTTGCTCTCTTCAGCTGTGCTGTAATGGTAGTCTGTCACCTTGTCCAGGATCCTGTGGGGGATTCCGCCACCACGGTCTGAGATCCTGACAAAGATGGAGGATTGCCCAGGGTTACGCAACCAGCTAACATTAACTGTGAAAATGAACACTAGTTGGCTATCCCTGACATAGTAGTATGATGCTGAACATTTCTTCAAAAGTAGGTCAACTGAAACCAAAGAAAGAAAGGGCAGACATTTACAGTATAAAGGATTACGTGTCTGGCATTTTCTGGTGATTGTAATTATTTTTATCCCATTCAATGGTGGTCAATGGCAAACTGATCATAAACTAATGCTAGCGCAGAAAGCCAGTATCATCCTTTGGTCTTGCATTCTCCTATATGCCAAACTTATGTAAATAGATTTGGGAATTACTAGAGTACAAAAGCACTTAATACACTGACCTGTTCTGCAATCTGGTGGTCAAACATTTTACATTTTAGGCTCAGTTTCAAGTTGTATTAGTCATATGTATATAGGATACGGATGTCATACATCGTCCAACAAAATACTTACTTGTAGGTTCCGTCGACAATGCAACAATTAGAAATACGAACATTAAGTAAATAGGGGGGGGGGAATAGGGGTCAGGTGTAAACATTTAGCAGTATAATGAGATTCTGGTAGCAGCAGTTGTGTATGTGTCACATGACTAATATATATATATATATATATAGTCATGCGACACATACACAACTGCTGCTACTAGAATCTCATTATACTGCTAAATGTTTACACCTGACCCCTATTCCCCCCCCTATTTACTTAATGTTCGTATTTCTAATTGTTGCATTGTCGACGGAACCTACAAGTAAGTATTTTGTTGGACGATGTATGACATGCGTATCCTATACATATGACTAATACAAGGACATTTCTAAGTGACCCCAATCTTTTGAACGGTAATGTATAAACATATATATACACACACACATACACACATACATATATATTTATACATTACCGTTCAAAAGATTGGGGTCACTTAGAAATGTCCTTGTTTTTGAAAGAAAAGCAAAAAAATAAATATTGTCCATTAAAATAACATCAAATGGATCAGAAATACAGTGTAGACATTGTTAATGTTGTAAATGACTATTGTAGCTGATTTTCATTTGTTTTATGGAATATCTACATAGGCATAGGCCCATAGGCAATAAAACTGGCCTTCTTTAGACTAGTTGAGTATCTGGAGCATCAGCATTTGTGGGTTTGATTAGAGGCTCAAAATGGCCAGAAACAAAGAACTTTCTTCTGAAACGTCAACAGTGAAGAGGCGACTCCGGGAAGCTGGCCTTCTAAGCAGAGTTGAAAAGAAAAAGCTCTCCCATACTGGCCAAAGAAAATAAAAGATTAAGATGGGCAAAATAACAGACACTGGATAGAGGACAGAAGAACTACCTAGAAGCCAGCATCCCGGAGTCACCTCTTCACTGTTGATGTTGACTGGTGTTTTGCGGGTACAATTTAATGAAGCTGCCAGTCGAGGACTTGAGCTGTCTGTTTCTCAAACTAGACATTAATGTACCTGTCCTCTTGCTCAGTTGTGCACCGGGGCCTCCCACTCCTCTTCTATTCTGGTTAGAGCCAGTTTGAGCTGTTCTGTGAAGGGAGTAGCACACAGCGTGTACAAGATCTTCAGTTTCTTGGCAACTTCTCGCATGGAATAGCCTTCATTTCACAGAACAAGAATAGACTGACGAGTTTCAGAAGAAAGTGCTTTGTTTCTGGCTATTTTGAGCCTGTAATCGAACCCACAAATGCTGATGCTCCAGATACTCAACTAGTCTAAAGAAGGCCAGTTAAATTGCTTCTTTAATTAGAACAACAGTTTTCAGCTGTGCTAACATATTTGAAAAAGGGTTTTCTAATGATCAATTAACCTTTTAAAATTATAAACTTGGATTAGCTAACCACATGCCATTGGAACACAGGAGTGATGGTTGCTGATAATGGGCCTCTGTATGCCCATGTAGATAGCCATTAAAGAAAAATCTGCCGTTTCCAGTTACAATAGCAATTTACAACTTTCAAAATGTCAACACTATATTTCTGATCAGTTTGATGATATTATAAAATGGGGAAAAAAGCTTTTCTTTCAAAAACAAGGACATTTCTAAGTGACCCCAAACTTTTGAATGGTAGTGTGTATGTGTGTGCGTGCTAAGGTGCGGAGAATCAGAGCAGGTGGTCAGTCCAGTTTGTGTTCAGCAGTCTGATGGCTTGTAGATAGAAACGGTCTCTGAGCCTGTTGGTATCAGAACTCATGCGCCGATGCCTAGTGGTTAGAGCATTGGCCCAGTAACCAAAAGGTTGGTGGATCGAATCCCAGAGCGGATCTGTTGTTCAGCACCTGAACAAGGCAGTTAACCCACCGTTAGGCCGTCATTGTAAATAAGAATTTGTATTCACTCTTTAGAGTTTTCCCTCAAGTTAGCCCCGGAGAGTGAAAGCATCTAGTCATCCGGAGCAGCGATAGTCTTCCTGAATGGCTTGGAAGCGAGCATAGAATGTATTAAACTCATCTGGGAGGGAGGCGTCGGTAGGGCACCACATAGCTGGATTTTCATTTGTAGTCTGTAATAGTCTGAATCCTTGCCACATGTGAGTCGGAGTTGTTGATCAATTTAAGTTTAAGTGTCTATTTGTGTCCCCAATGGATTTGCAGAGCCCGTACCTGCTTGCCTTCTACGAATCGTGCGCCACAGAGTCATCTGGGTTCATTCTGCTAACATTGAATGCTGCAGTACAGGTTCAACATTGTACAGATAGCCATTCATCCAGGGTTTTTTTACCATCAGAAACTCCAGATCGGGTGAACAGGAGCTCAATGTTTACAACTTCGGTTCACCAGGAAATGTTTGAGGAAACAAAGCCCCACCCCACCAGAAGCCGCCATTCAAAATATGGAGAAGTTGTCTGGTTGAATAGCAGAGTCGAGTGTATTGTCCGTGAGCCACGTCTCAGTAAAAACTAAGACACAGAGGGACATCAGGGAATGCTGTGATTAGAGCTTTGCTCAGAGTTCAAAGTTCATATTCCATCGATTGGACATTAGCCAACAAGATACTAGAATCAGCATCAACATCCATTTAAAAGGTTCTTAAACACGGCACTAGAGTAGAAGAAGTCTGACGGTGCTTCCAACGTGGTCCGGAACCCATTCCCATGGTGACCACACTGGGCCCGATAAGAGTGCAGCTTAGAAACACTCCCCCTGATGAGTTGTCAGGTTTCCCATTTAAACGGTTAAGCCCAGAGTACGGGACTCCTAATTATTTAATGTTGTTAAAAGGAATCTTGAGTAGATAGAGGTAAAGGTCCCCACTTAGTGTGCCAAAGGTAACCCACTCACCTGATGACAAAGTCCACGTCATTGTTGGCGATGGTGACTCCGACATCAGGTACATTGTAAGGCGTGTCGAGGTGGCTTTCCATGGTGGCCCTGTGGGGACACAGGTAGAGGGGAGGTCAAGAGCAGGCAGAGTGAAGATATTAGCCTCTGTGGTCCTTCAACGTAACCTGACACAGAATCTATTAACAGGATTGTTGAGGGATTCACTGATAGATGACACTTGTGTAATGATCATGCACCCTGAAACAGTCTTATGGGAACGAGGAACACAAGTCAGAGTGAATGGTTTCTCTGCTAACCGCAACATCTGAGAAAGCTCCAAGAATTGAAAACGTTCCTAATTGGATTTAATGCCTGATTAGAATCTTATTTGAAAACACATCCACCTGCTAACACACACAATCTAGCATCCCTCTCACAAGTTAGAGTGCCAGGGCAACATTTGACCGCCAAGATCAGTAGGCTGTGGCAGAGTGGAATGTTAGCTAAAACAACCTAACTACAAGAGCACACTGCTTAATACTTCATTAGAGGAGAGGTCAAACTAGAGATTTAGTTATGTATAGTCATAAAATGGCTACCATGGAGTCTGATGTCCTGTCAGATAAGTTGTCATAAGGGATGAGGGAAATAAGCTATTTAAAACTACCAGGGAACAACCACAGACTAACTTTTAAATTCTCAAGGGCGCTCGCTCTGGCTGTGCAACACCAACAGTGTCCCTTTCGCCTTCACAGTTCAGATTCACCCCTATTAGTCCATAAGGAATGTAGTGGGGTATGGGCCAAGACCTTCTGCCAAGGACACAGTGTTCCAGAAGAAAGACGGGGTCTGGGGGCTGTACAGTCAGGTCACTGCCATGGTGAGAAAGGACAGTGGAGTGGATGGGCAGGGAGTTCTAGGGGGCTGGAGTTACCCGTGGGGTTAACTCAACCCACCCCCCAAAAAAAACAATACTGCCATTTAAGACAATAGACACATTTGCTTTCATGAAGCACAAATCGTTAACAAAATGTAGGCTATCCGGCTGGACAAGACGTGTAATGTGCCACGTAAGCGCAACTAGGCCTATACATTAAATAGATCCTCATGTTTCCATTCACAAATTAGCTGGAACCACAGATGCAGTCACAGCCAACTGTCAGGGAAAGTCAAATAGCATGAAAGGTATACAAGGGACCCCCTCCCCCCCCAGATGAAAATCGTGGATACCATTTTTATGTCTCTGCATTAGCGCATTGACGGGAAGTCTATTGGTATTTGCTAGTTAGCACTGGCTCCCGAAACTACCTCCAACTTCCTTCATACTGGACAGACATAAAAATGGTATCCACAAGTTAATCCGACTCAGGTGAAGTAGATAAAAAATAAAAGTATCCCGTAACAGACTTTTGACTTAGTTTCAGCTGAGCCAAGAACTTCCAAGATAAAAAGGTGGTAGACAGGAGGAAAAGCATGGAAATAGGTCACATACACACACAAATATATATAGTATACGTTGCAGCACTATGGGATTCACAACAAAAAAAAGAATGCTATGAACACACAACCAGTCAGAGGCTATACAATGTTCCCAAACAAGGAAAAACAATGCTGGCCAACTTCTGCTGGCCCAGTTATTATAGACCATTGTCATAGATCATTCTAAAAGTCCGTTACGATTGCTTGGGGACTGACAGGTGACGGAAGGCACACTTGTCACAGGCCCTGTTTTTTATTGACTGACGTGTCACAATGTTGGCTACACCACGTTTGAAACTCAATGTTGGTTTCATTACACATTTCTGTGAGATCTCTGTTTGGTGATGAACAAGAACAACTAACAAAGATGTATTTCATGTGACTGTCAGTTTATTGGTTAGGAGAAAGAAAGTGTTTTGGTACCTCATGGCGTTCTTCAGCAGCTCTGGCAGGATGTAGTCTAGGGGCAGAGGGATGAAGGGGAAGCGGGCCGCCACATGGCCATTGATACGCACCCGCGGGGAGTTACCATACTGGTGCTCACACAGACGCCTGCAGAAGACATGAGGGAGCCATAAGGAAAACACAAGATTACAATTGTGTATGGAAACGCATTCTAACCTATAGGCCTCAGCAGTACTTGCATAAAAAGGTATTTGTATAAGTATAGCCTATTTATACTGTGAGGGGAATTTGCATGAGGCCTACATGTGACTTTATAGGTATGAATAGGCCTACACATGGTGATCAAATTAATCATTCATACCCCTTGACTTATTTCACTGTTAGTCTGAATTCAACATTTATTCAATTGTTGTCGTCCCCCCTCACCCATCCACTCTCACAATGACGAAATGAAAACATGTTTAGACATAGAAAACGAAATGCAGAATTACACTACTGGTCAAAGGATTTAGAACACCTACTCATTCAAGGGTTTTTCTTTATTTGTACTATTTTCTACATTGTAGAATAATAGGTGAAGACAAACTATGAAGGAATCATGTAGTTACAAAAAAAAAAAGTGTTAAATCAATATATATATGATATTTGAGATTCTTCAAATAGCCACCCATTGCCTTAACAGCTTTGCACACTCTTGGCATTCTCTCAACCAGCTCCATGAGGTAGTCACCTGGAATGAGTTTCAATTAACAGGTGTGCCTTGTTCATTTGTGGGATTTCTTTCCTTCTTAATGCGTTTGAGGCAATCAGTTATGCTGTGACAAGGTAGGGGGGTATACAGAAGATGGTCTTTTACCAAGTAGGACTAAGTCCATATTATGGAAAGAACAGCTCAAATAAGCAAAGAGAAATGACAGCCCATCATTACTTTAGAACATGAAGGTCAGTCAAATCTGGAACATTTCAAGAACTTCAAAGTTTCTTTAAGTGCAGTCGCAAAAACCATCAAGCGCTATGATGAAACTGGCTCTCATGAGGACCGCTACAGGAATGGAAGACACAGAATTACCTCTGCTACAGAGGATAAGTTCATTAGAGTTACCAGCCTCAAATTGCGGCCCAAATAAATGCTTCACAGAGTTCAAGTAACAGATACATCAACTGTTCAGAAGAGACTGCGTGAAATCAGCCCTTCATGGTCGGATTGCTACAAAGAAACCACGACTAAAGGCCAACAATAAGAAGAGACTTGCTTGGGTCAAGAAACACAAGCAATGGACATTAGACCGGTGGAAATCTGTCCTTTGGTCTGATGAGTCCAACTGGGAGATTTTTGGTTCCAACCGCTGTGTCTTTGTGAGGTGAATGGATGATCTCCGCATGTGTATTTCCCACCATTAAGCATGGAGGAGGTGGTGTTATGGTGTGGGGATGCGTTGCTGGTGAGTCTGATTTATTTAGAATTCCAGGCACACTTAAACCAGGTTTTTCCTCTAGGATTTTACCTGTGCCTGGCTCCATTCAGTTTATTTTTTATCCTGCAGTCTTTACTAATTACAAGCATACCCAAAACATGATGCAGCCACCCCTATGCTTGAAAACATGGAGAGCAGTGCTCAGTAATGTGTTATATCTGCCCCAAACATAACTCTGTATTCAGGACAAAAAGTTATTTGTTTTGACACATTTTTTGCAGTTTTTCCTTTAGTGCCTTATTGCAAACAGGATGCATGTTTTGGAATATTTTTTATTCTGTACAGGCTTCCTTCTTTTCACACTGTCAATTAGGTTAGTATTGTGGAGTAAATACAATGTTGCTCCATTCTCAGTTCTTCTCTATCACAGCCATTAAACTCCAACTGTTTTGAAGTTAAAATTGGCAGCAGTTTCCTTCAAGAGGAAGGCAACAGAGTTAAGGACTCGTCTATCTTTGTAGTGATACACCATCCAAAGTTACCATGATCAAAAGGGGTATTCAACGTATGCTTTTTGTCTTCTGACCCATCTGCCAATATATCCACTTCTTTGCGAGGCATTGGAAAATCTCCCTGGTCTTTGTGTTTGAAATTCACTGCTCAACTGGAGGACCTTGTACAGATCATTGTATGTGTGGGGTACAGCGATGACGTAGTCATTCAAAAATCATGTTAAAAACACTTATTGCACACAGAGTGAGTCCATGCAACTTGTGACTTGTTAAGCACATTTTTACTATTCTTTGGGCTTGCCATAACAAAGGGGTTGAATACTTGACTCGACAAAAAACAATTCCAATTTGACACTATGGGGTACTCTGTGTAGGCCAGTGACAAAAAATATATACATTTGATCCATTTTAAATGACTTCTGAAAGCACTGTAGTTTATCCATTGCACACTGACAGTCCTCATTGTGCCTAAAGAAAAAAACAAGTGGTCTGCTTCATAGTTATTGACCACATATGGGGCGGCAGGGTAGCCTGGTGGTTAGAGCGTTGGACTAGTAACCGGAAGGTTGCAAGTTCAAACCCTCGAGGTGACAAGGTACAAATCTGTTGTTCTTCGCCTGAACAGGCAGTTCCTAGTCATTGAAATTAAGAATTTGTTCTTAACTGACTTGCCTGGTTAAATAAAGTAAAAATAAATAAAAATATTTTGAGGAAAGACATCCAGTCTTCTCTGTGCTGATCAGGGTAGCCTAGTGGTTAGAGCGTTGGACTAGTAACCGAAAGGTTGCAAGTTCGAATCCCGAGCTGACAAGGTACAAATCTGTCGTTCTGCCCCTGAACAGGCAGTTAACCCACTGTTCCTAGGCAGTCATTGAAAATAAGAATTTGTTCTTAACTGACCTGCCTAGTAAAATAAAATAAAAAAATAAATAAAAAAATCAGTGCTATCAGTGCTAAAATGAGACTCATAACTGGTCTGCTCTTTAAAAATCAGGGGGGCTGTGAACACAGGGCTGCATGTAGAGGAAAAGGACAGCTTGTTGATTCAGGGTCTGTCACCTTTGACTCAGAAAATCTGCATTAGTACCTTTGTTCTGATGCAGCCAGAACCCAGCGACTGGAAAGAGTGAGAGTGTTTGAGAGAGAAAGAGAGCAGCTGCACATTCCTAGAGAGGCTGAACTGGGACAAGTGCACAGAGGCTTGTGAAGAGTGTGCTTGACTGTATGTGAGTGACTATGAGTGGACATTATTTGGATACGTTCATTGTGCCACACAGAGCTGTGATAAAGACGTTGACCTTGAGAAGACCCTGACACAGAGCCAGTGTAAAATATCAATATCATATTTAGTTCGATTTCAAAACATGCCACATTCCCAGCTAGGGGGAATGCCAGCTCCAATGCATTACAGCACAAAACACAACTCCTCCAGCTCTCAATATTGACCACCATTTAATTGGATATTTGAGTTCTATAAAATACAAAAGTGTACTATACCTGACAGGCATCAGTGGTTTAAGTTCATTTTCCATCCATTGTGGGCTTTGCCTGTCAAGCAGCAGAAGGGCACATTTGCCCATGTATCGCAGCTCGAAATAATGTTTGCAAGCTTGAAACTTTATAAAAGTTGCCTAAATATGTTAAGTTATGTACTTTTTTTCTCACCACCCAACATATCTAAGCTAGCTAATATTATACCCTTTTCGGCCTCCCGGGTGGCGCAGTGGTTAAGGGCACTGTACTGTTAAGAAGCAGTGCGGCTTGGTTGGGTATCGGAGGACGCACGACTTTCAACCTTGGTCTCTCCCGAGCGCGTACGGGAGTTGTAGCGATGAGACAAGATAGTAGCTGCTAAACAATTGGATACCACGAAATTGGGGAGAAAAAGGGGTAAAATTCACACACACACACCATTTTCAACATTGATTTTTAAGACAGTTTAATCATGATTACTTCTGAAAATCACCTATACACACAGACATTGACGGATCATGTAAATTTGGCTACCCCAACGTGTCAAACTTGGCCTTTGTCAGCCAATACAGAAAGACTGGGAGAAACTCCAGCCGCATAGGCATTGGCTTAAAATAGGGTTAATCTACCAACCAATTTTCTCTCCCCCCATATATATATATATATATATATATATATATGAAGTATGGAGAGTTGTGCCTACCCCCCAAAGAGTTAAAAAATAATATACACACACACCCTGAGCTTTCTTATATTTCCTAAATATAGGACTGACACCTTTTTCAACAGTCTTGGACATTTTTTTTTCTTTACCCTTTTCTACCCAATTGGTGGTTACAGTCTGGTCTCATTGCTGCAACCCCTGTATGGACTCGGGGGAGGTGAAGGTCGAGAGCCGTGCATCCTCCCAAAACACAACCCAACCAAGCCGCACTGCTTCTTGACACAATGCCCACAACCCAGAAGCCAGCCACACCAGGGTCGGAGGAAACACCGTACACCTGGCAAACGTGTCAGCGTGCACTGCAACCGGCACGCCACAGGAGTCGCTAGTGCGTGATGGGACAAGGACACCGCTGCAGGCCAAACCCTCCCCTAACTCGGACGACGCTGGGCCAATTGTGCGCCACCCCATGGGTCTCCCGGTCACGGCCAGCTGCGACTGAGTCTGGATTCGAACCTAGAATCTCTAGTGACACTGCGGTGCAGTGCCTTAGACGACTGCACCCTTTTGCAATTATGTTAGCACAGCTGAAAACTGTTGTTCTGATTAAAGAAGCAATAAAACCGGCCTTCTTTAGACTAGTTGAGTATCTGGAGAATCAGCATTTGTGGGGTTCGATTACACACTCAAAATGGCTAGAAACAAAGACCTTTCTTCTGAATTTTGTCAGTCTATTCATGTTCTGAGAAATTAAGGCTATTCCATGCGAGAAATTGCCAAGAAACTGAAGATCTCGTACAACACTATGTGCTACTCCCTTCACAGAACAGCACAAACTGGCCCTAACCAGAATAGAAAGAGAAGTGGGAGGCCCCGGTGCACAACTGAGCAAGAGGATAATAACATTAGTGTCTAGCTTGAGAAACGGACGCCTCACAAGTCCTCAACTGGCAGCTTCATTAATTAGTACCCACAAAACCCCAGTCTCAACGTCAACGGTGAAGAGGTGACTCCAGGATGTTGGCCTTTAAAAATAATGAACTTGGATTAGCCAACACAACATTGGAACACAGGAGTGATGGTTGCTGATAAATGGGTCTCTGTACACCTATGTAGATATTCCATTAAAAATCTGCTGTTTCCAGCTACAATAGTCATTTACAACATTAACAATGTCTACTGTATTTCTGATAAATTTGCTGACATTTTAAAAGGACCAAGAACCCACCTAAAGGGGTCCTAAAATTCTAGATCAAATAGCTAAATGATCCATGGTATGACCATCTTAAAACCATTCTATACATCAGCATATAACCAACATCTTAGAAAAATAACTATGATATAGAGCTTAAAAACTTCCAATTGTTTTGCAAGGAATCACATTTTATTTGTCACATGCACCAAATACAACATACCTTACAGTAAAATGCTTACTTACAAGCCCTTAAACACCAATGCAGTTAAGAAAATACCTTTAAAAAAAGATAAGAAAATGAAATGATTAAAAAGCAGCCGTAAATAACAACTGCGTGGCTATATACAGGGTACCAGTACAGAGTCAATGTGCGGGGGCACTGGTGTCAAGGTAATATGTACAGACGTGGCCAAAGGTTTTGACAATGACACAAATATTAATTTCCACAAAGTTTGCTGCTTCAGTGTCTTTAGATATTTTTGTCAGATTTTACTATGGAATACTGAAGTATAATTACAAGCATTTCCTGAGTGTGAAAGGTTTTTATTGACAATTACAATGAAGTTGATGCAGAGTCAATATTTGCAGTGTTGACCCTTCTTTTTCAAGACCTCTGCAATCCGTCCCGGCATGCTGTCAATTAACTTCTGGGTCACATCCTGACTGATGGCAGCCCATTCTTGCATAATCTATGTTTGGAATTTGTCAGAATTTGTGGGGTTTTGTTTGTCTACCTGCCTCTTGAGGATTGACCACAAATTCAATGGGATTAAGGTCTGTGGAGTTTCATGGCCATGGACCCAAAATATCAATGTTTTGTTCCCCGAGCCACCTAGTTATCACTTTTGCCTTATGGCAAGGTGCTCCATCATGCTGGAAAAGGCTTTGTTCGTCACCAAACTGTTACTGGATATTTGGGAGAAGTTGCTCTAGGAGGATGTTTTGGTACCATTCTTTATTCATGGCAAAATTGTGAGTGAGCCCACTCCCTTGGCTGAGAAGCAACCCCACACATGAATTGTCTCAGGATGCTTTACTGTTGGCATGACACAGGACTGATGGTAGCGCTCACCTTGTCTTCTCCGGACAAGCTTTTTTCCGGATGCCCCAAACAAACAATCAGAAAGGGGATTTACCAGAGAAAATGACTTTACCCCAGTTCTCAGCAGTCCAATCCCTGTACCTTTTGCAGAATATCAGTCTGTCCCTGATGTTTTTACTGGAGAGAAGTGGCTTCTTTGCTGCCCTTCTTGACACCAGGCCATCCTCCAAAAGTCTTTGCCTCATTGTGCGTGCAGATGCACTTACACCTGCCTGCTGCCATTCCTGAGCAAGCTCTGTGCTGGTGGTGCCGAGATCCCACAGTTGAATCAACTTTAGGAGACGGTCCTGGCGCTTGCTGGATTTTCTTGGGCGCCCTGAAGCCTTCTTCACAACAATTGAACCGCTCTCCTTTAAGTTCTTGATGATCCGATAAATGGTTGATTTAGGTGCAATCTTACTGGCAGCAATATCCTTGACTGTGAAGCCCTTTTTTTTTAAGAATGTGAAATGTCAGAATAATAGTAGAGTAATTTATTTCAGCTTTTGTTTCATCACATTCCCAGTGGGTCAGAAGTTTACATACACTCAATTAGTATTTGGTAGCATTGCCTTTATATTGTTAACTTGGGTCCAACGTTTTGGGTAGCCTTCCACAAGCTTCCCACAATAAGTTGATAAATTTTGACCTATTCCTCCTGACAGAGCTGGTGTAACGGAGTCAGGTTTGTAGGCCCCCTTGCTCGCACACGCTTTTTCTGTTCTGGCCACAAATGTTCTATAGGATTGAGGTCAGGGCTTTGTGATGGCCACTCCAATATCTTGACTTTGTTGTCCTTAACGCTACCCATCCCGTTAGCGGGATCATTTGTCAGCAACCGCTGAATAGCATAGCACCACAGTCAACTAGTCATGAAATCACAAGTGCAATATTGCAAAACACAGCTTAGCCTTTTGTTAATCCACTTGTCTCAGATTTTGAAATTATGCTTTACAGTGAAAGCAATCCAAGCGTTGGTGTAAGTTTATCGATAGCATAGCATAACATTATGTACACTAAGCATTAAGTAGCTAGGTCACGAAAATCAGAAAAGCAATCAAATTAATCGTTTACCTTTGATGATCTTCGGATGTTTTCACTCACGAGACTCCCAGTTACACAAATGTTCCTTTTGTTCCATAAAGATTATTTTTATACCCAAAATACCTTTGTTTGTTTGTCGCGTTATGTTCAGAAATCCACAGGAAAGAGCGGTCACGCAACGCAGAGTATATTCCAAATAATATCCATAATGTCCACAGAAACATGTCGAACGTTTTTTATAATCAATCCTCAGGTTGTTTTTAAAATATATATTCGATATTATATCAAACGGGTGTGTAGGTTTTTCAAAAACACCGGGAGAAACAATGGCCGCTTTACTCTGTAGCGCAAAACTCACTCAGAGCCCCCACCTATCCACTTACGCAATGTGATCTTTCACGCTTGTTTTTCAAAATAAAAGACTGAAACTATGTCTAAAGACTGTTGACACCTTAGGGAAGCCATAGAAAAAGGATTCTGGTTGATATCCCTTTAAAATGGAGGATAGGCTTGCATAGGAACAGAGGTTACAAAATAAGAGGCACTTCCTGATTGGATTTTCCTCAGGTTTTCGCCTGCGATATCAGTTCTGTTATACTCACAGACAACATTTTTACAGTTTTGAAAACTTGTGTTTTCTATCCTAATATAACAATTATATGCATATTCTAGTTTCTGGGGCTGAGAAATAGGCAGTTTCAAGTGGGTAAAAATTTTTTTTTGCCAAAAATGAAAATACTGCCCCCTACAGGCAAAAGGGTAAGCCATTTTTCCACAACTTTGGAAGTATGCTTGGGGTCATTGTCCATTTGGAAGACCCATTGCCACCAAGCTTTATCAAGACAGTCAGGAAGCTATGTGGCTTCAATATATCCACATAATTGTCCTTTCTCAGGGGCCATCTATTTTGTGAAGACATTTGTGGAGTGGTTGAAAAACGAGTTAATGACTCCAATCTAAGTGTATGTCAACTGCATGTTCTAATCCAGACGTAGTGGGAGATTATTCTAAACCAACAATATAATAAGGTAACAAAACACACCACTCACCTTGCAAAATCAACCCATTTCTCAATGATCTTTTTGGGGGAAAGTCGCCTGCAGATGATGCCCACAAAATCAGGCTGCAAAGAAAGATGAAAGGTATATAAGAGGAGATGCACAAGCTTTATTACCGACATGCTAAACAGAGGATGGTTTGCCAAATTTCAAGTCAATGCGCAATGTAGTTCAATGGCCAGATGGTAATCTCACAAAACAGTAACCAGTCATTTGACCAATGTTTCAGAAAGAAACCAGGTCTGAGCTGTGAAAGGAGTGGATTACAATAAATAGCGGGAGAGATTTAGGCTTAAGTGTTGTTGGGTAACAAAATCATAAATCTTGGCAGGAGTATCAGGTAACTAACACAATGCTACCCTGAGTCAGGGAGTCTCCAGAACTGGCAAACATGCTTCATCATCCTGAACACTGCCACAGCCTGCTTTACCTGGTTAAAATAAGGATACAAAACTGGGCTCTCGTAAAAGTCATGGGGCCAGCAGACTGCACTGATAATAACATCTTTCTCCATCTCGTGTTTAGTTTTTCCTGTCAGCTCGCATGAGCGGTGCAGGATCTGGAATCAGGAGTGACACTGCATTTTAATGCACCGGGGGGCTAGTGTGTGTGTGTGTGTGTGTGTGTGTGTATTTGGAGAGAACCCAGGAAACTATACAACTGCACAAACTATTCAGATGTTTTTTTAATAATACTTATAATCCAAACTAAAAGTATGGGTTGCGGACAGGTTGGATTTATGCAAGCACGCCCTTGTCAAAAGGCTCCAGAGTGAAACATTGGGTTCATGTGCTGGTTGGCACATGTTTATAGTGTGAAAATAACCACATTCTGAGAATGCTTTGCCTCTTCAAATTATAATACATAAAAATGTAATAATACCATACATGTTCCTTTACTCAATAATAACAGTTTTTCATCTGTTAGCAATTAATGACTAAAAGGTGGATGCGAGACATACGTTTTCTTCGTGCAGGGCAAGGTGGTGTGTGGCCAACATCCGGATCCCCAGGCGGGAGGTAAGGGTGGTGTCCAGGAAGTTACGGACCAGGGTCTCATCCTGGAACATAATACACACACTCTTAAGGCCAGGAATACACCATTCTTTAAAACCTACGGTCACATTACAAAACACACAGTTCCAATAACCAAATTAGAACTTCTACATATGGCCATTACCTGAATGTGCCTCCGACACTCCCTGAAGCCTTCAGCCAGCAGAGTTACTACGTCCTTGTGGTCGTCCAGGAGCTGCTGCACCAGCTTACTGTAGCGAGCCTCCATCTCCTGGTCCTTGATCTGACAGACGATGCAGAGTGAAATCAACAAATCTGACCAAAGTCAGAGCTGGGATGAATTCCATTCCTATCAGATGAATAGGACAATTTCTCCACTAGAGTAAAATTCACTTACAGAACGGGTTGGAATCAACTGTTAATATACATACACACCCATACAACTATTAAAAATAACTAAATATACAGTGCATTCGGGAAAGTATTCAGACCCCTTCACTTTCATTTACGTTACAGCCTTATTCTAAAATTGTTTGCGGGGGGAACACACAATACCCAATAATGACAAAGCAAAAACGGGTCTAGAAATTTTTGCAAATGTATGAAAAATAAATCACAGTTACTTGAGTATTTAGACCCTTCACGCAGTACTTTGTCGAAGCATCTTTGGCAACGATTACAGCCTCAAGTCTTCCTGAGTATGACACTACAAGCTTGGTACACCTGTATTTAGGGAGTTTCTCCCATTCTCTGCAGATCCTCTCAATCTCTGTCAGGTTGGATGGGGAGCATTGCTGCACAGCTATTTTCAGGTCTCTCGAAAGATGTTCAATTGGGTTCAAGTCTGGGCTCTGGCTGGACCACTCAAGGTCATTCAGAGGCTTGTCCCAAAGCAACTCCTGTGTTGTCTCGGCTGTGTACTTAGGTTCATTGTCCTGTTGGAAAGCGAACCTGAGCACTCTGGAACAGGCTCTGTTTATTTTTGTCTCGATCCTGACTAGTCTGAAAATCATCCACCGAGCATGATGCTGCCACCACCATGCGTCACTGTAAGGATGGTGCCAGGTTTCCTCCAGACATGATCCTTGGCATTCAGGCCAAAGAGTTCAATTTTGGTTTTGTCGGACCAGAGAATCTTGTTTCTCAAGGTCTGAGAGTCTTTAGGTGCCTTTATGCAAACTTTTACTGAGGAGTGGCTTCTATCTGGCCACTCTACCACAAAGGCCTGATTGGTAGAGTGCTGCAGAGATGGCTGTCCTTCTGGAAGGTTCTCCCATCTCAACAGAGGAACTCTGGAGCTCTGTCAGAGTGACCATCGGGTTCTTGGTCCCCTCCCTGACCAAGGTCCTTCTCCCCCGATTGCTCAGTTTGGTCGGACGGCCAGCTCTTGGAAGAGTCTTGGTGGTTCCAAACTTCTTCCATTTAAGAATGATGGAGGCCACTGTGTTCTTGGGGACCTTCAATACTGCAGACATTTTCCATCGAACTCATGGCTTGGTTTTTTTCTCTGACATGCACTGTCAACTGTGGGACAGGTGTGTGCCTTTCCAAATCATGTCCAATCAATTTAATTTACCACAGGTGGACTCCCAAGTTGTAGAAACATCAAGGATGATTAATGGAAACGGGATGCACCTGTGCTCAATTTCGAGTCCCATAGGAAAGGGTCTGAATACTTACGTAAATAAACACTGCTTAAAATAAATAAATAAGAAAGCGAAAAATAAAGCGAAAACAGGTGTACAATTTTTTAAATATATATTTTTTTAGATGTGTGATTATATATCTACAGATATATCTCACCACACATATCTGCAAAAAAAATATATTTAAAAAATTGTACACCCGTTTTCGCTTTCTCATTATGGGGTAGTGTGTGTAGATTGCGGAGGATTTTTTTATTTATTTAAACCATTTTAGAATAAGGCTATAACACAACACAATTGAGAAAAGGTCTATGGGTCTGTATACTTTCCGAAGACACTGTAGTCAAGAAGTTGCTATCCTCTGTATACCATGTATTACTTTACTTGGAAAGGGGAAAAATCTTGGAAATGACAGTGACTCATGTTTTGTTCAACTTAGTGGTCATTTTATCTTAGCTGTATGTTGCAAATCTTGCCATTATAGAATCAAAATATCCATTCAAAATACTATACTTTTCAGCCAAGCAATGACACTTTCAGACAAATACATTAGTCAGCCTGGAGGAGTTGCATGCATGCCAGTCTGACAGCCTCTCCAGCTCCACAGAAACTGGGACAGAGAAATATGGAAGCCCTGGTGGTCAAGCACTTGAACTTGCCCAACCCAACCCCTCGCTGTGTGTGACTACTCACTGCTGGGAAGTCACTCAACACGTGGTAGGCTCGAATGTAGAGCTCATGCTGCAGGAGAGGGAAATAGACAAGGTGTGTTGGTTAGAATTTCCCCTCCTCCCAAGCCCCCATAAGTGGGCCTCAACACATCCCATGGTGTCCTGGCATACAGTCCAAGAACAGAAAGGATGTTTAAGAGGATATAGCCTAGTCTTCCAATATGTCTCAAATGCACAACTGCTTAAATCCTGACTAGTTCAAATTTTAAAAATGTAGTCACATGCGCCGAAAACAACAGGTGTAGACTTAACAATATAATGCCTACTTACGAGCCCCTAACCAACGATACAGTTAAGAATAAGTGATAAAAGTAACAAGTAATTAATGAGCACAGTGAAATAATAGCGAGACTGTATACAGGGGGTAATGATACAGAGTCAATGTGCGGAGGCATCGGTTATTTGAGGTAGTATGTACATGTAGGTAGAGTTAAATTGACTATGCATAGATGACAACAGAAAGTAGCAGTGGTGAAAAGAGTGGGTGAAGGGGGGCCCTGCAAATATTCTGGGTAGCCATTTGACTAGATGTTCAGGAGTCTTAAGGCTTGGGGTAGAAGCTGTTTAGATGCCTCGGTACCACTTGCCATGCAGTAAAAGAGAACAGTCTATGACTAGAGTGGCTGGAGTCTGACAAGTTGTTTGAGTGAATGGATAATATTACCACATATTTAAAAAAATCTATGTATAAAAAAAAAAAAATGTGCAGTCATTTGTGAATCACTGGTTATGAGTTGTTGTTAAGGGTGTCGAAACTACTATTATGAAATTCCCCACACAATTGTTTGCTATTCTTATTTATTAGTTGGAAGGAGAATATTCTGAGACAATACATGCTTATTTACGACACATTCCAGGCACCATTTCATTACACAAAAGCACCTTGGTGCTGTGGGAGAAAAATCTAGGTAAAAGTTCATCCATTTCAAAGACGCTTAGCTGAGGTAAATAGGCCATGGGAAGGGAGGAGAGGACAGAGGGAGGAGTAGAAAAAGCTTAACACTGCACATGGCAGCTAGAGAACAAAGGAAAACCTCCAATGTCACAGATGGCCCATCAACTAGCTCTAAAGAATAACTTTTAGTTCTCAAGCCGAAACTTTGTATGCTGATAGACTAATGACTTAATTGAATTGATTACAGTTCCATAGGCATAGAGTGAGGGGCCTTTGTTTGTTACATAATAAAGAGTTGGTGATTTACCCAATAATTTACTGGGAGTTACAACATACATACACATATACACACACAAAGATTACATACACTTAGGTTGGAGTTATTAAAACTTGTTTTTCAACCACTCCACAAATTTCGTATTAACAAACTATAGTTTTGGCAAGGACACCTTCATTGTGCATGACAACTCATTTTTCCAACAATTGTTTAGAGACAGATTATTTCACTGTATCACTTTCCCAGTGGGTCAGAAGTTTACATACACTCCATTACTATTTGGTAGCATTGCCTTTATATTGTTAACTTGGCCCATTCCTCCTGACAGAGCTAGTGTAACTGAATCAGGTTTGTAGGCCTCCTTGATCGCACATGCTTTTTCAGTTCTTCCCATATTTTCTATAGGATTGAGGTCAGGGCTTTGATGTGATAAGAAATAATTCTCTACTATTATTCTGACATTACACATTCTTAAATTAAAGTGGTGATACTAACTGAACTAAGACAGGGAATTTTTACTTGGATTAAATGTCAGGAATTGTGAAAAGCGGAGTTTAAATGTATTTGAACTTATGACTTCAACTAATATATATATATATATACATACACACACACACACACACACACACACAGTGTGTAACTATTTTTATAGCTTATTTGCCATTAGTCAGCACCTCTACATAAAACAATTTTCTCCGGCGCATGTTTTTTTATTAAGAAGCCCATCTCACAAAATATAGGAAGCTAAGAGATGCAGCTTAGCAAATAAATGCTAGCAGAGTTTTATGTAGAGCTGGGAAAATAAACCGAAAATGAGCCACACCGACCATACATTTCAGGCATTTGCTAATATCGTTCATTACGATAAGTAGCCTAAACTAGAAAATGTGAAGTTTGAGATGAAATAGTTTGCCAATATAGGGGATTGTTAATGGGACAATTGATGGCTACAACCATCAAACAAGTAGCAGTAGTTTAAAGGATAGTAACAAAAACTGTGGTGCACATTAGTGTTACAACTGTAAATAAACTTAGCAAAAAAAAAAACAGCCCTTTTTCAGGACCCTGTCCTCCAAAGATGATTCGTATTAAATCAAAATAACTTCAAAGATCTTCATTGTAAAGGTTTTAAACACTGTTTTCCATGCTTGTTTAATGAAACAAACAATTAATGAACATGCACCTTACAGACGGTACTCAATTAAGGTCACAATTATGAAAACTTAGGACACTAAAGAAGCCTTTCTACTGACTTTGAAAAACACCAAAAGAAAGATGCCCAGGATCCCTGCTCATCTGCGTGAACGTGCCTTAGGCATGCTGCAAGGAGGCATGAGGACTGCAGATGTGGCCAGGGAAATGAATTGCAATGTCAGTACTGTGAGACACCTAAGACAGCGCTACAGGGAGACAGGACAGACAGCTTATCATTCTCACAGTGGCAGACCACGTTTAACACCTGCACAGGATCGGTACAGCCGAACATCACACCTACGGGACAGGTACAGGATGGCAACAACAACTGCCCGAGTTACACCAGGAACGCACAATCCCTCCATCAGTGCTCAGACTGTCCACAATAGGCTGGACTGAGGGCCAGTAGGAGTGTTGTAAGGCAGGTCCTCACCAGACATCACCAGCAACAGCGTTGCCTATGGGCACAAACCCACCGTCGCTGGACCAGACAAGAGTGGCAAAAAGTGCTCTTCACTAACGAGTCGCGGTTTTGTCTCACCAGGAGTGATGGTCGGATTCGCGTTCATCTTTGAAGGAATGAGCGTTACACAGAGGCCTGTACTCTGGAGCAGGATCGATTTGGAGGTGGAGGGTCCGTCATGGTCTGGGGCAGTGTGTCACAGAATCAGCGGACTGAGCTTGTTGTCATTGCAGGCAATCTCGTTGCTGTGCGTTACAGGGAAGACATCGTCCTCCCTCATGTGGTATACTTCCTGCAGGCTCATGCTGACATGACCCTCCAGCATGACAATGCCACCAGCCATACTGCTCGTTCTGTGCGTGATTTCCTGCAAGACAGGAATGTCAGTGTTCTGCCATGGCCAGTGAAGAGCCCGGATCTCAATCCCATCAAGCACGTCTGGGAACTGTTGGATCGTAGGGTGAGGGTCATTCCCCCCAAGAAATGTCTGGGAATTTGCAGGTACCAATGTGGAAGAGTGGGGTAACATCTCACAGCAAGAACTGGCAAATCTGGTGCAGTCCACGAGGAGGAGAAGCACTGCAGTACTTAATGCAGCTGGTGGACACACCAGATACTGACTGTTACTTTTGACATCCCCCCTTTGTTCAGGGACACATTATTACATTTCTGTTAGTCACATGTCTGTGAAACTTGTTCAGTTTATGTCTCAGTTGTTGAATCTTATGTTCATACAAATATTGACACGTTAAATTTACTGAAAATAAACAGTGACAGTGAGAGGATGTTTATTTGCTGAGTTAGAAAATTACGTTTATCGCATCAATTCTATAAATTTATTGAGATATGGATTTTTGTACACGTCTCCCAGCTCTAGTGTTTTGTAACAAGTGCATTCTCAATGAATCACTGTCAAAAGTCAGTCTACACCGAGTATACCAAACATTAGGGACACCTTCCTAATATCGAGTTGCACCCCCCTTGCCCTCATAACAGCCTCAATGTGTCAGGCATGGCCTCAACAAGGTGTTGAATGCATTCCAAAGGAGTGGTGGCCCATGTTGACGCCAATGCTTCCCACAGTTGTGTCAAGTTGGCTGAATGTCCTTTGGGTGTTGGACCATTCTTGATACACATGGTAAACTTGAGTGTGAAAAAAACACAGCAGTGCTGCAGTTCTTGACACTCAAATCGGTGTGTTCAAAGGCACTTAAATATTTTGTCTTGTCCATTCACACTGAATGGTACACACATACAATCCATGTCTCAACTGTCTCAATTTGCTCAAGGCTTAAAAATAACTATTTAACCTTTTTCCTCCCCTTCATCTACACTGATTGAAGTGGATTTAACAAGTGACATCAATGAGGGATCACCTGGGTTTTTTTTTATTTTACCCTTATTTAACTAGGCAAGTCAGTTAAGATCAAATTCTTATTTTCAATGACGGCCTAGGAACAGTGGGTTAACTGCCTTGTTCAGGGGCAGAATGACAGATTTGTACCTTGTCAGCTCGGGGGTTTGAACTTGCAACCTTTGGTTACTCGTCTAACACTAACCACTAGGCTACGCTGCCAGGTTCACTGGTCAGTCTCATGGAAAGTAAGTTCTATTCTTAATGTGTGGTATACTCAGTGTATTTTGATTGGCACATTGGCACTGACTCAATGCTGTTTCTGGCGCCCTCCTGTCCCATACATGTCCAATGATTGGAATGAGGCTTGTCCTGAAAGTTTGGCAAATCGCAAAGGAGCGTTAATACCCCAGAAAGGTAAACCAGACATGTTGACAAAGAGAGAAGCACCAGAGAGAGACCTCAACATCGAGGGAGAAAGGGAGAGAAAAAAATAAATAAAACAGAAGGAACTCACAACTTGCAGGATGGTGGGGTTGCAGCCAATGATGAAGGGCAGGCTGCGGAAGCCCTTGATACGGTGAGCGATCCGTACAGGCAACTCCTTGTGCAAGTACTTGGCACTGCTCTACAGACACAGGATGATAGGGTGAGACGCATACACAACGTGGACAATACAGTGCAAGGCAAAGTGATCTCAATGACTAGGCTAATAAAGGAATCCCCTTGAATTTTGAACTTCACTACCAGTCAAACCAGTTTTACACCAGAGAAAAAGCAGACATCTTCAGATATGACTCAGGTTATTTAGAGTAGTATAGTCTTGTCTAGAGGTTGACCGAATAATCGGAATGGGCGTTTAATTAGGGCCAATTTCAAGTTTTCCAATTATATTGCACTCCAAGAGGAAACTGCGTTGCAGGCTGAACATCTGTTTCTCGAGTGCATGCAGCAAGAAGTCATGGTAAATTACTAGCTGGCACTAAACTTATTTTTTTTAAACAATCAACCATGTATAGTTATTACTAGCTTAACTAGTTTGGTGTGCGTTGCATATAATCAATGCGGTGCAATATTTAGACTTAGGGTTGCCCCCCGTTAGATAAAATACGGAGCGGTTCCATATTTCACTGAAAGAATAAACGTTTTGTTTTCGAAATTATAGTTTCCGGATTTGACCATATTAATGACCCAAGGCTGGTATTTCTGTGTTATGTTATAATTAAGTCTATGTTTAGATATAGCAGTCTGAGCAGCGATATGCAGCAGCAGGCTCGTAAGCATTCATTCAAACTACACTTTCCTCCATTTGCCAGCAGCTTTTCGCAATGCTTGAAGCACAGCGCTGTTTATGACTTCAAGCCTATCAACTCCCGAGATTAGGCTGGCAATACTAAAGTGCCTATAAGAACATCCAATAGTCAAAGGTATATGAAATACAAATGGTGGAGAGAGAAATAGTTTTATAATTCCTTTAACAACTAAAACTTCTTACCTGGGAATAATCATGTTAAAAGGAACCACCAGCTTTCATATGTTCTTAGAAAGTAACTTAAACGTTAGCTTTTTTACATGGCACATATTACACTTTCTTTCTTCTCCAACGCTGTTTTGCATTATTTAAACTAAAAATTGAACATATTTCATTATTTATTTGGGACTAAATTGATTTTATGTATTATATTAATTTAAAATAAGTGTTGATTGAGTATTGTTGTAATTGTCATTACACACACACACACAACAGTGGGGCAAAAAAGTATTTAGTCAGCCACCAATTGTGTAATTTTCATCATAAGTACACTTCAAATATGACAGGCAAAATGAGAAAAAAAAAATCTAGAAAATCACTATAGGATTTTTAATGAATTTATTTGCAAATTATGGTGGAAAATAAGTATTTGGTCAACTACAAACAAGCAAGATTTCTGGCTCTCACAGACCTGTAACAACTTCTTTGATTAGAGGCTCCTCTGTCCTCCACTCGTTACCTGTATTAATGGCACCTGTTTGAACTTATCAGTATAAAAGACCTGTCCACAACCTCAGTCACACTCCAAACTCCACTATGGCCAAGACCAAAGAGCTGTCAAAGGACACCAGAAACAAAATTGTAGACCTGCACCAGGCTGGGAAGACTGAATCTGCAATAGGTAAGCAGCTTGGTTTGAAGAAATCAACTGTGGGAGCAATTATTAGGAAATGGAAGACATACAATACCACTGATAATCTCCCTCGATCTGGGGCTCCACGCAAGATCTCACCCCGTGGGGTCAAAATGATCACAAGAACGGTGAGCAAAAATCCCAGAACCACACGGGCGGGACCTAGTGAATGACCTGCAGAGAGCTGGGACCAAAGTAACAAAGCCTACCATCAGTAACACACTACGCCGCCAGGGACTCAAATCCTGCAGTGCCAGACGTGTCCCCCTGCTTAAGCCAGTACATGTCCAGGCCCATCTGAAGTTTGCTAGAGTGCATTTGGATGATCCAGAAGATTGGGAGAATGTCATATGGTCAGATGAAACCAAAATAGAACTTTTTGGTAAAAACTCAACTCGTCGTGTTTGGAGGACAAAGAATGCTGAGTTGCATCCGAAGGACACCATACCTACTGTGAAGCATGGGGGTGGAAACGTCATGCTTTGGGCCTGTTTTTCTGCAAAGGGACCAGGACGACTGATCCGTGTAAAGGAAAGAATGAATGGGGCCATGTATCGTGAGATTTCGAGTGAAAACCTCCTTCCATCAGCAAGGGCATTGAAGATGAAACGTGGCTGGGTCTTTCAGCATAACAATGATCCCAAACACACCGCCCGGGCAACGAAGGAGTGGCTTCGTAAGAAGCATTTCAAGTTCCTGGAGTGGCCAAGCCAGTCTCCAGATCTCAACCCCATAGAAAATCTTGAGGGAGATCTTGCGATACATGGCCCCATCCATCATCCCCTCAATACGGTGCAGTCGTCCTGTCCCCTTTGCAGAAAAGCATCCCCAAAGAATGATGTTTCCACCTCCATGCTTCAAGGTTGGCATGGTGTTGTACTCATCCTTCTTCCTCCAAACACAGCGAGTGGAGTTTAGACCAAAAAGCTCTATTTTTGTCTCATCAGACCACATGACCTTCTCCCATTCCTCCTCTGGATCATCCAGATGGTCATTGGCAAACTTCAGACGGGCCTGGACATGCACTGGCTTCAGCAGGGGGTCCTTGCGTGTGCTGCAGGATTTTCATCCATGATGGCGTAGTGTGTTACTAATGGTTTTCTTTGAGACTGTGGTCCCAGCTCTCTTCAGGTGTAGTTCTGGGCTGATCCCTCACCTTCCTCATGATCATTGATTCCCCATGAGGTGAGATCTTGCATGGAGCCCCAGACCGAGGGTGATTGACCGTCATCTTGAACTTCTTTCATTTTCTAATAATTGTACCAACAATTGCCTTCTCACCAAGCTGCTTGCCTATTGTCCTGTAGCCCATCCCAGCCTTGTGCAGGCCTACAATTTTATCCCTGATGTCCTTACACAGCTCTCTGGTCTTGGCCATTGTGGAAAGGTTGGAGTCTGAGTGTGTGGACAAGTGTCTTTTATACAGGTAACGAGTTCAAACAGGTGCAGTTAATACATGTAATGAGTGGAGAACAGGATAGCTTCTTAAAGAAAACTAATAGGTCTGTGAGAGCCAGAATTCTTACTGGTTGGTAGGTGATCAAATACTTATGTCATGCAATAAAATGCAAATTAATTACTTAAAAATCATACAATGTGATTTTC
Source organism: Oncorhynchus masou masou (assembly GCF_036934945.1). Taxonomy (NCBI): domain Eukaryota; kingdom Metazoa; phylum Chordata; class Actinopteri; order Salmoniformes; family Salmonidae; genus Oncorhynchus; species Oncorhynchus masou. Next base: position 70,905,237 of record NC_088223.1, read on the forward strand.
TGGATTTTTGTTTTAGATTCCGTCTTTCACAGTTGAAGTGTACCTATGATAGAAATGACAGACCTCTACATGCTTTGTAAGTAGAAAATCCTGCAATATCATCAGTGTATCAAATACTTGTTCTCCCCACTGTATATAAATAAAATACATTTTAAACAATTTAAAAACATTGATAAATCGGCATCAGCTTTTTTGGTCCTCCGATAATTGGTATCGGCGTTAAAAAAAATCATAATCGCTCGACCTTTAGTCTTATCAAATGATATTTCCAGTGATAGAGAGCTACACGTAAACCTTCTCGCAAGATGACATTCGTAAAGCAGCATACGGTAAAAAGACAGATGTCGGACAAATTGTTTACTCTATAGACCACTTTAAAGTGTGTATAAAGATATCACTTATCAAGTAACCTTCAAGGCAGTCAATCACGAAGCATGTATTAGGCCTAATATGATGAGAAATAACCATAAAATATGCTACAATGACTGGACAGAGTGGTCAGTTACCAGGATGTGGTGTCCATCTGGAGACTTCCCAGCGTAGAGCAAGGTGGCTGGTGTAAGTCGGACTGAGGCCTGCGGAGAGAGGAGAAAAACAGTTTAAGAAATCCACTTAACTAGGCCTCCAATATTAGTGGACACAAGCAGACAACTATGTTGTGATTTCATTAGATACGGATACCGGACACAATAACCCAATCTCCCAAGAACAGTGAGTTTACCCAACAACAGATTTTCTACCTTTGCCATGTGAAGTGCATGTGACTGTCAGCAATATATATATTTTTTTTTACATTTTAGTCATTCAGCAGATGCTCTTATCCATAGGGACTTACAGTTAGTGCATTCATCTTAAGATAGCGAGGAGGGAACAACCACATATCACAGGCATCGAAAGTACATTTTTCCCTCAATAACGTAGCTGTCAGTAGAGTCCGCGCTAGAATGGGGGGGGTGGGATGGGCTATTGTTTAAAATACTGTTTGAAGAGGCAGAGTTCCAGATGTTTTCAGAAGATGGGCAGGGACTCTGCTGTCCTAGCTTCAGGGGCAAGTTGGTTCCACCATTGGGGTGCCAGGACAGAGAATAGCTTGGACTGGGCTGAGCGGGAGATGCCCTCCCATAGGGGTGGGAGGGCCAAGAAACATGAGGTATGGCAGAACGGAGTGCTCGGGTTGGGTTTGAGCATAGCTTGATGGTAGGGACGGGCAGTTCCTCTTACTGTTCCATAGGTGAGCACCATGGTCTTGTAGTGGATGTGAGCTTCAACTGTAACTGATTGCAGTGTGTTAATGAGAGAGAAAGAGAAACCCTTACCAAGTCACCTTCAGTATGATGGTAATCACAACTAATTACATCTAGGTTTTATTTTTTTCAATTCTGAACAACATTTTTAATCACACATTAGGAATGTGACCAAAATAGCTTTTTACCACCTGAGAAGCATTGCCAAGGTGCGGACGTTTCTCTCAGGCTGATACAGAGAGACTCACCCATGCTTTTATTACTACTGTAATGCTCTCCTGTCTGGTATACCCAAGAAAGCCATTGTTCAACTCCAAAACATACAGAATCCTGCAGCACACAGGTACTGACCAAGACAAGGCAGAGATCACACATTATGCCGTTTTTAAAGGTCTCTGCACTGGCTGCCTGTGAGTTTCAGAATTAATTGTAATATTCTTCTATTGGTCTTAAATCAATTCACAATTGTGCACTGCAATACATGTACCCAGTAGGTCACTCAGGTCCTTTTAACTATCAGCCTCTGGAATAGCCTGCCAGAGAACCTGCGGGGGGGTAGAAACGATAGATAGATAAAATATATATACAAAAAAAAGAGACCTTAAAACGCAATCTTTTTATCTTTGCTCAAATTCAGTTTGTCCCATTCTTTTGTTTTTTTTATCTTGTTTGTTGTGTAGTAAATGAGGTTCTCTTCTCATAGTTTTTTTTTCTGTAAAGCACATACCAATGTATGTCTGAAATGTGCTGCATATATATATCTGTAGCATGATATTGGCTTATGCTACTTCTATCCTTTGAGGAGGTAGTGTCACTGGTTTAACAATGAGCTTCAACTGATGACCGAAATTGTTTGTAAAAATTTTTTTAAATAAATGTGGGCCCTGGGCAGCTGGTGCCAAATAATGTCTGGGACATGAATTACATAAGGATTTGTAATTGTTAGCACAATGGTTTCACTATTTGAGTTAATGAAGGCCCTGCATATGTCCCACTACCTAGTCAAATAGGAATGAAAACTATGTAGGTTGCTTGCTGCAGTCACACACAAATACAGCAGCCACATGACCATGTTATTGATTTTCTCAGTCGTTTCATGATCTGGTGAATGATAAGCTGAAATATAAAATTATCTGGTAAACTCTTGACAACGTAGTGTACTACCAGTTCCCCTCTCGTTTACTAGTCCTATCATATAATTTAGTGTCCGCATTCCTGACTAATTTCTGTCTAGGTTAATTTACTGACCTTGGATTGACCCTTGTGTCTATACCCGTGTTGTTCACTCCCACTAATCACGAACGATACTAGCTAGGTAGTTAAATTAACAAATCTATATTTTAATAATACCTAAATTAGGCTATAAAGCGAGCAAGTCTGGCACTTTTGCTGTTATTTCTCATGGTGGTAGTTACAGTTGCTTGCTACTATACCTAGCAGAATATCTACCCCAAGGCAATGCACGAGTGTATACATACGATACAAACATTCTTACCAACGATTCTAGCTAACCATACGTGTTCTCAACAGCTACTGTAGCGAGCTGGCTACAGCGCTTCCCTTTACTACGCTGGTTAACTGTGCTAGCTAACGTCATCTAGCTAGCTCCTAAAGCCCGTGCTGCGGCTTAGTACTGCATGGGCAACAATGGCAAGTTTGGTTTACATAATTTCCTTACCTTTTCTGCCGAGACATCGATTGCAGACTGGTTGTAAAACGACGTAACGGTTTTGGACCTCTCTCGTGCCAGTTCTGTATATCCCTGTATTGAAGATGTAGAACGAAATCTTTCGTTGTCTGTCGAGGTGGGGGTGATTGGTTTCGTGATGGGGGCAAGCAAAAGCCTTCTCACCCTCGGGGTCGTGATAGTACCACCACAGCCCAGCATCTCAAACGCAGTACCTGTCACTCTGCGACGCATTTCGAAAATCAATTAACAAGGACAGAGTCCTGTTCAGAGATTGTTTAAAATATTTACTGTCTCAACAGGCCATTATATTAGGCCACCCTTGCACAAAGACACGCTTACAGCCTCATGAAGAGTACAGAATGGTCTTTATGTGAAGAGATTGACCAGCCTGCAACAGTGTTTGTCAGAAGACGTGTTGGTTTAACCAATCGCAGAGACGAGAGGCGGGAATAGGGTATTTCCACTCCCACAATTTACTGGTAACGTTACTGAGGGACCAGGAAGAGCACACAATGTTCTTTTCCATGTCAATGGATGTTTATAAAACAGGTTTATATATATATATATATATATATATTTATATATATATATATATGGGATGTTGGCTATCAACAACAAGGCAACTCCTATGACTAATTGGGAATGGGACGCAAGCGTAGGATTGATCACCCTGTCGCTGGCCGCCTTTGGGGAGGGTGTATAGTGTGAAAGGCCGAAACACCCTAGGAACCAAAGGTACACTACTGACGACTACTGACGATGCGCTCCCCAAATTTCACCACGCTCACTGTTCATTAACTCTTGGAAGTGCTTGCACAAAGGATAGTAACATCTCATCCTGTGTTCTTGGAATCAGAATTTATTTGGCATTGTCCAATACAATGCAAAGGATTATGCTAAATAAGTTAGTCACCAGTTGAGCAAAATAAAGGAAAATAAAATAAGAGCCGCTACTTTGTTTCTCTCCATGTAATTAGTGTACCATGATATACATTGAATGAGGTCAAAATGTTAAGCACATTTCACCACAAGGGTAAATGTGCTTAAAAGGAATTGCTCAAGCACCAGTGAACACATTTAGGTTTCCCCCTCGAATAGATACACTGAAATTACAAAAGTGTTGGCCTATGTAGGTATACCAAGAATGGAGTTACAAGTGGGGAAGATGGTTTTTACCACATACAAATAGGAACATTTAAATTGACGGCCCTCCAACTGGTAATTACTTGTGGGAAACTCATCTATCATCTCTGAGCTCCGACATGCTGAACTCTGATGTCACATATGAAGGAAAATACCACATAACAGCATTTCCAGCAGTTAAATGTTATAAAACATGTATAAAAAGCAATCTATTCATGTTTTTTTTGAAAACTAACTTATTTGCGAGCACAATAGCTGTACTTTTAGTTCATGGTTGCCTCAGCTTGTTTTTTTTTTTGTAACCATTTCTCAACGAGTTCCAAGCATGTGAATGGATCCAATTTCACAAATGGCAATTACCACCTTCCCACTTGGTTATCAACGCAGCATTATGCTGGTTTTCACAGTCAGCTCAATTCTGATCTTGTGCCAAATTATTAGCAAAATATCTGATCTTATTGGTAAAAACTCCAATTTGTGGTAAAAGATCAGAATTGGGCTGCCTGTATAGCCGCATACAAAAACACACTACACAATTGAAATTTAGGACATCAATCCCATTTAATGTGGCAGATGTTCTTAATGTAAATCATATCCACCAACACTCGAAAAGGCCATAATAATCTGCATGTACAATCATGCATTGTGGTTGAAACAGTTCAAACATCATTTTGATCATACATTTCCATGTCAGTGGGTAAACTGATATTGTATGTTTGGGGAAAGAAAATGTTTACAAAAAACAAAACAAAAATCACATTAGACATAATCTAACTGAATAGTAAAAGTACAATTAGTACAGCTGTAAAAATAAAAAGGTAAAAATGCAAATACATCTAATCTGTACAGGCATCACACATGAATTTCAGTATATGTATATTCTTATTATATGTATATTCTTATTGTTCTTATCTTGCCATGAGGCAATCTCTGCATCAAAATAGACTACATCTAATAGATGCTGGCGAGGAGGGGAGTTAAAATTAGGCCTGGTACATTTAAGCCGAGTGGTAAGGTGAGAAGTCAATAGTAGAGTGAGGTCAAACAAAAACCAGAAAGGGGCCAAGTCCAAGCCAAAGCAAATTCCCAATAGCATTGAATAAATTCCTTTCCTTACTGAACATCACTGCCTTGAAAGGGCAGTCTTGATAGGTTGAAGTGATACCAGTAAAACCAACCCAGTATTTACACCCAGTGAACGTGGGAAAATTAACCCGGGAGAAGTTGTTTGGTCCTCAGGAAGTCTCCGTTCTTATCCACACCACTGCCATGTTCTTGTCGCTGAGGGCCACCAGGTATCTGAGCTCAGGATCCATGGCCACACTGTTGATAGGGGGACCTTCCACTGGGCCCTGTCCATTCCTCACAGGTAACGGCCATGCCAGGATCTGCAAAGCCCCAAACTGCTTTAGTAGGTAATCTAATTACATGGTAAACATTCGATGACACCCAGAATATAATTTCAGTGAGAAATTATGACATAAGACTGACCGGTTGTAGACTAGAGGGAAAGATAAAGGGTGACATAGCAGAGCCTGTCAATTGCCCACCATGAGTGGCTCAGGGTTTCCGTTAGGAAAATATGGCACCAGACATTTGCCCGGCAGCATTTTAAATTTACCACACAATTGTGAAATTTACCAGACCCATATGCATTGGGTGCGTAACCTGATTAGGGCATCCACCCAGCACGGTTAAAAATATATGGCAAATAGAAAACAAACTGGTTGGACAAATGAGGTTGAGGGTAGACGAAGGACAGGACTAAAAACAAACTAAATATAACTATTGTAAAATAGATTGTGTCCGTAAAATGTATATAGTATGTATAAGCTGGAAGTAGAAGCCAAAGTGTTGTTGTTCATTAGTTTATTCCAATTATGGGAGGGGTGGTAGGGTTAGAAGAACAATAATAAAAGGAAGATATATATTTTTAAAGATATGTATACATACACAGTACCAATCAAAAGTTTGGACACACCCACTCATTGAAGGGTTTTTCTTTATTTTTACTATTTTCTACATTGTAGAATAACAGTGAATACATCAAAACTATGAAAGTGTGAAACAAATTAACATATTTGAGATTCTTCAAAGTAGCCACCCTTTCCTTGACGATAGCTTTGCACACTCTTGGCATTCTCTCAACTAGTTTCATGAGGTAGTCACCTGGAATGCATTTCAATTAACACACCTGCCTTGTTAAAAGTTATTTTGTGGAATTTCTTTCCTTCTTAATGCATTTGAGCCAATCAGTTTTGTTGTGACAAGGTAGGGGGGTATATAGAGGATAGCCCTATTTGGTAAAATACCAAGTCCATATTATGGCAAGAATAGCTCAAATAAGCAAAGTTTGCGCTTAGTGGGACTATCAATTGTTTTTCAACAGGACAATAACCCAACACACCTCCAGGCTGTGTAAGGGCTATTTGACCAAGGAGAGTAATGGAGTGCTGCATCAGATGACCTGGCCTCCACAATCACCCAACCTCAACCCAATTGAGATGGTTTGGGATGAGTTGAACCACAGAGTGAAGGAAAAGCAGCAAACAAGTGCTCAGCATTTGTTGGAACTCCTTCAAGACTGTTGGAAAAGCATTCCTAATGAAGCTGGTTGAGAGAATGCCAAGTGTGTGCAAAGCTGTCACGGCAAAGGGTGACTACTTTGAAGAATCTCAAACATATATATATATATATATTTTGATTTGTTTAACAATTTTTGGGTACTCCATGATTCCATATGTTACTTCATAGTTTTGATGTTTTCACTATTATTCTACAATGTAGAAAGTAGAAAAAAATAAAGAAAAACCCTTGAATGAGTAGGTGCGTCCAAACTTTTGACTGGTACTGTATATACAACACATATATGGTGGATAGAAAATGATGCAGACAATTAATTTGATGGAAGCTACAATCAATCTGCAATATTAAAGCTGATCTACCACCCCCAAAAAATCTAAGAAATAAAAAGGTTTGTGCCTTTGTCTAATAGACAATAAAAGAAAGTTGATAAAACAATTTCCTTCACAGATATGGTCTGATTTTGGCTAGGCTATTTTGAAGCAAGGAAAGACATGCCTCATAATATCTATTGAAGCCTTCAGGTTTAAAAAAATTAAGTATGTTTTCAAAATGCATATTGCCTCCATCTTATTGCAAGGTGGTGTGTGACACGCTGGTGAAGCCTGCTTTCCGTTGCCTATGCATTTGGTATTTGAGATGCTGTAGCATCAGCTCTCGCACTGACTAAGACATTTTCTGCTCAAAGGCTCTCTGTATGCTGTATACAAAATAAATAATATACATCATGAATATACTGTACACACGTGACAATTTAATTTCACAAAATTGTGCAAATTAACATACTGACCAATAAGCATGACCAGTTAAAAAAAATTCCATTGACTGGTATTTCCACCAATTAATAGGCTAAAAAGCATTATTATTTCACAAAGGGATTTTTTTCTTCTTTTCCCGGACAATTGACTGGTTAACAGAAACCCTGGAGTGCCTCAATATTTGGTTCAATATGGCTCAAGTTAGATGGTGACCATCTTTCCCATTCATTTAAGATTGAGACATATAGCTGGATCTACACAACAGATGGCTAGGACATGGATAATTACCTTGAGTAACCTGTACCCCCGCACAATGATTCAGTACCGGTACCCCTTGTATATAGCCTCGGTATTATTATTTTGTGTTACTAAATAAACTAAAGGAAAAGTAAATATTTTCTTAACTATATCATGAACTGCATTGTTGGTTAAAGGCTTTTAAGTAAGCATTACACGGTAAGGTTTACTACACCTGTTATATTCGTAGCTTGCGACCAATAAACATTGATTTGATTAATCTCAACAGGAGATCACATTTAAGGTCTGAAAACATCTGACAAATGTTATTTTGGAGTAAACTATCATTTTAATAAGTCGTTTCACTAATAAGTACCTCTGTGGCAGGAATTGCTTTGCCACTCCTAAAGTTGGCCTTGAGGTCTGTTACATGGTACGTCCACAGTCTCCCTCTTTCGTCACCACACACCACATAGCCTTTACCTAGGAAAGAAGAACATACGCTCACATTCACATTAAACTGTTTTATACAATAATGGTTTTGATGAAAACAATTTTACTATCTTCTTTCTTAGTCAACGGTTGTGGGGGTAATCCCTTCAATCGTGCCTTTGTCTGTATTAGAATTTTAAGACTATGGGTTCGATCAATGCCATTTACACATTATGGTCTTGACTGAAAAAGTTGCATGCTGGAACATGCTATAACATGCTGTGTTGTGACATGTTGCCGTGTTGTTGTGACATGCTGTGACTCACTGGGGCAGGTGTTGAGGGACAGGTAGGGGATGTCCGTGCTGGACCACTGCAGCTCCACCAAGATCACAGCACATACCTCCTTCTTCTTATTGGGCCGCTGGGCTCGCGTGTCATTCCAGCTCCACAGGTAGATCGAGCCCTGCATGTGGCTCTTAGAGGCTGAGAGGGATAGAAAACATGTGGACAAAGTGAGGAGGAGGAAAGGGAAAGGCGAGACGTGGAGGGAAACAAGAAGGGGTGGGTGACTTCCAGGGTTAGCGCTTGTAAATGAACAGGCTCATGCTAGATTTATTCGAATTACATCAAACCCAATATCCCCTTCTAGGGATCTATAAAGTTGATTGAATTCCAATCAAGTCAAATAAAATCTACCTAAGTCATAAAAGACAATCTAATAACAGGGTCAGTGTCAGATCAAAACAGGAGCAGTTGACTCACCGACGACATCGTTTGTGAGGAATCCCAAGCCATCAATGGTGTGGTAGTCATGGTCCTTGTCATACACAGGGAATGTGATCTCCATCTCCTCAGACCTGTAGAGGGAAAAGAAGACCGTGAGTCGACGCTCAGGGAGCAGTCCAACTTTCAATGTCTCTCCACGCAGGCACACACAGACAAAGAGAAACTACGGATCCTCACCTTTTCTTGGGGTCTTTGTTGAGCTGGATGTTGTAGCTGTGCAGCCCCTTCTCACAGGCAGCGATGAGGTGTGTGTCTGGGGTGGCAGGGGGTAGGCAGAAGTGCAGGGGTGTGGAGGTGGTCTCCAACACCAACAGCTGACTGTTGGGCCATAAAATGTGTTAACACCAGGGCAGAGACAGACATCAAAAACTCTGAGCATAATGACACGGACAAGTGTCCACTTCGTTACCGTTGTTATACATTTCGGCTCAATACTTGCAAACCAAATTAATTTGCCCACAATATCAACAAAAAACTAATATAAAGCACCGTCAGAGTGGACTCACGTGACTTTGAAATTGTAGTCCCAGTCCACTCCGCCAATGTCCCACAATAATATATTTTTATCGTAAGACCCAGCTGGGGGAAAAAAGAGAAAGTTTGAACGAGGGAGCATACATACCACATATCACATTACATCACACTCATTTAGCATATGGATCTCATTTGGACTTCAGGTGCCACCTCAGCACGTGTAGTTTGGCACCTTGTGACCCTTCTATTGGAGTATGGAACCTACAACCATGATGTTATGCTCCAACCAACTAAGCTTATGAGACAACAAAATAAAATACACTGAACAAAAATATAAACAACATGTAAAGTGTTGGTCCCATGTTTCATGAGCTGAAAAAAAAGATCCCAGAAATTTTCGATAAGCACAAAAAGCGTATTTCTCTCAGATTTGTTTACATCCCTATTGCGAAGCATTTATCCTTTGCCAAATTAATCCAGCCACCTGATAGGTGTGGCATGTCAAGAAGCATATTAAACAGCATGGTCATTACACAGGTGCACCTTGTGCGGGGGACAATAAAAGGACATTCTAAAATGTGCAGTTGTGTCACACAACACAATGCCACAGATGTCTCAAGTTTGAGGGAGTGTGCAATTGGCATGCTGACTGCTGGAATATCCACCACAGCTGTTAACAGAGAATTTAATGTTCATTACATTACCATAAGCGGCCTCCAACTATGTTTCATAGTCCAACCGGCCTCACAACCACAGACCACGTATAACCACGCCAGCCCAGGACCTCCACATCCGGTTACTTCAACTGTGGGATTGTCTGAGACCACCCAGAAACCGTCTCAGGGAAGCTCTTCTACATGCTAGTCATCCTCACCAGGATCTTGACCTGACTGCAGTTTCGCTTCAAAAACAGACTTCAGTGGGCAAATGCTGACTTTCAATTACCACTGGCACGCTGGAGAAGTGCTCTTCACGGATGAATCCTGGTTTCAACTGTACCGGGGAGACGGCAGACAGTGTATGGCACTGTGCTGTTTGCTGATGTCAACATTGTAAACAGAGTGGGGTTAAGATCCAGGCAGACATAAGATACGGACAACGAACACAATTGAATTTTATCGATCCTGAGGCTCATTAACGTGCCATTAATCCGCTGATATCAGCTAGTGTTTCAGCATGATAATGCACGCCCCATGTCACAAAGATCTGTACACAATTCCTGGAAGCTGAACATTTCCAGGTCCAGATTGTGAAGGAGATGTGTCGCACTGCATGGTTTTCTGATCCACGCCCTTACCCTTTGTTTTAATGGTATCTGTGATCAACAGATGCAAATCTGTATTCCCAGTCATGTGACATCAAAGATTAGGGCCTAATGAATTTATTTCAATTGACTGATTTCCTTATATGAACTGTAACTCAATCAAATCTTTGAAATTGTTGCATGTTGAGTTTATATTTTTGATCAGTGTAGAAGATAAACAGGAAGTGGCCACTCACTGAAGAGCAAGTTGCCCTGGCGGGGACTGAAGCAGAGGATTGAGAGGGCTTTGCGGCTGGCTCTGAACTCTCCGTACGCCACGTTGGCTCTGGGGTGAAGCAGTTTCACCAAGCCTCGCTTCCCCCCTGCCGCCAAGATACTGCAGGGCCGCATGCAAACGTTGCCCTTCCGTGACATCAGCACAGTTGACCATGCCAGAGAAAAGAACTCCTGATGGGTGGAATCATAAATTAACATTTTAATCCCCATTAATTCACCATTTATTTTGTTTTCTAACATGGAATGTGCATGATAAACAAGAACATGGTGGGATAAAGTATGATGTTTTCTACCTAGCTAAATTGCCCTATCAGGAAAAACTGTACATGCGCAGAAGCAGGACTGACCTCACCAGGGACCTTATACTTCTTCATAACCAGTCCCGTCTCACAGTCGATCAGGCACACAGACTCTCCTCCACACGTTGCCACAATATGAGTCGCACCATTCACATCTACAACATGACAGGGAGAAGAACACAGGGTTTGCTAGAGCAGATTATTTTTAACACCGTTTCTGTGGAGCTTATCATGATTGCATGTTACTCCAATTTATACTCTCAAATTGCTTATAACCACCCCCCTCCAAAACACATTCAGACAGTCGTGAAGAGGGCATGACAAAGCCTATTCCCCTTCAGGAGACTGAAAATATTTGGCATGGGTCCTGAGATCCTCAAAAGGTTCTACAACTGCACCATTGAGAGCATCTTGACTTGTTGCATCACTGCCTGGTATAGCAACTGCTCGGCTTACAACCTCAAGGCACTACAGAGGGTAGTGCGTACGCCCAGTACATCACTGGGGCCAAGCTTCCTGCCTTCCAGGACCTCTATACCAGGCGGTGTCAGAGGAAGGCCCTAACAATTGTCAAAGACTCCAGTCACCCTAGTCATAGACTGTTCTTTCTGCTGCCACACAGGAAGCGGTACCGAAGCGCCAAGTCTAGGTCCAAAATGTTTCTTAACAGCTTCTCATGGCCTGAACAGCTAATCAAATGGCTACCCAGACAATTTGGCTAATCACTTTAATAACTCTACCTATATGTACATATTATTACCTAAATTACCTCAACTAACCGGTGCCCCCACACATTGACTCTGTACAGGTACCCCTTGTATATAGCCTCGCTTGTTATTTTACTGTGGCTGTTTAATTATTTGTTACTTTATTTTCTATCTTATCCATTTTCCCTTGCTTCTTAAAGCATTGTTGGTTAAGGGCTTGTAAGTAAGCATTTCTCTGTAAGGTCTACTACACCTGTTGTATTCGGCACGTGAAAAATAAAATTTGATTTGAGACCCCATTGAAGGACAGGACGGTACTCACCTCCATTGTAGTCTAGCGGGGGCTTGAAGGAACAGGCCCACAGCTGGGTGCTAAAGTCATCAGGGCTGTCCTGTTTACTGTGACACTGCAGGACGTGAAGAGGCTGCAGACTCACTGGCTCCTGTGATGAATGCTAGAGGAGATGGAGGAGAGGATAAGGGGGGTAGAGTGGACAGGGTGGGGAATGTATTAATGTGTGAGTTCCTGTGTTAATCACTGAAAAGCTAATGGCCACATGATGAGCAACCATCAAGTCTCCAGCTAAAGTTACACCATATCTTTATTGAGCGTAGTACTAGTATGTGCTATACCAAAAACAAACCAAGAATAGAAAATCATACCTGAGACTTGGTGCAGATTACTTTCCCAGGCGTCTCGTTGACCTCTGTGGACCGCTGTTGCCTGGCAGACTTGCGAGTCCGTTTGGCCAGTGGCATGTCTTCTTTGGACTGATGTTGCTTCTCTCTCAGGCCGTTCCTGGGGGTCACCAGGAGTTTGGACTGGCCCCTAATGGGGGTGGCTGGGATCTGTGCTGCCTTATGGGTCCTTGGTATGGTGCTGATGGGCCGCTCTGCCTTATGAGGGATGCTTTGCAGACGGCTTGACCGGTGTGGGCTCTCCTCGGCTTGAACACTTGCTCTGGCTATTTTCTGAGGGTTTAGGGTTACGTCGCATTTGACAGCCGAGGCGGAACGCTTCCTCTTGGCTGGGAAAGGAAAATTCTGAAAACATGGGGAAAATCTATCTTATCATAAAGGAAAGGTACACAATTAATCTAAAAGCTTTGTAAAAGATCTGTCCATAAACTTGATCTATTTACCATCTATTACAAATATTTATGATCCAAACACAGCATTTGGAACATTACCTGCTTAAATAATAACAACCCTTTGAACATAAACTATGAAAATAATTCAGAGCAGGATTCTCTGTATAGTAATGAGTATTGAATCCTTACACAGTTCTCCTTTGTATCAGCAGGCTCCTCTGTATCTCTGTACTCTTCATTTGGCTCGGTCAAAGAGCGAATGTGCTCTTTAGCTATCATCTCCACCTAGAAGCCAGTGATACAATGTCAAAAACCTAAACGGCAATGTCAGAAACCAGTGAGATAATATGCATGGTTCCAGTTGTACTCCGATAAAATAAAATCATTGTCCTTATAAGGAAAAGAGAAATGTAATAAGCAGTTAAAACCTACCCTCCATTTTGTGTAGTCGGTCAGAGAGCTGGGGCCATATTTCACCTTATGACGCACCGCACTGACAAAATCCCTCTCCACAATGGCTAGTTTCTCTGCTGTTCGGTGGTCAGGGAGTGAAAAGCTGGTCTCCCACAGCGCTAACACCTAGAAACCAAAGAATTCAACAGAATTGGTCCCTACTTTGTAGCAAATTATGCATAACAGTGCTTGTTTGATGAAAGACAAACGGTTATTAGGTAATGACTATTTTTATCAGTTCATTTTTAAGCAGGTAAATGGCAAACTATAATAAGTGCAAAGTGTTTAGGAATTAATTTGAACACAGTGGCTCATACCCTCTTCCTGAGGTTCTCACTGTTGGCATAGCGTACGTGGTTGGCTGTATTGCTGATATCGTTCCCATTGTAAAACCTCAACTTGGGCAGGAGGATTATCAGCTTGTAGTTGTCATTGACCTGCGAGACACAAGCATTAGCAATGCGTTCCAATGGGCAGTCATTGTTAGTAAAATGGAGATATATGAGAACGACTGACAAATAGCATACTGAAAAGGTGACAGAAATGACAGAATTGGTAACCCAGAAGGTAAACAAAGAAAGAGCTTGAGATTTTACAACTCTATGAGAGAAAAACATCATACAATAACAATGACTGAAGGCAGAATTAAAGGAGAAACAAACAGAGCAGTGGATCCTCACAGTGATGTAGAGGTTGTCCTCAATCTTCAGATCCTCCAGGGTGGTCAGTGTGTCCAGAGTGGTGACATCTTCCATCTCATTGTTGGTCAGGTCCAGAGAGCGTAGGGAGGGCAGGACTAGCCCGGAGGGCATCTCCTGAAGTCTGTTCCCAGACAGGTCCAACTGTTCCAGACAGCGAAGGCGAGAAAGCAGGGGGACAGGCAGGTCACTGCTCTTCAGACCGAGCTTGGAGAGACTTTATGGGGAAGCACTGGGTCAGTACTAGCAACACCAGATAAAATGGAAAAATAGACATGCTTGGCCTACATAACAATTTCTCTAACAAGGTATTCAAGTAGTTCTGCTCTTCCTCAAAAACTGTTCACATAGGATTGAGACAAAATACATATCCATTAAAACAGACTCAACATGGTCTTCAGACATACATTATGCTGTGACAAAGCCATTCTCCACTCCTAGTTTGATAACATTCCCAAGTCTACAGAGGAACCAGCCTTTACTTACTTTAGTGTCTTTACTTCTTCCAGTTTGGTGTTTTTTGGAGTGCATTTCTCCAGCAGTAGTTTCTCTGTTATTTTCCCCATATCTAGTCTGTACAAGCAAAGAGTAAAAGTAAGCAGTGTTCAGCTAGTTTGGTCATTTATACAGTATATATGGTCGCAGACAGCTAGGGGCGAGACTATTATCTGCAGTAGGCGATCGAAACTTGAATGTGAGAAAACCTACAATGAGTAGAACGATCACGTGGAAGTTCGAGCAACATAGATTTGCATCACTGTTTGACGTCTGTACTTTGCAAAGACAATTAGGCGTGACAAAATTGACAAAGGTCGCGCATACATTAACTGTTGATTAAGTGTTTCTTTTGTTACAACTAACTCGTGTGAAACTTGTCACAATACTATCGAAAACGATAGCGGCCAGTATTTACGCTCGTGCTACGTTGCCACTCAAGCTCATTGATATTCAAATAATGTCAGGAATTGCTGTTGTAACTATAATTCTGATTTAATTATGACTAAAGCAGTTAATTCAACTAGATTACTTATATTTAGTAGTATTAAACTATACGTACCAGAGCACAGTAGAACCTCTAACTTTCCCTCGAAATAATTGACAAGCCAGTCATGGGCTTTCATCAACTTTCCATCCGGTAAGAGCCAGATAGCCGCCATATTGAGTGTGGCAAAGTATATTTTAAAAAACGATTAAGAACCTTTTTAAACATGACCCGTGCCTTTTGTGGTTTCAGGATGGGTGAAAACGGTGAGAGTAACCAGAAGTGGTCTTGTAATACTTGTTTGTGTTTCTGCTGGCCAGAGGGAGAAGGCGCTCCGCGTTAAACAAATGGGGCAATATAATGTGAATTGTTTTGCTCTCAAGAAAAGGGCCCCATTGAAAGGAGTGATTACTGGGGTAGCGGTAAATGTAAAAGTTGACACACTGAAAGGGAAGATTCCCGGTGTTTGTGATGCTCGTTGTTTGGTGCAACGCAGACAGGGTGGCATGACTGGTGAAAGTTTTTTTTTTTTTACCTTATTTTCAATGACTGCCTAGGAACAGTGGGTTAACTGCCTGTTCAGGGGCAGAACGACAGAATTGTACCTTGTCAGCTCGGGGTTTGAACTTGCAAACTTCCGGTTACTAGTCAAACGCTCGAACCACTAGGCTACGCTGTTGCCCCAAGAGTCATTGTCTGTTCTTTTGAGTTTTGATGTTGAGTCTTTGAACCGACAAAGTGAGTCTTTGCAAGACAAAGTTAGAAAATATAAGTTATCATGTACGAGCTTTTGTGCCAAATACATTACGTTGTTAAAGGTGTCAAGCTTATGGGCATGTGATAGCAGTGTATAGGAGGGAGATTCCTCGGTGTGAGAAGTGTGCAGAAGGGCATAAGACCAATGAATGTGTAGCATTGGGGTTGGGGATCAGAAATGTTCCGTGCGAGAGAGGCAGGTTGAGGTTTCCATGGTTAGAGTAGTGCAGAAGTCTAGTTAGCCTGCTAGTTACCTAGAGCTACTTGGAACCCTACTAATTCCACGACTGGTCTATCGACGTCACCGCACGAAGAGGCAAAACAGATTCACCCCCATCGCGACGTCCCCCAAAGGCTAACTTTCTAGCCCCTGCTATCTGTTTGCTTGCTAACCCGGTCTGCTAACTGCTAGCCTTTGCTAACTGCTTGCTTGCTAACCCGGTCTGCTAACTGCTAGCCTTTGCTAACTGCTTGCTTGCTAACCCGGTCTGCTAACTGCTAGCACCTGCTAACTGCTTGCTAACCCGGCCTGCTAACTGCTATCTTGACCCGGTCTACTAACTGCCGGCCTGCTAACTGCTAGCTTACCTGCCCGTTCTGTAACTGCTAGCCCATGCTAACTGCTTGCTTGCTAACCCGGCCTTCTAACTGCTAGCTTGTTTAGCCCCGGCCTACTAACTGTTATCTTGTTAGCCTGCTAACTGTCTGAATCGCGTGTCCCCAGCCAGCCCAACCACTTACTGGACCCACATGTTCACTTGGCTACGCGTGCCTCTCTATAATATCAATATGCCTTGTCCATTACTGTCCTGGTTAGTGATTACTGTCTTATTTCACTGTAGAGCCTTTAGCCCTGCTCAATATGCCTTAACCAACCATGTTTGTTTTTTTGTTTTTTTATCAACTTTAAAAAAATTAAAAATAAATTATTCATAATACAAATATTAACTTACATTGCTACATCAAACATGTCTAGCAAACCAAACACAGGTATTAACAATGCTCAAACATACAAAAAATACAAAAAAGAAACAATTTAAGTGCAATTATATTCACTCTGAAAATATCTTATTATAATGATTCATGAAGATGTTATTCTTTTTGTTGTTCACTTGGGTTAGTGTTTTAATAAGATAATTCAATTCAATCAGAAAAATTGGTAATTTTGGTATAGAATTTTGGAATTTTTGTTTGTGTATAAATTATTTGGCAACAAGAATAAAACATAATTAACAATCATTTCAGTGGTTTTGTTATCATTTCAATAGTAACATATTATGTATTTTATGTTAAAATTCTAGGCAGTGTTCATAATGGTAAATAAGTACTTTGCAAGGTTTTTCCAAAATTCGGACACAAATTTACATTCAAAGAACAAGTGAGACAGATTCTCACATTTTTCACAGAAAACGCAGATATCAATATGCCACAAATTTGGACATCATAGAATTACATGGATATATCTAATGCAAAATGTTGAAGTGCACTTCCTTAACTTTGTTTGGTATACAGTATTTGTAAGGTCTTAACCATGCATTTTTCCAGACAATGTCAGGAATAAGCATGTTCCAGAAAAATGTTCCTCTTGGTGTAAGTTGGTTTTGTGAATGAAGAATTTGTCTTATATATTTATTACAACAAGATTTCTCAAGTAAGCCCACGCCTTCCAATCTGAGTTCTGGATAAACTTTGTGATCATTCCCAAAATTAAGATGACTTTTCACAAGTGTAGTTAGACCACTGGGAACGGCTTTGATCACAGAAATAAACTCTCTGAAGGTATTGGAAACTCTTTCAATGTTATAAATTGTTCATATGTGAGAATATTACCCTTGTTGTCGAAAATATCAAGGACAAAGTCAATATTCCCCTCATGCCAGCTGGGGTAGAACAATGACTTATTCCTTACAGTTATGTCTGAATTATTCCACAAAAGAGCTTTATGAGGGGAAAAATTGTGCAGGAAACATATTTTCCAGGCCAGTAAAGCTTGTTGGTGAAACCTAGCCAATTTAGCAGGTAATCTTTCAGGAATATAATTACATTTCAGTAAAAATTAAAGACCTCCCAATTTATTAAACACATTATTTGGAATGAAATACCATATTGAATCAGTATCGAGCAAACATTTTTTCAACCAGTTTATCTTGAAAGTGTTATTTATGTCAACAAAGTCCAACACTTCTAGACCGCCTTCAGCTCTTTGGTTAGAAAGGACATATTTTTTTAGTTTGTGAGACTTATTTTTCCAAATGAAGTCAAGAAAGGTCTTATTGATCTCTTTACAAGTAGCTGGAATTCAACAGAATTGGTCCCCTCAATTACAGGGACACAATTCTGAATGTGGCAAATGTAACTTTCACAACCATCTTCCTGAAATTGAGAGTTGTAAAGGTTTTCATAAAAGGAATTGACAAATGATGATATTGTAATGGGATTTTTGCATAGAACATTGTTAATTTTGAGTGCAGTTATAGATTTTCTTTTGTAGTTTCTCTTTTCAAGTGCAAAAAAGTAACTAGTGTTTTTTTCCCTCTCTTCAATCCATTTGGTTCTTGACCTTACAAAGGCGCCCTTTGCCAGATCCGTGTAAGTCTGTTCTAATTCTAGTTGTAAAGACCTGAACACAGACTCCTCTTCTTCAGATAGATTATCTTTCTTTAGAAAACTGTCAAGCTTGCTCATTATCTCCTTTTCTCTATTGTTCTTTAATTGCATCAGCTCTTTGGTGCGTTTAATGGCTACCACTCTGACTTTATGTTTGAAAAATTCCCATTGACTTCCATGACCCAAGTCTTTTCTAGCAAAAATATCTTTAGCTAATGATTTGATGTTTTCAAAGAGATCAGTATCTTTAAGAAGTGTATTGTTTAATTTCCAATTTCCTCGAGTACCTTTTGATTTTTTAGTAGCTTGTAAATTCAGGGAAATCAAGTGATGATCAGAAAAGGGAGCCAACTGATGATCTATATTTATAACATATTGTAACAAAAAAGGGGAAATTAGGAATAAATCTATTCTAGATTTACGTGATATAGTTTTGTTGGTCCAGGTATAACCCTTAGCATCCGGATTGAAATAACGCCAGGCATCCTCAACACAGAGATCCTTGCATAATGTAATGATAATGTTACTATTTTGAAGGTTTTGACTCGTTCTAGGAGGAAAACGATCAGCAGATGCATCAGGTGTTTCATTAAAATCCCCTGAAACAATTAGAAAAGCCTCAGAGTATTTGTTGTTTAAATCCTGTACTTTCCTGGTAAATTGGGTAAAAAGGGTCTTATTAGGACCATGTGAGTTATGTCCGTATACATTACAGATGATGAAAATAGCATTGTCAAGTTTAACAGTTACTATGACCCATCTGCCGTCTTGTGAAGATGTGGATTCTAGAATGTCACATTTAAACTTGTGAATAAGTGTCAAAACACTAGCAGAATGATTTGATCCATGACTGAAATAGGCCAAATAGGCCATATCTTCCCAAAATGTCAAATCACTTTCACCCGAATGAGTTTCCTGAAGAAGGACAAAATCTGCATTACTGCGTTTACAGTATAAAAATAAAGCTTGCCTTTTTGTAGGATTTCTCAAACCCCTAGCATTCAGACTAACGATATTGAGTGAATTGAAAACGAACTCCTGCATTAAAAAATAAAGAACACAAATTAGATAACAAGTATTAATGTGAACAATAAAACAAACAGTGAACCTTGAGAGGATTACTCGACGGAAAACTACGCTCAGATGAGGTAGCGGTGGTTAACAGAATAACAAATCTATTTACTTCCTTTTCTTTGGCAAGTGTTCATCAGTTGTAGTTCGAACGGTACATGTATCATTGGCAGTACATTAACTGTACTCATGGTAGTACTCACAGTTCCAATTAGCTTAATGTCAACAGAGTTACCCAGTAATCATTCTTCCTTCGATAAACGCGTGTGGGCCCTTGATCCCCGCCTTCTTTCCTTCTAGTCGCGCCTTCTGTATAAGCGGCCACAGTTTCTCTCTGGCAGCCTGATCCTGCGGTATCAGAGCTTCTTTGATGCGGAGTTTCTTCTAGTCCAGAAACTTGTTCCCCTTGGCCATTTTCCATATGATGTCCCTGAAATGGCGCATAGTTAAGCGCAAGATGATATTGCGAGGGGGTCCATCAGATCTTCGTTTCCCAAGTCGATGTACCACATCAATCACGTCTCTTAGCATGTCTTTGATGCATGGTGCCACTTTTCCCAGGATATTAATGACTACTTCTCTAATATCCTCTCCCTCTACCTCTTTTACACCTTGGATTTTCAGATTCCACCTGCGAGAGTACCTTTGAAGTTCAGCTACATTCTCACACAGCTCATTATTTTTGGATTGCATTTTCTTCAGCTCATTCTCTAGGAACGTTATTTTTACCTTGTTCTCGCTCTCAATTTTGTGTAGTTGATTGACAGTTTCTGACAGATTATCGATCTTCTTTGATGTTTCTTCTGTAGCCCGCTCTATGATGGACACTTTGGAGAGCCTGGCGTCTTGTTTAGTAGAGAGGGACTGGATTGCAGAGAAAAGTTCCGGCCTTCTTTTACCGGTGGATTTTACTTGGGGTCTGAGGTAAAGAGGTTGCAAGGATTTCATCCTGGTCAGTTTTGTTCTTTCTCTTGCTTGAGATCGCGGCTTCTGTTGTATCCATGCTGCTCTGGTCCTCGTTGTGGCTAGCTAGCATGTCAGCCGTCTTCTGTGAGACTTGGATATTTCGTCTACTTTTGTCTTTCTGTCGTGTTCTTCCCATTCAACTTGACAAAAACTAACTAAACTTATTCCATGTCCATTAAAAAAGTTATAGTTAGTTTTTTCAATATTAATAGCCAATATTTGACTCTCTTTCTCCCCTTACCCATCTGTCTATCGCCTCCTTTGAATTCCATGCTGTCACAGTTACCAGCCCTTTCAAGCTTAACATCCTTATCATTTATCGCCCTCCAGGTTCCCTCGGAGAGTTCATCAATGAGCTTGATGCCTTGATAAGCTCCTTTCCTGAGGACGGCTCACCTCTCACAGTCCTGGGCGACTTTAACCTCCCCACGTCTACCTTTGACTCATTCCTCTCTGCCTCCTTCTTTCCACTCCTCTCCTCTTTTGACCTCACCCTCTCACCTTCCCCCCTACTCACAAGGCAGGCAATACGCTCAACCTCATCTTTACTAGATGCTGTTCTTCCACTAACCTCATTGCAACTCCCCTCCAAGTCTCCGACCACTACCTTGTATCCTTTTCCCTCTCGCTCTCATCCAACACTTCCCACACTGCCCCTACTCGGATGGTATCGCGCCGTCCCAACCTTCGCTCTCTCTCCCCCGCTACTCTCTCCTCTTCCATCCTATCATCTCTTCCCTCTGCTCATACCTTCTCCAACCTATCTCCTGATTCTGCCTCCTCAACCCTCCTCTCTTCCCTTTCTGCATCCTTTGACTCTCTATGTCCCCTATCCTCCAGGCCGGCTCGGTCCTCCCCTCCCGCTCCGTGGCTCGACGACTCATTGCGAGCTCACAGAACAGTGCTCCGGGCAGCCGAGCGGAAATGGAGGAAAACTCGCCTCCCTGCGGACCTGGCATCCTTTCACTCCCTCCTCTCTACATTTTCCTCCTCTGTCTCTGCTGCTAAAGCCACTTTCTTCCACTCTAAATTCCAAGCATCTGCCTCTAACCCTAGGAAGCTCTTTGCCACCTTCTCCTCCCTCCTGAATCCTCCTCCCCCTCCCCCTCCTCCCTCTCTGCAGATGACTTCGTCAACCATTTTGAAAAGAAGGTCGACGACATCCGATCCTCGTTTGCTAAGTCAAACGACACCGCTGGTTCTGCTCACACTGCCCTACCCTGTGCTCTGACCTCTTTCTCCCCTCTCTCTCCAGATGAAATCTCGCTTCTTGTGACGGCCGGCCGCCCAACAACCTGCCCGCTTGACCCTATCCCCTCCTCTCTTCTCCAGACCATTTCCGGAGACCTTCTCCCTTACCTCACCTCGCTCATCAACTCATCCCTGACCGCTGGCTACGTCCTTTCCGTCTTCAAGAGAGCAAGAGTTGCACCCCTTCTGAAAAAACCTACACTCGATCCCTCCGATGTCAACAACTACAGACCAGTATCCCTTCTTTCTTTTCTCTCCAAAACTCTTGAACGTGCCGTCCTTGGCCAGCTCTCCCGCTATCTCTCTCAGAATGACCTTCTTGATCCAAATCAGTCACGTTTCAAGACTAGTCATTCAACTGAGACTGCTCTTCTCTGTATCACGGAGGCGCTCCGCACTGCTAAAGCTAACTCTCTCTCCTCTGCTCTCATCCTTCTAGACCTATCGGCTGCCTTCGATACTGTGAACCATCAGATCCTCCTCTCCACCCTCTCCGAGTTGGGCATCTCCGGTGCGGCCCACGCTTGGATTGCGTCCTACCTGACAGGTCGCTCCTACCAGGTGGCGTGGCGAGAATCTGTCTCCTCGCCACGCGCTCTCACCACTGGTGTCCCCCAGGGCTCTGTTCTAGGCCCTCTCCTATTCTCGCTATACACCAAGTCACTTGGCTCTGTCATAACCTCACATGGTCTATCCTATCATTGCTATGCAGACGACACACAATTAATCTTCTCCTTTCCCCCTCTGATGACCAGGTGGCGAATCGCATCTCTGCATGTCTGGCAGACATATCAGTGTGGATGATGGATCACCACCTCAAGCTGAACCTCGGCAAGACGGAGCTGCTCTTCCTCCCGGGGAAGGACTGCCCGTTCCATGATCTCGCCATCACGGTTGACAACTCCATTGTGTCCTCCTCCCAGAGCGCTAAGAACCTTGGCGTGATCCTGGACAACACCCTGTCGTTCTCAACCAACATCATGGCGGTGGCCCGTTCCTGTAGGTTCATGCTCTACAACATCCGCAGAGTACGCCCCTGCCTCACACAGGAAGCGGCGCAGGTCCTAATCCAGGCACTTGTCATCTCCCGTCTGGATTACTGCAACTCGCTGTTGGCTGGGCTCCCTGCCTGTGCCATTAAACCCCTACAACTCATCCAGAACGCCGCAGCCCGTCTGGTGTTCAACCTTCCCAAGTTCTCTCACGTCACCCCGCTCCTCCGCTCTCTCCACTGGCTTCCAGTTGAAGCTCGCATCCGCTACAAGACCATGGTGCTTGCCTACGGAGCTGTGAGGGGAACGGCACCGCAGTACCTCCAGGCTCTGATCAGGCCCTACACCCAAACAAGGGCACTGCGTTCATCCACCTCTGGCCTGCTCGCCTCCCTACCACTGAGGAAGTACAGTTCCCGCTCAGCCCAGTCAAAACTGTTCGCTGCTCTGGCCCCCCAATGGTGGAACAAACTCCCTCACGACGCCAGGACAGCGGAGTCAATCACCACCTTCCGGAGACACCTGAAACCCCACCTCTTCAAGGAATACCTAGGATAGGATAAGTAATCCTTCTCACCCCCCCCCTTAAATGATTTAGATGCACTATTGTAAAGTGGCTGTTCCACTGGATGTCAGAAGGTGAATTCACCAATTTGTAAGTCGCTCTGGATAAGAGCGTCTGCTAAATGACTTAAATGTAAATGTTAACCACCTAACTCTCAATATTGCTTTGAAGAGCGGAAAACACTCCCTCTTACAGCGACGCCATCTTGGAGTCCTCCTTAACCAACCATGTTGTTCCACCTCCTACATATGCGATGACATCACCTGGTTTAAACATCTCTAGAGACTATCTCTCTCTCTTCATTACTCAATGCCTAGGTTTACCTCCAATGTACTCACATCCTACCGTACCTTTGTCTGTACACTACGCCTTGAATCTATGCTATCGTGCCCAGAAACCTGCTCCTTTTACTCTCTGTTCTGAACGTGCTAGATGGCCAGTTGGTAAAGTCTTTAGCCGTACCCTTATCCTAATTCTCCTCTATTCCTCTGGTGATGTGGAGGTTAATCCAGGTCCTGCAGTGCCTCGCTCCACTCCCACCCCCAGGTGCTCTCATTTGTTGACTTCTGTAAACGTAAAAGCCTTGGTTTCATGCATGTTAACATTAGAAGCCTACTCCCTAAGTTTGTTTTACTCACTGCTTTAGCACACTCTGACAACCCCGATGTCTTAGCCGTGTCTGAAACCTGGCTTAGGAAAACCACCAAAAACCCTGAAATCTCCATTGCTTACTATAACGTTTTCCGCCAAGATAGAACTGCCAAAGGGGGCGGTGTCGCAACCTACTGCAAAGATTGCCTGCAGAGTTCTGTATTATCTTAGTCTGTAACCAAACAATTTGAGCTTCTACTTCTAAAAATTCACCTTTCCAGAAACAAGTCTCTCACTGTTGCCGCTTGCTATAGACCTCCCTCTGCCCCCAGCTGTGCCCTAGATACCATATGTGAATTATTTGCCCCCATCTATCTTCTGAGCTCGTGCTACAAGGTGACATGTTAAACTGGGACATGCTTAGCATCCCGACCATCCTACAAACTAAGCTTGATTCCCTCAATCTCACACAAATGATCAATTAACCTACCAGGTACAACCCCAAATCAGTAAACACGGGTACTCTCATAGATGTCATCCTAACTAATTCGCCCTCCAAATACACCACTGCTGTTTTCAATCAAGATCTCAGCGAACACGGCCTCATTGCCTGTATCCATAATGGGTCTGCGACCAAACGACCACCCCCCATCACTGTCAAATGCTCCCTGAAACGCTTCTGTGAGCAGGCCTTTCTAATCGACCTGGCCGGGGTATCCTGGAATGACATTGACCTCATCCCGTCAGTAGATGATGCCTGGCTATTCTTTAAAAGTGCCTTCCTCACCATCTTAAATAAGCATGCCCCTCTCAAAAAATGTAGAACTAGGAATAGATATTATCCTTGGTTCACTCCAGACCTGTCTGCCCTTGACCAGCACAAAAACATCCTGTAGCGTTCTGCATTAGCATCGAATAGCCCCCGTGATATGCAACTTTTCAGGGAAGTTAGGAACAAATATACACAGGCAGTTAGAAAAGCTAAGGCAAGCTTTTTCAAACAGAAATTTGAATCCTGTAGTACTAACTCAAAAAAGTTCTGGGACACCGTAAAGTCCATGGAGAATAAAAGCACCTCCTCCCAGCTGCCCACTGCTCTGAGGCTAGAAAACACTGTCACCACCGATAAATCTACTATAATTGAGAATTTCAATAAGCATTTCTCTACGGCTGGCCATGCTACCCCTACCCCGGTCAACTGCCCGTACCCTCCACAGCAACCCGCCAAAGCCCCCACCATTTCTCCTTTACCCAAATCCAGATAGCTGATGTTCTGAAAGAGCTGCAACATCTGGACCCCTACAAATCAGCCGGGCTAGACAATCTGGACCCTCTCTTTCTAAAATTATCTGCCGAAATTGTTGCAACCCCTATTACTAGCCTGTTCAACCTCTCTTTCGTATCGTCTGAGATTCCCAAAGATTAGAAAGCTGCCGCGGTCATCCCCCTCTTCAAAGGGGGTGACACTCTAGACCCAAACTGCTACAGACTTATATCTATCTTATCCTGTCTTTCTAAGGTCTTCGAAAGCCAAGTTAACAAACAGATTACTGACCATTTCGAATCCCACCATACCTTCTCCGCAATGCAATCTGGTTTCAGAGCTGGTCATGGGTGCACCTCAGCCACGCTCAAGGTTCTAAACGACCACATAACCGCCATTGATAAGAGACATTACTGTGCAGTCGACCTGGCCAAGGCTTTCGACTCTGTCAATCACAACATTCTGATTGGCAGACTCGACAGCCTTGGTTTCTCAAATGATTGCCTCGCCTGGTTTACCAACTACTTCTCTGATAGAGTTCAGTGTGTCAAATCAGAGGGCCTGTTGTCCGGACCTTTGACAGTCTCTATTGGTGTGCCATAGGGTTCAATTCTCGGGGCGACTCTCTTTTCTGTATACATCAATGATGTTGCTCTTGCTGCTGGTGATTCTCTGATCCACCTCTACGCAGACGACACCATTCGGTATACTTCTGGCCCCTCCTTGGACGCTGTGTTATCTAACCTCCAGACGAGCTTCAATGCCATACAACTCTCCTTCCATGGCCTCCAAATGCTCTTAAACGCAAGTAAAACTAAATGCATGCTATTCAATCGATCACTGCCCGCACCTGCTCGCCCGCCCAGCATCACTACTCTGGACGGCTCTGACTTAGAATACGTGGACAACTACAAATACCTGGGTGTCTGGTTAGACTGTAAACTCTCCTTCCAGACTCGCATTAAGCATCTCCAATCCAAAATGAAATCTGGAATCGGCTTCCTATATCGCAACAAAGCATCCTTCACTCATGCTGCCAAAACTCGTAAAACTGACCATCCTCCCAATCCTCGACTTCGGTGATGTCATCTATAAAATAGCCTCCAAAACTCTCCTCAACCAACTGGATGCAGTCTATCACAATGCCATCTGTTTTGTCACCAAAGCCCCATACACTACCCACCATTGCGACCTGTACGCTCTCGTTGGTTGGCCCTCGCTTCATACTCGTCGCCAAACCCACTGGCTACAGGTTATCTACAAGTCTCTGCTAGGTAAAGCCCCGCCTTATCTCAGCTCACTGGTCACCATAGCTGCACCCACTCGTAGCACGCGCTCCAGCAGTTATCTCACTGGTCAAAGCCAATTCTTCCTTTGGTCGTCTTTCCTTCCAGTTCTCTGCTGCCCATGACTGGAACGAATTGCAAAAATCTCTGAAGCTGGAGACTCACATCTCCCTCACTGGCTTTAAGCACCAGCTGTCAGAGCAGCTTACAGATCTGCACCTGTACCTGTACATAGCCCATCTGTAATCAGCCCATCTATCTACCTTACCTCATCCCAATACTGGTATCAGTTTATTTATTTATTTTGCTCCTTTGCACCCCAGTATCTCTACCTGCACATTCATCTTCTGCACATCTACCATTCCAGTGTTTAATTGCTATATTGTAATTACTTTGCCACCATGGCCTATTTATATCCTTAACTTATCTCATTTGTACTCACTGTATATAGACTTGTTTTCTTTTGTTCCACTGTATTATTGACTGTATGTTTTGTTTATTCCATGTGTAACTCTGTGTTATTGTATGTGTCGAATTGTTACGCTTTATCTTGGCCAGGTCGCAGTTGCAAATGAGAACTTGTTCTCAACTAGCCTACCTAGTTAAATAAAGGTGAAATAAATAAAATAAAAAGTTGTCATTCTTTTTTATTCTTTTTTTTAAACCTTTCTTTAACTAGACAAGTCAGTTAAAAACAAATTCTTATTTACAATGACGGCCTACCAAAAGGCCTCCTGCAGGGACGGGTCCGGGATTAAAAATAGAAAGAAAATAAAAAATAATATAGGACAAAACACACATCACGACAAGAGAGACAACACAACACTACATAAAGAGAGACCTAAAACAACAACATAGCATGGTAGCAACATGGCAGCAGCACAACATAGTAGCATCACAAAACACGGTACAAGCCTTATTGGGCACAGACAACAGCACGAAGGGCAAGAAGGTAGAGACAACAATACATAACGCAATGCTGCCTCAACTGTCAGTAAGACTGTCCATGAGTGAGTCTTTGACTAAAGAGATTGAGATAAAACTGTCCAGTTTGAGTCTTTGTTGCAGCTCGTTCCAGTCGCTAGCTGCAGCGAATTGAAAAGACAAGCGACCCTGGGATGTGTGTGCTTTGGGGACCTTTTACAGATTTGCTGAGGCAGTGAAGAAAATAGAGGAAGATGGGTCTAGGGGGGGAGGGGGGGCACCTGAGAGGAGTGGTGTGAGTAGTAGATCTTTACCAGTAGAGGGATTGTTTTTGTTTTTACCTTTATTTAACCAGGTAGGCCAATTGAGAAGTTCTCATTTACAACTGCGACCTGGCCATGATAAAGCAAAGCAGTGCGACAAAAACAACACAGAGTTACACATAAACAAATGTACAGTCAATAACAGAATAGAAAAAAATCTATGTACAGTGTGTGCAAATGTGAAGAGTAGGGAGGTAAGGCAATAAATAGGCCATAGAAGCAAAATAATTACAATTTAGCATTAACACTGGAGTGATAGGTGTGCAGATGATGATGTGCAAATAGAGATACTGGGGTGCAAAAGAGCAAGAGGATAAGTAGCAATATGGGGATGAGGTAGTTGGATGTGCTATTTACAGATTGGCTGTGTACAGGTACGGTGATCGGTAAGCTGCTCTGACAGCTGATGCTTAAAGTTAGAGAGGGAGATATAAGATTACAGCTAAGGTGATTTTTGCAATTCGTTCCAGTCATTGGCAGCAAAGTAAGTGTTGGCTCTGGGGATGACCAGTGAAATATACCTGCTGGAGCGTGTGCTACGGGTGGGTGTTGCTATGGTGACCAGTGAGCTAAGGCGGGGCTTTACCTAGGAAAGACTTATAGATGACCTGGAGCCAGTGGGTTTGGCGACTAATATGTAGTGAGGGCCAGCCAACGAGAGCATACAGGTCGCAGTGGTGGGTGGTGTATGGGGCTTTGGTGACAAAACAGATGGCACTGTGACATCCAGTGTGCTGAGTAGAGTGTTGGAGGCTATTTTGTAAATGACATCACCGAAGTCAGGGATCGGTAGGATAGTCAGTTTTGGCAGCATGAGTGAAAGAGGCTTTGTTTGCGATATAGGAAGCCAAATCAAGATTTAATTTTGGATTGGAGATGCTTAATGTGAGTCTGGAAGGAGAGTATACAGTCTAACCAGACACCTAGGTATTTGTAGTTGTCCACATAAATCAGAACCGTCCAGAGTAGTGATGCTAGTCAGGCAGGCAGGTTGCGGGCAGCAATCGGTTGAATAGCATGCGCTTAGTTTTACTAGAAAGTATAAGCAGTTGGAGGCCACGTAATGAGTATTGTACGGCATTGAAGCTTGTTTGAAGGTTTGTTAGCACAGTGTCCAAAGAAGGGCCAGATGTATACAGAATGGTGTCGTCTGCGTAGAGGTGGATCAGAGAATCACCAGCAGCAAGAGCGACATCATTGATATACAGTGGGTCAAAAAAGTATTTAGTCATCCACCAATTGTGCAAGTTCTCCCAGTTAAAAAGATGAGAGGCCTGTAATTTTCATCATAGGTACACTTCAACTATGACAGAAAAAATTAGAAAAAAATCCAGAAAATCACATTGTAGGATTTTTTATGAATTTATTTGCAAATTATGGTGGAAAATAAGTATTTGGTCAATAACAAAAGTTTATCTCAATACTTTGTTATATACCCTTTGTTGGCAATGACAGAGGTCAAACGTTTTCTGTATGTCTTCACAAGGTTTTCACACACTGTTGCTGGTATTTTGGCCTATTCCTCCATGCAGATCTCCTCTAGAGCAGTAATGTTTTGGGGCTGTTGCTGGGCAACACGGACTTTCAACTCCCTCCAAAGATTTTCTATGGGGTTGAGATCTGGAGACTGGCTAGGCCACTCCAGGACCTTGAAATGCTTCTTACGAAGCCACTCCTTCGTTGCCCGGGCGGGAAAGAGGTTTTCACTCAAAATCTCACGGTACATGGCCCCATTCATTCCTTCCTTTACACGGATCAGTTGTCCTGGTCCCTTTGCAGAAAAACAGCCCCAAAGCATGATGTTTCCACCTCCATGCTTCACAGTAGGTATGGTGTTCTTTGGATGCAACTCAGCATTCTTTGTCCTCCAAACACGACGAGTTGAGTTTTTACCAAAAAGTTCTATTTTTGTTTCATCTGACCATATGACATTCTCCCAATCTTCTTCTGGATCATCCAAATGCTCTCTAGCAAACTTCAGACGGGCCTGGACATGTACTGGCTTACATGTACTGGGGCGGCAGGGTAGCCTAGTGGTTAGAGCGTTGGACTAGTAACCAAAAGGTTGCAAGTTCATATCCCCTGAGCTGACAAGGTACAGATCTGTCGTTCTGCCCCTGAACAGGCAGTTAACCCACTGTTCCTAGGCCGTCATTGAAAATAAGAATTTGTTCTTCACTGACTTGCCTAGTAAAATAAAAGTAAAATAAAGGTAAAATAAATAAATAAAAAGCAGGGGGACACATCTGGCACTGCAGGATTTGAGTCCCTGGCGGCGTAGTGTGTTACTGATGGTAGGCTTTGTTACTTTGGTCCCAGCTCTCTGCAGGTCATTCACTAGGTCCCCCCGTGTGGTTCTGGGATTTTTGCTCACCGTTCTTGTGATCATTTTAACCCCACGGGGTGAGATCTTGTGTGGAGCCCAGATCGAGGGAGATTGTATGTCTTCCATTTCCTAATAATTGCTCCCACAGTTGATTTCTTCAAACCAAGCTGCTTACCTATTGCAGATTCAGTCTTCCCAGCCTGGTGCAGGTCTACAATTTTGTTTCTGGTGTCCTTTGACAGCTCTTTGGTCTTGGCCATAGTGGAGTTTGGAGTGTGACTGTTTGAGGTTGTGGACAGGTGGCTTTCATACTGATAACAAGTTCAAACAGGTGCCATTAATACAGGTAACGAGTGGAGGACAGAGGAGCTTATTAAAGAAGAAGTTACAGGTCTGTGAGAGCCAGAAATCTTGCTTGTTTGTAGGTGACTGTTGAAGGAATTCTAAATTCCTCTGTTTTAATTCCCAATCAAAATTAAACACTCTGTCAATGCATTAAGGGTTTGTAAGACCCTTAATTTATAAGAATGGACAGAGCCCCGGTCTTAAAAGTCAGGTAACAGCGTTTAATTCAAGAGAGTACTGCCTTCATACACATTTTACCACAGGTTATAAACTGAAAATGACGTCAGCGTTTTCTAAATGTTCTATCTCTTCTTGACACTGGTAGAGAGGCCCTATAGTTCAAGACTTCCCTCCTCGCCTAAAGCCAAGGTCAGTCAGTGTAGATAAGCATTCTAGACAGTCTGGAGATAGTCCGTCCCTACCATCTGGAGATAGTTAATTCATTTGTACAAAGGAACAGACCGTCATTGTTCTAACTTTTGCCCACGTTCACACACCTCCGTTCCAGTACCAAGGCTGTGTCTCAAGCCTTCCCACATCCGTCTCCCTACCAATTTAATATAATTTACGAGTCAAGGTTTTCTTGTGTGGATAAGCATTCTAGCCAGTCTGATTCATTTGTACCAATGAACAGACTGTCATTGTTACTAAACTCTTGACCACATTCACTTCAGTACTGGGATCAGATAAGAATATTCATACATATACAGTAACATTTAGTATTTTGATTAGTACATATACAGTACCATAATTGTATTCTGATTAATACATCCTGATTGAAATGTATACATAATTAGTCATTATAGATAAACATTCCCTTAACAGTGACCAAATACTTATTTTCCACCATAATTTGCAAATAAATTCATTAAAAATCCTACAATGTGATTTTCTGGATTTTTTTTCTAATTTTGTCTGTCATAGTTGAAGTGTACCTATGATGAAAATTACAGGCCTCTCTCATCTTTTTAAGTGGGAGAACTTGCACAATTGGTGGCTGACTAAATACTTTTTTGCCCCACTGTAGGTCTATAACAGTTTAGGTCTAGAGTGTCTCCCCCTTTGAAAAGGGGGATGATCATGGCAGCTTTCCAATCTTTGGGGATCTGAGACGATGCGAAAGAGAGGTTGAATAGGCTAGTAATAGGGATTGCAACAATTCTGGCAGATAATTTTAGAAAGAGAGGGTCCAGATTGTCTAGTCCAGCTGATTTGAAGGGATCCAGATTTTGCAGCTCTTTCAGAACATCAGCTGTCTGGATTTGGGTGAAGGAGAAGTGGGGAGGGGGGGCTTGGGCAAGTTGCTGCAGGGTGTGCTGAGATGTTGGCCGGGGTAGCCGGTTGCAAAGCATGGCCAGACGTAGAAAAATGCTTATTGAAATGATCGGTTGTCGTAGATTTATTGGTGGTGACAGTGTTTCCTATCCTCAGTGCAGCTGGGAGGAGGTGCTCTTATTCTCCATGGACTTTACCGTGTCCCAAAAGGTTTTGGAATTAGTGCTACAGAATGCACATTTCTGTTTGAAAAAGCCAGCCTTAGCTTTCCTAACTGACTGAGTATATTGGTTCCTGACTTCCCTGAAAAGTTGCATATCGCGGGGGCTATTCGATGCTAATGCAGTACGCCACAGGATGTTTTTGTGCTGGTCAATGGCAGTCTGGGGTTAACCATCTATATCTATTCTTAGTTCTATATTTTCTGAATGGGGCATGCTTACTTAAGATGGTGAGGAAAGCACTTTTAAAGAGCAACCAGGCATCCTCTACTGACGGGATGAGGTCAATATCCTTCCAGGATACCCAGACCAGGTCGATTAGAAAGGCCTGCTCGCTGAAGTGTTTTAGGGAGCGTTTGACAGTGTTGAGGGGTGGTCGTTTGACCACGGACCCATTACGCACGCAGGCACTGAGGCAGTGATCGCTGAGATCCTGGTTGAAGACAGCAGAGGTATATTTACAGGGCAAGTTGGTCAGGATGATATCTAAGAGGGTACCCATGGTTACGTATTTAGGGTTGTACCTGTTTGGTTCCTTGATCATTTCTGTGAGATTGAGAGCTTAGATTGTAGGACGGCCGGGGTGTTAAGCATGTTCCAGTTTAGGTCAACTAACAGTACAAATTCTGAAGATAGATGTGGGGCAATTAATTCACACATGGTGTCCGAGGCACAGCTGGGGGCTGAATGGGGTCTATAACTAGCGGCAACGGTGAGAGACTTGTTTCTGGAAAGGTGAATTTTTAAAAGTAGAAGCTCGAATTGTTTGGGCACAAACCTGGATAGTATGACAGAACTCTGCAGGCACTCTTTGCAGTAGATTGCAACTACGCCCCCTTTGGCAGTTCTATCTTGTCAGAAAATGTAATAGTTAGGGATGGACATTTTTTGGTGGCCTTCCTAAGCCAGGATTCAGGCACGGCTAGGACATTCCGGTTGGCCGAGTGTGCTAAAGTAGTGAATGCATGAAACCAAGGATTTTATGGTTACAGAAGTCAACAAATGAGAGCGCCTGGGGAATGGGAGTAGTGCTGGGGGCTGCAGGTCCTGAGCAGGGCTGGAGGCTCTACAGTGAAGTAAGACAATTATCACTAACCAAAACAGCAATAGGGATAGGCCAACAAGTGATATATGTTTCAGTAAGATTGGATTTTTAGCATTTATAGCAATGGTTATCAACTGTACTAAAGGGATGGAACGTAAGTCATAGACAATGTAGGTTGTGGTGGCTGCTGCAGAGAGTGGGTGTGCGAGACTAGACATCAGAAGAGTGACAGGGTGTGTTAAGTGGTGGTGTCCCATCATTTCAGGTTGTTGGCCTGAGGTAGGACTAAATAGATTTAAATAGTGGAGTAGGGTGAGTGTAGTGTTAGATGGTATGGTATTTGTTAAAAGAATGTTTCAAGCCAAGTATAAGTGAGTTGTACTCCAGTCTACTAGGTAGCGGTAAGGCAACATTTAAAGGATGCCAACCTCCGTTAAACCTCATCGAAGAAGCCTTCTAACCACAGCTTTCAGCCATTAGCTTTGCCCACGGCTGGCTCATGTGAACTACAATCCCGATACTGTGTTTTAACATTTAGAAGCATCAATGATTGCTTGCGATACGGCTTTCAAAAGATATGTCCCTCATTTTTCATTCGTTATGAAGAATTGTTCAAATAAAAAAATATACTTACTGTAGCAGTTTTTCACAGATCCACACAGCTATGGATGCCTCCATCCGATGGAACTACACTTCTGCTACACTTCCCGAGTTACGCTTACACACACAGGTGTTCGGCACATGCTAAATAGCTAAATAGCACAGGTGGTCGCCTCTGATCTTCCGTCTGTTTCCATAAACAAGAGCTGTAATACGAAGAAATGACCTTGTGGTAACCCTAACCTTATCAAGTGGTGTATAAATGGAACCTTTTTTTCTCACTGATATGAAAGAAGGTCAATTTGCTTCCAAAACTGTACCGCAAGCGATGCGCGTTAATGTAAAAATTGAAAGTAGGGGTTCTTAACAAAACTCACCCATGGAGAAGACGCCTTCGTCCAATGACTTATATGTAATGTAATGGAACTGAGAGTCATGATCAAGGGCTAGTGAAAGGGCTGGAAAGATAGCTAGATGGTCAATTTAATGTCCTCCTTTGACAGCCAACACATACACACATACAATGCAGTAACTTGCAATATTAGTTAAGTCTAGTGAATAGGATACTCTAGCTCTGGCAGAAACGGAATATTACGTTGTCCATGTCATAAGCCGTGAGTCGTCTATTAACTACCCAACACTGGGTGCATGCCCACTTTATAACATTCCCAAACTAACTGAGAACCACACATTAATAACATGCGCGCAGAATCGCATTAGCGGAAACGAAGACTGTTCTCAGGGCAGGCCTGGTTATAGCTAGATATGTTCGAGTTACGTCAGGGACAATTATGGCTAACTCTTTTTCTAACCTATTATGAAAAGTCACTTCTGATAGTCAAAACTGGCAGACCTGTGCTAAGAGCAGTGTTAGTATCCACTAATGCAATAGCCAATCACTACAATACATAGATTTCAATGGTCTGATTTATTTTACAAAATACACTCAAATACACACTCCTAGCAAGAAATGCAGTACAATGTGTCACCGTGTTATAACATAGTTATAAGAACTGTGAATTTACAGTTAAATTAATCAAACAATCCAACTGTATTCGTGCAATGCTTAGCCAAAGCATGTCAAAATAGTGTGCATAGAGGCTGCTTTCAGTCAACAACGAGTCACATTGTAATGTGCGTGGTGCAGGACATAGGATTGGAAAAAAATGAAACAGTGATGATTGCAGTCTTTCTATATCGGTGTACCCTCAAAGCTCAGAGCTATGTCCAGCAGTTGGGAGCCCATGTTTTGCTGCTCTCCCCCAGAC
The DNA here is from genome assembly GCF_036934945.1 of Oncorhynchus masou masou. Lineage (NCBI taxonomy): Eukaryota > Metazoa > Chordata > Actinopteri > Salmoniformes > Salmonidae > Oncorhynchus > Oncorhynchus masou. Next base: position 70,940,032 of record NC_088223.1, read on the forward strand.
ATGAACTCAGCAGACAGCTCCCTGTAGGTACTGCACACCCTGCGCTCATGGATGTCATGTCTATGGATGGCATGTTTCCATCTGTGACGTGCTTCGCTGTATACCACCACAAGGGATCTGCAGGGAAGGTGCACAGACACTCGGACCCCCCCCGGTCCTAGTTCTGTCAGGCCCTCCTCCAGGGACATTGTGAGAGTGGTGTCTGAGAGCAGGTTGACAGTGACCAGACGCTCCCCCCACAGCCAGCTGTCATCCAGGTGGGGATCAATAGCAGACCCACGCTGGGGGTGGTAATCCAGGTTGCACTGCTCCACTGGTTGAAACCCGGCTAGGACCGGCTCCTGGGACATCCGTAGCACCAGTTTACGGCTGATTGGAGGCAGGCCGCAGAAGCCACCAAGACGCACTTTGTGTTTTTTGAAGTTCACTTTAGGCCCAAAGTCCTGTAAAGACATTTAAAAAAGTGGGTTATTCTTTCTCGTGAGGAGTGAATGGTTGCTATCATGGGTACCTCCCATGATAGAAGAATGAACCACTGGCCATTGTCAGAGGTGATTCTGCAACTCATGCTGCCAGCCCCTATTCACTTGCCAAAATTGCGTCATCTTGCAGCAAACGTTAGAAGATGACAACAAACCTGTTTCCGTCGACCAGACTGTGACTCTCTCCAGACGTTGAGGTCCATATCGGTTATCAACTCATTCTCCTCCTCTTCTGATATGAAGTTATTCCACAAAAAGATTCCAGGGAAGGGAAAAGACAGCTGCTGCCCACCATAATTGCGCACAGCTCGTCTCAGCAATGGGTCGTACATAAAATCGTGTCGTATCTAAAGAAAGTCAACAAATCTGTTTAAGGGATCTCATGAAGTCAGTACTGTAATAAGTGCTTTCCAGACACATCATACAGCTAAACAGTAATACGTAATATTACTGTAGTTTAGCTATAATATGATGTATTTGTTGACAGTGCTCAGACAGGGGGGCTGGCTAACGGCGTTTGCTTCAGAGCGCTGTGTCTAGCAACCGAATAGGATCTTATTTACATGATCTATTTTTCAGTGAACACAGACTTACCGGTTGACCATTCTCCGATAATAGTCCATTTCCATTCACGCTCTCACACAATAAACAAGTTCGAATCCCCTTACAACCACAATTGGCATGGTGAATTTCCGTCGCCATTAGTAAATTACGTGTCCCACCATAACAGGACGTAGCAAAAACATATCAAATGAATTAAGTTCCGCATTGAACAAGGCAAAATGCATCAAATACAGTAGAATCATTCAAACCCAACAGTAGAATAAATCAAATGTTTATTTACTCTTTTCACATTAGTGTCTCGTGTTGTAGTCACTGATGCTTGCAATAGAGGCTTTGTAAGAATGTAAAAGGTATGAAGAAATATTACAATAATTATTTATTTAAAAACAAAAACAAACCTTACAGTACATAACAAACCATTATTCTCAGACAATTTAGGGCCAAATATGGAGCATGTTGGGTATTGCAAAACTAAAACATTTAACAGCAATGAATATGATGCAAAATATTTCCATTAAATAAAGTTTTAAACCATGCTTGCCAACTTTCAGCTGGTTAGAACTACAGTACAGAATTGGATTCGAATGAGTTTAACAACATGTGCTTCTGTTTTGAATATACCAAACCACCGTATGAGCTCAGAATTTCAGTTTTAAATCACACGTTTCCTTATAATGTTTCTGTGTTAGAAAAATACAATTATTTGACCGATACAATTACATCCATTCCTGCATATATGTTATCATGGTCTAGAATGAAAACTCCATTCAGTACTTAGATAAAGGGACCATGCTGTACCTTGTCTAAAATACAGTCATTTTAAAGAATCCTAGTCAAATGAAAAGTGGAACAGTTCATGATATTGAGAACTCTTCAAAGTGACATCCTCTTTCCCAACATTATGCACCAATCCTCATTCAATTCCTTCTTGCTTGTCCTTATCCTAAAACAACCTGAAACCTGAAGCAAAGTTTAAAGAGATATCATGAATTTATTTGTTACACATTCAGCTAATTTATCTGTGTCTATTGTCATATAGTCATTTAACTTTTGTTTTTATATTAATTATATCTCTTGGTTAAAAAAATAGCATTGAAGATGAGTGTTTCAGGTATATTGCTAGTTATTGCAAGTGAAGATTGATGGGACGTAGATGGTGCTTACATACATTTTTGTCAAAAATGATCATTTTCCACAACCCATTCTAGTATAGAGAACGATAAATATAATGTTATTAAATATTGACAGTCAGCTACACTAGAACTGTTCCACGAAATACACAGACAAACCCTTGTCAATCCAATATTGAGAGATATTATGAAATATGTTGACGATATCTCATGTCCTCACCCTAAATCTCTCCTCCAACAAGGACAGCTCACTGATGAGGTCAGTGATGGCATTAGTGAAAGCCTCCTGAGGACTGTAGTCTGAACACGGATCACAATCTTGTGCTCCAGAGGATGAGGGACCTTATAGCCAGCAAAGAGCACTTGGGGGTCCTTCAGAGGTTGTCTGCAAAAAAAAGAAAATTAAGTTATGAAGAGTTTTACAATGATATTTTAATGCACTAAAAATCTAAATTAAATTAAATAGTTGAACTCACTGTCTGTGTCACGCCCTGACCTTAGAGATCCTTTAAATTCTCTATTTGGTAGGTCAGGGTGTGACTATGGTGGGAAATCTATGTTTATATTTCTTTGTTGGCCGAGTATGGTTCCCAATCAGAGGCAGCCCTTTTCCCACCTTCAGTTGTGGGATCTTGTCTTTGGTTGTTGCATGTGTTTGCACTCCTAGCTTTACGTTCGTTGAGTTGTTTATTGTTTTTAGGTGGAACATTTATAATTAAAAGAAAATGTACGCCGACCACACTGCACCTTGGTCTTCATTTAACGACGGACGTTACAGTCTGATGATATTGCCAAGTGTGTGATCCTCTTTGTTCAACGTGAAGAGGCAGGCATTAGGGACTTTTGTGTCCTTGATGATTGTGATTCTAGAAACAAAAACATTCTAAGTAAGAGTATTTGACTTACAGATTCATATTCAGTGGCAATGGCAGGTACACAATCACAGTAGTTACCTAGCTAGTAGCTGAGAATTCTCAACTCCACGATACTCAATGGAGTTGAATGGCGATGAGTGTTGGCAGAGTGTACCTCTGACTACACTGAGTCAGTATCAGTTGATACTTGTTAAAATGTTCATTCTTTAATGCGTGTCCTGTACAGTGCGTTCAGAAAGTATGCATACACCATGATTCCACATTTTGTGTTACAGCCTGAATTCGAAATTGATTAAATGTATATTTTTTCTGACCCATCTACACAATATCCCATAATGACAGTTAAAAAATATTTGGCGAATTTGTATCAGATTTATTGAAAATGAAATACAGATATTTCCATGCATGGAGGCAAAAAGGACAATGTCATAAGAGAAAAGCTAAGAAATGGAGAGTTTAAAATAAAGAGAAGGGAGGGCCAGAAAAGTAAATTTTGGGAAATTTGGTGAAGTGGTAAAATACTATGATAGCAATGCCATCTATGTTGTCAAATCAAATGTATTTATTAAGCCCTTCTTACATCAGCTGATGTCACAAAGTGCTGTACAGAAACCCAGCCTAAAACCACAAACAGCAAGCAATGCAGGTGTAGAAGCATGTCGTGTGATGAGGGCTATACAAATTTGGCAGTCACAAGAGGGTACTTCAAATAATCACTGTAGCCTACTGTTCAGATGGGTTAAATGGAAACTGAAATCTGAACACTGAATGTAGGTCTATAAACTCACACAAAGCCTTTATATGAATTACTGCAGAATTAAGCATTTCTTGCAGTAAAAGGATTTGCAATTGTCTGAGTGGACTAATCCATTGTGGAGGCCATGGGGATGGCACAGTCCATCACTTTAAGACATGTGCTACTGAAATAGTATATGGTTACATTACATAAAAACAATGGTGCAACACTAATAAAAAATACAACACCGGCTCCGACACTCATCGGATGTGGCAGGGCTTGCAAACTATTACAGACTACAAAGGGAAGCACAGCCGCGAGCTGCCCAGTGACACGAGCCTACCAGATGCGCTAAATCACTTCTATGCTCGCTTTGAGGCAAGCAACACTGAGGCATGCATGAGAGCATCAGCTGTTCCGGACGACTGTGTGATCACGCTCTACGTAGCCGATGTGAGTAAGACCTTTAAACAGGTCAAACATTCACAAGGCTGCGGGGCCAGATAGATTACCAGGATGTGTGCTCCGAGCATGTGCTGACCAACTGGCAGGTGTCTTCACTGACATTTTCAACATGTCCCTGATTGAGTCTGTAATACCAACATGCTTCAAGCGACCACCATAGTCCCTGTGCCCAAGAACACAAAGGCAACCTACCTAAATAACTACCGACCCGTGGCACTCACGTCCGTAGCCATGAAGTGCTTTGAAAGGCTGGTAATGGCTCACATCAACACCATTATCCCAGAAACCCTAGACCCACTCCAATTTGCATACCGCACCAACAGATCCACAGATGATGCAATCTCTATTGCACTCCACACTGCCCTTTCCCACCTGGACGAAAGGAACACCTATGTGAGAATGCTATTCATTGACTACAGCTCAGGGTTCAACACCATAGTACCCTCAAAGCTCATCACTAAGCTAAGGAACCTGGGACTAAACACCTCCCTCTGCAACTGGATCCTGGACTTCCTGACAAGCCGCCCCCAGGTGGTGAGGGTAGGTAGCAACACATCTGCCACGCTGATCCTCAACACTGGAGCTCCCCAGGGGTGTGTGCTCAGTCCCCTCCTGCACTCCCTGTTCATCCACGACTGCATGGCCAGGCACGACTCCAAAACCGTCATTAAGTTTGCTGACGACACAACAGTGTCTGATCACCGACAATGATGAGACAGCCTACAGGGAGGAGGTCAGAGACCTGGCCGGGTGGTGCCAGAATAACAACCTATCCCTCAACGTAACCAAGACTAAGGAGATGATTGTGGACTACAGGAAAAGGAGCACCGAGCACGTCCCCATTCTCATCGACGGGGCTGTAGTGGAGCAGTTTGAGAGCTTCAAATTCCTTGGTGTCCACATCAACAACAAACTAGAATGGTCCAAACACACCAAGACAGTCGTAAAGAGGGCACGACAAAGCCTATTCCCCCTCAGGAATCTAAAAACATTTGGCATGGGTCCTGAGATCCTCAAAAGGTTCTACAGCTGCAATGTCGAGAGCATCCTGACCGGTTGCATCACTGCCTGGTATGGCAATTTCTCGGCCTCTGACCGCAATGCACTTCAGAGGGTAGTGCGTACGGCCCAGTACATCACTGAGGCAAAGCTGCCTGCCATCCAGGACCTCTACACCAGGCGGTGTCAGAGGAAGGCCCTGAAATTTGTCAAAGACCCCAGCCACCCCAGTCATAGACTGTTCTCTCTACTACCACATGGCAATCGGTACCGCAGTGCCAAGTCTAGGACACAAAGGCTTCTCAACAGTTTTTACCCCCAAGCCATAAGACTCCTGAATAGGTAACCAAATGGTTACCTGGACTATTTGCATTGTGTGCCTCCCCCCAACCCCTATTTTACGCTGCTGCTACTCTCTGTTTATCTTATATGCATAGTCACTTTAACTATACATTCATGTACATACTAGCTCAATTGGCCCGCACATTGGCTAACCGGGCTATCTGCATTGTGTCCCACCACCCGCCAACCCCTCTTTTTACGCTACTGCTACTCTCTGTTCATCATATATGCATAGTCACTTTAACCATATCCACATGTACATACTACCTCAATAAGTCTGACTAACCGGTGTCTGTATATAGCCTTGCTACTTTTATTTTCAAATGTCTTTTTACTGTTGTTTTATTTCTTTACTTACCTACACACACACACACACACACACACTTTTTTTTCTATTGGTTAGAGCCTGTAAGTAAGCATTTCACCTGTTGTATTTGGCGCACATGACAAATAAACTTTGATTTGATTTGAAGATATAATAGTTGTGATGACTGGTTGAGTAGTTATAAATATCACTGAAAACCCCTTTAGTAATAGTGGCTTTCATTTGCATAATGTTATTGTGAAAGTGGGGTGTAATTTGACTTCATCACCCAATGAGGCACTACTCTTAATATGTTTTCTTCAAGAAAGCAGATGTTTTTCTAAGGGACACCCTAGAGGCAACAAGGTGGTGCAAACTCCAAACATTTTAAAGGCACTGTTTCCTTCCCCAGTGTAGTTGGGAGGGACGGGGAAGACCGCATTACAACCCTTAAAGAACTACGGTTGTATGATGGCCTGGATAAAGAAGACAATATTCTCCACATGGAACCATTCATGTTACAGAGAGATTAGGAGACGTGGAGGTAGTTGATGACAAGAAAATAACTGTCTTTGCCTCTTTTGAGGAGCAGGAATGAAGCCATGTTTGAGTGGTCAAACCTTGTTTTTGTCAGCTTTGTCAATTGTTAAATGTGTTATGTTTTTTAGTAAAGATGATGTAGTAGTCACCCGAGTCTTTGATCTCTTTGCTGGCGCTGGTATAACTTAATGTACAAAGCACATTCAGCTTGTCAGTATGTCTATATGGAATAGTCTGTCTCCATTCTCATTAGGAAAGTAAATAGCATTATTAATCAGGATGGGTAGTAACTGTGTGTATATATGCTCAATTAAATAATATAATTAAACACTTATCAACACAATTTTTACAGGACACAAGTCTGCTCACTGCGACAATATTAGTAGCTTATCTCCAATATAGCATGAAGCTAAAAGTGTCACAACACATCTGCAGGTACCACTTTATATAATATTTCTTACGATCTTCAAAAATGCGTGTGTATTCAACGTGTGCCTTGCGCATACGTGTTTGTTGTATTCAGTGTGTGACTGTCAAACCTCAAATGGACAAAGGGTGGGCGGGGTCAAACGTTTGACTCCGCCCACATTGTGCCCGGCCCCGAATTGCACGCAGTATTCAGGGGTACTTGGAGAGAGGGGCGAAATAGCTGGTGGGACCAATTTCCTGTAGTGTTTTTTTATGAAAGGATTTCAAAATAAAGGGATTTTTCAAGATCTGATTCTTAAGTGAAATCGTAGGAACGAAAGAATTATCAAATGTGTTTATCGGTTTATATACGCCGAATATAGTGCTCACTCGGGGTTTAAGATTTGTAAATGAGGAACTGCACTGGGATTAAATTATAACTAGAAACTATTTTGCCTAATTGCTTTACTGGCTTGTGCCTGAAGTGTCCAATTGGATTGACAAGTAGTGGTTTATTTCATATGCATGTCCAGGGCTATCAACATATCTAGTGTTCACTATCACAACCTTCAACGGTCTACGATACGACCATTACTCAGTAGACCTATGCACGCCATTGTTTCGTTGTTATTCAAATATGTTAGGTGCTTCAACCAACTACAAATCGGGTTCCATGAGCCTTTCTTGGTAGTTGAGACGTATTATGTGCGCAGCCAAACTGACGTATGATGTAACATGCAAGTATTAGTTTACTAGATAAACTGCTTTGATAAAAATCCGTACATATGCTTTCTTTACTCAGGTTGTTTCAGGTCAAGCTTATGGTGCATAGCCTGCCCTACCTGACGCTGTGCAGAGACTATTGGAAAAGGTTGGATAAGATGTTTGAGCACTGTGCAAGGTGAGTTGGTGTTTTAGAATGTAGCCTGGTAGGCTTTTACGTTATTTGTGTGTCACTGGTGGCACCTTAAATGGTGAGGACAGGCTCATGGTAATGGCTCGAACAGAATACATGGAACGGCATTAAACACTTCAAACATATGGTTTCCATTAGAGGTCAACCGATTATGACTTCAACGCCATACCGATTATTGGAGGACCAAAAAAGCCCGATACCGATTAATCGGACAATATATATATATATATATATATATAATTACAACAATACTGAATCAACAATGAACACTTATTTTAACTGAATATAATACATCAATTAAATCAATTTAGTCTCAAATAAATGAAACATGTTCAATTTGGTTTAAGTAATGCAAAAACAACGTGTTGGAGAAGAAAGTCAAAGTGCAATATGTGACCATGTAAAAAAGCTAACATTTAAGTTCCTTGCTCAGAACATGAGAACATATGAAAGCTGGTGGTTCCTTTTAACACGAGTCTTCAATATTCCCAGGTAAGAAGTTTTAGGTTGTAGTTATTATAGGACTATTTCTCTATATACCATTTGTATTTCATATACCTTTGACTATTGGATGTTCTAATAGGTAGGTACTTTAGTATTGCCAGCCTAATCTCGGGAGTTGATAGGCTTGAAGTCATAAACAGCGTAATGCTTGAAGAGCGGCTGGCAAACGCAGTAAAGTACTGTTTGAATGAATGCTTGCGAACCTGCTGTTGCCTACCACCACTCGGTCAGACTGCTCTATCAAATAATAGACTTAATTATAATATAATAACACACATAAATACAAGCCGTAGGTCATTAATATGGTCAAATCTGGAAACTATCATTTCGAAAACAAAATGTGTATTCTTTCAGTGAAATACAGAACCGTTCCATATTTTATCTAATGGGTGGCATCCATAAGTCTAAATATTGCTGTTCCATTGCACAACCTTCAATGTTATGTCATAATTACGTAAAATTCTGTCAAATTAGTTCGCAACGAGCCAGGCGGCCCAAACTGTTGAATATATATCCTGACTCTGCATGCAATGAGAAATTACATAATTTCCCTCGTTTAATATTGCCTGCTAACATGAATTTATTTTAGCTTAATATGCAGGTTTAAAAATATATACTTCTGTGTATTGATTTTAAGAAAGGCATTGATGTTTATGGTTAGGTACATTCGTTCAAAGATTGTGCTTTTTTTGCAAATGCGCTTTTGTGAAATCATCCCCCGTTTGGAGAAGTTGGCTGTCTTTAGGAAGAAATAGTCTTCACACAGTTCGCAACGAGCCAGGCGGCCCAAACTGCTGCATATACCCTGACTCTGTTGCACAGAACGCAAGAGATGTGACACAATTTCCCTAGTTAGAAGAAATTCATGTTAGCAGACAATATTAACTAAATATGCAGGTTTAAAAATATATACTTGTGTATTGATTTGAAGAAAGGTGTTGATGTTTATGGTTAGGTACACATTGTTGCAACGACAGTGTTTCTTTCGCGAATGCGCTTGTTAAATCACCCGTTTGGCGAAGTAAGCTGCGATTCAATGATAAATTAACAGGCACCGCATCGATTGTATGCAACGCAGGACAACCTAGATAAACTAGTAATATCATCAACCATGTGTAGTTAACTAGTGATTATGTTAAGATGTATTGTTTTTTATAAGATACGTTTAATGCTAGCAAGCACCTTACCTTGGCTCCTTGCTGCACTCTCATAACAGGTAGTCAGCCTGCCACGCAGTCTCCTCGTGGAGTGCAATGTAATCGGCCAAGATCGGTGTCCAAAAATACAGATTGTTATGAAAACTTAAAACTTCCCACAATAAGTTTGATCCAAGTTAAACAATTTAAAGGCAAAGCTACCAAATACTAATTGAGTGTATGTAAACTTCTGACCCACTGGGAATGTGATGAAAGAAATAAAAGCTGAAATAAATAATTCTCTCTACTATTATTCTGACATTTCACATTCTTAAAGTAAAGTGGTGATCCTAACTGACCTGAGACAGGGAATTGTTACTTGTATTAAATGTCAGGAATTGTGAAAAATAGAGTTGAAATGTATTTGGCTGAGGTGTATGTAAACTTCCGACTTCAACTGTATTTGTATTATTGCTCTTTATGTTTTCCCCGATACTGTATTGCTTCAATTTATATGTGGGGAGGTTGATCCTATAGTGGAAGTTTCTCTTCATTGGGTTTGTCACAGCGGTAGCTCATACATTGCAAACCCCTTGTCCCAATGCTGTTTGCTGTCTCTGACATGGTTTTTCACTGGATGGAGATGTGGTGCTCGTTCCTCTTAGGGCTTGTATGTTAGTGAACATCATATCCCATTTGGGGCTATTGCCCCTTGTGCCCAAATTGGAGATAGGCTGAGGGTAATTTTCCCTCTCTATGTCCACCAGGTTATACTGTGGATTTGAAATGGTCTTCTGGCAGGTCATGTCGTCCTCAGCACTTAAGTGGATCCACTGCATGCTCCAGTAGTGCAGGAGTGCACCACATGAGGGTACTGTCTATTTGAACACACTGCCTCGACTGGTAGGCGAGTACTGGTCATGTGCAAGTTGCCAGTTGATAACAACTGCAGGAGGAGTTGTCCAATATGTTGGTCTTCTAGCAGGTCATTGTGTCCTCAACATAAACGCATCCACTACATACTTGCTAAGGTTGTTACCAAGTGTAGCACTCCAGCTGGCCAAATGAGGGCTTCCCAGAAGCTTCAGCAGGACCCTTCCCTGTTAACCTCACTAATGGAGGACGAGTCGTCTTGGGTGATCCAGGTACTACTGAGCATGTGCAAGAAAATCACCGCACCCTCAGCATGTGACTGATAACCTTTGACCCAGACTTCCTTGGCTGCTACAGGAGCACTGAGTGACCGCCCAAGAGGGTAGACTTTTGATGATGCCCACAGGTGAGATGCGATAAGCTCCAGTACCGTAATGGAGGAGTGCACCTTGAGGGTTCCCGGCTCTTTGATCGCACTGTCTCGTCTGGTAGGCTTTTTGTGCATATCCGTTTTTAGTTCTTCACCAATGTGTTGGTGTGCCGCTCCTTGTTCAATGGAATGTAAGTTATTGTAATGGAGGCCTAGTCAAAATGCTGGATGAGAACATTATGTTTGGAGGGTAGCTGTACCTCCTCCATCTGTACACTACGAACCTTTCTGGTCAGCAAAAGATGAGACCTCTTTCTTTAACCAGGCTGAGAGCAGGACATACTCTCTCTGAGGGTAGATGTGGACTAGAGCCAGCACACACTGCTGGCTTGACTGTCAGAGCCTGTTGTCAACTTGTTTTGCTCTTGAATGCTTTATCCAGAACACCGTCCTCTACAGTTCCTACGTACATTGTAACACATATGTCTATGAGCCTATGGGAGTCACTCTTGGCTTTGAGGCAGAATAGAATACTATATTGCACTGCAGCACTTGGAATCCTAAAAAGTAGGTTAGGTGACCCAACAGCTGCCAACACAGACATAGTGCTGTCGTAGTCCTCCTTTGTTAGTGATTTTGTAACATGTAAAATATGTGGAACATACATCTTCTTCCTTTTTTACAAGGCACATAACTACAGTACATCCAAACCAACAATTATGACTGACAACACATTTGTTGAATTACTGAACTCAGTATATATAAAAATGTATTTCTCATTATAAACTGGGTGGTTTGAGGCCTGAATGCTGATTGGCTGACAGCCGTGGTATATCAGACCGTATACCATGGGTGTGATGAAACATTTATTTGTACTGCATTAATTATGTTGGTAACCAGTTTATAATCGCAATAAGGCACCTCAGGGGTTTGTGGTATATGGCCAATATACCATGGCCTAGGGCCATGTTGTGCGGAGCACTTAGCCATGGTATATTGGCCATATACCATACCACCTCGGACCTTATTGCTTAAATAAAGCATGAAGAATGTGCCTACGTTTTTGTCATTTGGTATTTTTTGCATTTTTTTTCTTGTTTTGATTGCATTGTAATGTTTGTATTCATTAAAAACGTAATTGTCAGAAGAGCATTATTTCATGGGTTTCAAAATTACTTTTATTTTGACATTTGAAGATCATACCAAGCCGGAAGTTAGCCAATTCACTCTACAGGGAAAAAAAAGCTGAAACATAAGGAAGAAAACAGACAAATAGTAGTTACTTTCCTATTTAGCTGAATGTCTGAAGATGTACGCCTTTGCATTTACCTGTCTCCAAAGATAACAGACGGGTCTGAAATAAAATAAAAAAACAGGCAGGAGGTTGAGTTATGCAAACCCCTGTCTTTTCCGGCGAAATGAGAAGGCGGATGAGGACTTTAAATTAGCTAGTTAGCAAGCTCGCGATTTTCTTCGTCGAGCAAGGTTTGTGTGATTATTACTCTTTTTATAAGATAACAATAGAGACAGTAATCACGTCAGTTGTCTGTAAATACGTGCGCAGAATTGTCATTCATTGACCGCCTCGGGGTTCTCCCCCGGCCGGCGACAGAGGCATGGCAGGAAATCCGAGGAGGGGCGCAGGTCTCATCGGCTTGATGAAGGACGCATTTCAGCCCCATCACCAGCTTCTCCAGTCTCACCAACCTGCAGTGGTTGAGAAGAAAATGGTGGAGAAATGCTGGAAACTTATGGATAAGGTAGGTAACAAGCCATCTAATTTCCTCTCTGGTCTTATGGGAAGTGCATTTAAATTGCAAGAATACTTAACATTTGAAATGCGAGGTTTACTGTAATGTCCATAGTGTAGCAATAGCAAAACAATAGGTCACAGAATATAGAAGAGATACAGTTTGACAGTCTTTTTTTCTAAATGAGGGGAACAATTACCACGACTAATCATGTAAATACTATTTATTCTGCAAAATGAAGCATGTTTTCAGACATTAGTTATTTTTCTTCATAAAATGGTATCCAATACGTTGTTCCCCCAAATGGCCCGAATTTCACAAATTATGCTAATTGAGCAATGTTTAGTATTTTGATTTCAACAGTGTACAAGTTGTCTTTGGCAGGAAGACACTTGGCTATTGAGTTTCACAACTAAGTCTATTTTCAAATGTGTGATTGAACTATCACGTGCTTTTTTTCAATATTTATTTTTTTGCTCACTGACTCAGCTTGAATTAACACAATTGTACCTGATCCCTGTGTCAAATGGCCTATTCAACCAGAACAACAATACCAAATTATTTTGTCATGTTTTATATATTTGTCATACAATTGTGTAGGCCTATCATTTGAGGTTGTATGTTCCCTTTTCTACTACTGGTGTGGTAAAAATATCAACACTTACAATTAAAAAATGTATTTTCTTAACAAAGATGAGGACAACTTGGTGTACTGTCATTAGACAATTGAGACCATAACAAGGGACTGGCTTGGCCTGGTTGAATGAACCAGTTGAATAACAAACATCATCCAGACTGTAAATAATTGGTTTAACCACAAGCAGGAGCCACAATGTAAATGTTGAATTCTCCACTTGAATGTAAATATCCAGGTCACTCATACCCCACATTTACTCTCACACTGTGTATCATGATATGTCCTGACTGCTTATTCTGTCTCTACATTCAAATATCCATCTTCCCCATTCATGCAGTTGGCCCACACAAGCAATAGAACATATTATCATAAATCATAAAGGCAGAACAAAACAAGTGCATCTGTATCCTGTGTTGTTGTTTTAATTCCATCCCAGTGTATGCATGATATTACTAGTGACACTTTCAGTTCTTGTAATTTCTAGGGCCAGACTTGCTCTCCTAACCAATTACATTGAGCAATTATTATGACCCAAGACAGTTTGTTTTTGTCTTGACAAAGATCAAGTGTTGACACAGCCCATGCATAGACAGATGCAGAGCAGAGAATGTAAGCTTTTAAAAAAGCAATAAAGGGGTGGGGAAAAAGAAACATCTGACAACCCATTGTTATATGACCAGTCATTCTGGTATGCGGGACTGCTTTCTCCAGTTTCCTCTGACCTCGTCTCACCCTCCCTTTCCCACACAGGTGGTGCGTCTGTGCCAGAACCCTAAGGTGGCCCTGAAGAACAGCCCCCCATACATCCTGGACCTACTGCCAGACACCTACCAGCACCTCCGCACCATACTGTCACGCTACGAGGGCAAGATAGAGACGCTCGGGGAGAATGAGTACTTCCGGGTGGTGATGGAGAACCTGACCAATAAGATCAAGCAGACCATGAGCTTGTTCAAGGAGGCCAAGGAGCGCATGTATGAGGAGAACTCTCAACCCAGGTAAAATGGAGGGGTATATTGCACCTGCTGATAGCCAAGTCTGTTTCTGCTATAGCCAACATGTTGTTTCTTCAAGGCAATAATTGATAAACCAAACAAAAATATAAATGCAACATTTTAAAGTATTGGTCCCATGTTCATGAGCTGAAATAAAAGATCCCAGAAATGTTCCATACACACAAAAAGGTTATTTCTCTCAAATTGTGCACAAATTGTTTACATCCCTGTTAGTGTGAATTTCTCCTTTGCCAAGATAATATATCCACCTGACAGGTGTGGCATATCAAGAAGCTGATTAAAACAGCATGAACATTACACAGGTGCACCTTGCGCTAGGAACAATAAAAGGCCACTCTCTAAAATGTGCAGTTTTGTCACACAACACAATGCCACAAATTTCTCAAGTTTGAGGGAGCGTGCAATTGGCATGCTGACTGCTAGAATGTTCACCACAGCTGTTGCCAGAGAATCTAATGTTCTTCTATCTACCATAAGCTTCCTCCGTCTTTTTTGAGAATTTGGCAGTACGTCCAACCGGCCTCACAACCACAGTCGATGTGTATGGTGTTGGGTGGGTGAGTGGTTTGCTCATGTGAACAGAGTGCCCCATGGTGGCGATAGGGTTATAGTATGGGCAGGCATAAACTAGGCACAATGAACACAATTGCATTTTATTGATGGTAATTTGAATGCACAGAGACACCGTGGCGATATCCTGAGGCTCAGTGGCGTGCCATTCATCCACCGCCATCACTTTTTTCAGCATGAACGGCCCCAAGTCGCAAGGATCTGTACACAATTCCAGGAAGCTGAAAATGTCCAGGTTCTTCCATGGCCTGCATACTCACTAGACATGTCACACATTGAGTATGTTTGTGATGCTCTGGATCAACGTTTAAGACAGCGTGTTCCAGTTCCTGCCAATATCTAGCAACTTCGTACAGCCATTGAAGAGTGGGACAACATTCCACATGCCACAATTAACACCCTGATGAACTGTATGCGAAGGAGATGTGTCACGCTGCATGAGGCAAATGGTGGTCACACCAGATACTGACTAGTTTTCTGATCCACGCCCCTACGTTTTTAAGGTATCTGTGACCAACAGATATATATTCCCAGTTGTGAAATCCACAGATTAGGCCCAAATTAATTTATTTCATATGACTGATTTTCTTACAGTGCATTTGGAAACTATTCAGACCCTTCACTTTTCCCACATTTTGTTACATTAGCCTTAATCTAAAATGGATTAAATATATTTTTTTCTACATACAATACACCATAATGACAAAACGAAAACAAGTTTTTAGAAAGCTATAAAAAGCATACCTGATTTACATAAGCATTCAGACCCTTTGCTGTGAGACTTAACTGAGCTCGGGTACATCATGTTTCCATTAATCGTCCTTGAGATGTTTCTACAACTTGGAGTCCACCTGTGGTAAATTCAGTAGATTGGACATGATTTGCAAAGGCACACACCTGTCTATACAAGGTCACACAGTTGACAGTGCATAGCACAGTAAAAACCAAGCCATGAGGTCTAAGGAATTGTCCGTAGAGCTCCAAGACAGGATTGTGTCGGCACAGATCTGGGGAAGGGTACCAAATAATTTCTGCACCATTGAAGGTCTCAAAGAACACCGTGGCCTCCATTATTCTTAAATGGACTCTTCCTAGAGTTGGCCACCTGGTCAAACTGAGCAATCGAAGGGAGAAGGGCCTTGGTCAGGGAGGTGACCAAGAACCCGATGGTCACTGACCGAGTTCCTCTGTGGAAATGGGAGAACCTTCCAGAAGGACAACTGTCTCTGCAGCACTCTACCAATCAGGTGTTTATGGTAGAGTGGCCAGACGGAAGCAATTCCTCAGTAAAAGGCAAATGACAGCCCGCTTGGAGTTTGCCAAAAGGCACCTAAAGGACTCTCAAATTATGATAAACAAGTTTCTCTAGTCTAATGAAACCAAGATTGAACTCTTTGGCCTGAATGCAAAGCGTCACATCTGGAAGAAATCTGGCACCATTCCTCCAGTAAAGCATGGTGGTGGCAGCATTATGCTGTGGGGATGCTTTTCAGCGGCAGGGACTGGGAGACTAGTCAGGCTCGAGGGAAAGATGAACACCGCAAAGTACAGAGAGATCCTTGATGAAAACCTGCTCGGGACCTCGGACTGGGATGAAGGTTCACCTTCCAACGGGACAACGACCCTAAGCACACAGCAAAGACAAGTCTTTGTTATCAGCGTTTTGAATCTCCATGGTGGTTTGTGACAGGCAGTGCTGCATGCTGACTACGATTTCCAAGAAACTACCTCACACCTCAAACCAATGTTCCATTAATTAGGCACGTGTTATTTGAAAATATTTTTTGCCATTTTAGCCAGAACAAAAAATACTAGAAAATAGGAATTGGGCATTTATTATTTAGTTGCAGGTCATGTTGCATAAAGGAAAGTGGGGATGTAAGAACCGCCTTAGGCTAAACAAACAGCTCTTTTTAGGGTATATTTCCTCTACTCAGAAATACATTGCTAAAACCCATCCTGTTTACTTTAGTTTCAGTTTAGCAATCATAAATATCTCATTCTAGTTCTGTGGAAGCAATGATGCTATCAGGGATTCTTCTGACTCACAAGTAGCACAAATGCATGTGCCATTATAAGAAACTGATATGCTAGTACTCATATACCACATGCAATAGTTTGGTCATAAATAAGGTTAACATACACATTGATTAGTAGTTTGGTGTTGTGTGCCTTTGCAATGGGTTCTCAGCAGATGACACTTCTAAGAAGCTCATCACACATTCTTACAACTGAATGATTGTATACCAACCCCAACTCGAAGGCATCCAGTCCTGAAAGACTAGGCTTATACTACCTAGCCTTAAATGTTTGACCTGGGGGTACCAAAGTCAAGAAAATACATTACCATTGGTCAACTTCAGGGATGAGGTTTGTCTGAGAACGCTAAGATGTCATACCTTTTCTTCATAGGCGGAACTTGACCAAGCTGTCGCTGATATTCAGCCACATGCTGGCTGAGCTAAAAGCCATCTTTCCTAATGGCCTATTCCAAGGAGACAACTTCCGCATCACCAAAGCAGACGCCGCCGAGTTCTGGAGGAGGTCTTTTGGTGACAAGTGAGTTTTTTTGCGGGGGCTCCGTTATCTTATAAAATTTCCTTAGTTGGGATGCCATATTTAAAAAGGGGTTAAAATTAAACAAACGCTCAACTAAAAACATGCCTGGGGATAATTACTACTTTTGTATCACTAAACTCTCTCCTCTCTGTAGGACCATTGTTCCATGGAGGATGTTCCGCCAGGCTCTTCATGAGTTCCACCCCATCAGCTCAGGCCTGGAGGCCATGGCTCTGAAGTCCACCATCGACCTCACATGCAACGACTACATCTCCGTCTTCGAGTTTGACATCTTCACCAGGCTCTTCCAGGTAATGATTTCTCAAACGCAAATAATGATGGATGGGTTTTAATAACTTTTCCAGGTGCCTAAAGCACTTTAGATTGAATGGTGGAAACTCAACTCATCCACTACCAAAATAGTTGTACACCCCTTCCACCACCAATATGTAGGGAATCTGCTTTCACTGCTCCCAATTCCCATTGCTGACCCACTCACTATCATAAAACTTTGGATAAGAGCATCTCCTAAATTAATACAAAGTGACTTACATTAAGTCAATTCAGGACCACTTACTGTAGCAGTTATCGTATTCATAAGTAATGAACTACCTTTCATGCAGTCAAAGTTCTCTGAGGAGCCAAATGTTTACAGAGCTCAACTGCTGTGTAGATAGTTAATTGTAGAAGCTAACAAAACATGGGTACATTTTATTCCATCAGAGGCAATAAAGACGTTTGAGTACAAAGCTAGAGATAGCTGCTCTATCATCTTTTAGGGTGAGGTGGTTAAAGTACAGTCAGTACGTCCTCTATTGGATGTCTCTCAACTGGGCGGGGCCTTTACAGTAGTTCCTTCGACTTTGTGTGCACAGAGGCTACAAGTGTTGGCACAGTCTGTCTGGGCAGACAGAAACCAAAATGACTTCCTCAAATTAGCCTTGAGAATTGAGCTGGAGCCTGTATGTTTAGTTTGTAGTGCAGCAGTGGTTACTGGCCAGTGGACAAAAGGAACACCTATGTGAGAAATGCTATTCATTGACTACAACTCAGCGTTCAACACCATAGTGTCCTCAAAGCTCATCAATAAGTTAAGGAACCTGGGACTTAACACCTCCCTCTGTAACTGGATCCTGGACTTCCTGACAGGTGGTGAGGTTAGGTAACAACACATCCGCCACGCAGATCAACAACACTGGAGCCCCTCAGGGGTGCGTGCTCAGTCCCCTCCTGTACTCCCTGTTCACCCATGACTGCGTGGCCATTCACGACTCAAGCACCATCATTAAGTTTGCAGATGACAACAGTGGTAGGCCTGATAACGGGCAACGATGAGACAGCCTATAGAGAGGTCAGTGACCTGGCCTGGTGGTGCCAAAATAACAACCTTATCCCTCAACGTAATCAAGACAGAGGAGATGATTGTGGACTACAGGGAAAAAAAGGCCCGAGCACGCCCCCATTCTAATTGACGGGACTGTAGTGGAGCAGGTTGAGAGCTTCAAGATCCTTGGTGTCCATATCACCAACAAACTATCATGGTCCAAACACACCAAGACAGTTGTGAAGAGTGCATGACAAAGACTTTTCCCCCTCAGGAAACTAAAAAGTTTTGGCATGGGTCCTGAGATCCTCAAAAGGTTCTACAGCTGCAACATCGAGAGCATCCTGACTGGTTGCATCACTGCCTGGTATGGCAACCGCTCAGCCTCCGACTACAAAGCACTACAGAGGGTAGTGCGTATGGCCCAGTACGTCACCGGGGCCAAGCTACTTGCCATCCAGGACCTCTATACTAGGCGGTGTCAGAGGAAGGCCCTGAAAATTGTCAAAGACCCCAGCCACCCCAGTCATAGACTGTTCTCTCTATTGCCGCATGGCAAGCGGAACCGGAGCGCCAAGTCTAGGACCAAAAGGCTTCTCAACAACTTCTACCCCCAAACCATAAGACTCCTGAACCGGTTATCAAATAGCTACCCAGACTATTTGCATTGTGTGTGTGTGTCCAACCCCTCTTACGCTGCCGCTACTCTCTGTTTATCTTATATTCATAGTCATTAACTATACACACATGTAAACTACCGTTCAAAAGTTAGGGTTCACTTAGGAATGTCCTTTTTTTTCTTTCAAAAACATTTCTTTGTCCATTTAAAATAACATAAAATTGATCAGAAATACAGTGTAGACATTGTTAATGTTGTAAATGACTATTGTAGCTGGAAATGGTAGATTATTTATGTTTTGGGGGGCGTACAGAGGCCCATTACATGGGCGTACAGAGGCCCATTATCAGCAACCATCACTCCTGTGTTCCAATGGCACGTTGTGTTAATGGTCATTAGAAAACCATTTTGCAATTATGTTAGCACAGCTGAAAACTGTTGTCCTGATTTAAAGAAGCAATAAAACCGTCCTTCTTTAGACTATTTGAGTATCTGGAGCATCAGTATTTGTGGGTTCGATTACAGTCTTAAAATGGCCAGAAACAAAGAACTTTCTTCTGAAACTCGTCAGTTTATTTGTGTTCTGAGAAAACAACGCTGTGCACTACTCCTTTCACAGAACCGCGCAAACAGGCCCTAGCTAGAATAGAAAGAGTGGGAGGCCCCGGTGCACAACTGAGCAAGAGGACAAGTACAATCGTGGCCAAACTTTTTGAGAATGACACAAATATTAATTTCCACAAAGTTCGCTGCTTCATTGTCTTTAGATATTTTTGTCAGATGTTACTATGAAATCCTGAAGTATAATTACAAGCATTTCACAAGTGTCAAAGGCTTTTATTGACAATTACATGAAGTTGATACAAAGAGTCAATATTTGCAGTGTTGACCCCTCTTTTTCAAGACCTCTGCAATCCACCCTGGCATGCTGTCAATTAACTTCTGGGCCACATCCTGACTGATGGCAGCCCATTCTTGCATAATCTATGGAGTTTGTCAGAATTTGTGGGGTTTTGTTTGTCTCCCTGCCTCTTGAGGAATGACTACAAATTCAATGGGATTAAGGTCTGTGGAGTTTCATGGCCATGGACCCAAAATGTCAATGTTTTGTTCCACGAGCCACTTAGTTATCACTTTTGCCTTATGGCAAGGTGCTCCATCATGCTGGAAAAGGCATTGTTCGTCACCAAACTGTTCCTAGATGGTTGGTAGAAGTTGCTCTCGGAGGATGTGTTGGTACCATTCTTTATTCATGGCTGTGTTCTTAGGCAAAATTGTGAATGAGCCCACTCCCTTGGCTGAGAAGCCACCCCACACATGAATGGTCTCAGGATGCTTTACTGTTGGCATGACACAGGACTGATGGTAGCGCTCACCTTGTCTTCTCCGGACAAGCTTTTTCCCGGATGCCCCAAACAATCAGAAAGGGGATTCATCAGAGAAAATGACTTTACCCCAGTCCTCAGCAGTCCAATCCTTGTACCCTTTTCAGAATATCAGTCTGTCCCCTATGTTTTTCCTGGAGAGAAGTGGCTTCTTTGCTGCCCTTCTTGACACCAGGCCATCCTCCAAAAGTCTTTGCCTCACTGTGCGTGCAGATGCACTCACACCTGCCTGCTGCCATTCCTGAGCAAGCTCTGTACTGGTGGTGCCCAGATCCCGCAGCTGAATCAACTTTAGGAGATGGTCTTGGCGCTTGCTGCGCTTTCTTGGGTGCCCTGAAGCCTTCTTCACAACAATTGAACTGCTCTCTTGATGATCCAATAAATGTTTGATTGAGGTGCAATCTTACTGGCAGCAATATCCTTGCCTGTGAAGCCCTTTTTGTGCAAAGCAATGTTGACGGCATGTGTTTCCTTGCAGGTAACCATGTTTGACAGAGGAAGAACAATGATTCACTCATGAAACATGGGACCAACACATTGCATGTTGCATTTATGTTTTTGTTCAGTGTTATAACCAGATGCAATCATTTTCTGTTAGTGAGAAGAGCAAAACCTAATTTGATCTATTCCCTGTTTGTTTTTTTCCCACGATCATTGCAGAATAAGTTCTTCACCTCTTCTGATGGGTTCATCCTCGCAAAATAGCCAATAGGCCTACAACAATTTAAGATGGGCTACCATTCGTCCCATCTCTCATTTAATTGAACCCACTTCACAGCAGGAAATAGATAATCTATTTTAAAGTATTTTGGTCTATGCTGTCCAATCCAAAGCGCAGTAGAACAGACTGTTTTTTTTTTCTGAGTAGAGAATGTTTTAGAATTTGTGGGCAGTGCACTTTATTTAGGTTCTGGAAAAAGTAAATGCAAAACATAATTGAATTTGAATGATCTGTTTACAGGTGTACAACAATTTAATTGTTTTTGTCTTTCAGAAACTGTCAAGCTACAGCAAATGTAACTGCAAAAGAAAACATTCTGCCAACACCTCCGAAGGCATTTAATCAAGTTTGCCATCGCTATTCCCTTTAGATACTACCAAAGTATACAAAAAATAAGGACCTTCTTGTCACCATAAAAACTGAAGGGTGTTTTTCAGGCAGAGTTGTTATGCTTGTTCACGGATACAGTTTGACGACAGGTCTGATTTTATAAACAGAAAACATGGGTGTGCATGGCATGTGCCAAATGTATAAATCTCAATATTTAGTGTAAAATGTACACAACGGTTCTAAATGAGACCGGGTGTGAAGGTGTTTTGTTCTCAACCATCACTACTAGAGGTCGACCGATTAATCGGAATGGCCGATTTAATTAGGGCCGATTTCAAGTTTTCGTAACAATAGGAAATCTGTTTTTGGGCGCCGATTTCCGATTATATTTTATTTTTTTATACCTTTTATTTAACTAGGCAGTTAAGAACAAATTCTTATTTTCAATGACTGCCTAGGAACTGTGGGTTAACTGACTTGTTCAGGGGCAGAACGACAGATTGGAACCCCTGAGCTGACAATCTTGCAACCGCACAGTTAACTAGTCCAACACTCTAACCATTGCACTCCACGAGTAGCCTGCCTGTTACGCGAATGTAGTAGAAGCCAAGGTAAATTGCTAGCTAGCATTAAACTTATCTTATAAAAAACAATCAATCATAATCTCTAGTTATAACTACTAATCCAGTTTAGCAGGCAATATTAACCAGGTGGAATTGTGTCATTTCTCTTGCGTTCACTGCACGTAGAGTCAGGGTATTTTATTTTTGTGTGTTATTATGTTATAATTAAGTCTGATTTGATAGAGCAGTCTGACTGAGCAGCAGCAGGCCCGTAATCATTCATTCAAACAGCACTTTTGTGCATTTTGCCAGCAGCTCTTCACAAGCACAGCACTGTTTATGACTTCAAGCCGATCAACCTAATGGCTGGTGTAACCAATGTGAAATTGCTAGCTAGTTAGCTGGGTGTGCGCTAATACTGTTTCAAACGTCACTCGCTTTTAGATTTGGAGTAGTTATTCCCCTTGCGGAGCGATTGGTAATGATGCTTCAAGTGTGGCTGTTGTCTGTGTTCCTGGTTCGAGCCCGGGTCGGGGCAAGGAGGGGGACGGAAGCTATACTGTTACACTGGCAATACTATAGTGCCTATAAGAACATCCAATAGTCAAAGGTATATGAAATACAAATGGTATAGAGAGAAATAGTCCTATAAATACTGTATTAACTACAACCTAAAACCTCTTACCTTGGAATATTGAAGTCTCATGTTAAAAGGAACCACCAACTTTAATATGTTCTGAGCAAGGAACTTAAACATTAGCTTTTTTACATGGCACATATTACTTTCTTCTCCAACACTTTGTTTTTGCATTATTTAAACCAAATTGAACATGTTTCATTATTTATTTGAGGCTAAATTGATTTTATTGATGTTTTATATTAAGTTAAAATAAGTATTAATTCAGTATTGTTGTAATTGTCATTATTACAAATAAAAGAATTGTCAGATTTTAATCGGTATCGCTTTTTTGGTCATCCAATAATCAGTATCGGCGTTGAAAAATCATAATCGGTTAGCCTAGAAATCAATTGATCATTAAGGCATTGAGGAGATTTTAGAGCTGGGCTGAAACAAAATTATGCACGCCCTGTAGTTCTCCAGGACATCGTTAGTGACCACTGTTGCCGTGAATATCAGGTGAAGAACACAAGTTCTTCTTTGTTAACTAGGATAAAGATTTGTTGTCAATACAAAGACAAGCTGTTGTTGCATAAAGGTTCTGACTGTGGTGTGTGTGTGTGTGTGTGTGTGTGTGTGTGTGTGTGTGTGTGTGTATTGTGCAGCCGTGGTCATCTCTCCTGAGGAATTGGAACAGCCTGGCTGTCACACACCCGGGGTATATGGCCTTCCTCACCTACGACGAGGTTAAGGCCCGACTGCAAAGGTTCATCCACAAGCCTGGCAGGTGAGACACACACAATGACACACACTTGACGCTGAAGTAAATATTTTGACATGTACACTTGCATTCAAAAAAACATCACAGACCATCCAAGTACATCAACATGTACACAACTTCTCTCACACCACACATCTTTGGTCTGCCTCTGTCAGTTATATCTTCAGACTGAGTTGCACTCGGCTGGGCCAGTGGGCCATTGGCTACGTCACTGCAGATGGGAACATTCTGCAGACCATCCCCCACAATAAGCCCCTCTTTCAGGCCCTCATTGATGGATTCAGGGAGGGATTGTGAGTATGACATATGTAACGGATGTGAAACGCTAGCTTAGTTAGCGGTGGTGCGCGCTAAATAGCGTTTCAATCGGTGATGTCACTTGCTCTGAGACCTTGAAGTAGTGGTTCCCCTTGCTCTGCAAGGGCCGCGGCTTTTGTGGAGCGATGGGTAACGATGCTTCGTGGGTGACTGTTGTTGATGTGTGCAGAGGGTCCCTGGTTTGCGCCCGGGTATGGGCGAGGGGACGGTATAAAGTTATACTGTTACACATAGTTAAGAATAAAGAATGACCAAATACTAGCTTTTCTGGTTCAGTCAAGGCGTTTGTAAAATCTGTTGTGTAACTGATTTCAACCTCTTTCAATCATCACATAATTGCTAATTTAATTAGCCTCTGGCTTCAACTGGCCATTGAAATGTTTAGACTTTTTGCTCGCTCTCCAGCTACCTGTTCCCAGACGGCCGGGCCCAGAACCCAGACCTCACAGGGCTGTGTGAGCCCTCCCCACAGGACCACATTAAAGTCACACAGGTCAGACACATTCTCACATCCACTAAGTTCATAACATTCACTACAGGTCGTAATTCAGACTTCAGATGCACTTGTGACTCAAACTTTTGCCTAATGTAATTTTCAATTGCTTACAATGCCCTAAACATACATTTGTATATTTGTCAGAATACTGTCTGTTTAGATGGATGTTTCCTAAAATCAGAATTGGGCCAGAAAAATATTTGTCCTATTGAAGTATCTCATACACTGAGATGACAATTCTGATGTATCATTTACTTGTGTGATACTCATCCTTTCTCTTCTCTGTGCTACAGGAGCAGTATGAGCTCTACTGTGAGATGGGCTCCACATTCCAGCTATGTAAGATCTGTGCCGAGAATGACAAGGATGTGAAGATAGAGCCCTGCAGCCACCTCATGTGCACCTCCTGTCTCACTGCCTGGCAGGTATTTCCCAGAATTGTCATCTTGCAAGAGTGTCTATTGTTTCACATTCATTTTGTACATTTTATTGGTCGTAAGTGCTGAGAATAGACATTTTACTCCTACTCTGGGTAAAATGAGAAAAAGAAACCCGCACTCTGCTCTTTAATAATCTTTATGTATCGGTTCCATGGCCTTCGTCAGAGCTTTTGAGTTTTTTAAAAATTGGCACCCTCATGTAGACCTAGCCCCACCCACATCCGTTCCACCCATAAAATTGGGTTTGAGTTGAGGTAAAACAAGTGCTACCAAATATAACAATATGCATTTCATAAATATTTAAATAAAGTGTGTACATAAAACGTATTAAAGACGTCTGTAAAACCACAATGAGGACATCGACCTACCAAGCAAGTTTTCATAAATCGCTGCGTACAGCGCAAGAAAACCGTCAGAGTAATCTGACATAGGGGAATAATTAATGTTCACATTTACAACATAACATAGAGGCATTTCATCATTAAGACCTTCAGGAAATAATGTCTGGAGTGTGAAAATCCCAAAACATTCTCCTTTGCTCAGAGTATTATTTTGATCACCTCCCCTGCCTCATATCTTAACTTTGTCTATGCCACAAAATCTAAAGGTAGAAATGTAATGTTTTAGGTCATTAAAATGTACTGCGACTGGATAATCCCTGTCGTTTCTCCTGATAGAGAATCTGTGAACATAAGTTCAATGAGAGAACGAGAGGTTATACCTACATAGTACATCCTACTCTTATGGGTAAAACTAAAAGCAATGCATGAAGCTTCTTTAGTCATAGGCTCAAAAAAACACTTAAACAACACAATGTAACTTCAAGTCAATCACACTTCTGTGAAATCAAACTGTCCACTTAGGAAGCAACACTGATTGACAATAAATTTCACATGCTGTTGTGCAAATGGAATAGACAACAGGTGGAAATTATAGGCAATTAGCAAGACACCCCCAATAAAGGAGTTGTTCTGCAGGTGGTGACCACAGACCACTTCTCAGTTCCTATGCTTCCTGGCTGATGTTTTGGTCACTTTTGAATGCTGGCGGTGCTTTCACTCTAGTGGTAGCATGAGACGGCGTCTACAACCCACACAAGTGGCTCAGGTAGTGCAGCTCATCCAGGATGGCACATCAATGCGAGCTGTGGCAAGAAGGTTTGCTGTGTCTGTCAGCGTAGTGTCCAGAGCATGGAGGCGCTACCAGGAGACAGGCCACTACATCAGGAGACGTGGAGGAGGCCGTAGGAGGGCAACAACCCAGCAGCAGGACTGCTATCTCCACCTTTGTGCAAGTAGGAGCACTGCCAATAGCCCTGCAAAATGACCTCCATCAGGCCACAAATGTGCATGTGTCTGCTCAAACGGTCAGAAACAGACTCCATGAGGGTGGTATGAGGGCCCGACGTCCACAGGTGGGGGTTGTGCTTACAGCCCAACACCGTGCAGGACGTTTGGCATTTTCCAGAGAACACCAAGATTGGCAAATTCGCCACTGGCACCCTGTGCTCTTCACAGATGAAAGCACTGAGCACATGTGACAGACGTGACAGAGTCTGGAGGCACCGTGGAGAACGTTCTGCTGCCTGCAACATCCTCCAGCATGACCGGTTTGGCAGATGGTGTGGGGTGGCATTTCTTTGGGGGGCCGCACAGCCCTCCATGTGCTCGCCAGAGGTAGCCTGACTGCCATTAGGTACCGAGATTAGATCCTCAGACCCCTTGTGAGACCATATGCTGGTGCAGTTGGCCCTGGGTTCCTCCTAATGCAAGACAATGCTAGACCTCATGTGGCTGGAGTGTGTCAGCAGTTACTGCAAGAGGAAGGCATTGATGCTATGGACTTGCCCACCCGTTCCCCAGACCTGAATCCAATTGAGCACATCTAGGACATCATGTCTCGCTCCATCCACCAACGCCATGTTGCACCACAGACTGTCCAGGAGTTTGCGGATGCTTTAGTCCAGGTCTGGGAGGAGATCCCTCAGGAGACCATCCGCCACCTCATCAGGAGCATGCCCAGGCCTTGTAGGGAGGTCATACAGACACGTGGAGGCCACACACAATACTGAGCCTCATTTTGACTTATTTTAAGGACATTACATTAAAGTTGGATCAGCCTGTAGTGTGGTTTTCCACTTTAATTTTGAGTGTGACTCCAAATCCAGACTTTCATGGGTTGATAAATTTGATTTCCATTGATCATTTTTGTGTGATTTTGTTGTCAGCACATTCAACTATGTAAAGAAAAAAATATTTAATAAGAATATTCCATTCCTTCAGATCTAGGATGTGTTATTTTAGTGTTCCCTTTATTTTTTTGAGCAGTGTATTTAGGACGCATCATAAGCTGCCCTGACCAGTTAAGAGTTCAACAGGTGTCTTGATAATAGAAAGATTCAGTGAGTCAGTGTTTCTTGTGTCACATGCAATTGCTTTTGAGTTGTTCAGAATGTTTTGATATTTAATCAATCCATAAATAATCTAGACCTACATGTAAAAGTATCACTTGCACTTTTGACAATTTCACAAGACATGTTTTATATGATGTGCCTAAATACTTAACCACTTGATTATTTAATTACCTACATATTATTTAAAGTTATCCGTTTGGAACGCAACATGTTGTAAAAAAAAAAATCTCTAAATTGGGCATGCCTAAAAGTAGTGCAATTGAAGGCATATGTAGTGCGTGTGTTAACTTTGATAGTGTTGTATGCAACATTATCGCCAAGTGACTTGATGCCTACTGTGCCAAAGTGAGTTAGTTGTTCAACGGGAGTGACAACGAGTGTGTGTTGATAACAATAATATTGTGAAAATTCCACTTTTAACCATATAAATTTGATTAAAATAAATGTTGTGCATGTTAACATTAGGCGATAATTAAGAGTAGGCAAAGTGATTGTCAGTCAAAAATGCTAAAACATTTTACCATTACATTTGATGTACAGTCACATTCACTGTGGTCTGAAGCATGCTATATAGAATTCACGCTGGCGATGCCGCATGTCTAAGCAGTGTCTTAACATCATCCTAAAACCTACTCTTGAGCTGGGAGGTTTTTTTCCTTCTTAAAACAGGTTCACAGGATTCCTTGGACCTTTTCTGAGATGCTTTGTGGATCTCAGCCCTTTGCCTGATTTTATTTTAAACTGCAGTATTGCTCTCTCCCAGGAATCGGAGGGGCAGGGCTGTCCGTTCTGCCGCTGTGAGATTAAAGGCACAGAGCCCATCGTGGTAGACCCCTTCCACCCCAAGAACAGCAGCAGCGGGGCCTCCTTTGCCAGCTTCCAGGGGTCCTACGGGGTGGAAGGAGGGGGCTCCCTGTCAGTCTCCCCCAGCAACGACGAGGACGATGACGAGCGCCTGGAGGATCCCCACCTCATTATGAGCAGGCTGGCCTGCACCAAGGCAAGACCACCAGCCACCATCTATGACCAGCTAGGCTTTGTCATGTTCTCTCTCTTTCTCCTACACACACCATCTCACATCATCATTGTGTCCTTCTGGTAAAAGTGAAAAGACAATCTATAAAAGACTTAGTAGTTTTCAGAATTCGCCAATTAGATACACCACCCAGTAAATCAACAACTAAAAAACCATCTCCCTCCATCTACATGTTGTAGAAACAAGCTCACGTATTACTTGTTTTGATGTCTCCCCTGTGTTTTCAGGTGGAGCGCCCGCCCTCCCCTGTGACGCCCCTGCCCCCTGTGCCCCCCAGGCTGGACCTGCTGCAGCAGAGGCCCCATAGCTCCCCAGGGGCCCCGGGCCAAGGAGCAACAACCAAGGCAAGGGGAAGACCTAATCAAATTCAAGCTTTCTTTATGTATATAATGGTGTGCCCATGCATGTCATGTGATTTTTACATTTTACTATTTTAGCAGACACTCTAATCCAGAGATAGTATTGCATACAGTCATTAATATCTGCTCTCCCCAGATTGCAGCCCTCCACAGAGACAAACCTTTGCCCCTCCCTCCTGCCCTGCGAGATTTACCCCCACCTCCCCCACCCGAACGCCCTTCTCCCCTTGGACCCCCAGAGGGCCGGCTTCAAAGGAGACCTCTGCCAAGCACCCCTCCAGAGCCCAACTGGGCCTCCAACTACATGGTTCCCCGGCACGTAGCCAAGGCACCCCCACAGACCAACGGACCCAGTGACAGTGACTGCATCCACAGAGCAAAGCCGTTAGCAGCGATCAACGCTATCTACTCCCTGGCAGTCGGGTATGGCATTTGTATAGAAATTGATAAAATGTGGTATGGATGTAATGTATATGTTCAATAGAGAGAAGTCACTCTTGCCCTGAAGAGTTAAGGGAAATGCTGATTTTTATTCTCGTCCAGCACTTAAACAATAGATTTAAAAAAGTATAATTTATTTGACCTTTTATTTAACTAAGCAAGTCAGTTAAGAACAAATTCTTATTTTCAATGACGGCCTAGGAACAGTGGGTTAACTGCCTGTTCAGGGGCAGAACGACAGATTTTTACCTTGTCTGCTCGGGGATTTGATCTGGCAACCTTCCGGTTACTTGTCCAACGCGCTAACCACTAGGCTTCCAGCCACCCCAAATGTAATGGTGGCCTTCCATTCCTGACGTGATTGGTTGAATCAGAGGCTCTCTGGGACTTAGATTGTCTTTATACCCTGTAGTAACTCATAGAGTGACTGATTGGTAATTCTATGTGTTGTATGTATTACCTGGCTCAGTCTGTCTTGCTCTCTGTTGTTAGGCCTCAACAGGAGTCTACTGGTGAGAAGTCATCTGGGAGTGATGAGGAGAATGAGTACATGAGCCCCACCTCTCTCCCTGCAGCAGGACCCTCCTGGGCCATGGCAGGTGCTGTCGTGCCCTCACCACCACCGCTCCAACCCACTAACCGCGACTCACGGTGAGTGCTCAACACTGTCACTATGAGGTGACCAGGTTGATTATGATCAGTACAGGATCCTGACTAAGGTTTTTCTGATGCCCCTCCCTCTGCCCTTTATCTTCCTCCATCCCTACCTCTCTCTCCCCTCCCCCTTCTCTCCTAGGACTGTGGCGTGTGATGTGGACTGTGAGGACCCTCAGGTGTATGAGTCCATGTGTAACATCCAGGCTAGTACTACGGAGCCCCACCCTCTGCCCTCCCTGCCCCAGCAGCCACCAGAGTCAGGTACATGGAGATGGATGAAGGATCTCTATTCTCACTTTTCTGATTGCACATGAAGTTACATAAGTCATCCCCTTTGTACAATCAGAAAACCGTCATGAAACTCGAATCACACTGGCGTCTTTTGCATGTCTACACCTGCCAAGAAACATACTATCTCAATGAATGTGGCCACAATCCGATTACAGTTATGTATCTCAGCAAGTGGAAAATGCACACTACTGTTCAAAAGTTTGGGGTCACTTAGAAATGTCCTTGGAAGAAAATCACATTTTTTGTTGTCCATGATAATAACATCATTGATCAACAATACAGTGTAGACATAGTTGTAAATGACTATTGTAGATGGAAACAGCTGATTTTTAATGGGATATTTACATGAGGGGGTACAGAGGCACATTATCAGCAACCATCACTCCTATGTTCCAAAGGCACGTCGTGTTAGCTAATCCAAGGTTAGCATTTTAAAAGGCTAATTGAGCATTAGAAAACCCTTTTGCAATTATATTAGCACAGCTGAAAACTTGTTCTGATTAAATAAGCAATAAAATGGGCCTTCTTTAGACTAGTTGCGTGTCTGGTGCATCAACATTTGTAGGTTCGATTACAGTCTCAAAATGGGCAGAAACAAATAACTTTCTTCTGAAACTCGTCAGTCTAAGAGAAATCAAAGCTATTCCATGCAAAAAATTGCCAAGAAACTGAAGATCTTGTACAACGCTATGTACTACTCTCTTCACAGAGGAGCGCAAAGTGGCTCTAACCAGAATAGAAAGAGGAGTGGGAGGCCCCGGTGCACAACTGAGCAAGAGGACAAGTCCTCAACTGGCAGCTTCATTAAATAGTACCCGCAAAGTCACCAGTCTCAACGTCAACAGTGAAGAGGTGGGATGCTGGCCTTCTAGGCAGTTGCAAAGAAAAAGCCCTCTCTGACTGGCCAATAAAAAGAAAAGGTAAAGATGGGCAAAAGAACACAGACACGGGACAGAGGAAGATTGAAAAAAGTGTTATGGACACGTTTCTAAGTTTGAGGTGTTCGGATCACAAAGAAGAACATTTGTGAGACGCAGAAAAATGAAGATGCTGGAGGAGTGCTTGACACCATCTGTCAGGCATGGTGGAGGCAATGTGATGGTCTGGGGTTACTTTGGTGGTGGTAAAGTGGGAGATTTGTACAGGGTAAAAGGGATCTTAAAGAAGGCTCTTAATTGGAGCCAATTTCCTCCTACAACAGGACAATGACCCAAAGCACACCTCCCAAACTATGCAAGAACTATTTAGGGAAGAAGCAGTCAGCTGGTATTCTAACGGAGTGGCCAGCACAGTCACCGTATCTCAACCCTATTGAGCTGTTGTGGGAGCAGCTTGACTGTATGGTATGTAAGAAGTGCCCATCAAGCCGATCCAAGCATGGGGTGAAATCTCTTCAGATTACCTCAGCAAATTGACAACTAGAATGCCAAAGGTCTGCAAGGCTGTAATTGCTGCAAATGGAGGATTCTTTGACGAAAGCAAAGTTTGAAGGACACAATTATTATTACAATGGAAAATCATTATTTAGAACCTTGTCAACGTCTTGACTATATTTCTATTCATTTTGCAACTAATTTCATGTATGTTTTCATGGAAAACAAGGACATTTCTAAGTGACCCAAAACTTTTGAACGGTAGTGTATATCCTGTGTTCAGGGTATTCAAATCACTCTTTTTATCCCTTTAATCCTCTTGTTCACCCTCCAGACTACCTCATCCCTCCCCCTGCGGTTCCTCTGCACCATATGGTAGAGGAGATGGAGGATGAGGATGAGTATGACTACCCCCGACCCCAGGCTCCCCCAGCACCCGCCAGGCGCACCCTCTCTGTCACTGGCACCTCGGCCACCTTCAGCTGCCTATCAATGGACAGCCCTACCATAGATGCCTGTATGTAACTCAGCATTAGAGTTTTCAGTCCTTTTCCTCTCTTGCTTTGTCATGTTAAGAGTTATATTTATCAAACACCACGAACATGTTCTTTCCTCTCTCCCAGCTACGTTTTCATCAGGTCAGGACCCCGAGTGCCCCCCTAAGCCCCTCCCACGCCGGGTCAACTCAGACCACCGGCCCCGCCCCCTTACCCCAGAAGCCCTGCTCCTTGCCGCCAGTCCATCAGCTGGCTACCGAGGGGGGCCCGTTCCCGGTGTGGCGCTACCCATCAACGGGGAGATAGAGCATCTGATGAGCCAGGGCTACTCGTTCCAGGACATTCAGAAGGCCCTGATGATCGCCCAGAACAACCTGGAGACGGCTAAGAACATCCTGCGCGAGTTTGTGTCCATCCCTTCCACGGCCCACATCCTCACGTAGCAGCCTCAACACCACACCCTATATCCTTTACCCACTGTGCCATAATGGATAGCATTTCTACTGTGCTGGTTGTAACCGGTCTGGAAGCACTGTAAATTGTAAGGGGAAGAGGACTCGGTCCCATGCACAGGCATCTAAGTGAGAGAATCTAAAGGGAGAGGGAGAATGCTTGACGTGGCCTCTGTATGGCCAAGCCTTTGACCCTTGTATGGTTGTTTGTGCTTGGCTCTAAGCATTTCCTTGTTTCTGAGTGCAAGGTAGAGTAAGCCGAAATTCACACGGTGTGCTTAGGCTACAGTAAGGAATAGTTATGGCCTTATTGTGCAGCAGCAGTAACTGTTGTTGGGGCATATCTGACTCATGATTCCCACTCCCTCTTCACCCTAATGGTGACCATGTTAGTTTTTATTGTGTCATAGTCGTACATACAGTTTATAGCTAGATACGCCAGGTGGAGACTAAACCATTTGATTCTGTGGTTTGTGCTAAAGCCAATGAATGTGAACATTTTAGTTGGATTGCAGTATTACAGGGCTCCATGTCATGCATTTCACAGTAATTGCAGTGGTTGAAGTAACTATTTTTTTAAAGTAAGCATAACTCCAAATTGCTTTAGTTCCTGGTTTACTTATAATATATAAGCCTGAATGACGTGTACATAATCTCAGAATGTATTCAGTGTCGTGCTAACATTGACTGGTGAAATAATGTAACATTTCTGATGTCATCATTCACTGTTAGGCCTTATTGTTAATTATGTGAATAGCTTATATTTTAAAGTGGGTCTCCTTTTTTTAATGTCATACTTAAAAATAAAGGGAGTATATCTGCCCTATCTGAATTTTGCTCTCTGCTAATCAGTGTGCAATTGGACTTCTGCTTGTAAGGGTTTGTTTTTTTGGATCCATACTATTCATTTTCCAGACAATAATATATTGATTGGGCAGAGAAGACAAAGTGATCCAAGTCATGTATATACCATGATATTTAGTGAAATTAAGTACTTAATTGGCACTACCTCAGACTTGCTTTACTGCCTCCTCTGGGAAAGAGCACTTTGTACAATGTTCTTGTTTATACGTTACAAACAGAATATGGCCCCATCTTAAGGTGGCTCAGTATGCGTTTTGAACTAATGGATTTTCTTTAACTACGTTGATTAGGATTGTTTTTTTTCTCCCAATGATGTGGCTACGACACATTTGAGAAATCTGTTAATATATGAATAATTTAAATCTCTTTCCTTTTGAATTTGAAACCCTGTTGAACATGGGAGTTTTTGTCATTGCATTGTCCTCTGGACTCGGGTACAACAGACTGAACAATGTGCAGTAATATGCCAAGGTTATTTGGGGACTCACACCAGAAATGTTAGGTGTTGGATTCAAAGCCAAATATTTAAATACAGGTTTAAATCACATTATTAGTTGTAAAGAATGGCCATGATATTTCTGCATCTGTTTGTTTCGCTTGAGTTCAATACTGTTAACTTCTTTCAAATTGTGATGTACTTTGACTGCAATTCCTTGATCATCAACTTAAGTGCCACTCCTTGTAAAATCATTTGAGAATTGACTTCAGGCCTCTGCTTTCCACTGTGTCGCTCATATGTGGACCCACCACAAGAGGACACTCTGTCATAAGAGATTGCTGTGATCTCATACGCCTCAATAGTTGCAGAATTTACTGGTGTACGGAAGCACAGTTGGTGCTTTGTTGTTCGATCGAAGATAACAATGTGAAATTGTATGTTAGAATTCATTGTGCGCCTCACCTGTACATACGGAGAGAACTAACAACTTTTTTCATTGCCTTATTGCATGTGTAGTTATTTTATTTATTCATTTTAATGTACTTAGCATTCATTATGTTGCCATGTGTTCATTCCTCAGCCATTAAAGATTTTCAAATAAACAATATTTTCTTTAACATTTGATTGGTATATTTTATAGAAAATGTTATACTGTAAGAAATGGTCCATGTAGCTCTTGTTACAAACCCTAATAACTAGCCTACTAATATTGTTTTGCACTTTGTCTAGGGGTCCCAGGCCTAGTTACATGGTCTGTCACCTGAATGTGCACATTTGTGATTAATCAGCAATTTGAGGACCGTGTTGGTCCTCACTAACCCCCCCCCCCCCCCCCCACAAATGTGCCCAGGAGACAGCGACTTGGGGTTCAGGGCCAGCTCTGTCTTCTTGTTTTGCCTGTAAAAGCGGATTATTATTCGTTCAGATGGTGACAACATATGTACAAAAAGGAACAATTCTAAAGGCATGGCCAAACAAAACCAACAACCTCACGGCTTGCAAGCTGGAACAGACTGACGATCACCTTAATTGCCAGTACCTGATGTGCTGAACCTGGTTGATAAGCACCATGATCAATTTTGGCTGTTGTGAATTAAATCTTTCAGTGGAAATATGTATTTTCAGTTGTGCCTTAGCCATTGAAATGCACTTGTAAGTTTTCATTTCTCTGCTATGAACTTTTCTTTAAATATTCAGTGTAAAGATAATGAAAAAGATCAAATGTAGCTTTTTATTTGGCATTTTCTTGCAAAAAATAAGTATAAAGAGGCAAGCATCAAATCACAAGAACTGTACTTAATTTACACACGTTTGCAAGATCAGACCATTCTAAACCAATCTGTGCAGGTCCAAACATTCCTGTCCAACGGTAGCTGTTTCATATAGTCAACAAAAACACCACTCAAAGCGGTTGGGGTGGGAGGAAGCCGGTATAACTGTCCCCTCAAGAAATTTTCTGAGCCAACTGCACAACAAACTTTTTACTGTTGGTGGTGGCCAACAGTGAACCTTTTTCACATGATGGCCAGTCATCCACATACTGGCATCAAAAAGCGTTTCCTGTGTTGGGATCTGTCTTTGGGCAACATGAATGTAATTCAAACAGTGTTATTGAGACCAGACCTCTTCCTTCCATAAGCATCAGAACACTACAACACAACTAAACCAGACTGAACATAAAAAGGCACACAGTTGAGAGCAGTGTCTTTACTGGAGTCATACTACCAAAAGTCCACTATCTGCAGTCCTATGGCCGGATGTAAGCAGGCTGAACAAAATGGGTCATTTCAACTAAACACAATGACCACTAAAATATTACCTTGAAGGCAATATTTGGATCACAACATACAGTATTTGTACCAATTGAACTCTCCCCTTTGTGTACAATATCAAGAATCATAATACCTTTAACATATCATTCTGTAAATGATGCACGTCAGGCAGTCTTTGCGCTAGCAACAGCTTCTTCCATGCACATAACTTACAGTAAGCATCCAAAATATATCACACACAAAATGAGCTTCAGGTCTCCTTGGCCCTCACCCAAATACAAAGAAATAAACAGCAAATCATAAAAAAAGGAAACATTTCAGTGTATCTTACATCAAAGTGAGACAAATTTCCACAGGCACTGCAGATAACACAATAGGCCATTTCAAAAAAGACAATCGAAAGCCACACCTACAAACGGTTCTTATGCTACGATTATTTACAAACAGTACAAGAGCTTGACAGTAATTCACGAGAATTACTCTGAAATTCTGAGTTTTGCTGAGAAAATGTTGACGTGGCGTTTCTCCACGAACATATTGGTGGTCATTTATGGCCAGATTACATCCATTAAATAATGTAGAATTGCCAAATCAAGGACCATGGATGAATAGCTAAAGTAAGTGACACCATAAACAGATAATACCATACCAAGTCTGAATTTGAAAGGTCTGTGTCAAAATATCTTAAATAATGAAATATATATATAATATATACAGTTTATAAAGTTTATAACGCACAGTTAATGAACGTCATCATCGTACACTTGAAACCGGCAAACGAGAGAGTAAAAAGGCTTTGGGGAAACAGTGTAAAATTACAATGGGTAAAATGGAGCAATCAAAACATCCTCCAAACACCTTAAAATCAGTCGTGTGTGTTCCTGTGTGGTTTTGGCCAGATATGGTGAATACTGCTGAACACAAATGTGGGGAAAGTGATTGATTGGTTGACTCCGAATTAGAGTCCTAACTAATTTTTCCCAAGGCTTCCAGTAGTCTAGCCTTGGCTTGTGGGTGGATTTGGTGGGGTGGCGAAGAGCTTCGGCTGGCTAAGTCAGAGCTCAGCCCTCTGCATATATCACTTCCTCAGGTCCATGTACTTTACTCCAGGGGAAAGCACACAGGGAAAGAGAACGGGAGAAAAAACACCAACAAATATCAATACAGCGGGCAATGCAAGATTCAAGAAAGACAGACAGTAAGCTACTTCTGTTTAGCGTATAGCTTTCATATTTATAGTTACCTGGTCGTTGGGGCCATTCTTGTCACCGTTAACGCCCTTCAGAAGAACAGCCTCCTCGGTCTTGGTGTCAGTCTTCATCTCTACCACAATGCCATCTTTGTTAGGGTTCTGCTTAGTGCTGTGAATAGAGAGCACAAACTCAGTTTCCTCTCAATACTCCACTCCAGTGAGGACAGTATCACATTCTTGGAGGCAGAAAGACTCAATTATGGATGAACATATGGAATACATTTACATAACACTTTTTCAAGTGTTCAGAGTGCTTTACATTGTAATTTACCCTCATCCACTACCTATGTGTAGCACCCACCTTAAAGAACTAGACACAAAACCTGGCCCTAGACCAGTTGTTGAAGTAGAAAACTCACATTTCCTGCTTGCCAGAGCGGCCACAGGGGATCTTGCCCTTCTTGTGGAGGAAGTAGAGCACACTGCCCAGGACGGCCAGCAGGAGGACACAGATGATGACGACCACGATGATCACACCATTTCCTTCAGCTATACACACAGACAGACAGGGAGAGGGGAGGGAAAACTCAGGTTAATGCTTATACCTGATCATAGAGAATCATCCGGACATGATATGTGTAAACATTTCCTGGTTACCTGTGCTGCCTATACATGTGTGACCAGTGACCCATAACCCCATGTGAGAGTGCCCCTAGCATACAAAACAAGTGAAAACATCCCTTGACAGACAACATAAGGTCAAAATTACTCAGATTTGTCTACATCAGCAGTGGTCAAAGCAGTTGTGACAACTTTTTACATCAGCAATTGTCACAAAGTGTTTGCAGTAAATAACCCGGCCAAGACCCCAAAGAGCTAGTAGAAGCAAAATCAGAAGCATAGTGGCCAGGAAAAAAAAACTAGAAGGAAGAAACACAGAGAGGAACCCAGCTCAGATGGGAAGCCCATCCTCTTCTAGTAGGACAAAACATAGGAAGATGTGGAGGATAACCACTAGCCAGGACAGTCCACTCAGTAACATATAACATTTTTTCCAGGGAGTCCTGGGATCCAGGTTGTAGAACAGTGTTAGAATATGATGATATTGTTCATGATTTATGGGTCAAGTCATAAGAAGCAAATGGGAAACAGATCAAGGGCTCTATTCAATCCACATCGCGGAACTTCAGCTTTACAGGGTGATTGAAATTTAAAGACAATGTTCCTGCTTTAGCAGTGACTGCATTCACGGTAAATGCTGCATATGTCAGCACAATCGGAAATGATGTTTAAATTTTTATGCAGAATCAAAAATATTAGTTAAATGTTGATATTTGGTTGGGTTGTCAACAAAACAATTCAATATAACTTTTGTATTACAGTAAATAGCATAAAGTTAAGGCTATCTTACAAACAAATGTAACGTTCAACCTTAAAATGTGTAACACATCCATGGCCACATTTTTAAGTGACTATAACTATACATTTCTTATTAAGTAATCAGTAAAGTGGGCATGTTCGAGAGAGCAGACATCGCAGGGCTGTAGAGATCGTCACAATTACTGTAATAACCTGCACAGAATCTTGAACTTGCACCATGTACATTTAATATAATCTCAACGATATCACAATCTGTTGTATAAATAAACAAATTATCTGACATTGTATTCCCATTTGAACTTTCCTGTGCTTTTAAAATGGTTAAAAGCGCAGTGATAGACATTTGGGTGACAATTAAACCAAAAATGAGACCTTGTTTTTCCATTGGAATTTGATTGTGCTTTTAGATAGTTGAACATTGGAAATACAACAAAATTGTGGCTATATTTTTGAGTGGGTGAATATAGGTTGTTGTAATCTCATAATGTCTCAACCCAATAATCTATGTTGAAATGCACCCAGTGAGCAGCTTCAACTCTAATGCTTGTGAGTGAGTGCTCCAGACACTGGGCTGAGAGCGATGTGAAACAGCCCTGGCCTGCCCCTCTGACAGAGCCATCAACACTTCAGTGCAATCCCCCCAGGAGGAAATTAGTTAGTGCTCCTCCCTACCAGAACAACTAACTCCTCTCTTTAAACATGGAGTAAGCCCTTGTTAAAAGGAACAATATGGGTTTATGAGAACTTCTATTGCAGCAGCTCAATAAAAGCAGTGAGACAGCGCATTAACTTCCCCAAAATGTAACTCAATATATGTGCTTTTGGCACTCAACCACTTCAAAACATTTCTCGAAATGCTAGACAAACTGTAAAAAACATTAGGAAAATATGAGGATGTCCAACGCCTAAGTGTTGTCTTGTTCTTTTTTCCCTATTTTTCTGTCAATGTACCCACAGGCGATGAGCAGAGCCAATTCTCCCGCCTTTTCCTGCAAACACTATGCCCATATGAAAATCATGAATTATTTAGTTGCCTTGTTGGCTAATCCTTCATGGTCTGGATTGGTGTGGATTCAGAAAAAAATCAAATAAAAGTTGAGAAAAAGCAAAGAAACAATCTAAAAGCGCTTCTCAACTGGATCAGAGTGATTCAAAGGTCAAGAAGAAGAGAAACAGTGCTGGAGCGTTATCCATAGTGGCATGGGTACGAATCCCACCCCACAAGTTCATGCTGTTTCCTCTGTACTCCGTCTAACTTCCAACTGTCTAGGGTTAGGGTTATCCTCCTTGCGTGATCAAACACGCTCCTGTTCTAATCAGCAATAATACAATAATAGCAAGATCTCTGTCTTACCAGGTGAGTAGGGTGCAGTTGAAGTGACCATGGGAACTGTGGACAAGCAAAACAACACTTAAAATGTAAGAGGTTCCCATCATCAAATATATTTCCACATAATATACCCATATACAGTATTCCATACATTCTAAATACAAAACATTAGGAACACCTGCTCTCTCCATGACATCAGGTGAATCCAGGGGAAAGCTATGATCCTTCATTGATGTCACTTGTTAAATCCACTTCAATCAGTGTAGATGAAGAGGAGGAGACATGTTAAATAATGGGTTTTAAGCCTTGAGACAACTGAGACATGGATTGTGTATGTGTGCCATTCAGAGGGTGAATGGGCAAGACAAAATATATAAATGCCTTTGAATGGGGTATGGTAGTAGGTGCCAGGTACACCGGTTTGAGTGTGTCAAGAACTGCACCGCTGCTGGATTTTTC
This sequence comes from Oncorhynchus masou masou, assembly GCF_036934945.1. Taxonomy (NCBI): domain Eukaryota; kingdom Metazoa; phylum Chordata; class Actinopteri; order Salmoniformes; family Salmonidae; genus Oncorhynchus; species Oncorhynchus masou. The sequence goes on from NC_088223.1 coordinate 70,979,760, forward strand.
ACACTCAACAGTTTCCTGTGTGTATCAAGAACAGTCCACCACCCAAAGGATATCCAGCCAATTTGACACAACTGTAGGAAGCAATGGAGTCAACATGGGCCAGCAACCCTGTAGAATGCTTTCGACACCTTGTAGAGTCCATGAGGCTGTTCTGAGGGCAAAGGGGGTGTAACTCAATATTAGGTGTTCCTTATGTTTTGTACACTCAGTGTGTATGCCTATATATTCCTATGTAGTGTACAGTATATGGCAGGGTGGCTTACTGGCACTGATGCTGAAAGACTTTGCCTCTGTGCCCATCTCGTTGGTGGCGTTGCAGAAGGCTGTGATGTCAGAGGTCACTTTGATGGACACCAGGCTGATTGTGCTGTGCTCCGTGGCGCTGGTCAGCACCTCGCGCCAGCTCTGTCAACACACAAACCAATGTCATGTCACCAGTCACACCAATATGCATTGGAACAGACACACCAAGAAAATGAGATGTTAATGTTTTAAAATCATACATTCATGCCATGTACAGTTGAAGTCAGAAGTTTAAATAAACTTTAGTCAAATACATTTAAATTCAGTTTTTCACAATTCCTGACATTTAATCCTAGTAAAAGTGCCCTGTCTTAGGTCAGTTAGGATCACCACTATATTTTAAGAACGTGAAATGTCAGAATAATAATAGGGAGAATTATTTATTTCAGCTTTTATTTATTTCATTACATTCCCAGTGGGTCAGAAGTTTACATCCACTCAATTATTATTTGGTAGCATTGCCTTTAAATTGTTTAACTTGGGTCAAACGTTACGGGAAGCCTTCCACAAGCTTCACACAAACAGTTATATTTTTGTTTCATCAGACCAGAGGACCTTTCTCCAAAAAGTATGATCTTTGTCCCCATGTGCAGTTGCAAACCATAGTCTGGATTTTTTATGGCGGTTTTGGAGCAGTGGCTCCTTCCTTGCTGAGCGGCCTTTCAGGTTATGTTGATATAGGACTCGTTTTACTGTGGATATAGATACTTTTGTACCTGTTTCCTCCAGCATCTTTACAAGGTCCTTTGCTGTTGTTCTGGGATTGAGTTGCACTTTTCGCACCGAAGTACGTTCATCTCTAGGAGACAGAACGCGTCTCCTTCCTGAGTGGTATGACGGCAGCGTGGTCCCATGGTGTTTATACTTGCATACTATCGTTTGTACAGATGAACGTGGTACCTTCAGGCGTTTGGAAATTGCTCCCAAGGATGAACCAGACTTGTGGAGGTCTACAATTTTTTTCCGGATGTCTTGGCTGATTTTCCCATGATGTCAAGCAAAAAGGCACTGAGTTTGATGGTAGGCCTTGAAATCCATCCACAGGTACACCTCCAATTGACTCAAATGATGTCAATGAGCCTATCAAAGCTTCTATAGCCATGACATCTGTCACGCCCTGGCCATAGTTTACTTTGTATGTTTCTATGTTTTGATTGGTCAGGGTGTGATCTGAGTGGACATTCTATGTTGGATGACTTGTTTGTCTATTTTTGTGTTTGGCCTGATATGGTTCTCAATCAGGGGCAGGTGTTAGTCATTGTCTCTGATTGGGAACCATATTTAGGTAGCCTGGGTTTCACTGTGTGTTTGTGGGTGATTGTTCCTGTCTCTGTGTTTTGCACCAGATAGGGCTGTTTTCAGTTTTCGTACGTTTGTTATTTTGTTAGTTTATCGTGTATAGTTTACGTATTAAATAAAATTAATCACAACTACGCTGCATTTTGGTTCACTCCTCCTTCCCTCAACGAAAGCCGTGACAACAATTTTCTGGAATTTTCCAAGCTGTTTGAAGGCACAGTCAACTTAGTGTATGTAAACTTCTGACCCACTGGAATTGTGATACAGTGAATTATAAGTGAAATAATCTGTCTTTAAAAAATTGTTGGAAAAATGACTTATGTAATGCACAAAGTATATGTCCTAACCAACTTGCCAAAACTATAGTTTGTTAACAAGAAATCTGTGGAGTGGTTGAAAAATTAGTTTTAATGACAACAACCTAAGTGTATGTAAACTTCAGACTTCAACTGTAAATATGCCCACATAATCTATAAATACAAAAGTACGTGGAGACCCCTTCAAATTAGTTGATTTAACTATTTCAGCCACACCTGTTGGTGACAGGGATATAAAATAGACAAATTGGCAGTATAATGGCCTTAATGAACAGCTCAGTGACTTTCAACGTGGCACCGTCATAGGATGCCACCTTTCCAACAAGTAAATTCGTCAAATTTCTGTCTTGCAAGAGCAGGTCAATTGTAACTGCTGTTATTGTGAAGTGGAAACGTCTAGGAGCAAGAACACCTCAGCCCCGAAGTAGTCAGCCACACAAGCTCACAGAACTGGACCGCACATCGTCTGTCATCGGTTGCAACACTCACCACCTAGTTCCCAATTTCCTCTGGAAACAACGTCAGCATAAGAACTGCTCGTCGGGAGCTTCATGGCCAAGCAGCGGCACACAAGTCTAAGATCACCATGCTCAATGCCAAGCTTTGGCTGGCAAACTTATTGTTATTTTATTGTTAATTTTTATTACTTTTTCCTTATTATTTCGTAAATATTTTCTTAACTCTTTCTTGAACTGCACTGTTGGTTAAGGGCTTTTAAGTAAGCATTTCACGGTAACCTGTTGTATTCGACGCAAGTGACAAAAAGTTTGATTTGAACACCATCGAACACCTTTAGGATGAATTGGAACGCCGACATTGAGCCAGGCCTAATTGCCCAACATCAGTGCACAACCTCACTAATGCTCTTGTGGCTGAATGGAAGCAAGTCCCCGCAGCAATGTTCCAACATCTAGTGGAAAGCCTTCCTAAAAGAGTGGAGGCTGTTATAGCAGCAAAGGGGAACCAACTCCATAATAATGCCCATGATTTTGAAATGAGATGTTCGATGAGCAGGTGTCCACATACTTTTGGTCATGTAGTGTACGTTAACTGCCCAGTGCTCTGCCAAGCCCTGTTTTACCTGGCTGCCAGTGACAGTCCAAGAGATGGTGGGCAGGGGGTGTGCATGTGCCTCACAGCTCAGGTTCATCCACTTCCCAGCTCCCTCCTCCATCTCCACCTCCCTGTCAGCATCCTTCATCTGGGGAGCACCTGGGGGACATATTATAGACCCTGCTAAAGACCGCTTGTTAGGTATGAAAACATCTGATCTGACAAACTCAGTGTTTCTCAATCTATTCCTGGTGGGAACCCCAGGGTGGAAGCACATTTTTGTTGTATGCCTTTACTAATCACACCTGATACAACTAATCACCAAGGAGTGATAGTGTTGGGCAAAAGCAAAGATGCGTACCCCCTGATGGGGGAATTCCTCAGAAATGATGGTTTGGTGACTAACCCTGGACGATGATGTGGACAGAACCAGAGGTGTGCAGTCCAGACAGAGAAGGAACAGTCACCTCACACACGTACTCTCCTGCTGTGTCATAGGTGGCATCCTGCAGAAACAGCATGTGGCCTGTGCCAACCTGCTGCCCATTCTTCACACAGGAAAACAAATAGACTAAGTCCACAACTGAATAACAACACATTTGACAAGCTACATTTGACAAGTGGCATGTTTATGTCAGTCTTATAATTGTGTTGCATTTAAAGCACTAAGTTGGTGCTTATTACAGGGTGCATTGTACCTTGAACCAGACAGTGAAGGTTTCCAGAGAAGACAGAGCATTGCAGGTAGCAGTCAGACTCTCTCCTTTGAACATGATCTCTGAGTCTTTGGGCACCACCAGGGCTGGGTCCAGATCTGGAGAGAGAAACATGATGTGAAAAAGAAACATGGCTAAGTGACATGCTGCTGTGTGGTCCATGCAACCTTATTCCAATCAAATGTTTTCTTGATTTGAGTTACACCACTGCAAATCAGAATATTTATCGACTGTGAAAATGTTGACATCAATTAAATGATCATAGCCCTTTCCTGCAATCAAATTACCTAGTGGACTCATGAGTGGAATGTTATTCATATTTTTCATAATTAATAAACATTTGTTTTTTTTTACCCTGAAAATCCGATGTTTCTATGTCCAACAGTTTTGTTATATTTCAGTGTTCAGTGATGTACAGTGCCAGTCAAAGGTTTGGACACACACACTCATTAAAGAGTTTATTTTATATTTGTTTTACTATTTTATACATTGTAGAATAATAGTGACGACATTAAAACTATGAAATGACACATATGGAATCATGAAGTAATCCAAAAAAAGTGTTCAACAAATCAAAGTATATTTTAGATTCTCTAAAGTAGCCACCCTTTGACTTGATGACAGCTTTGAGCACACTTGGCATTCTCTCAACCAGCTTCACATGGAATGCTTTTCCAACAGTCTTGAAGGAGTTCCCACATATGCTGAGCACTTGTTGGCTGCTTTTCCTTCACTTTGCGGTACAACTCATCCCAAACCATCTCAACTGGGTTGAGGTCGGGTGATTGTGGAGGCCAGGTCATCTGATGCAGCACTCCATCACTCTCCTTCTTGGTAAAATACCCTTACACAGGCTGGAGGTGTGTTGGGTCATTGTCCTGTTGAAAAACAAATGATAGTCCCACTAAGCCCAAACCAGATGGGATGGCGTATAGCTGTAGAATGCTGTGGTAGCCATGCTGGTTAAGTGTGCCTTGAATTCTATAAAAATCATTGACAGTGTCACCAGCAAAGCACCCCCTCACCATCACACCTCCTCCTCCATGCTTCACGGTGGGAACCACACATGCGGAGATCATCTGTTCACTTAGAACCAAAAATCTAAAATTTGGACTCATCAGACCAAAGGACAGATTTCCACCAGTCTAATGTCCATTGCTCGTCTTTCTTGGCCCAAGCAAGTCTCTTCTTCTTATTGGTGTCCTTTATTAGTGGTTTCTTTGCAGCAATTGGACCATGAAGGCCTGATGTGTCTGTTACTTGAACTCTGGGAAGCATTTATTTGGGCTACAATTTCTGAGGCTGGTAACTGTAATGAACTATTCCTCTGCAGCAGAGGTAACCCTGGGTCTTCCTTTCCTGTGGCGGTCCTCATAGAGCCAGTTTCATCAAAGCGCTTAATGAATTTTTACTTCTGCGCTTGAAGAAACTTTCAAAGTTCTTGAAATTTTCCGTATTGACTGACTTTCATTTCTTAAAGTAATGATGGACTGTTGTTTCTCTTTGCTCTGTTATTTTAAATAGGGCTATATTCTGTATACCACCCTTACCTTGTCACAACACAACTGATTGGCTCAAACGCATTAAGGAGGAAAGAAATTCCACAAATTAACTTTTAACAAGGCACACCTGTTAATTGAAATGCATTCAAGGTGACTACCTCATGAAGCTGGCTGAGAGAATGCCAAGAGTGTGCAAAGATGTCATCAAGGTAAAGGGTGGCTACTTTAAAGAATATCAAATGTATAATATATTTTGATTTGTTTAACACTTTTGGTTACTACATGATTCCATGTGTTATTTCATATTTTTGATGTCTTCACTATTATTCCACAATGCAGAAAATACTAAAAAGAAAGAAAACCGTTTGAATGAGTAGGTGTGTCTAAACTTTTGACTGGTACTGTATATAAAGTGTAATATTGGGATGCACACTCTAAATTAAATACATTTCAGCTCTATAGCTGACATGGTACAGTTGTCTTCTTTTTTGTAAGCCCCTAAGGTGTATACTTTTGTTTCAAAGTAGATTTGTTTAAGACTACCAAGGAACACTCTGTGTCACCCTGATTTAGCCCACTGCAATAAAAGGTTGATGAGTAGTTAAGTGATGCAGTGACAGTGAGTGAGTGGAAGACAACAGCAGAGCTGTCTATCTTGGTAATCAAATTATCGATGGTGTGAAACTCAGTCAAGCAGCTGACGGACATTAATACTCTTAGTATCAATCTCAGAGAAATTCAACCACTTCCAGTCCAAACCAAAAGAGCATAAATACATGTGTGTGCATGCACATGTTTCAGTGTGTGCGTGTGTTAGCTAACTCACAGTGGACAATGAGCTGCACGTCTCCCATGACCTCCTCGTAAGTGTCCAGATCCAGTGAGCGGCACTGGTAGACCCCACTGTCCCCACGCGTCACCTCCCTCAGCACCAATGTGTCATCGCTGGCCTCCAACTCTGTCTCCTGCTCCTGAGAGGGGACGACATCAGGTTTACACTGTCATATTACAGGATCTACATTTAGGCTAATACATCTTTGATTTTGGGATGAACTATCCCTTTAAGTCACACCCAAACAACAGCTGAATTAGTCTGGTTACTGTGAGCTACATAAACCCTTTAACATGTTCCTGTGACCCTCTAAATGACCAAACCATGCCTCTATCCACATCCCAGTCTTGAGACAGAGGAATCCCCCAAATGTGTTGTTGTGGTCAAATGAACACACAGGAATGAGAAATGTTGATCTCCAGTCAGTCACAGACCTTGAAAGGGTCTAAAGATTTATCCCAGAGCCACAGGGTCAGACATGATGAGCTCCTGTTCACAAGGCCTACACTTCTACTCCAAGGCCTGAGTCTGCATATAAAAAAACATTCACAGAAAGGAGGGCCCTTCTTACTTGTTGTCGGTTGAACGTGAAGGGCGGTGGGGGGTTGCCATCACCTTGGCAACGGATCTCCACAGTGTCCCCCTCTTTGACCAGGCCCTGGGGGGATTCCTTCCACAGCTCGACAACGGTTGTGGGGTCTGCGGGACAAAACCCATAAATCAACGTGGCTATGCAATGCCTGGTAGTCACTAGGCTAATCAGCTTTACAAGCCAGTCATTTACTCAGCATTGACAACAGCAGAGTTTGTGTTTTGTCATTGCTGTCATGGTATGCAAAATTGGTTCAAACAACACTAGATATATTGAGAAAATATTGTGGGCTAAAATTGAACAGTGCCAAAGATGGGTGGGTTTGGGTTACATTAGTTGGCCTACTACTTTGACAGCCCAGAAGCTGTTGACTTGTTTGAGGTAGGTTGATATCATTTCATAGGCTTTAACTTGGGTGTTGTAGAGAGAAACATCAGTGACCATCCTACTAGTTTCATGGTAGGGACAGTCATAAAAACAATTGGAGAGCACCATTAACACACTGAAGTAGTATTAGCTCTAGTTACCATTACAGTCAATTGATATTTTTTTATTTAACCTTTATTTAACTAGGCAAACAAATTCTTATTTACAATGATGGCCTAGGAACAGTGCCTTGTTCAGGGGCAGAACGACAGATGTTTTACCTTGTCAGCTCTAAGATTTAATCGAGCAACCTTTCGGTTACTGGCCCAACGCTCTAACCACTTGGTTACCTGCTGCCCGAAAGCATGCCGAGTCAGCATAAGTTGTGTGGTTAGAAATAGCATGTCTGGGGTATAAGATATGGAGTTAGTTGGGTCCTTACAGTGCACAGTGATGTTGATGCCCTTGGACTCAGCCGTCCTCACAGCTCCTGGGACGTAGTAGCTGACCTCACAGGAGAACAGGACATCCTTGTCCTCTTTGGCTACTTTATATTGCAGCTCACTCTGGACCGTGTAGAAGCCACTGGACTCACGGGTCACCAGAATTACCACGTTGATCTCTGGGAGGGGTGAGAAAACACTGATTTAGCTACCATTACAGGCTGGTAGATAGATGATATCCGGAAACAATTCTTCATGTAACGACAACATGTAGTATTTCAGTGACAGTTGTGAGTATCACCACATGGAGTCAAAACAAGATAATTGCTTGACTAGTTTTTATCCAATAGTCCATTAGTGAGAGTGGCAGTGAAGATGTTAAAACTGCCCTAAGATCGGTTCTTTTGTATTGGTATTCCTGCTACTCACGGCCATGCGTGGGGGTCAGTGGGCTGATGCCACGGTACCAGGTGATGTTGGGTTTGGGGAAGCCATTCCTTGCCTCACACGATGCAATCTGTACACACACAGAGAATAAGATTGCTTGTTTAATGGTGCTTTCATGGACAGAGCTAAATTGAGATGTACTCAAGTGGACTGCCTAATGCCTACCCTTGATGGCAGCTCGTTGGTCACAGAGATTCCAGCATGGACACCTTCAATTACTGGGGCCATTGGAGGATCTGGAATAAAATATAAAATGGCATCATCAATGCAAACAAGCATTCTATCAATAACCACTGAAACACATGGTAATGGGCAGAGCATGTACTCATACTGTATGTGCTGTAACCGAATCCTCTATCATTGGGATAACAAGAAATTAACACACAGAGATGAGTTGGGGCTCCTGTGTGGCTTTCAACGCCAGGGTTGAGGGTTAAATTCCCAAAGGGGACAAGTAGGAGAAAGAAGTATGAATGCACTCACTACTGTAAGTCTCTCTGGATAAGAGCTTCTGCTAAATGACTCAAATGTCAAATGGTCAGTAGAGAGATGAATTGGATAAAGCACAAACAGATCTGGACCCCCCCCCCCAGGCTTGGAAGAGATTGATGCTCCAATGTCTTACCGAACACCCTGAGGTGGGTCTTGCCTTCTCCGTTGCCTGCAGCCATGCCGTTGACCTGGCAGAAGAACTCCCTCTCGTCAGTCAGCTGGACATCCTGGATGGTCAGCAGCACACCCTCCTTGTCCCCGATGTTGGACACCGTGATGCGGCCTGTGAAGTCTGTACCATCGTCCACTATCTGCTGTGCATTGTCACCGTAGTAGATCCGCTCCCGGCTACTGCTACTGGGATTCCGCTGTAGGGAAGGAGATAAAAATAATAATAATAATAATTTGGGCAGTGCTGATATTTGTTCTGTTATACACTTGTACAAGCGAAAGGGCTACCAGGCATAGGTTGAGTTCATTTCATTCAATTTAGAAGATGAACTAGGTTGAATGGCAAAAACACATTGCACCGTACATTGAAACAAATTGGTGTGTGTGTGAGAGACTGAGTGGGTGGCTGGGTGAGTCGGCGGGGGGGGTGTGCAGATAATGGTCCAGAAGTACTCACCACAAACCACTGGATCATGAACGCTCTGGGCTGCTCACTGAAGACGTACTGGCAGGGGATGCCTGCTGAGTCGCCCAGGTACACCTCCACACTCTCCTCCATGGTCATGTCCACCTTGGCCCAGGCTGCAAAGAGCAAACACAACACCCCAGTCAGTATCTTGTCTCATCAAGGACCACAACAACAATGTCTGGCATGCAAAAAGCAGGCTTTGAATATTCATGTTTTAGCATTCAGTTCAATGTTTTATCTCCAAAAAAGTGATTTCAAAATACTATTATTTATTGCCACTTTTGTGCCATACTATAATGACACAAAGGCAGTGTGGGAGCCAGAATGTTTACTCTATTGCAAACTGATGGATCATCTATGGATCAGTGGGACCAGTGTATTAACCGCTCTAACGGTGTGAGAACTAGACTATGTGGCTGGCTAGCAGAGGGGAGAGATATTACAATGTGTGGAATGTGTGAAGCATGGCCCACCCTGGTCCCTCCAGCAGCACTGGGCAGTGTCCAGCACTTAAGCGAGTCAGCCGCCAGCACATAGAAAAGGCTTGATTTACACACAGATTGAAGAATAACTGCAATGTTCCCTGTTAACCTGCAACAGAGCCAACAAACTAGCATAAAACTGTCCCATCAGAATTGTCATGGGAACCACCAGACACAAGACAGAGTTTGACCTATAACAGTGCTATAAAGACAACTGTTTTATAGGATGTGGAATCTAGCACTATTCTTGCCAGATCTGGGAAGTTGTGTAGGGTCACAGAGCTACCCAAAGAAAAGTTCTATGGGTTGCTGTTGCAGGGTTTTGTAATTTGAAGTAACAATGAAATACGCAATAGTAACTGAATTGTGTTTATAATCATGTTTCACACTCATGTCTGGTTTGAAGGTCACTTAAAAAATTGCTGGTAATGTTGCTCTCAAGCTTCTTCCCACGACATTGGAGCTGAGCCACACAAACACTCTCTGAGACAGGCTTAAAATACGTGTTGTTTTTGTTTACCACATTGTTACTGTGTTCTCCAGTAGGTAGCCTCCTACACCCAGATCTCTATCTACAGTGATACCCTGTCTGAGACAGACAGACGGAGACATGCCCTAAATGAAGCCTCCCATTCATGGTGGAGAGATATCCTTGGTGCAACAGCAATCCAACAGACTTACTTGTCAGATATGACCCCTACTCTGTCCTCTCCCTCTCTACCCCTTACATCCCCCTCTTTCTGGCTCAAAGACATATATCTAGCCTGATCCTAGTCCACTGGGGCCCCCATGCCCCTCTACACCCCCTCTTCTTCTAATTCTTCTCTCTCTCCATCTCAACCCTACCTCCCCTCCCCCAACCCTCTCTTGCCTTCATCTTCACTTCAGCATGGAGAGAGGTGTAGAGACTTGAGAGAGGTTTCCTGTTAATTGGTAACGTGGGAGATGGGGGCTGGTGCTGGTGGGGTGCCGTGAAGAGCAGACATTGGCAGGGGTTAGGGGGTGAAGTTGGTACAGTGATTAGTCTAAGAGTAGGAATGCCAATGTCAAAGACTAGAGGGGCCAGGGGGGTCCTGGGTGAGCAAGAGGGAATGGAATTGGAATCGGCCTCGTTCATTGTTTGTATGGTGTGTGGGCAGGGGGTGTGTTGCGGGGGCGTAAGTGTCTGAGTATGTCTGTCTGTGTCCAGGCCCATAAGCCACAGAATGTTGAAGATTTGCACTTTCTGGAAGTATTTTCAAACTTGTTTTGTATATTCAGATCTGTCATTATAGATCACGCAAACACACACGTGCGCAAGCGCACACACACACGCGCTAGCGCACACGCACACACCCCTTATTAAACTCAGTCACATAGCGGTGATCCTATTGAGCTCTCCCACCAGCATTGTCAGCCTGCTTTTCCTTGACTACCCCTTCTTTATCCCATCCACAGCGCAATGCAACCAGTCTGCTCTTTGTGGCCCTGCTTGGTGGGGCTTTGCACTGTGTCCATTCTCTGTCTCTCCTCTGGTCTCTCACTCTCTCTCTGTCCTTTGCTATGAGCTGTGAGGCTCAAGGCTGTGTTCAGCCAGCCGTGACCCTAAGACGCACATGCCATTGTGCTCTTCAGAATGCATTTTTCCATCTCAGAGGTTAGAGGGAGTTTGTCATGTACGGCAGCAGGGTAGCCTAGTGGTTAGAGCGTTGGACTAGTAACCGAAAGTTTGCAAGTTCAAATCCTTGAGCTGACAAGGTAGCGCCCCTGAACAAGGCAGTTAACCCACTGTTCCTAGGCTGTCATTGAAAATAAGAATTTGTTCTTAACTAAGGATTTGTTCATGCCTAGTTAAATAAAGGGAGAAAAAAATGTACCACCAAGGTTGTTTGCTGTTTATCTCCTGAACTGTGGTGGTTTAGCTCATGATGGAACAGGAGAGGAGGTGAAGTTGATGTAAAAGATTGTGTCTCTTGGGACTAATCCGGTTAACATGGGGACAGAATATCTACTCATCTGGAGATTTGACTCCAAAGCCAACACGAGCTGCCTTATCTACAGACACACCAGCAGAATACCTGACCTATAGACATGGGGCATCACAGCTCCCCAGCCAGAGTGTTATCCCTGTTAACACAGAGTCTGCTGGCTGACGAACACTCCACCAGTCTGGAAACAGCCACAGGATATTCAGACGTGTTGACAGGGCCCGTAATGAAGCCCAAAACTGCTAGGCTGTCACAGAGGCCGAGGGGGTGTTTGTGTGCATGTGTGTGTATCGAGGAGAATTACAGTTTGTCCCGTTCTTAGAGAATGTTGCCCATTGAGTCCAACCTGCATTGTTAACGGATGGGGCCTTGCAGACTATAGCACTGAGACAATGGGAAGTGCTGCCTGGATTGTTTGAGGGGAGTCTTGCATACAGTCGGTCATTATGCAGACAATAGCATCAGACGCTAATCACAGTAGTCACAACATTAGCTTATGTGCACCGCCCCTCTCTCGCTGACAAAGCAGATCAGCTTGGGTTGAAGGCCCAGCTGAGCTCCACTAAAGCTCCAGCTGTTCCTTGTCATCCTCTTTATCCACGGCAACAGACCCACCCTGCCTCTGCCAACCGCTGACAACAACACACACAATCATCTGTAACAAGAGAAATTAAAGTTATTTAAATGGGAGATGTAGCATAATCCCTACATGTCTAAGGCAGGCATGAAATAGTGCCCTATGTATGTTGTGGCTGATAAACAGTGCCCTATTATGTGGAATCTTGCTAACATGGGGAAAGGAATGTATGTGGGGGTAGGCCTATAACGTTTATGTGCCTGGGGTCTCATGTTGGTTTCCTTGGCCCTGACTCCCTGAGCCTGTTTCTGCTTAGAGGCCTTGCCTGCATCAACTCCTCATATAGATCATGAACACACCTTCCAAAGAGGAGTTGTTGTGCTCAGGCTTTCTATTGATTCCTATTGACGTGTGATCCACTTAATTCCAAAACATTGTTCTAACGCTCACATCTTTAGAGTCACCAAAGCCTATCCAGGCAAATAACTATAAACAGAACCCCCTGGTTCCTCTGAAACACCTGGGGGAGTCCACATAGTACCCACCTGAGATCAAAGAGAGCCTGAGCTCTGCTCTGCAATCTGAGTGCTGTGTGATGCACACACACATTGTGAAAGCACATATCCCTAGACTGGAGTAATAAGACCCCTTGACCGACTGAGCTCCCCTGGCTTTGTGAACTACACTCTGGCACAAATCTCCCCAGGAGGGGCATTCATTCAGATGGCAGCAAAGAGAGGGTTAACGTCAACTCTTTCCAAGAAAAAAATACTGGAAGTGGTGGTCTACATCAAACATGTAAATCCCTCAAAGCGGGCAGGCCGCCGTGTGTGCACATGAACTTGACACACAGAATCCCCTTGCACAGGCAGGCAAGCACATTTGCAGCCCTCATGCCAGAGCCAAGCGAAAACACACTCCAACTTAGCACAAACATACACTCTCTGTCACACACACCAAACATCCTTCTCAGTCACACCCCTTACAGAAAAACCACATGATTTTACATAGAAAATCACATTTTCATGTGATATCATGTGAAAATGTGTTTTTGGAACATTTCACGTGTAGTTTCATGTTATCATGTTGCTTAACACATTAACGTCACATAAGATCATGTGATCACATGAAAATGTGTTTTTGGAACACTTCACATGTGTTTATGCAAGGGACACCACAAACAGACTCTTTTTCACAACTTAAATGTAAACATCAACCTCGACGTGCACATAAGCCCTTGTCACGAACCTGGGTGTCAGTAAAGGGTTTATGCAATGACGGTTGAACCGTGGAATACCTTGCAATGACGGTTGAACCGTGGAATACCTTGCAATGACGGTTGAACCGTGGAATACCATGCAATGACGGTTGAACCGTGGAATACCATGCAATGACGGTTGAACCGTGGAATACCATGCAGTGACGGTTGAACCGTGGAATACCATGCAGTGACGGTTGAACCGTGGAATACCATGCAGTGACGGTTGAACCGTGGAATACCATGCAATGACGGTTGAACCGTGGAATACCATGCAATGACGGTTGAACCGTGGAATACCATGCAATGACGGTTGAACCGTGGAATACCTTGCAATGACGGTTGAACCGTGGAATACCATGCAATGACGGTTGAACCGTGGAATACCATGCAATGACGGTTGAACAGTGGAATACCATGCAATGACGGTTGAACAGTGGAATACCATGCAATGACGGTTGAACCGTGGAATACCTTGCAATGACGGGTTGAACCTTGCAATGACGGTTGAACCGTGGAATACCATGCAATGACGGTTGAACCGTGGAATACCATGCAATGACGGTTGAACCGTGGAATACCTTGCAATGACGGTTGAACCGTGCAATACCGTTGAACCGTGGAATACCTTGCAATGACGGTTGAACCGTGGAATACCTTGCAATGACGGTTGAACCGTGGAATACCATGCAATGACGGTTGAACAGTAGAATACCATGCAATGACGGTTGAACAGTGGAATACCATGCAATGACGGTTGAACAGTGGAATACCATGCAATGACGGTTGAACAGTGGAATACCATGCAATGACGGTTGAACCGTAGAATACCATGCAATGACGGTTGAACCGTAGAATACCATGCAGTGACGGTTGAACAGTGGAATACCATGCAGTGATGGTTGAACTGTGGAATACCAAAACACAATGGCGTGCCAATGTGTTTTGCTACTTGTTACGCATATTCAAATGTGTTCCTGCCTTCAACAAATATTCCGGATCCTAATGTTTTTTAAACAGCTGTAATTACTCCCGATGGGTTAGTAACGTCTTAAGCCTCGACATTGCTTCTTGCCCGTGGCGAAGCCCTCCTCCTTGAAGGAGTAAAATAATGTTTTATTTACACTTCTAACTAACATGCTCCACTGTGAACGATGGGTTCCAGGCCTCATCAATATCAAACCCCCAGTGTTTCTGAGGTCAGACTTGCATGTTGGTTAACTATCAGCGGGTGCTTATAATTAAAGGTCATGGATGTCCATAATATGTTTGAGTAAAATTGTTAAGGTTGTTTAAATGTAAATTGGTTGACATCTTTGATAGGCTTACATCATTCATCTTTAAACCTTGACTCTGAATGGACTTTCTTCTCCAGCTTCTTGGTCCTTTTGGCTTTTCTAAACATTTTGCAAAGCATAGTCTCCCCAGAGATCATAAATATAGCCACAGGTCATATGATCCAAAAAGGGACTGAAAAATGTACGGCAGTCAAGAGTGACATTCATATGCGTTTCCAGGTAGATGACCCGAAGCTGATTCTATCTTGAATTAAAATCACAAGGAATGACAGACAAGCTTGACTGACATTAAAGCAGAAAGGTCAGGTGTCCCATTGCAAAGATACAACATATCAGACGTTGGCTTGTGATGTTATTACAACCCTATAAATAGAATCCCTGCTTCACGTCAGCTCTCTTGACAGCAGCCTCACAGAAACCTGACAAAAGAGATCATTGTGTCTGCCCTCAGGCCAGTGGTTAGCAACATAATAGCTACTCTCAGAGAGGTCCAGGAGGAGAAAGCAAAGGGTGGAGGTGGGGAATAAGTCCTACTGGCCTTAGGTGGCTTTATCTTTACTTTGGAATAAGTATTCTATGTATTTTTGGCAGAAAATACACTGTAAACCATCATTTGGACCAGATATAAAGAGCACTATGATCTTCAATACAACCTTGCCAATAATCGGACTCCAACCCCTCTAGCACTACTCCAACACTTCTCCAACATTCCCAGCACACACACAGGCTGCTGTCTGCCTGTGTGTGATGCTACATCAACCAACTAAACCCTCTTGTCCTGACAGAACTCTCAGCCCACTTCTACAAGTCACACAACAAAGGCCCATCTGCATTTACCCGTTCTTTTATCCCATCGATCAGACGTCAAGATGCTGTCAGCCAGGCAGAGCCACACCCGAGACGAGGATCAACCAGCAGCATTTCTGCAGTCCTCTGAACCCCCCGCAACGAGGGCTTAATGCCCTCAAAGAGAATAGCAGAGTGATCACACGTGCACTACAACGTTAATAAGGGTACCCCCAACCCAACCCCCCATTCTGAAACTCCCGGCTGTCAGCTAATGAGAGCCGTGGCTAGTCTGAATTCTAATCTTTTATTTTAAAGGGATTCTTTAAATGGGACTTGAGATAAACCTGGTTTTGTGGATTATGGATTTTGCACTACCTCATCACATGCGCTGCTGTTACTGTTTATTGTCTATCCTGTTGCCTAGTCACTTTATCCCTACCTACACTGAGTGTACAAAACATTAGGAATTACTTCCTAATATTGAGTTGTACCCCCTTTTGCCATCAGAATAACATCGGGCCATGGACTCTACAAGGTGTCGAAAGCGTTCCGCAGGGATGCTGGCCCATGTTAACTCCAATGCTTCCCACAGTTGTGTCAAGTTGACTGGATGTCCTTTGGGTGGTGGACCATTCTTGATGCACACGGGAAACTGTTGAGTGTCAAAAATCCAGCAGCGTTGCAGTTCTTGACACATTCAAATCGGTGCACCTGGCACCATACCCCGTTGAAAGGCACTTAAATATTTTGTCTTGGCCATTTATTATATTTTTTACTTTATTTAACTAGGCAAGTCAGTTAAGAACATTCTTATTTTCAATGGTGACCTAGGAACAGTGGGTTAACTGCCTTGTTCAGGGGTAGAACGACAGACTTTTTACCTTGTCAGCTCGGGGATTCGATCTTGCAACCTTTCAGTTACTAGTCTAACGCTTTAACCACTAGAATACCTGCCACCCCATTCACCCTCTGCATGCCACACATATACAATCCATGTCTCAATTGTCTCAAGGCTTAAAATTCCTTCTTTAACCTGTCTCCTCCCTTTAAACTACACTGATTGAAGTGGATTTAACAATTGACATCAATAAGGGAACATAGCTTTCACCTGGATTCACCTGATCAGTCTATGTCATGGAAAGAGCAGGTGTCCTTAATGTTTTGTACACTCAGTGTAGATGTACATATCTACCTAAATTACCTCGTACCCCTGCACATCGACTTGGTATTGGTACCCTGTTTATATAGCCAAGTGGGGCTGGGAGATATGGTCAAAATATCATATCACTGTATTTTTTTTTTATTTTTTAAATATGACGGTATTTTATGTTTTTGAATAATAAAAGTTAGAAATTGCTTTATGAGTAGTACGTGACCCTTGGGTGGCAACACATACATTCTAAGTGATCGTTTTATACCGTTCAATTCAACCCCAAAAAATATTCAGCATTTTGCACGATATGGGCAAACAATCTAGGCCTTGTTTTAAACAAATGTTGCAATTGCGATTTGACTTGCATTGTAGAGCAAAACACCGTGGTGAACTGTTGGAATCATAGAAATAGAATGATTATTCTCATTCTAAAGTTAGAATATAATAGTGGGCACTTTGAATACAGTGTTGTTTGACATGACAACAAATTAAATGCAAGGGAAGAGTTATTGTGAAAGGGTAGGAACTAAAGTGTTGATAAGTGTTTCCTAGGAGACCCTATAATCGTTGGCTACATTTAAGTTTTTTTCTCTTAGCTACTTCATGTAGCTAACATATTCATGCTTTGCGTATTCCTCTTTGATTTAGAAGATACAGTTGCATAAACAGCGTGCTAATTTAGGTCTACACCATCAATGGTATTATCAGGCTGTATAGCTAATTACTTTTGCGCTGACAAATTTAGGCTAGCGATTAGCGTTAGTGGCTAACACGATTTAGGCCCACCTTGCTAAGAAAAGACTAGCTGTTTGCAGATGTAAGAAACAAACAAATAGTGTAATTATAGAACGCTAGTGGATTTATACTAAGAAGCAAAGTGAAAACAGCATCGTTGTCATCAAAATTGTTGTATGTACTGCATTGACCATGCAGACTGAATGCAAGTGTCTCGTGGTCAAGGAACAACAAATGCGCTGCATTGTTGGGAAAGGCCCGTAAGTAAGCATTTCACTGCTAGTCTACACCTGTTGTTTACAAAGCACGAGACAAATAAAATGTGATTTGATTTGAGTAGATTAGTTATTTTTGTGTTTAAATTAAAATGTGCAGTTTTAGAGGTACACAGCCCCAAACCAAACTGTGCTTTGGGAGACAGGGCCTGATTAGGCTTCGAATGGCTCGATTTGGACTGAAATAGTAGCTCAAGCTCAACAGGAGAATTCAGTGTTGTAAATGTTCTGAGGTTTGGCACGGGAAAGGTTTGTGTGTGAAATCCTACTGCCTGGAGCAGTTTCAGCTGCCTACCAATCCCAAGCCTCTCTCCCCACCAGCACCAGCAAGTGAAAAAACAACTGTTGGTTTCCTCCTCACACCCCTCAGTGTATTATATTCTTCGTCCCCAGTTCGCACTGTCATCTGTCTAAAGCACTGTTTACAGCAGCCACAAACAGCCTAGCACTAAACGACAGGACTAGAAGTCCTACAACGACTTCTGTTTTCACAACCAAGTACCAACTGCCCATGTTTCCCATTGAAACAGATTCTCAACTCCAGGAACAAAAAAACAGCCTCCTTTACCTCGACTAAATCCACTACCAGTCACACAAAGTCAAGCTCAATGACATATCAACTGTTTTCATAACTCCAAGCCACGGACTTTCATATCAGAATGTTGAGTGCTTTCCCTTTCCTATCTACTGTACATCTAGATTTGTGATTGGGACTAAATCCTCTGTGGAGGGAATAATAACAGCTCTTTATTGACTGAGTGCCGTGCCAAGACCTTGAGAGGTCTGCTGGGTGTCCGCTGGGTGACCCGTGTCACGCTGTGCCGGGAAAGAGGACAGAGTAGTCCTGGGTTAGATAGAGAGGTGGAGTTCACGCTGACATGGGCAGCTGCAACAAAGGGAACATCTGTCAGATTCACATGCTAAAGATAGGCACAGCTGGGGACAGGGAACTCTCTTATTGACACCTGCCGCCTGGCCATTTGTCAAGGGATTTAGTGGGAAACGGTAGAGGGGGGATTGGGGGTGGTCAGAGGGGGAACAAAGGTGAGAAAGTAGAGGAGAGGCAGTAGACCACACACAATGACACACTGTTCTTTATCAATTTTTGATTTATCTCTCCCAAGCCTGCCCCACCTGTGCCCATAACAAATCTTGCATTTCCTTTCCCCCTCATTCAGAAGGCTCAGTTCTGAAGTTTCTCTGCAGAGGTCTGGGTCATGGAAACTGTCTCTGGGTAATGTCCCTTGCTGGGATGTCAACAGCAGGTGCTCTGGTGCCTATAACTGGATATGCCTTTTGCACCTTAGGCCATAACTTTGATTTAAGGGCAACTTTATGTAGCCTTCTGTTTTGTAGCATTTGCATACATAATGCATAGCTGCTGTTCTGTTTGAATATGTCCTTACGCAGTCATAGGATAAGGGCTAGTCATTATATATCCGTTTCAATACTACTGAACTCATGAACAAATTCAGTCAGTCTCTGAACTTGAGTTAATTCAGCCTGGTTTGAGTTACGCCAGTGAGTGCACCTGTTCCTATTATTCTTTAGTTTCACACTCGCAAAGATTCTTTCCTTCAGTACTGCAAAAAGTCAAACTTACATTGGTTCCCAAACTAGGGGTCCCAATGTATTTATTAGGGATCCTCATTAGCTGCTGCCTCTTCCTGGGGTCCAAATATATAACTATTTAACTAGGCAAGTCAGTTAAGAACAAATTCTTATTTACAATGACTGCCTACCTCGGCCCAATTGTGGCCACCCTATGGGACTCCCAATCACAGCCAGATGTGATGCAGCCTGGATTCAAACCAGGGACTGCAGTGACGCCTCTTGCACTGAGATGCAGTGCCTTAGACCAGTGCGCCACCCGGGAGCCCAAAGCACTTACATTACATATAAAAAAAGCTAAACATTACATCATATAACATTATTACACCATTACATTTCTACAATAAATGTTTAATACCACCATACAACAATATCACGATGTATGCATGTGTCTGTACCTTTGTGTATCTCTTCACAGTCCTCATTGTTCCATAAGGTGTATTTTTACCTGTTTTTAAAATCTGATTCTACTGCTTGCATCAGAACTGATTCTACTGCTTGCATCAGTTACCTGATGTGGAATAGAGTTCCATGTAGTCATGGCTCTATGTAGTACTGTACGCCTCCCATAGTCTGTTCTGGACAGTGGAGAGACCTCTGGTGACATGACTTGTGGGGTATGCATTAGAGGTCGACCGATTATGATTTTTCAACACCGATACAGATTATTGGAGGACCAAAAAAGCCGATACCGATTAATCGGACGATTTTTTTATTTGTAACAATGACAATTACAACAATACTGAATTAACACTAATTTTAACTTAATATAAAACATCAATAAAATCAATTTAGCCTCAAATAAATAATGAAACATGTTCAATTTGGTTTCAATAATGCAAAAACAAAGTGTTGGAGAAGAAAGTAATATGTGCCATGTAAAAATGTGTGCCATGTAAAATATGTGCCATGTAAAAAAGCTAACGTTTAACTTCCTTGCTCAAAACATGAGAACATATGAAAGTTGGAGGTTCCTTTTAACATGAGACTTCAATATTCCAAGGTAAGAGGTTTTAGGTTGTAGTTGATATAGTATTTATAGGACTATTCCTCTCTATACCATTTGTATTTCATATACCTTTGACTATTGGATGTTTTATAGGCAACTGCAATTTTCCTATCAATATGTTTTGACCATGACAGTTAAGCCAGGGTTACTCCAAGCAGTTTATTCACCTCAACTTGCTCAATTTCGACATTATTCATTACGAGATGTAGTTGAGGTTTAGGGTTTAGTGAATTATTTGTCCCTAATACAATCCCTTTAGTTTTGGAAATATTTAGGACTAACTAACTGCAGCTATTTGTGTTGCAGTCATTTCAATTGGTGTAGTAGCTGATATAGTGTTGAGTCATCCACATTAATAGACACACTGGCTTTACTCAAAGCTAGTGGCATGTTGTTAGTAAAGATTGAACAAAGTAAGGGGTCTAAACAGCTACCCTGGGGAATTCCTGATTCTACCTGGATTATGTTGGAGATGCTTCCATTAAACAACAAAATCTGTGTTCTGTTAGACAAGTTACTCTTTATCCACATTATAGCAGGGGGTGTAAAGCCATAACACATATGTTTTTCCAGCAGCAGACTATGATCGTAAAGGGGGCTTCACTATTCTTGGGTAGTGGAATGACATTATCTTCCCTCCAGGCCTGAGGTCACACACTTTCTAGTAGGCTTAAATTGAAGATGTGGCAAATAGGAATGGCAATATCATCCGCTATTATCCTCAGTAATTTTCCATCCAGATTGTCAGACCCTGGTGGCTTGTCATTATTGATAGACAACAAACATTTTTTTCACCTCTTCCACACTGACTTTACGGAATTCAAAAGTACAATTCATGTCTTCCATAATTTGGTAAAATATACTGTACTTGGAAGTGTAGTGTTTGTTGCTGGCATGTCATACCTAAGTTTGCTTATCGTGCCAATGAAAAAGTCATTAAAGTAGTTGGCAATATCAGTGGGTTTTGTGATGAATGAGCCATCAATGAATGATGAGCTGAGTTTGCCTTTCCCCCAAAAATTTCAATTAATGTGCTCCAAAGCTTTTTACTATCATTCTTTATATAATTTATTTTTGTTTCGCAGTATAGTTTATTTTTCTTTAGTATAGTCACATGATTTATTCTTTTGCAGTATGTTTGCCAATCAGTTGGGCTGCCAGACTTATTTGCTATACCTTTTGCCTCATCCCTCTCAACCATACAATTTTTTTAATTCCTCCAATCTAAGGGGATGTAACAGTTTTTACAGTCATTTTCTTAAATGGGTGCGTGCTTATTAGTAACTGGAATAAGCTATTTCATAAATGTGTCAAGTGCAGCATCTGGTTGCTCCTCATTGCACATCACAGACCAGCAAACATTCTTTACATCATCAACATATGAATCATTACAAAACCTAATTGTATGAAGTTTGTGGGGTCACCTGATATGATAATGGGATAATGGGAGAATTTCCAAAATCCTGGTAAAAATAAATTAATAATAATATTTTTTATCATTAAAATCGAAAAGTAAAAATTCAATCAGAGATCGTGGATCGTGGAAAAGGCCGCACTTGACCTTTGCACTTGAATCATTCACACTGTCTGAACAACTCAAAAACTCCCCACTATATGCTCTCTGTCAAATGGACGTTAGCTGTGAGGAACGAGGTCTCAGGCCTCTGCACAATCTAGTTATGAATGTGTCTCCCTCTGCTATATGGACAAATTGTATGATACACCCACTGAGCTATAATGGATACATAACTGGCGGCAATAGAGCTGAGCACAGAACTCTGAGATATGCAGCAGGTAACTTTGATTGTAAACTTATAAGGGCACAGGGTGAGACCCAGATGCAGACACAGGAGGCAGACGGTTCGAGTCTCTGATATTTATTAGTATCCAAGGGGCAGGCAAGAGAATGGTCGTGGACAGGCAAAAGATCATAACAAGGTCAGAGTCAAGGAGGTACAGAGTGGCAGGCACACTCGAGGTCAGTGCATGCAGTATGGTCAGGCAGGCGGGTTCAGGCAGGCAAGGGTCAAAACCGGGAGGAGTAGCAAAAGAGAGATAAGAAAAAGGCGCACGGAAAAAACACGCTGGTTGACTTGACAAGACAAGACAAACTGGCACAGAGAGACAGGAAACACAGGGATAAATTCACCTTGGAAAATAAGCGACACCTGGATGGGGTGGAGACAATCACAAGGACAGGTGAAACAGATCAGGGCGTGACAAAACTACATCGTGCACTCCTGTTTGCAAAACTATGTGGAGATATGGGATCAGAGCATGACAAAGATCTATTTCACATCGAGGTTTGGCAGTTAAAGGGGGAGTGTTGGAAAGATTTTTTGAATTGAGAGACAAACTGTTGTCATTCGCAATGGATGTAAAAAAAACAACTGTTGACTTTCTATGTAATGAAAATAAAATACGACTCCTTGCCTATGTAACAGACTTATTTGGGAAACTGAATGAACTGAACGCAAGCATGCAGGGGAAATACAAAAAATATATACAGATGAGTGACCGAATCTACGAAATCCATTTTGACTGTGATCCTGCCTCAGTTGACATGCCGGTAAGTGAAATCGAACAGTTGTCATGTGACCGAATGCTGCAGACAACGCATTCACGGGTCACTATGGAGGAGCTTTGGTTCCTGACTCAAAGCAAATACTGGGTGGTCTCGCTCCGAGCATTAAAACTCATAGTATGGCAAGATGGCGCAGGAGGAGATGGCTGCCGTTTTAAGGTCTCCTAACCAATTGTGCTATTATGTTTTTTTTCTCCGCGATATTTGTAAATTATTTTGTACATAATGTTTCTGCAACCGTATCTTACGGCAAAAAGAGCTTCTGGACATCAGGACAACAATCACTCACCTCGCGTTAGACAAATATTTTTTCAACAACAACAATAAGCAGGACTCACACGATATTCTCCCCACAGGGCAGACATCCCAATTATTCGCAAAAGGAAGCGATGCAGAGGAGGAAGAGCCGGATGCCTCGTCCGGACCCGCAGAAGGCAAGTAGGTAAGCTGCAGTTACCGTCAATCTTACTCGCCAATGTGCAATCATTGGACAATAAACTAGACGAGGTACGATCACGAATATCCTACCAACGGGACATCAAAAACTGTAATATCCTATGTTTCACAGAATTGTGACTAAATGACAACATGGATATTCAGCTAAAGGGATAAACACTGCACCGGCAGGATAGAACAGCACACTCCGGTAAGACGAGGGGGGGGGGGGGGGGGGGTGGTGGTCTGTGCATATTTGTAAACAACAGCTGGTGCACGAAATCTAAGGAAGTCTCTAGATTTTGCTCGTCTGAAGTAAATATTGTGATTAATTGAAGGCCACACTACGCTCCTAGAGTTCTCAGCTATACTTTTCGTGGCTGTTTATTTAACACCACAACAGATGCTGGCACTAAGACCACACTCAGTCAGCTGTATAAGGAAATAAGCAAACAGGAAACCACTCACCCAGAGGCGGCGCTCCTAGTGGCCGGAGACTTTAATGCAGGGAAACTTAAATCAGTTCTACCAAATCTCTATCAACACGTTAAATTTTCAACCAGAGGGAAATAATTGTAGATCACCTGTACTCCACACACAGAGATGCGTACAAAGCTCTCCCTCGCCCTCCATTTGGTAAATCCGACCACAACTCTATCCTCCTGATTCCTGCTTACAAGCAAAAATTTAAGCAGGAAGCACCAGTGACTCAGTCTATTTTAAGAAATGGTCAGATGAAGCAGATGCTAAACTCCAGGACTGTTTTGCAATCACAGACTGGAACATGTTCCGGGATTCTTCCAATGACATTGAGGAATACACCACATCAGTCACTGGCTTTATCAATAAGTGCATCGAGGAAGTTGTCCCCACAGTGACTGTACGCACGTACACCAACCAGAAGTCATGGATTACAGACAACATTCGCACTGAGCTAAAGGGTAGAGCTGCCGCTTTCAAGGGGCGGGACTCTAACCCGGAAGCTTATAATAAATCCCGCTATGCCCTCCGACGAAGCATCAAACAGGCAAAGCGTCAATACAGGGCTAAGATTGAATCATACTACACCGGCTCCGACACTCGTCGCATGTGGCAGGGCTTGCAAACTATTACCGACTACAAAGGGAAGCACAGCCAAGAGCTGACCAGTGACACGAGCCTACCAGACGAGCTAAATCACTTCTATGCTCGCTTCGAGGCAAGTAACACTGAAACATGCATGAGAGCATCAACTGTTCTGGATGACTGTGTGATCACGCTCTCCATAGCCGATGTGAGCAAGACCTTTAAACAGGTCAACATTCACAAGGCCGCTGGGCCAGGACATGTACTCCGAGCATGACCAACTGGCAAGTGTCTTCACTGACATTCTCAACCTCTCCCTGTCTGAGACTGTAATACCAACATGTTTCAAGCAGACCACCATAGTTCCTGTGCCCAAGAACACTACGGCAACCTGCCTAAAAGACTACCGACCCGTAGCACTCACGTCTGTAGCCATGAAATCTTTGAAAGGCTAGTTATGGCTCACATCAACACCATTATCCCAGAAACCCTAGACCCACTCCAATTTGCATACTGCCCAAACAGATCCACAGATGATGCAATCTCTATTGCACTCCAAACTGCCCTTTCCCACCTGGACAAAATTAACACCTATGTGAGAATGCTATTCATTGACTACAGCTCAGTGTTCAACACCATAGTGCCCTCAAAGCTCATCACTAAGCTAAGGAACCTGGGAATAAACAGCTCCCTCTGCAATTGGATCCTAGACTTCCTGACGGGCCGGCCCCAGGTGGTAAGGGTAGGTAACAACACATCCGCCATGCTGATCCTCAACACACGGCCCCCTCAGGGGTGCGTGCTCGGTCCCCTCCTGTACTCCCTGTTCACTCATGACTGCACGGCCAGGCACAACTCCAACACAATCATTAAGTATGCTGATGACACAACAGTGGTAGGCCTGATCACTGACAACGATGAGACAGCCTATAGGGAGAAGGTCAGAGACCTGCCCATGTGGTGCAAGGACAACAACCTCTCCCTCAACGTGATCAAGACCAAAGGAGATGATTGCGGACTACAGGAAAGAGATGATTGTGGACTACAGCAAAGAGATGATTGTGGACTACAGGAAAAAGAGGACCGAGCATGCCCCCATTCTCATCGTTGGGGCTGTAGTGGAGCAGGTCAATAGCTTCAAGTTCCTTGGCGTCCACATCAACAACAAACTAACATGATCCAAGCACACCAAGACAGTTGCGAAGAGGGCACGACAAAACCTATTTCCCCTCAGGAGACTGAAAAGATTTGACATGGGTCCTCAGATCCTTAAAAGATTTTACAGCTGTACCATCGAGAGCATCCAGACGGGTTGCATCACTACCTGGTATGGCAACTGCTCGGCCTCCGGCCACAAGGCACTACAGAGTGTAGTGCGTACGGCCCAGTACATCACCGGGGCCAAGCTTCCTGCCATCCAGGACCTCTATATCAGGGGGTGTCAGAGGAAGTCCCTAAAAATCGTCAGACTCCAGCCACCCTAGTCATAGAACAGTCAATCTGCTATTGCACAGCAAGCGGTACCGGAGCGCCAAGTCTCGTTCCAAGAGGCTTCTAAACAGCTTCTACCCCCAAGCCATAAGACTACTGAACAGCTAATTAAATTGCTTCCCAGAATATTTGCACCCCCCCTGGCTGCTACAACTCTCTGTTATTATCTATGCATAGCCACTTTAACAACCCTACCTGCATGTGCATAATTATCTCAATTTCCTCCATACCGGTGCCTCCACACATTGACTCTGTACCGGTAACCCTGTACATAACCCCGCTATTGTTATTCACTGCTGCTCTTTAATTATTTGTTTTTCTTATCTTACTTTTTTCTTTCTTTTTTTTAGGTATTCTCTTAAAACTGCATCGTAAGTAAGTATTTTACTGTAAGGTCTACACCTGTTGTATTCGACACGTGACAAATAACATTTGATTTGATCATCTCATCTCTATAGAGCTGCTTCCTATGCTGTCTGTCAAAATCACTGTTTGAGTAGTTCTTATTTATAGTAGTAATTAAGGCATACTTTTATGACAAGATGAATACCACCTATCCATCACTTAGATCATGTATTTTCAGGTAGAGATACTGTACTTCGCGAAGCAACTGCACTATCCCTATCAATCACACGTCTTCTATCTCTTCTCTCCCTCTCCGTGTCTGCCACACACAGACCTAATCTATGGATTTCACATAACTGGGCAGGGGCGCAGCCATGGATGGGCCTGAGAGGGCATAGGCCCACCCACTTGGGAGCCAGGCCCACCCACTGGTGAGCTAGGCCCAGCCAATCAGAATGAGATTTTCCCCACAAAAGGGCTTTATTACGGACAGAAATACACCCGTTTCATCAGCTGTCCGGGTGGCTGGTTTCAGACGATCCCGCAGGTGAGGAAGCCAGATGTGGAGGTCCAGGGCTGGTGTGGTTACATGTGGTCTGCGGTTGTGAGGCCGGTTGGATGTACTGCCAAATTCTCAAAAAAGACGTTTGAGGTGGCTTATGGTAAAGAAATTAACATTAAATTCTCTGGTAACAGCTCTGTTGGACATTCCTCCAGTCCACATGCCAATTGCACACTCCCTCAAAACTTGAAACATCTGTGGCATTGTGTTGTGTGATACAACTGCACATTTTAGAGTGGCCTTTCGTTGTCCCCAGCACAAGGTGCACCTGTGTAATGATCATGCTGTTTAATCAGCTTCTTGATATGCCATACCTGTCAGGTGGGTGGATTATCTTGGCAAAGGAGAAATGCGTCGTCCACATTTAGACGGACTGCAACAGCGTCAGACATTAATCACGTCACACAGTGATAAGTAGACATGCCAACATCTTACTGAATGTAGGCTATATGTATATGCATCTCCTAAGACCTGGGCTTGATTTGTATGTGTATTCTGATATGTGTACTTAAGAGACGTGTGAAGCCGTTCATAAGTTTGACAAGGCGGGCTTGAGTGTGTGATTAAGTGCCACACTCCCTCAGTGTGCCCTGACCCGCCGCAGCAAAACAAGACCTCCCTTTAAGTCCTGTTGTCAGGAAAGACAAGCCAGATATGAAATCTGGGAGACCGCTGGGAGGAAACTCAAGATCAGTTACATGAAGCTGCTCTCTCTAAGTCCCAAAAATTTGTAAACTTATGTTTTACCTTTGCTGTTCAAGCAGCATGCAAATCTATTTTCATTCCAAATTATAAAAGACAGAGGTAAAATACATCAAGCAGCTATGACATGAAACCAAATAAACTGATTGAAGTTGTCAGTTCTCATTGGAACTTAGAAGCATTGTATTTCCAAGCAGTGAGTGCTTGCATTGCTAAAGACAAATGGATACAAAGCGTCTGGTGACCACAAAGTATTGGTCTCTGCTTTTAAAAAATGCACTATTGAATGTATCATGATTCATTTAGGACGTAAGCAGTTTCTATGACAAATTCAGGAGTCCTCTGCGGGATAAATTAAATTACCTCTTAGGTGACTGGTCTTCCAAAAGTACCAATGAGAAGTGCCTCAGGTCCATAAGCAACTTAAGTATATTTGAGAATAAGCCAAGTATATACTGTCAGGATTTGGCCAGGGTTGTTCCGGGTTTTGGTCACTAGATGCCTCCATTGTGCTTTTTGACCTTATGTTTTTTCCCTTGTTCCCCATTATTATTTGCACCTGTGCCTCGTTTCCCCTGATTGTATTTAAACCCTTAGTTTCCCTCAGTTCTGTGCTCTGTGTTTGTATGTTAGCACCCAGCCCTAGTGTTCTGTGTATTCTTGTCGATTCCGGTGGATGCTCTTGTGGAATTCTGTTTTTGTTTTTGAGTATCTCTTGAGGCTTTTTTGTGCTATTCCTACCACCTTTTGGATTTGCCATTTTTGTATTGAAGGACTTCTCCTTTTTACTTTATTAAATACACCGTCTTAAGTACTGCTGTGTCTGCCTCATCTTCTGGGTTCTGCTGACTATTCGTGGCTCAGTTGGTTAAGTGACTGTTTCTC
The DNA here is from genome assembly GCF_036934945.1 of Oncorhynchus masou masou. Classification (NCBI taxonomy): domain Eukaryota; kingdom Metazoa; phylum Chordata; class Actinopteri; order Salmoniformes; family Salmonidae; genus Oncorhynchus; species Oncorhynchus masou. The sequence goes on from NC_088223.1 coordinate 71,007,985, forward strand.
ACTCCGGAGACCCAGGTTCGTAACCGGGTCCTGACATATACATCACCTTCGGAAAGTATTCAGACTCCTTGACTTTTTCCACATTTTTCTCTCATCAATCTACACACAATATCCCATCATGAGCAAAAAGCAAAAACGGGTTATTCATTTTTTTTTGCAAAAACAATAAATAAAAAAACCGAAATATCACATTTACCTAAGTATTCAGAACCTTTAGGGATTGTGCCAGGTTTCCTCCAGACGTGACACTTGGCATTTAGGCCTAAGAGTTCAATCTTGGTTTCATCAGACCAGAGAATCTGGCTTCTTATGGTCTGAGAGTCCTTTAGGTGCCTTTTGGCAAACTCATAGCGGGCTGTCATAGCGGGCTGCCTTTTACTGAATGAATGGCTTCCGTCTGGCCACCCTACCATAAAGGCCTAATTGGTGGAGTACTGCAGAGTTGGTTGTCCTTCTGGAAGGTTCTCCCATCTCCACAGAGGTACTCTGGATCTCTATCAGAGTGACCATCAGGTTCTTGGTCACCTCCCTGACCAAGGCCCTTCTCTCCCCGATTGCTCAGTTTGGCCGGGTGGCCAGTTCTAGGAAGAGTTTTGGTGGTTCCAAACTTCTTCCATTTAAGAATAATGGAGGCCACTGTGTTCTTGGGGACCTTCACTGCTGCAGAAATGTTTTGGTCGCCTTACCCAGATCTGTGCCTCGACACAATCCTGTCGTGGAGCTCTACGGACAATTCCTTCAACCTCATGGCTTGGTTATCGCTCTGACATGCACTGTCAACTGTGGGAACTTATATAGACAGGTGTACTGTGTTGCTATGTGTTAATAACATTTAGACTATGTTACCCAGCAGGGTATGCGGGCGGGGCAGGTGGTTGAAGAATGCCTTGCATGGCTAAACAAGGAGTTTTCTAACTGAAGTGTATGTTTATTGAAAGTAGTTGACAAACATAACATGGTGTCAGATTGGTAGTCACTATGATGAGACAGAGAAAAGGAGTAACTGCAAATTTCTGCGACGAAAATTGAACATTCTACCACAAGTCAAGTGAAGTGAGTAGTCGAAGATGCTAGCTTGACAGAGCGAGGGCAACGAGCCGCAGCAGCGAGAGTGACTGCAGTGAGAGCGAGGCTACATTGGAATCTGATTGACGAGCAAGTTGATGAGCAACATACTGAAGTAAGAGAAATTGACACTGTTCCTGTTCTCCGTCATGGGTAGGCTTAGTCCTCCTACTCCTATGCAGTTAACAGGCAATCTAGCTGACAGTTGGAAACGTTTCAAGCAGAGGTTCAATATCTACCTAGCAGCCAGTGGAGCAGGGGGAGATGATGACAAATTGAAAGCTTCCATTTTTCTGCATGTTATTGGAGAGGACGCATTGGACATTTACAATAGCTTTCAGCAAGACGAGGCAAACTTGACATTGACTGTGCTAATGGCTACATTTGAGGAGGACTTTGTACCAAGCCAGAATGTCACGTTTGAGAGATACAAGTTTCTCTCACGATCAGTCGAGTCAGTTTTGACCCGTATTTGGCTGAGCTGAACACACTGAGCAAAACATGTGAATTCGAAAATCTGAAAGACTCCCTAGTGAAAGACAGGATAGTCTGTGGCATACTTGATAATGGACTCAAGGAGCGATTGCTGCGTGATCAAGATGTAACTTTGGATAAAGCAGTGAATGTGTCGAGCAGCTGAAAGGACCAGAGCACAAGCTAAAGAGCTGCACAGGGATGAGACGTCTGTACATGCAATAAAAAAGAGAGGAGCACCACACACACACACACACACACACACACACACACACACACACACACACACACACACACACCTTACAAAACAAAAACAAGCAAAAGAGAGAAATCAAAACACTACATGTGGAAAATGTGGATTTGTCCTCAAGCCAAAAAATTGCCCATGATGTAAAAACTGTGGATAAAAAAAATCTCAAAATGCTGCAAAGCTGAGGCTACAAAGAAAAAGGTTCACACAGTCAAGGAGGAGATTGAAGAATTATTACTTGATTCTGTGGAAATATGAAATACAGTAAAAGCTGAATGGATTGTGCCATTGACTGTGAATGAAACTATAATACCATTCAAGCTTGATACTGGAGCACAGGTAAACCTGTTGTCGCTGTATCACTACAAAACACTGAAGGTGAAGAGCAAAATACACCCGGTGAAAATTAAGGTTACTGGTTATACTGGGGAGAACATACCAGTCAAAGGAAACTGCATAGTAACTTTACAGCACAAAGGAAAACCGTTCAGAGCACAGCTGATGATCGTGGAAAAGAGTGTACAGCCTATTCTAGGAATCAATGCATGTGAAAAGCTCAATTTGTTGAAAAGAGTGTATGTCGTGACAGACTGAAAATGACCAAGAATCGCTACTGGATGAGTATGAGGACATGTTTGAGGGTCTTGGATGTTTACCAGGAGAACACAAAATATGTACTGATTACAAAATTACTCCAATTGTGCATGCATGCAGAAAAGTAGCATTTGCACTGAGGAAAAAGCTCAAGGAGGAACTCGGACACATGGTAAAGATGGACGTCATCACAAAAATGGATGAACCTACAGACTGGGTAAGTTCACTGGTTATTGAGGTGAAAAATAACAGGCGATCGCAGGATATGTCTAGACCCGAGAGATCTCAACAAAGCAATCAAGAGAGAGCATTTCAAGTTGCTAACCAGAAAATAGATAATGTCGCAGTTTGCTGGAGCAAAGTGGTTCATTAAGCTTGATGCCATATTAGGGTTCTGGCAAATGAAGCTAGACAATACAAGCTCAAGGCTATGCACATTCAACACACCTGAGGGCAGGTACAGATTTCTTCGTCTACCATATGGGATTCTCTCAGCTCCAGAGGTCTACCACAAGACAATCCACATGATCTTCGAGCACATTCCAGGGGTGGAGACCATGATGGATGACATCATCGTCTGGCGGTCCACAAAAGAAGAACACGACGCGAGAGTGAGACAAGTGCTGGACCTGACACGGAAAGTCAAACTAAAACTAAACAAGGACAAATGCGAGTTTGGTGTGAAAACACTTACCTTCATGGGAGATGTACTTTCAGAGGATGGAGTCAAACCAGACCCAAGGAAAACATCAGCCATCAACAACATGGAGTGCCCGAAGAACAAGGACGACGTGAGACGCTTCATGGGCACCTTGCACAATCCGCTCCACTCAGATGACTTCTGGAACAGAAAAATGAATGGGAATGGTCCCATGAACAGGAAAACTGCTTCAAAAACCTAAAGAAGACAATCACAGAAGAGCCAGTGCTCAGGTTTTATGATCCAGAGAAAAGCACAAGTGTTTCTGCAAATGCGTCACAGTTTGGCCTGGGAGCAGTTCTTCTGCAACAGAATGACGACACATGGCAACCTGTCGCTTATGTGTCCAGAGCCTTGGCAGGCGCAGAGACAAGGTATGCACAAATAGAGAAAGAACTACTGGCGAGCACATACGCTTTCAAAAGGTTTCACCAATACATCTACGGACGAGACTTTGAAGTAGAAACCAACCACAAACCATTGGTGTCAATCATGTCTAAGCCACTGAATGATCTTCCAATGAGAATCCAGAGAATGTTGATCAGACTGCAAAAGTATGATTTGAAGATGATCTATACCCCGGGAAAGTTAATGTTCGCCGCCGATACTCTCTCGAGCAGTCGACAAGAAACAGAGCTTTGACACAAAGAAAAACACTGAGATTCAGGCCTACGTCGACATGATCGTAGCATCACTTCCTGTGTCTTCTGAGAGAATGGAGCAGATCAAAAGAGAGACCGCAGCTGACGAAACCATGACGGAGTTGAAAGAAAAAAACACTGATAGCATGGCCTGCACAGATAAACAACTGTCCAAGGAGAATACAGGATTACTGGATGTGCAAAGCAGAGCTCTCAGTTGCAGATGACAGTGTTCAAAGGCAACGAGATCGTCATTCCCATGACACTACGCAAAGAAATTCTACAGAAAATACAAGAGGGCCATTTGGGTGAGGAAAAATGCAAACGACGAGCACGAGAAGTAATGTACTGGCCAAGAATGAACCAGGAAATCAGCCAGACAACTGCTTCATGTGAACTGTGTTTGACCTACAGGCCAAAGCAGCAAGCACACCCTACAAAGTTGGAGTTTACCTTTGTGACTGCAATGGCAAAAGTCACAAATGTTGATGGGATGTCGCATCAGAACCAACCTACCCATCCATGAGGACTTGCTAACACCCAGAGGTGCTCACAAAGTCAAACTCGAAGGAAAAACAGAAAGACAAACAAAAACAGCGACATGACAAAAGCGCAAGACACTTACCTGAACTGAAACAGAAACCTGGATGCAGCAAGGGTGTGTGCAGAGAGAAGTTGCAGCGCGATTCTATGAGATCCAGACGGAGCACGGATCACAACTGAGACGAAACAGAGTGGATCTAAGGCTTCAGCCATTCACTCAAGGGACTGAGGATCATCAGGAGGATACTGCTGAAGCGTCAAATGCCTTTAGAAATGGACAATTCAGTCAGAACACCCTGACTGACAACAAACGCTGTCCAACTGTTTCAGGAAGCACTTTAGCAGAATGACCAAAAAGGACTGTCAGAGCCCCTGAAAGGCTTATTGAGAATTGCTATTAAAAAAAACGTTTAAAAAAAAGTCACCTGGACTGAATGTTTTGTTTAGTTGAAAATAAATAGAGCATTGTTAGACAGACTATATTTAGTAAAAAAACAACAAAAAACATCAGAATATGTTTATTGCCTCTTAAGTGATGAGAGACATGTAAAACAAAAAATTGAAAATTGAAAATTGAGTGTTATACAGGTTGAGTAAACAAATGTTATGTGACGTGTAGTTACATAGAAAAGTAGTTTTCTTTTAAAGGAAGGAAGATGTGTTGTTATGTGTTAATAACATTTAGACTACGTTACCCAGTAGGCTATGCGGGCGGGGCAGGTGGTTGAAGAATGCCTTGCATGGCTAAACAAGGAGTTTTCTAGCTGAAGTATATGTTCATTAAAAGTAGTTAAACCTACACCCCGGTTTGTCATTATATAAGGAACAAACATAACATGTGCCTTTCCAAATCATGTCCAATCAATTAAATGTACTCCAATCAAATTGTAGAAACATCAAGGAGGATCAATGGAAACAGGATGCACCTGAGCTCAATTTTGAGTCTCAAACAAATTGTCTGAATACTTATGTAATTAAGGTATGCTTTTTTCTATATAAATTACCCCCCCCCCCCCCAAAAAAAAAAATAATGTCTTCACTTTGTCATTATGGAGTAGTGTGTGTAGATTGATGAGGATTTTATTTTTTTAAATACATTTTAGAATAAGGCTGTAACGTAACAAAATGTGGAAAAAGGGGTCTGAATACTTTACGAATGCACTAAGTTCCATCTGCTTAACAAAACCCATGTGTCACTTCCAGGCTGCTCCTCTGTGTCTAGGCCTAATCTGTTAACACCACCTGCCTCAGTTTATTATAACATTTCCCGAACACTTCAAAAAACGTTCAACTTAAATGGAACTCTGAAGAAAAACAGACACACTTGGAGAGCAAATGTCCCCTCAAGTTTACTCCAAACTGGCTGAGTTGAGAGTAGTTTTGTGCACAGAACCTCTGAAGCACCCCTGAACAGTTGTCTACATAAACTCCATTAGTAACGCCATACTATACAACACATTACCAAGTCTGTCATAACCTAAAGTGGTTACTAATATGGTTACATAAAGTCTTCTCTAAAAGCTAAGTTTTAGTGACTCCACCTCACACTTAGTGACATGGACTCCATAATGTAATTGGAAATACACTAGGATACATTATCAGTAAAGGGTCATGGATGAGCTCTGAACTGACTAACTCAGGGAAACCTTGACGAAGGCAGGTGGCTGCCGTATCTGTGTATTGACTTTCAATAAATAATTTGCATCTGAGAGACAGTGTGCGGCTAAATTCTGAAAATAATCTATTTTCTTCATCCTATTTCATTCTTTCCTTTCCTTCAATTTTGTCACAATAAGTCTGTTTAGGTCCAAATAGTGTGGTATTTCTGCGGGTATTTTATCAATTACTTCCCTAGGATGAGTGGGATGAATGAATGCATATTTTGATTATAAGATGTAAGATTCCGGTTCCCCTTGGAAAATCAGCTGCACTGGATGGATAAGAGGGTGCATTGTCCCATATTCATCAACGCGTCACATGCTAAATGTCACCAAATGCTGAATGGAATACCTACAGGAAAGGTCTAAAAAGAACCACACAAAACACGTCAGCAAACATTGTGGAACTGGAAGCCTGTCTAGAATTCATGTATTTACATACTCATACAGATTTTAGGGACAGACTTCAATATACACTACCGGTCAAAAGTTTTAGAACACCTACTCATTCAAGGGATTTTCGTTATTTGTACTATTTTCTACATTGTAGAATAAGACATCAAAACTATGAAATGGCACATATGGAATCATGTAGTAACCAAAAAAGTATTAAACAAATCAATATATTTTATATTTTGAGATTCTTCAAATAGCCACCCTTTTCCTTGATGACAGCTGTAACGGTATTCATTGTCTGAAGAAGAGGAATCATCGGACCAAAGCGCAGCGTGGTAAGTGTTCATGCTTGTTTTATTAAAAATGAACACTGACAAAAATAAACAAGAGAATAACCAAAACAGTCCTGTAAGGTGAAAACACTAAACAAAAATTAACTACCCACAAAAACCATGTGGTGAAAAGCTACCTAAGTATGGTTCCCAATCAGAGACAACGATAGACAGCTGTCCCTGATTGAGAACCATACACGGACAAAAACAAAGAAATACAAAAACATAGAAAAAGGAACATAGAATGCCCACCCAAATCACACTCTGACCAAACCAAAATAGAGACATAAAAGCTCTAAGGTCAGGGCGTGACAACAGCTTGGCATTCTCTCAACCAGCTTCATGAGGTAGTCACCTGGAATGCATTTCAATTAACAGGTGTGCCTTGTTAAAAGTTAATTTGCGGAATTTATTTCCTTCTTAAAACGCTTGGGCCAATCAGTTGTGTTGTGACAAGGTAGGGTGTTTCCAGAAAATAGCCCTATTTGATAAAAGTCCATATTATGGCAAGATCAGCTCAAATACGCAATGAGAAACGACAGTCCATCATTACCTTAAGACAAGAAAGGTCAGTCAATACAGAACATTAAGAACTTTGAAAGTTTCTTCAAGTGCAGTCGCAAAAACCATCAAGCGCTATGATGAAATTGGCTCTCATGAGGACCGCCAAAGGAATGGAAGACCCAGAGTTACCTCTGCTGCAGAAAATAAGTTGATTATAGTTAACTGCACCTCAGAAATTGCAGCCCAAATGTTTCACAGAGTTCAAGTAACAGACAAATCAACATCAGCTGTTCAGAGGAGACTGTGTGAATCAGGCTTTCATGGTTGAATTGCTGCAAAGAAACCACTTATAAAGGACACCAATAAGAAAAAGAGACTTGCTGGGCCAAGAAACACGAGCAATGGACATTAGACCAGTGGAAATTTGTCCTTTGGTCTAGTCCAAATTAGAGATGTTTGGTTCCAACCGCCGTGTCATTGTGAGACGCGATGTGGGTGAACAGATGATCTCCGTAAGTGTATTTCCCACCGTAAAGCATGGATGAGGAGATGTTATGGTGTGGGGGGGCTTTGCTGGTGACACTGTCTGTGATTTATTTAGAATTCAAGGCACACTTAACCAGCATGGCTACCACAGCATTCTGCAGTGACACACCATCCCATCTGGTTTGGGCTCAGTGGGACTATCATTTGTTTTACATCAGGACAATGACCTAACAAATCAAATCAAATCTTATTTTTCACATGCGCAGAATACAACAGGTGAAATGCTTACTTACAAGCCCTTAACACTTGTTTTTTTAAACTGCATTGTTGGTTAAGTAAAAAACAATAGTAACAAATAATTAAAGAGCAGCAGTAAAATAACAATAGCGAGGCTATATACAGTGGGTAGCGGTACAGAGTCAATGTGTTGGGGAACCGGATAGTCAAGGTAATTGAGGTAATATGTACATGTAGGTAGAGTTAAAGTGACTATGCATAGATAATAAACAGAGAGTAGCAGCAGTGTAAAAAGGGGGGGGGGGTACAATTCAGAAATGCTGGGTAGCCATTTGATTAGCTGTTCAGGAGTCTTATGGCTTGGGAGTAGAAGCTGTTAAGAAGTTTCTTGGACCTAGACTTGGCACTCTGGTAGCAGAGAGAACAGTCTGACTAAGGTGGCTGGAGTTGTTGACCATTTTTAGGGTTTTCCTGACACTGCTTGGTATAGAGGTCCTGGATGGCAGGAAGCTTGGCCCCAGTGATGTACTGGGCCGTACGCAGTGTAGTGTAGTGTCTTGCAGTTGGAGGCCGAGCAGTTGCCATACCAGGCAGTGATGCAACCCGTTAGGATTAGAGGTCGACCGATTATGATTTTTCAACGCCGATACCGATTATTGGAGGACCAAAAAGGCCGATACCAATTAAATCGGCCAATTGTTTTTAGAAATGTATTTGTAATAATGACAATTACAACAATACTGAATGAACACTTCTTTTAACTTAATATAATACATCAATAAAAATCAATTTAGCCTAAAATAGATAATGAAACATGTTCAATTTGGTTTAAATAATGCAAAAACAAAGTGTTGGAGAAGAAAGTAAAAGTGCAATATGTGCCATATAAGAAAGCTAAAGTTTAAGTTCCTTGCTCAGAACATGAGAACATATGAAAGCTGGTGGTTCATTTTAACATGAGACTTCAATATTCCAAGGTAAGAAGTTTTAGGTTGTAGTTATTATAGGAATTATAGGACTATTTCCCTCTATACCATTTGTATTTCATTAACCTTTGACTATTGGATGTTCTTATAGGCACTTTAGTATTGCCAGTGTAACAGTATAGATTCCGTCCCTCTCCTCGCCCCTACCTGGGCTCGAACCAGGAACATATCGACAACAGCCACCCTCGACGCAGCGTTACCCATGCAGAGCAAGGGGAACAACAACTCCAAGTCTCAGAGCGAGTGACGTTTGAAACGCTATTAACTAGCTGGCCATTTCACATCGGTTACCCCAGCCTAATCTCGGGAGTTGATAGGCTTGAAGTCATAAACAGCTCAATGCTTGAAGCATTGCAAAGAGCTGCTGGCAACAAGCACGAAAGTGCTGTTTGAATGAATGCTTACGAGCCTGCTGGTGCCTACCATTGCTCAGTCAGACTGCTCTATCAAATCATAGTCTTAGGTTATTAATATGGTCGAATCCGGAAACTATCATCTCGAAAACAAAACGTTTATTCTTTCAGTGAAATACAGAACCGTTCCGTATTTTATCTAATGGGTGGCATCCATAAGTCTAAATATTCCTGTTACATTGCACAACCTTCAATGTTATGTCATAATTACGGCAAATTAGGTGGCCTGAACTGTTGCATATACCCTGACTCTGCGTGCAATGAACGCAAGAGAAGTGACACAATTTCACCTGGTGTCACGGCTGGCTGAAGGACTGGACCAAGGTGCAGCATGGTAAGCGTACATTTTCTCTTTATTAAAAATGATGCCGACAAAACAAAGAACAAAACCAAACTGTGAAGCTTTGGTCTATGTGCCCTGAACAAAGTCAAAGTTAATTTCCCACAAAACAGGTGGGGGAAAAGGGTACCTAAGTATGGTTCTCAATCAGAGACAACGATAGACAGCTGCCTCTAATTGAGAACCACACCCGGCCAAACACATAGAAATAGAAAACCATAGAACATAGAACATAGACTGCCCACCCAAATCACACCCTGACCAAACCAAAATAAAGACATAAAACGCTTTCTACGGTCAGGGCGTGACACCTGGTTAATATTGCCTGCTGACATGGATTTCTTTTAGCTAAATATGCAGGTTAAAAAATATATACTTCTGTGTATTGATTTTAAGAAAGGCATTGATGTTTATGGTTAGGTACACATTGGAGCAACGACATTCCTTTGTCGCAAATACGCACCACATCGATTATATGCAACGCAGAACACGCTAGATAAACTAGTAATATCATCAACCATGTGTAATTAACAAGTGATTATGATTGATTGATTGATTATTTTTTATAAGATAAGTTTAATGCTAGCTAGCAACTTACCTTGGCTTACTGCATTCGCGTAACAGGCAGGCAGTTAGAGCGTTGGACTAGTTAACTGTAAGGCTGCAAGATTGAATCACCGAGCTGACAAGGTAAAAATCTGTCGTTCTGCCCTTGAACGAGGCAGTTAACCCACCGTTCCTAGGCAGTCATTGAAAATAAGAATGTGTGCTTAACTGACTTGCCTAGTTAAATAAAGATTAAATAATGGTATATATATATAAAATGGCCAAATCGGTGTCCAAAAAGATTTCCGATTGTTATGAAAACTTGAAATCGGCCCTAATTAATCGGCCATGATAGTTTGTTGGTGATGTGGACAGCTCTCAACTTGCTCCACTACAGCCCCGTCGATGAGAATGGGGGCATACTTGGTCCTCCTTTTTCTTGTAGTCCACAATCATCTCCTTTGTTTTGATCACGTTGAGAGAGAGGTTGTTGTCCTGGCACCATACGACCAGGTCTCTGACCTCCTCCCTATAGGCTGTCTCATTGTTGTTGGTGATCAGGCCTACCACTGTTGTGTCATTGGCAAACTTAATGATTTTGTTGGGAGTGGTGCCTGGCTGTGCAGTCATGAGTGAACAGGGAGTACCGGAGGGGACTGAGCACGTACCCGAGGGCCCCCGTGTTGAGGATAAGCATGGCGTATGTGTTGTTACCTACCCTTACCACCTGGGGGCGGCCCATCAGGAAGTCCAGGATCCAGTTGCAGAGAGAGGTGTTTAGTCCCAGGATCCTTAGCTTAGTGATGAGCTTTGAGGGCACTATGGTGTTGAATGCTGAGCTGTAGTCAATTAATAGCATTCTCACATCGGTGTTCATTTTGTCCAGGTGGGAAAGGCCAGTGTGGAGTGCAATAGAGATTGCATCATCTGTGGATCTGTTGGGGCAGTATGCAAATTGGAGTGGGTCTAGGGTTTCTGGGATAACCTCCAGGCTGTGTAAGAGCTATTTTACCAAGAAGGAGAGTTATTTTACCAAGAAGGAGAGTTGTTCGCTGCATCAGATGACCTGGCCTCCACAATCCCCCAACCTCAACCAAATTGAGTTGGTTTGGGATGGGTTGGACAGCAGAGTGAAGGAAAAGCAGCCAACAGGTGCTCAGCATATGTGGGAACTCCTTCAATACTGTTGGAAAAGCATTCCAGGTGAAGCTGGTTGAGAGAATGCCAAGAGTGTGCAAAGCTGTCATCAAGGCAAAGGGTGTCTATTTGAATAATCTCAAATCTAAAATGTATTTAGATTTGTTAAAACACTTTTTTGGTTATTACATGATTCCATATATGTTATTTCATAGTTTGTCTTCACTATTATTCTACAATGTAAAAAATAGTAAAAATAAATAAAAACCCCTGAGTAGGTGTTCTAAAACTTTTGACCTTTAGTGTATAAACAAACAAATTACTAAGTGCAGTAATATTTTAAATTAATGATATTACTTAATCATCAACACCCCCCTCTTATTCCATCCTACCCCATCTCTGTCCTCTTTCTCATGATCCCCCTGTGACACACTTAAACAAAGAGGTCCTTCCCATGGGTGCCTGGGCCAATGACATGGTGGATGAATAAATGCCCTGAAACTCAGAACGTCCACCCAGCCAGTCCTTGAATAATTATCTCATGAGCCTCCTGAAGGGTAAAGGCACACACAAAACAAAAAGTTGTTCAGCCTAATTTTGCCCTTTTTCACTGCATGTGTGCTAGTCAAGAAACCATAGTGCAACCTTAGAGTTAGCAATAACATCTAGCCACCACGGTGCTGCTGTTTTTTACTTTCTACTCATGATTGCATGGCATGCAAGTGCAATCCAGGCTGCAATTACCTTTGAATCAGGGTGGGTGGTTCCTCTACAAGAGTCTGCACAACCCTCTTTGAACTTGTCCTGCTGTAGTTAGTGTCATGTTGTGCCATTTGTTCCAGTATTTAAGGATAATTTGCTCTATTACATACATAACATTTGGAATATATTATGGTCTACCAGGATACAAGTTATGTTGAACAAGCAAATCTATTGGAGACACTGAATGATTGAACTATTTTGACCATTTGTGTCAGATCATGGTGGATGTCCAATTTTTTACTTCTGGAAAACCGATCCCTCTGCTGTCACAAATAGTCACTTTGAGGCAACACCATTCCACAGATGACTGTAATGAATGTACTATAAGCAGCATTTGCTAATAACAGACCATTCCCATCTCTGACAACAAAGGAAACGATGGAGCATCTCATAAATTGACACCCTATCTCCAAACATTCCGTCACTAAGATACAGTATGTCAGATTCTAGGTGTCCTGCAGTCTCATTCCAATGAATAAGGTCACTTCACCCACGACTGCGTGGCCACGCACGCCTCCAACTCAATCATCAAGTTTGCGGACGACACAACAGTGGTAGGCTTGATTACCAACAACGACGAGATGGCCTATAGGGAGGAGGTGAGGGCCCTCGGAGTGTGGTGTCAGGAAAATAACCTTACACTCAACGTCAATAAAACTAAGGAGATGATTGTGGACTTCAGGAAACAGCAGAGGGAACACCCCCATATCCACATCGATGGAACAGTAGTGGAGAGGGTAGTAAGTTTTAAGTTCCTCGGCATACACATCACAGACAAACTGAATTGGTCCACCCACACAGACAGCATCGTGAAGAAGGCGCAGCAGCGCCTCTTCAACCTCATGAGAGGCTGAAGAAATTTGGCTTGTCACCAAAAGCACTCACAAACTTCTACAGATGCACAATCGAGAGCATCCTGGCGGGCTGTATCACCGCCTGGTACGGCAACTGCTCCGCCCACAACCGTAAGGCTCTCCAGAGGGTAGTGAGGTCTGCACATCGCATCACCGGGGGCAAACTACCTGCAGGTGCATCAAAGCTGGGACCGAGAGACTGAAAAACAGCTTCTATCTCAAGGCCACCACTAACATTGAGTGGCTGCTGCCAACACACTGACTCAACTCCAGCCACTTTAATAATGGGAATTGATGGGAAATGATGTAAAATATATCACTAGCCACTTTAAACAATGCTACCTAATATAATGTTTACATACCCTACATTATTCATCTCATATGTATACGTATATACTGTACTCTATATCATCTACTGCATCTTTATGTAATACATGTATCACTAGCCACTTTAACTATGCCACTTTGTTTACATACTCATCTCATATGTATATACTGTACTCGATACCATCTACTGTATCTTGCCTATGCCGCTCTGTACCATCACTCATTCATATATCTTTATGTACATATTCTTTATCCCCCTACACTTGTGTGTATAAGACAGTAGTTTTGGAAATGTTAGTTAGATTACTTGTTGGTTATTACTGCATTGTCGGAACTAGAAGCACAAGCATGTCGCTACACTCGCATTAACATCTGCTAACCATGTGTATGTGACAAATATGATTTGATTTGACTTCATATCATCATTCCTAAGGGGCCACCCACCAAACACCATAACCCAAATCATCTTGTCAATGGTAAGGACAGTAGGTCTTCTTCAAAGAGCCAGTGTAAACATGAATATTTATGTGCATATTCACAGCCTTTATGCCTATCTTTAATTTTGCTGCCAAGGCTGCCATTACATACTCACTAGGGACTCATTTTAATTAGATGGGACGCATGAGAATGTATGGGATGAGAGCTGCTAGTGGCAGGAGGTTGGCATGGCACCAGAAAAAGCATAATATGTTTCACCAATTGGCTTCTCCTCTTCACTTGTCTCTGCAATCTACCAAGGGCTTAAGACGGAGCCAGCTAGCATCTAAGAAGCAGGTTAGCATGGTTATTGTTATTCTAGCCTTTACAAAACTCTTCCCTCTGGGGTTCTTGACAACTCACCGTACCCTTGCTGAATAGAGTTCTAAGTTTGGTTTGGCTGGCGATATCAAAAAGTGGGCAATTTCTGTGAGTTCTGTGACTTATTTGTTGTGTGTATGTACTGATGTATGTGTAACTGATAAATACACACACACACACTACATGCATGTCAATTGTAAAGTCTTTTGTCTGTCATTTCTTTGTCGTTATGTGTCGGACCCCTGTAAGACTAGCTGTCGCCATTGGCGTTGGCTAATAGGAATCCTAATAAATCATATCAAATTTCTGCAGATTTCCTAATGGTTATTTGTAAAACTGCCTCTTGAGTGCAGAACTGAGGAAAACCACTGCCAGGGCTATGTTCAGATATAGAATATTCATGAAGCACAAACCTGCAATGAACCGGGAAGAGAAAATTCAGCATTTTGAGCCGAGCAACTTCTGGTAAAAATACTCAAATACTGTTCTAAAATTGGAATTGGAGACTATTTGCGAATCTGATAGCACATTCAAAGGTGAAAGAAAGTGAGTCATTGGTTAACAAAAGGAGTTAGCAAAAGCACATTTCTCAAGTCATTGATAAGGTTTGAGGGTATGTTCAGAGAGAGCATTCAGAGAAGAAGGTTGGCAGTTGCATTCTTCTATGACGAAACATTACCATATCTGTTACAATATAGAGTCCAGACCAAAGATGAAAGTAGAACTTCGATCTTATGACATATTGCCTTGTTAGAATTTCACCATTTCTCAAGTGTGTCCCTTGAGCATTAAAAGGTAGGAAGCATGAGTTTTTACTAACCAAAGTAACAACATAGTGTGGTCAGAGACTTAGTAACTTAGTTGTAGTCACGATCTGGTTACTAAAAACATAATTATGTTTCAGTGTTTTTACATATTTATTCATTACTTATTTCTGGGGGGTTTTAACTACCCACAATGCACTATTTCTCAATGTCATATGAAAAAAACAGTGTTGATGGCTTAGTATAACCAGTGGAAGGCAGGATTTGGAATGAGACTGACTGAAACCAGGTGCAGTGCCAAGTGTGAATGTGAAGCCTGCAACCTCTATTTCCTAACGACCTTCCTGGACATCACGAGTGTCAGCAGTGATGGAGATAAACTGGGTAAATTCAATGTTGATTTACCTTAATATATCGCTATAGGATTACCTAGCTGAATCTCCCTCTGAAGGCCTCTCCTTGGCTCTTCTTTGACTTTGGTAACTAACTCAGCCATCAATCGGTAAGTCATCGCTCTCTACTTTATATCTGCTGGAATTATTTGTTTTGTTCCGTGGGTTCCTGCATGTGCTAGACTAATTGTTCCAAATATATTTATAACTAACCCCATTTGTGGTTGTTCTCTTGCTTACTACTTAGCTATGTCGATCGTGGTGGTTGGCTAGCTATGTTAGTTAGCTGGATAGGCTAACAAGCAGGCTGAAGTAACTAACTTTAGCTGGCTGGCTTGCTGGCTAAGATAAATAATGTTACCAGTATATTCAGTTTATAACTGGTTAGATGGCGTCATGCATTTCCAAAATGTTTACTTTAATTTAACTGTAAGCTAGTGTTGATTGCAACTGGCTGACTCAAGCAGTGCTAACGTAACATTAGCAGGCTAGTAGTGCTAACGTTGCAAGCTGATTTGTAACAATAAATTAAGAAAGTATTTGCTTGTAAATTGTCTGACAATTAAATTGAAACTAGTAGTCATGAGTGCCAAAGATTTGGTTTAAGTGGTAGTTGTACATTTGAAGTTATTTATGTTGGAGTTTACATAATAGGGAGTAGGCTGATTTGACAGGTCCTCCATATTACATCACACCCCGCAAATGTTTTGTCCAGCATGACTTAGGTATTCTTCTGTATTCTGATCAGTTTTATGTAAAAACTCAAAAAATCTCAAAGTGAGGTAACTTTGCACTGGGACTTTTGATGCATATTCAAATGACTATCCATATGTTACATGTGGTTATGTTTATGCTACCTACCCTTTAAGGACAATAGGTGAAGCTATGTGCGTGCAGTCAAATCAAGCTCACATTACAGACCCTTCACCGACCGTAAGGCGCGACTTCATTCCTAGTTATACAGTGCATTCGGAAAGTATTCAGACCCATTGACTTTTTACACATTGTTACATTACAGCCTTATTCTAAAATGGATTCAATAGTTTTTTCCCCCTCAATCTACAAACAATACCCCATAATGACAATGCAAAAACTGGTTGAGAATGTTTTTGCAAATGTATTAAAAATATATTTTTTAAACTTAAATCACATTTACCTAAGTATTCAGAACCTTTACTCAGTACTTTGTTGAAGCACCTTTTGCAGCGATTACAGCATCGAGTTTTCTTGGGTATGATGCTACAAGCTTGACACACCTGTATTTGGGGAGTTTCTCCCACTCTTCTCTGCAGATCCTCTCAAGCTCTGTCAGGTTGGATGGGGAGCGTCGCTGCACAGCTATTTTCAGGTCTCTCCAGAGATGTTTGATCGGGGTCAAGTCCAGGCTCTGGCTGTGACATTCAAATGTCACAATCTTGGTTTCATCAGACAAGAGAATCTTGTTTCTCATGGTCTGAGAGTCTTTTAGGTGCCTTTTGGCAAACTCCAAGTGGCTGTCATGTGCCTTTTACGGAGGAGGGGCTTCCGTCTGTCCACTCTACCATAAAGGCCTGATTGGTGGATTGCTGCAGAGTTGGTTGTCCTTCTGGAAGGTTCTCCCATCTCCACAGAGGAAAACAGGAGAGCTGTCAGAGTGACCATTGGGTTCTTGGTCACCTCCCTGAAAAATGTCCTCCACCGATTGCTCAGTTTGGCCCGGACAGCAAGCTCTAGGAAGTCTTGGTGGTTCTAAACTTCTTCAATTTAAGAATGATGGAGGCCACTGTGTTCTTGGGGGACTTTCAATGCTGCAGACATTTTTTGGTACCCTTCCCCAGATCTGCATCGACACAATCCTGTCTCAGAGGGCTATGGACAAGTCCTTCAACCTCATGGCTTGGTTTTTGCTCTGACATGCACTGTCAACTGTGGGACCTTATATAGACAGGTGTGTGCCTTTCCAAATCATGTCCAGTCAATTGAATTACCACAGGTGGACTCCAATCAAGTTGAAAAAACATCTCAAGGATGATCAATGGAAACAGGATGCACCTGAGCTGAATACTTAAGTAAATAGATTTTTTTTTAAATGTACATTTACATTTACAAACATTTCTAAAAACTTTTTTTTTGATTTGTCATGATTTTGTGTAGATTGATGAGGACATGTTTTTATTTCATCCATTTTAGAATAAGGCTGTAACGTAACAAAATGTGGAAAAAGTCAAGGGGTCTGAATACTTTTCGAATGCACTGTATGTATTTGTCTACCTCAATTACCCCTTACCCCTGCACATCAACTCGGTACTCCTGTATATAGCCAAGATATTGTTACTCATTGTGTATCTATTGTTACTTTTATTATTACGTGTTTCACTTTTCTTTCTCTCTGCATTGTTGGGAAGGGCCCATACATAAGCATTTCAATGTTAGTCTACACCTGTTGTTTACGAAGTGTGTGACAAATCAAATATTAGATTTTCCCGTTTTAAACCGACAGTAAGACAATCTATTCAAGGTGTTTGCCTATGCCTGTCACGCAGACTATGTTCTGAATTTCTGATGAATCGCAAGGACAGGACACGATACCAGTCTTCTCTATTCTGTCCATTCACAGTACAAAGGGATAGAGTAATAATCCCGGGCCAAAACAACCTGAAAGTGCCATGTAGAAAATAAATGGCCTTGAATAGACTGAATAAATGAAAGGATTTAAAATTACAATTCATATCAACAATTAATCTTTCTTTGACAGGACTGCACATTGCCCCTCACTTCCACCCTGTCAATCCCTGTATCTAAAAACCACTGGTGTTTTATTCTGCTATTGGTATTTCTATGTTAATAAAATACAGTTTCCTTACAGAAACAGAAATACATAGAGGCCTGGCAGTCTCAGGCTCAATCCACCAGTCAAACAAAGACAAGGGGGTCGACAGTGGCCACAAGAGAGGGGGGAGGCATGAGAGAGGTGTGGGATGACACATTTTCAACTGAGAAGAATGGCGGTGGCTAGGATTGGGGGTGGGGTGGGGGGGCATTGTAGTATAAGATTTCTGTGTAACCTGAGCAGCGTAGCACCCCAACCTCTGCCCATTCCCCCACAAAAATCTCCCTTGTCTGTGAATTGGGTGCCAGGTGTGTGCAGCTGCTGTTTGTTGAACTGTTTTTGCAGAGGAATAGAGGGGTTTGGGGTAAATAAAGGAAGAAGAACGGGGGGGAAGTTTCAGCAAAGACAACATCAGAGAGGTTCTTAGAGTCCCTTTGGAATCGTCAATACAAAGATACTGTCACCTTTTAAGGTAAACCTGCTTATATAACTGATGATATAACTCTTAAAGGGTCGAAGACAGGGGTGACACTTGGCACGTAAGCAGCATTACTGGCAGCAGTTTTTAATCTCCCCACATCTTCTTTTGGTTATCCCGGATCCTGGCCCAAGAGAGTGTCATGTGTCCCACAGACGGACGCTCCCAATATGAGGGGACATACAGTACAGACAGGCAGGAAGGCTAATATCAAATCTAATCAAACTTTATGTCACATGTGCAGAATACTACAACAAGTGTAGACCTCACCGTGAAATACTTACTTAGAAGCCCTTAACTCTTTCTTGAACTGCACTGTTGGTTAACTAAAGTAAAAAATAAAAGTAACACATTAAAATAACAATAACGAGGCTATATACGAGGGGTACCGGTCCTGAGTCAATATGCGGGGGTACAGGTTAGTCGAGGGCATTTGTACATGTAGGTAGGAGTGAAGTGACTATGCATAGATAAAACAGCAAGTAGCAGCAGTGTCAATATAAATAGTCCGGTGGCGAGTTGAATAATTATTCAGCAGTCTTATGGCTTGGGGGTAAAAGCTGTTAAAGGAGCCGTTTGGTCCTATACTTTGCGCTACGGTACCGCTTGCCATGCGGTAGCAGAGAAAACAGTCTATGACTTGGGTGACTGGAGTCTGACAACTTTTGGGGCTTTCCTCTGACACCCACTAGTATATAGGTCCTGGATGGCAGGAAGCTTGGCCCCAGTGATGTACTGGACCGTACGCACTACCCTCTGTAGCACCTTACGTCAGATGCCGAGCAGTTGCCATACCAGGCAGTGATGCAACCGATCATGATGCTCTCGATGGTGCAGATGTAGAACCTTTTGAGGATCTGATTGTCGGTCTGCCTCCTTCACCACCAGAATCTTCGAAGGGACCTGGGACTTCGTCAGTGGACAAGGGGTCCTCAGCTTCGTGGTTCTCAATGGCTACAAGGTTGAAGGGCAGCTCCTCACTGTCACTTTCAGAATCTGATTCCGGACTTTCATTCTCAGACTCATTGTCAGAATTCTTTTTTTTTAATCTCCAGAATTTCCGCATTGTCTCGTTTTGAAAGACATTGCTAATGCTACAGCTTAGCTCACTAGCTACATACATAAACAACAACACTGAATGGCTCAGAGTGGGAGTGAGCGATTACATACACTTAGCTTTAGTCATTAAAACTCATTTTTCAACCACTCCACAAATTTCTTGTTAACAAACTATAGTTTTGGCAAGTTGGTTAGGACATATACTTTGTGCATGACACAAGTATTTTTTTTCAACAATTGTTTACAGACAGATTATTTCACTTATAATTCACTGTATCACAATTCCAGTGGGTCAGAAGTTTACATACACTAAGTTGACTGTGCCTTTATACAGCTTGGAAAATTCCAGAAAATGATGTCATGGCTTCCGAAAGGCTCATTGACATCATTTGAGTCAATTGGAGGTGTACCTGTGGATGTATTTAAAGGCCTACCTTCCAACTCAGATCCTCTTTGCTTGACATCATGGGAAAATTAAAAGAAATCAGCCAAGACCTCAGAAAAAAAATTGTAGACCTCCACAAGTCAGGTTCATCCTTGGGAGCAATTTCCAAACGCCTGAAGGTACCACGTTCATCTGTTCAAACAATAGTATGCAAGTATAAAAACCATGGGACCACGCAGCCATCATACCACCCAGGAAGGAGATGCACTCTGTCTCCTAGAGATGAACATACTTTGGTGTGAAAAGTGCAACTCAATCTCAGAACAACAGCAAAGGACCTTGTGAAGATGCTGGAGGAAACAGGTACAAAAGTATCTATATCCACAGTAAGAGTCCTATTGACATATATCGATAGGACTCTTATATCGACATAACCTGAAAGGCTGCTGAGCAAAACAGAAGCCAGACTGTTTGCAACTGCACATGGGGACAAAGATAACACTTTTTGGAGAAATGTCCTGTTTGGCCATAATGACCATCGTTATGTTTGGAGGAAAAGGGGGAGGCTTGCAAGCCGAAGAACACCATCCAAACCGTGAAGCACAGGGGTGGCAGCATCATCTTGTGGGGGTGCTTTGCTGGAGGAGGGTCTGGTGCAATTCACAAAAGATGGCATCATGAGGTAGGAAAATTATATGGATATATTGAAGCAACATCAAGACATTAGTCAGGAATTTAAAGCTTGGTCGCAAATGGGTCTTCCAAATGGACAATGATCCCAAGCATACTTCCAAAGTTGTGGCAAAATGGCATAAGGACAACAAGGTCAAGGCATTGGAGTGGCCATCACAAAGCCCTGACCTCAATCCTATAGAAAATTTGTGGGCAGAAC
The DNA here is from genome assembly GCF_036934945.1 of Oncorhynchus masou masou. Lineage (NCBI taxonomy): Eukaryota > Metazoa > Chordata > Actinopteri > Salmoniformes > Salmonidae > Oncorhynchus > Oncorhynchus masou. Next base: position 71,028,807 of record NC_088223.1, read on the forward strand.
TGGAGGAGGCCAACAAATGCGAGGAGGCCAACAAACCTGACTCAGTTACACCAACTCTGTCAGGAGGAATGGGCTAAAATTCACCAACTTATTGTGGGAAGCTTGTGGAAGGCTACCCAAAACGTTTGACCCAAGTTAAACAATTTAAAGGCAATGCTACCAAATACTAATTGAGTGTATGTCAACTTCTGACCCACTGGGAATGTGATGAAATAAATAAAAGCTGGAATAAATCATTCTCTCTTCTATTATTCTGACATTTCACATTCTTAAAATAAACTGGTGATCCTAACTGACCTAAGACAGGGACTTTTTAAAATGATTAAATGTCAGGAATTGTGAAAAATTGAATTTAAATGTATTTGGCTGAGGTGTATGTAAACTTTCGACTTCAACCGTACAAGCATTTCGCTACACTCGGAATTAACATCTGCTAACCTTATGTATGTGACCAATAAAATTTGATTTGATTTTGATTGACTGCTAGCAAGCACCACTTGTATCAATAAATCACTATCAGAAAATATTTTGTGTGGGAATTATTTATATATTTAATGTTTTATTCACATGTTTTCAAGTACCGGTGACAAATCATGCATTCTGATTCTTGCATAGATTGTAATGGGCACATATTATGTGTGTAAAATACTTTTTTGAAGGTTGTACTGATGTATGATGTGCTAAGCTAATTCCAGCTGTGTGTGGAGCCATGTTTGTTGACGTACAATGCATTCTGGGTTTCACGTAATCGTCTGTTGGACCAAAGATGTAATAACAAAATGAGGTGAGTAAGGGTTCACTCGTTTTTTGCGAACTTCCGGAAGTGAATGGTGGGATGTGAACGATGGTAGATGACACACCCCCTTCAACATGCATACTATAAACAGACCAAACTCCTCTTGTCTTCTCTTATTATCTTTGGTTTCTGTGAGAGAGAAAAAGCATGGTAGCGGCGCAAAAACTGCCCATCGTCGGATTACTTACGATTTCTAGAGAGTGTTTTATTCAATTATTTCGATCAATGGTGAGCTCACCCGTGATGTGATTAATTATAAATAGTAATTGCTCATTTATATTGTAGTTTCTCAGCCAAGAGTTCTAAAAATATGACCTCTTGTGTTACATCAATCTTTCCTCAGATAGCACTAGGACAAATGTAACCTACATTTTTCTGTGTTATGCTGTAGATACTTCTGTGAATGTCTGAACATTGCATCAAAAAAATGAACAGCTTACATTCTGGACATAACTTTGTAAGGACTGTGTTTGTGCAAAATGTTTCTGAAAAAAACTGTGTGGCCAGCTCAAAAGCTGATTGTTGCGTCATTTGAAACTGGCAGTTCTAAATAAGCATTCTAATCACACCGGTATGATCGTACCCTACAGGGACCACTGTAGAATGATCACTCACACCAGTGTGTTGGAACGTGTGAAAAGGTTAATGTCCCGCTGGTAGGATAATCCTGATCGTAGGTCATCGATTTTATTTGTCCAATTATTGCACGTTGGCCTATAGAACCGAAGGCAGCGGCCGGTTGTGATACAGCCCGGGATCGAACCAAAGGGAAAGGGGGATACATGGACAACTGACTAACTGAATGTATTCAACTGAAATGTGCCTTCTGAATTTAACCCAACACCTCTGAATCAGAGCCAGGGTCTGTAGTGACGCATCTAGCAATGTGATGCAGTGTTTTAGACCGCTGTGCCACTTGGGAGCTCAAATGAAGTCTATTAATATGAAGACTCATGCAGACATAAAATGCGCATTTTGAGCTACTCCAGGAAGTGATGTTGCAGGCTAGCTCAGTGCTGGCTCCTCTCATTGAGTAACTCCAGTTGAAGGCCGACCGCGGAATTGCAGGCTGCCATTAGCAACTACATTATTAGAAACTAAACTCAAATTTATTCTGTGTGTAATTATAAAATAATTGGTTCAAGGACATATATCTGGTGTATTAAAAGCAATTATTGGTACCATAATTCACTTTTAATTAATTTATCTTTTTACAAGAGGATTGCCAACCAAGATCCCATTCCCTATAATGGGGGATGCTGTTTTCTGCAAACAATGACTGCAGTACAACGGTCGGCATTGAACGTCCGTGCTTCAATGAGAGGGAGCAGTCGTTCTCCCGTGGGTCTAACACATTCCATTCTGATGAAAGAAATGCCCTGAATAAAACTGTTAATCTCAAGAGGGTTTTTTTCTGTTTTCTGGCACGAATAAGTTAATGCTGAGGAATTCCCTCCAAGAGGGCAGGAATAATTGTAATCACTTTATATAGACCAACTGTTCAATATGAAAACCCACACTAAAATTAATAATCCACAGTCAGGAGATACTGTATGTATGGCAAAGCCCTCAGCTCAGGCCCAGGGTGGATACCTGCTCATGCACTGGTTGCTGGATGCCTCTTTTACAGTGCCTTGCGAAAGTATTCGGCCCCCTTGAACTTTGCAACCTTTTGCCACATTTCAGGCTTCAAACAAAGATATAAAACTGTATTTTTTTGTGAAGAATCAACAACAAGTGGGACACAATCATGAAGTGGAACGACATTTATTGGATATTTCAAACCTTGTTAACAAATAAAAAACTGAAAAATTGGGCGTGCAAAATTATTCAGCCCCTTTACTTTCAGTGCAGCAAACTCTCTCCAGAAGTTCAGTGAGGATCTCTGAATGATCCAATGTTGACCTAAATGACTAATGATGATAAATACAATCCACCTGTGTGTAATCAAGTCTCCGTATAAATGCACCTGCACTGTGATAGTCTCAGAGGTCCGTTAAAAGCGCAGAGAGCATCATGAAGAACAAGGAACACACCAGGCAGGTCCGAGATACTGTTGTGAAGAAGTTTAAAGCCGGATTTGGATACAAAAAGATTTCCCAAGCTTTAAACATCCCAAGGAGCACTGTGCAAGCGATAATATTGAAATGGAAGGAGTATCAGACCACTGCAAATCTACCAAGACCTGGCCGTCCCTCTAAACTTTCAGCTCATACAAGAAGACTGATCAGAGATGCAGCCAAGAGGCCCATGATCACTCTGGATGAACTGCAGAGATCTACAGCTGAGGTGGGAGACTCTGTCCATAGGACAACAATCAGTTGTATATTGCACAAATCTGGCCTTTATGGAAGAGTGGCAAGAAGAAAGCCATTTCTTAAAGATATCCATAAAGTGTTGTTTAAAGTTTGCCACAAGCCACCTGGGAGACACACCAAACATGTGGAAGAAGGTGCTCTGGTCAGATGAATCCAAAATTGAACTTTTTGGCAACAATGCAAAACGTTATATTTGGCGTAAAAGCAACACAGCTCATCATCCTGAACACACACTCTCCACTGTCAAACATGGTGGTGGCAGCATCATGGCTTGGGCCTGCTTTTCTTCAGCAGGGACAGGGAAGATGGTTAAAATTGATGGGAAGATGGATGGAGCCAAATACAGGACCATTCTGGAAGAAAACCTGATGGAGTCTGCAAAAGACCTGAGACTGGGACGGAGATTTGTCTTCCAACAAGACAATGATCCAAAACATAAAGCAAAATCTACAATGGAATGGTTCAAAAATAAACATATCCAGGTGTTAGAATGGCCAAGTCAAAGTCCAGACCTGAATCCAATCGAGAATCTGTGGAAAGAACTGAAAACTGCTGTTCACAAATGCTCTCCATCCAACCTCACTGAGCTCGAGCTGTTTTGCAAGGAGGAATGGGAAAAAATTTCAGTCTCTCGATGTGCAAAACTGATAGACATACCCCAAGCGACTTACAGCTGTAATCGCAGCAAAAGGTGGCGCTACAAAGTATTAACTTTAGGGGGCTGAATAATTTTGCACGCCCAATTTTTCAGTTTTTGATTTGTTAAAAAAGTTTGAAATATCCAATAAATGTCATTCCACTTCATGATTGTGTCCCACTTGTTGATTCTTCACAAAAAATACAGTTTTATATCTTTATGTTTGATGCCTGAAATGTGGCGAAAGGTCGCAAAGTTCAAGGGGGCCGAATACTTTCGCAAGGCACTGTATATACTGTCTGTGCCTGGTTTATTTTTTAACAACGTTGCAAGGTCGTCCAACCAAAATCTAAAGCCATGGGTATGTAACCATAATCAATGAAAGAGCTCCACTAAAGAAACTGAATCAAAACAAACCGAGACTTTCTTCAGATCAGCACACAGCCTCTAGACCCCCTATATACAGGTCTAGATACACTTCGGATTCGGAAGACCCCCCCTCCTCTAATCAAAGCCTGGATGGAGCAACCTGGGGCCCATAGAAGCCCCTACTCATTGTTTTGGTCCACCCTTCAGTGAACAACTTCAAAATGGTGCAGGGGGGTGGACTGTTTTGGCACTTCCCTCGGGCCCCGTGGTCCTGTCTCACCTCATCATTGCTCAAGGGGGCTTAGCACAGCAAGGCTCAGGACCTAACTCCATGGCTCTTTGGCCTTGATCAATGAGCCTCCAGAATGAGAGGTGTCATGTTCGTCTGAGCTCCTGAATGCAGCTGTCAGGGCTGTGGACGTTTTAAGGTCAATCAGAATAAATGATCCGGAAGTTTGAAGGTTCAATTAATGTTTTGGTAAAGTTGGGAGTCCCAGCACCAAGCATTTGGGAATGTAAACAGCATGGCTTGGCCAAAAAGGTCTACTGAGACACGGTGCAAACAGATTATACTTTTTAAGCTCTACTCTAAATCGAATATCAGTTCAAGAGCATATTTGCCACCAATACTTTTTAGTCAGTATTTCCATCAGTAATTGTATGTACACACACCCCACACAATATTATTCTTAAGCTGTATTGTTTATTTTGTGTTTTTCTTTAGTTGTAATATACAGTACCAGTCAAAAGTTTGGACACACTGGCTCATTCAAGGGTTTTTCTTTATTTTTACTATTTTCTACATTGTCAAATGATAGTGAAGACATCAAAACTATGAAATAACACATATGGAATCATGTAGTAACCAGAAAAGTGTTATATATATACACATACACACATAAATACATACAGTGGCACTAAAATATATTTGAACCCTTTGGAAATACCTGGATTTCTGCATAAAGTGGTCATCAAATTTGATCTCATCTTCATCTAAGTTACAACAATAGACACACATAGTGTGCTTCAACTAATAACACAGAAGTTATTGTATTTTTCTTGTCTATATTGAATACATAATTTAAACATTCAGTGTAGGTTGGAATAAGTATGTGATCCTCTAGGCTAATGACTTCTCCAAAAGCTAATTGGAGTCAGGAGTCAGCTAACCAGAAGTCCAATCAATGAGACGAGATTGGAGACGTTGGTTAGAGCTGCTTTGCCCGATAGAAAACACTCACAAAATGTGAGTTTGCTATTCACAAGAAGCATTGTCTGATGTGAACCTTACGTTGAAAAAGAGATCTTAGACCTAAGATTAAGAATCATCGACTTGCATAAAGCTGGAAAGGGTTACAAAAGTATCTCTAAAAAGCCTTGGTTCATCAGTTCACAGTAAGACAAATTGTCTATAAATTGAGAAAGTTCAGCACTGTTGCTACTTTCCCTAGGAGTGGCCATCCCGTAAAGATGACTGCAAGAGCACAGCATGCTCAATGACGTTAAGAAGAATCCTAGAGTGTCAGCTAAAGACTTATAGATATCTCTGGAACACGCTAATGTCTTAGTTGACGAGTCTACGATACATAAAACACTAAACAAGAATAGTGTTTATGGGAGGACACCACGGAAGAAGCAACTGCTGTCCAAATAAAACATTGCTGCAGGTCTGAAGTTTGCAAAAGTGCACCTGAATGTTCCACAGCGCTACTGGCAAAATATTCGATGGACAAATGAAACTAAAGTTGAGTTGTTTGGAAGGAACACACAAGACTATGTGTGGAGGGAAAAAGTCACAGCACACCAACATCAAAACCTCACCTCAACTAAAGTATGGTGGAGGGAGCATCATGGTTTTGGGCTGCTTTGCTGCCTCAGGGCCTGGACAGCTTGCTATCATCGACGGAAAAATGAATTCCCAAGTTTATCAAGACATTTTGCAGGAGAAAGTTAAGCTATCTGTCTGCCAATTGAAGCTCAACAGACGTTGGGTGATGCAACAGGACAATGACCCAAAACACAGAAGAAAATCAACAACAGAATGGCTTCAACAGAAGACAATACGCCTTCTGGAGTGGCCAGTCAGAGTCCTGACCTTCGATTGAGATGCTGTGGCATGACCTCAAGAGAGCAGTTCACACCAGACATCCCAAGAATATTGCTGAACTGAAACAGTTTTGTAAAGAGGAATAGTCCAAAATTCCTCCTGACCGTTGTGCAGGTCTGATCCGCAACTACAGAAAACGTTTGGTTGAGGTTATTGCTGACAAAGTTATTGAATCCAAGGGTTTACATACATTTTCAACCTTGCACTGTGAATGTTTACACCAGTGGTTCTTAACCTGGGTTCGGTGAGTCAGTCTCAGGGGTTCGGCGGAGGTCAAGACACACATCCGACTCATATGATTTGTGATGACACGCCCCGCTTGGCCATCATTGGCTGCAGGTGATCACGCTACATCGCTTTGCCTATCTGTGCTGCAGTTAATTTGGTGCGCTCAGTAGTCGACTTGTGACTGTCGTGATGGTACGTCTTGTGATTTCTTTCTTAATATTTTAATCCCTTCATACTTACTATGTCGAGCAAAAAGAGAAAGTGGTCGGACGAATATGTACAATATGGATTCATGTATAACGGAACGTGATGGGAGTCAGCGTCCTAACTGCATGATTTGCAATGCCAAGTTGAGCAATTCTAGTCTAGCACCGGCAAAACTAAGAGAACACTTCCTTAAGCTGCATGGAGATGGAAAATACAAGAACACAACGCTCGCTGAATTCAAGGTGAAGAGAGCCAGATTCGATGAAAAGGCTACTCTGCCTGTTATCGGCTTTGTACCCATCAACAAACCGATCCTCACAGCATCGTAGGAAGTTGCTTACCTGATCAAAAAGCAGGGCAAACACACCATTGGTGAAACACTCATAAAACCAGCTGTGTTGAAGATGGCGAATATCATGTTGGGAAAAGAGGCTGAAGTTAAGTGATCCCAAATTCCTCTTTCAAATGAGACTATCAGCGACAGAATAGAGGACATCAGCAAAGACATCTTGGCTCAAGTAGTTGCAGATCTGATTTCAAGCCCGGCAAAATTCAGCCTTCAACTCGATGAGACCACAGACGTTTCCAATCTAAGCCAGCTTGCTGTATTCGTGCACTATGTGAAAGACGACGTGATAAAGGAAGATTTTTTTTATTTTGTAAGCCTCTTACAACAACAACTAAGGCAGCCAATGTGAAGAAACTTGTGGATGACTTCTTCAAAGACAATCTTTTGTGGGATATGGAATTAGCCCTGTTTTTGCAAGAGCACCAACATCTGAGTTCATTCTCATTTTAGCATCTTCACAGCTCTCAATCATCTCAATCAAAAGATGCAGGGCGGTGGAGTCAACATCATCGAAGCGGAGGAAAACCTGAAGGCTTTAAAAAAAAAGCTACCGTTATGGAAACGACGAACAGAGAACGATACCTTCGCAAACTTTCCCCTGCTGGACGACTGTGTAAGTAAGATCGAAGATGTATCTGGAATCGGAGACATTTCTGTACCCGCGGAACTGAAGCAAGCAATTGCCACGCACTTAGATGAGCTTGCAAAGTCTCTCGACGGATACTTCCCTACAAGAGAGTCATATCCAGCATGGGTGAGACAGCCGTTCACATTTAGTGTTGAGACAACAGATGTCAATGATGAATACCTCGATGAAATAATTGAAATTCAGCAGAGCCAGGTTCAACAGCAACTCTTCAGAACAACAACACTTTCAACGTTTTGGTGTCAACAAATGGTAACGTACCCTATTATTGGGGAACTTATAAGTACCAAACTTACCCTAGTAAAACTGACTATCCTACCGATCCTCGACTTCGGCAATGTCATCTACAAAATAGCTTCCAATACTCTACTCAGCAAACAGGATGCAGTTTATCACAGTGCCATCCGTTTTGTTACTAAAGCACCTTATACCACCCTCCACTGCGACCTGTATGCTCTAGTTGGCTGGCCCTTGCTACATATTCATCACCAGACCCACTGCCTCCAGGTCATCTACAAGTCCATGCTAGGTAAAGCGCCGCCTTATCTCAGTTCACTGGTCACGATGGCAACACCCACCCGTAGCACGCGCTCCAGCAGGTGTATCTCACTGATCATCCCTAAAGCCAACACCTCATTTGGCCGCCTTTCGTTCCAGTTCTCTGCTGCCTGTGACTGGAATGAATTGCAAAAATCGCTATCTGAGCAGCTAACCGATCGCTGCAGCTGTACATAGTCCATCGGTAAATAGCCCACCCAATTTGACCTACCTCATCCCCATACTGTTTATATTCATTTACTTTTCTGCTCTTTCGCACACCAATATCTCTACCTGTACATGACCATCTGATCATTTATCACTCCAGTGTTAATCTGCAAAAGTTTAATTACTCGCCTACCTCCTCATGCCTTTTGCACACAATGTATATAGACTTTTTTTTCTACTGTGTTATTGACTTGTTAATTGTTTACTCCATGTGTAACTCTATTGTCTGTTCACACTGCTATGCTTTATCTTGGCCAGGTCGCAGTTGCAAATGAGAACTTGTTCTCAACTAGCCTACCTGGTTAAATAAAGGTGAAATAAAATAAATAAATTTAAAAAATATACACCAGACAACACGTTTCCACAGCTCCAGAGTCCAATGGTGGCAAGCTGCACAACACTCCAGCAGACACTTGACATTGCGCCTAGTGATCTTAGACTTGTGTGCGGCTGCTCAGCCATGGAAACCCATTTCATGAAGCTCCTGATGGACAGTTATTGTGCTGATGTTGCTTCCAGAGACAGTTTGGTACTTGGTAGTGAGTGTTGCAACCGAGGAATGACAATTTTTTTCGTTCTGTGAGCTTGTGTGGTCTATCACTTCGCGACTGAGCCTTTGTTGCTCCTAGACATTTCCACTTCACAATAACAGCACTTACAGTTGACCGCGGCAGCTCTAGCAGGGCAGATATTTTACGAACTGACTTGTTGGAACCCTATGACTTGTTGGAATCCTATGACAGTGCCATGTTGAAAGTCAATGAGCTCTTCAGTAAGGCCATTCTACTGCCAATGTTTGTCTATAGAGATTGCATGGCTGTGTTCTCAATCTTTTATACCTGTCAGCAACAGGTGTGGCTGAAATAGGCAAATACAATAATTTGCAGGGGTGT